>NW_024412402.1:11898614-12024706 GCF_014898765.1 Herpailurus yagouaroundi | reverse complement strand
GGGGGGGTGGGGAAGAGAGGGAGAGTGCTCTTTGGGCTGGGAAAGATCCAGAACTCTCATTAACGTCTGACACCTCCAATAAAAGCTGCATATTCCCCAAAAGCGAGTTTTGAAAATCTTAGACTCTTTGAAGCTTGGTGTTTAACTGCCACTCCTTCCAGCAGTTAATAGGAAACCAAGCCCCTTGGCTTGCTCCCACGGCTCCTACCTGGGGCGACCTTGCTCCTCCAAGCATTTGAGGTCCTCACAGGCCTCTTGCAGCTGGGCACGAAAGCGAGTCCTTGGTCCTCACAGAATGAAGGGTGGCTGAGGTGGAAACACCCTTATGGGCTGGCGTGGGTCAGAGCAGGTGGAAAGGAAGCGGGGGTAAAACTTTGGGAAATTGGAAGGGGGAAGATGAGGGATGTGGCCGAGCCCAAGCAGCTATCTTTCTAGACTGGCTTTCCCTCCCTTCATTTCACTGAAAAAGTAGCACATCTCCAATTGCTAAAATAGGCATGTACTTAAGGGTAAGTCCTCTGTTACCTCACACCATCTGTCTCCCAACTGGGAAGCAACTACGATTAACGGCTGTGTTGTGTATCATTCGGAAACGTTCTGTGCTTTATTTGCATCTCCTTTTGGCGTGTGTGGGAAACAGGAACATATTATACCGGTACCTTTCCATGTATGATTTGTTCTTAACAGTGTATCTTACAGATCTTCCTGTACGTCGATTTCACTTATATATACGTATATGCATTTATATACACATATACATCTACTTCATTCTTTGCCTGGTATTATACAGTATGCATGTGCCCTAATGCATTTACCCTGTCCCCTAGGGACAGTCTTCAGTTATTGCAAAGCTGTATGGACAGCCCTCTGCACACACGTCTGTGCAAATCTAACCGAGGGTAGATTTGTAGAAGAGGCACTGTCATGGCAGAGATATATACCTTAGGGTGATAGGCATGGCTCAGGCTGTTTTCTGGCTGGCCAAGATAATATCCAAAATGGTGGGAGAATTGGTTGTCAACCCTCCTTCCCTCCCCCTTCCCCGTCTGGGATACCAGGCGGGGATAATTCATCTCTGGCCTTGGGATGCAGGAAGAGAGAGCTGTTTCGTTTTTGTTTTTCTTTGCCAGAATGGCCCATCGCCCTAAAGATGTTTGCTTGGGCTGAGCCCTACTGGCTCCCCCTGAGCAGAGCGGCACTGGAGAGGGAATCGGGCTGTCAAGTGGGGTTCCTTTCTTCTCAGAGGGAACCACTAGCTGGCCTGCTTCCAGGGAGCTCCGTGGGCTTCCGGGTTCTGTTCACCAAACTGCAATAATGCCGAGATCTTTTGCGGGGTGGATCTAATTTTTCAAAGCCTTTTGCAGCCAACATTTCATTCCATTCCAGCTGTGAGGGAGGCCCAACAGGTATTGTTGGTTCCGTGAGGAAAGGACACCCAGAGAGGCCGTGTGAGGGAGTGTGGTCAGGAAGAGGGTTGGGGAACTAGGGTTCAGGTCCAGCACTGAGTGGTTAGCTGTGTGGTCTTGGCCTCTGTGGAAGCTTTTGGACAGGATGGTCTCCGAGCTCCTCACCATCAAGGATATGGGTGGATTACTGTCTAAGGTCTGCAGTTAGCTTGGGGACAAGATGGCTACTCACATTTCGCTGGGCCACGTGGTGGTTCACCCATCACACAGTGGCTCCTGGCTTGTACCACATGTTGATGTGGCTTCTGTAGAAAGAGCAGAGGTTCTCTTTCTCCTGTGAGTGATAGCACATCCTCTCAGACGCCTCAGGGGGTGGGTACTGTGGGGCCCGTGAAGAGGGGTCCTGTACTGCAGGCAGGAAGGCACAGCAGGGGCGGAAGCTGATGCAATCGGTCCAGGCTGCGAGGGAAGAGGCCCCACCCGGACCCTTTCAGAGGCACTGTGGGGAGAGCCCCCTTCCCCATTAAAGCCCCTATAATTCATGCCATCTGCCCCCTATAAAACCAACCAATCTCCAGAGTCTGATTCTCCAGATGGCCTTGGGACCTAATCAAAGCCAGACCCACTCTCTGGCCTCTTCCTCTCCTACTGGTCTGTTAATAGCCTTCAGCCATCCAGCTCCAGGCCCCCCTTAACCCCTTCGTCCCTGCCTTCCTCTGGCCCCCTGATCTCTGTTCTGCTGGCCTTTCAAACCACTGGACTGCGGTCACATGAAGGGAGCCATTTCGAAGCCAAATGTGATTTTTTGGGCGAGTTGGCTAGGTTGGGATCAGGAGGCCCGGGCTTCTCCCCTGTGGCCACCGCTGACATGCTGTGTGGCTTGTGGGGCCTCAGTTTCCCTATCTTTGGCAACCAACATTTAAATTGTAATAACAAGCTTACATCGTGTTTTTCACCTACTTAACCTCATTTGATCCTCCAAAAGGAGAGAACTATGCGTCTTCTAATTACCCTCCCAGGGAGAACTTCAGGAGAGCACAGGTGGTGGAGACTAGAAAGCAAAACCCGGGTCACCAGTTACTCGGTCAGGCTGGGCAGGGGTCGCCAAAGCAGGTGGCAGGAGCCTCTCTCCAGGCCGGTCAAGGCCCACCATGGGGAGGGTGCAGGATTTCCTGAAAAAATCTGATCCTTGAGCTGCTGACCGGAACCTGAGGAGGTCACCAACTACCCAGGGGTCCACAGGATGCAGGCCCACCCAGAAAGTGACACGCCCTCCAGGCCACTCGGCTCAACCCGGCAAGGTGGGGGTGTGGGTGGCACAGACCTTGTGCTCATAACAGTCAAACAGGGGTGGGGGGCGGCGGGGGGGATGGATATGCTAACCAGGAGCACGAAGGATTTAGGCCAGACCCATGGAGGGCAGTGTCAAAGTCAGCCTGGGCCCTGCCTGGGTGGCTGGTTGAGCAAGGGCGTGGAGACACCCTGTGGTCAGAAGGAGGAACCACAGTCCCGTTCCCTTTGGAAGGTGGCGGGGACAAAATAGGAAGGAGGCTTATTTGAGCTCACGCCTGTGCCAGGCAGGTCCTTTCCAAGTGAGAGCTCATCTGCTCACCACAGCAGCTCTGGGAGGTAGATATCCCAACGCCTCCTTCAGCGTGGGACTGTCCACCTTATAGCTCCGCGACTCACCAGCTGCGTGATCTCGGCAGCTTATGCAACCCCTTGGATCTCGGTTTTCTCACCTGTGACACGGGAGACTTCGGAGGGTTGCCGCGGGGGTGAGGGCAGAGTGCTTCTCCCGGCATCTGGCCCGCACGAAGGGCCAAAGCAAGGCTGGCCATTTGTAGAGGGGTTCCGTCATGCCCACTGTCACTCAGCCAGGAAGGACTTACGCAGCAGGGGTCGAACCCGGGTTTCTGCCACTCCGTCCCACAAAAGGCAGCAGAGCTGGGACTGTGGAGTGTTCGTTCTAGGTCTATCCCCGAGATGAAGTGGGTAGGAGCTAGAGCTCATCTGGGGTGGGGGATGGGGGTGGGGGTGGGGGTGGTGGGCAAGAGTGCTGATTGGCCACACCTGGTTTCCTGACCAGCCCAACTCAGGCCACTGAGGCAGAACCAGAGGTGGGAAGAGGTGGGTTACCAGCCCTCCTCTTTCCCTTCTCGGCCACTTCCCCTATATTCCCCCAGGACCAGGTGCCTGGCACAGGTGTGGGGTGTCTCCCTTGCATTTTATGATTTTATTTTAGAGAGAGGAAGAGTGAGAGAGAGACAGTGCGAGAACAGGGTAGACGGTAGAGGGAAAGAGAGAAAGAGAGTCATAAGCAGGCTTCACGCTCAGTGTGGAACCCGACTCAGGGCTCGATCCCACGACCCTGGGATCATGACCCAAGCCGAAATCAAGAGTCGGATGTTTAACTGACTGAGCCACCCAGGCGCCCCTCTCCTTTCCATTTTAAAGAGGAGATCGATCATAGGCTTGGCCAATTCAAGTGACCTGGGCAGGATGGGACGGGCACAGGGCAGAGCTGAGACAGGGCTGTGACTACCTTTTCATCCCTGAGCTCAGGCACTGCTCCAACTGCCCTATCTCCAGGCTGGGGCTTGGGTACGCCGTGTGCTTCCTCCGAGGCCATCCTCCAGGCCCTCCCGATCCTACCTGGACACCGGCAGCAGGCTCCTAATGGCACTCCTTCCTCACCCACCTTTCTTCCCCAGTGTTCCGGGCTCTCCAAGGAGGATCACCAGGGGATCGTTCGTGCGGTGGGGTGAGCGTAGGCTTGTGCAGCTATGAACCCTTCTGATGCCTGAGCTGTGTTCAGGAGAACCACCCCTGCTGTCACCCCTTGTTTTCTCTTTCCCCGCAGCCAGGGGTTGTGTCCTGCTTCAATTCAGGCCCCGGGGTGTGGTCGTGGCTTGGCTGGGCTGGGATCCTGTCCCCAAGAGCCACGGTGGAACCTCACCTCAAAACATGCTAGAGCCATTCCCAGGAGCCCAAGCCCCCAGGCCAGTGTCTCAGCACACAGGTCCCAGCTGCCTCCCTGGCTCCCCACTGCTGGGACCCTTCAGTCTGACATCGGCAGGGCCGGTCCGAGTATAGGCGTGTTCCTGCGTGTCTGTAATGGATAAGGGGTTCAAGGACGTGGCCACAGCACGCCTGGCGGCTCAGCCTAATGGGTCACTCCTGGCGCTGGTCAGGCAGAAGCTGTGGGACATCAGATTGGTATCTGGTGGCCAGGCTCCTGGACCTCAAGTCTGATGTTCAAGAGCACTTTCTCTCCTCAGCTTTATGACAACCTTTCCTGGGCCCAGGGCAAGGCAAGAGCATGACGATCCGGTCTTCATCACCTCTCAGATCAGAGCGTGAGGAGTGAGCTAATGCCAGCAGGAGGGATTGTAGTTGGATTCCAGGAGAGACTTCCTGGGTGGAAGATGGATCCCTGGTGGCACAGAAGCCATCATTGCCTGGGCCACATTCCGTGATAGAAGGTAAAGGAAGGGACTGTTTCCCGGGGTGCTCAGATGACCACTCAGAGGCTGGTCCCGTCGACGATGATGTCCTCATGGACACTGTGGCCACAGCGGGCAACCCAGGCTTTGCTTCGTCCTCGGCTCTTAAATGTCCTGGACACATTGCAGCCGTTCTCGGTTTCCACCCGTGTAGCCAGTGGGTCTCCCCAGGTTCTTGTCTGCTCTGCCCACGTGCCCTGACCACGGACCACAGCCACGGAGAGCTGGCTGTGCAGGGCGAGCTGGGTTGGGTTGGACGAGGGTGAGGTTCCTGTTCACCCTTCCAGGGGCCCAGCACACGAGATGCTGCTTCAACAGCGACCCTGAGTACGACCTCAGAGCCAGGCAAGGACAGCCATTCCCACGCTGCAGTGCTGGGGGGCTCTGTAGGGGTGGGTCTGGTCGGTCACGGTGGGTGGGCTCTCTGCCCTGAAGCTGCCTAGTTAGAGCCCATGAAGCTCAGGGAATCTCCCATGAGAAGCACATTTTATCTATCCGGGTCCCCTGCACCTGCTCACTTCTATAGCTGCAAGATGCGGGGCAGGTGGCCTCCCTGGGCTCCAGATTTCTCATCAGGAAAATGAAAACGATAAACGCACACCCCCACCCTTGCAGATGGTACTTGTGGCATTAAATGAGTACATCCGGTCACTCAGCAAGGCTTTCCAGTCCTGCTTTGTGCCAGGCAGTGGTTGGTGTTAGGGATGGGAAATGAATCCTTGCTCTGCGGTGCCAGCCTGCAAAGAGGGGGAGGAGACCCAGGGCAGGGACACAGACCCAGAGACAGAAACCAAGATATATTTCCCTGATGAGGCTGGGCATAGAGCCCCGAACAAAGCACACTACCAGCAGATATTAACTAGCTGGACTGCCGTCTAGAACGAGCACCGCCTTTATCTTTCTGGTTACCTGGCTGGACGGTGGATTTCGCAACAGCCCCTTTGCGTGCTTGGTCAGGTTGGTCTCCCCTCCCCCTCCTCCCATGCTGGACAGAACCTATGGAGCTCAGGCCCCTGCCACCCCCAGATGCTCACTAGACACCTAACCCAGGTCCCCCATTGGCCGGCTGCGGGTGCCCGAGGGCACACATAAAGCCCATTCCAGCGCTGGGCATGAAACAGGACTTTGTGCGGGGGTGGGGGGGGGGGTGGCGGGGGAGCAGCCATCAAAGCCCAGCAGGCCCGGGCAGGTCTGGGAGGCTGAGAGCCTGGGCCTCGCTGGCTTCCCACCGCTCCCACCTCCAGCCGCCTCCGCCGCCGCACTGGTTCGGTCTCGCCGCACGGGGGCGCCCGCCCGCGCACCTCTGCCCCCTCTGCTTGCCTCCTTCCCCAGTTCCACTTCACGGATGGGGATAAACACTACTTTGCAGGGCTTTACCGCTTTCGGAAGCAAGTTCACTCGAGTTACTCATTTAATGTGCATCACAGACCGAGGAGGAATTAGGATGGCTCAGGGGTGCTGACCGGCCCAAGGACCGCATTCATTCAGTGAGCATCTGCTGCGTGCCAAGCTCTGAGGATGCAGGCTGTGAACCGTCTTAGGGTCTTTATCCCAGGAGAAAGGACTTGGGTCTTTTCCCCGAGAGAAATGGGAAGCCATGAAGGGATTTCAGAAAGGTCCCTCTGGCTGCTGCATGGAGAATGAATTGGACGGGGCACGAGTCACTGTGGGGAGTGCAGCAGGAGGCTCTTGAGAAGTCCAGGGTGGTGATGGGGACAGATGCGATGCCCAGAATGACATACGTACGTGGGATTCGGCCCTTGGTCCAGCCCCTCCTCATTTCTTGTACCCACCTTAAGCCACCGTGTGCCTGGCTGGACCACATGTCAGGCCTTCTTCAAAAGGGTACCCACAGTACCGTGGGTATGTGGGGGGGGGGTATCACTGAAATTTGTAGTCTGTCCATTGTTTTCACATTCTGAAGCTTGATTCTGTCAGTACACCTGGAGGCAATGTATCTCCAGGAAACTGATTCGTGATAAACAAACAGGAGACTGAAATAGAAAGCATAATAACAATGCAGTTTGTACTATTTTCACAGGTTGTAAGGCATCCTCACATCATATCTGGCAGACTCAAATATTGAGGACACACACACACACACACACACACACACACACACAGCTGTACGAAGAAAGTTATTACTGTAATGGAGGTAAAGTAGGTACAGTCTTGGGGTCTACCAAATAGGCTGCTTCTCTGGGATGCTGATTAAGTTTTTAGGTTTCTCTATGAGCTTGTATTCAGAACACATGTTGGTTCATCCATCGTTGTAAAGTGTCACCGGGAAGTCCTTAGTGAGGCCCAGTGAATTCCCCCTATCCTCCGACAGAACATGCTTCCCTACTGCCTGAAATATCCCTGTTCTCCCCCGGAAGAAATACGGTAGGTCTCCTCGGGGAACTGCTGGATCTCACGGAAACATCTGTCTCTTCTTTTTCGGCCTTCCTGCCACTCCACCCCTTCTTGAGGACCACAGTGTTGAACTTATCAAAACACACATAAAATGAAATAGAAAATCAAAGTAGTCCTATACCTATCTGGTACCTTGGATTTGTGCTATAAAACTTCATCAAGGAGATTCCAGGCCTGGATGATTTCACTGTTGGGTTTATCAAACATTTAAGGAAGAAATAATACCAACACTACACATAGTCTTTCAGAAAACAGAGTGAGGCAGGAATATTTCTCAAGTCTTGTCAGGGTCGCACATAACCTTGCGACCAAAATTTGACAAAGACGAGAAAACTATATGTCACTGTCTCTCATAAATATATATACAAAACCTTTAACAAAATACTTACAAGTTGAATCCAACTATACATATATAAGTGTATAGACAGTGTATTAACAAAATATTCACAAATTCAATCCAATAATATGTAAAACATATCTGACTATACGAGGTTTATCCATTTCATATTTGTAGATCAATTGTTATAACCCACCTCATTTACAGAGCCAAGGAGAACATTCATTTGATTATCTCAATGAATGCACAAAAAGCATTTGACAAAATCCCACCTGTTCACGATAAAGACTCTCAGTAAACGAGGAAAATAAGAGACTTTCTCAATCTGATACAGAGCATTATATGAAACCTATAGCTAATGTCATCTTTCCTGGTAAAGGACTGAACGCTTTCCCCATAACATCAGGTTGTCTACTTGCATTAGTTCTATTCAACACCGTACTGGAAATCATAGTCAATGCAACAAGGCAAGAAAAAGAAATTAAAAGAAAACACAGATTTGGGGTAGGAAGAAGTAAAACACATTGTTTTCACAGATGCCCTAAGAGTTTACATGGATAAAAACCTTACTAGAACTCATAAGTGAATTTAGCAAGGTTGAAAGCTACAAGGTCAATATAAACATGTGGATTGTGATTCTACATCCTAGCAGCAGACAATTGGAAAACGAAAAATTCTATTTGCAGTAGTATTATAGATAACCAAATACTTAGGAAAGTCTTTGACCAAAGATACGCAAGAACTGTGCACTGAGAATTACGAAACATTGCTGAGGGAAGTTAAAGAAGACCTGAAAAAATGAAGAGAAATATAATATTTGTTAAGACCCAATACTGACAATATGTCATTTTTGCCAAGTTAATCCCTAGATTTTAATGTAATTCCCGTCATAATCCTAGAAGGCTTTGGTGGTAACATTTTATAGGCTTATGCTGAAATTTATATGGAAGTTCAAAAGAAACAAAATAATCTTGAAAAAGAAAAACAAAGCTCAAGAATTTATAGTAGATCACTGTAAAACTTACTATAAAGCTGTGGCGATCAAAGCCTTGTTGTATTGGCGTAAGGATAGACAAGTAGATCAATGGAACACAACAGAGGTTCTAGAAATAGACTTGTACTTACACAGTTAATTGATTTTGGATGGAGGTTATCAAGGCAATTCTATAGAGAAAAGAAAACCTTTCAGCAAATGGTATTGAAACAACTGGGCATCTTTGTCTAGACAAAAAAAATAAGCTTTGACTCCTGAACCTTATATCACATATAAAAAAATTAGAGTCTGTTGGAACATAGACCTAAATATAGCAGTTAGAGTTATAAAGTTTTTAATTTAATTTAATTTAATTTAATTTTATTTTATTTTATTTTAGAGAGAGAGTGAGCATGAGTTGGGGAGAGGGGCAGAGAGAGAGAGAGAGAGAGAGAGAGAGAGAGAGACAGAGAGAGAGAATCCCAAGCAGTCTCCATGCCCAGCACATAGCCGTAGGCAGGGCTCAATCCCGTGACCCTGGGATCATGACTGGAGCTAAAATCAAGAGTCAGAGGCTCAACTGACAGAGCCACCCAAGTGCCCCTAAAGTTTATTTATTTATTTAACGTTTATTTATTTTTGAGACAGAGAGAGACAGAGCATGAACGGGGGAGGGTCAGAGAGAGAGGGAGACACAGAATCTGAAACAGGCTCCAGGCTCTGAGCTGTCAGCACAGAGCCCGACGCGGGGCTCGAACTCACAGACCGCCAGATCATGACCTGAGCTGAAGTCGGACGCTTAACCGACTGAGCCACCCAGGCGCCCCCCTAAAATATTTTTAAAGCAAGCATAGGAGAGAATATTTTTGAAATCCAAAGGTAGGCAAAGAAGTCTCAAACAGGACCCAAAAGTCAATAACCATAAACAAAAAAATAATAAATTAGCCTTCGTTAAAAAAACAAAACAAAACAAAAAACCCACGGAAAAAAACTAAACCCAAACTGTGTTCATCACGAAACAATTCCGCTTTCAGCTTGGTGATCGGCGTCACAGACACCTGACACCTTAGACAACCAGAGAACTGGACAAAATATATAGTAAATATTTCTTAGATATTAGACAACAGTCAGCACAGGGCCGTGATTCCTGAGAGAAGGGAGACAAATGAAGTGAAGTTTCATTTCCTGGAGGCAGTTTCCAGGTCACAGAACAGAGGGAGAGAGAGGTTAAATAGAGGCTGGTGGCCTCATCGAATTGAGGAGAAAGTGACTGGAGTTCAGGGGAGCCAAGGACTTGCAGGCGACATGCTAAAGAGGAGGAAGCTACATTGAAAGAGAGAGCTCAGGAGGTCTGCAGAGGGGCCCCTTCCATCTTTGGCTACTGATCCGTAATGTGTGGGAGGAAAGGGCCCCAAGCTAGGGAAAGGATCACCAGAAAGGAGAGAGCCGAACAATTTCTGGAGCCCACACAGAACTTGGAACTTGTACTCTCTCCGGCCAGAGTGGAGAGACCTTATCATAATGGGACGTTGGGTAAAATGCTCAGAAGGTTATGGCCTTAGGAGTGGGGCTAAATTAACTCCGGTCTAAACGCTGCTGTGGGTCCACTTTAATGAAGCTTAAACACAAGGCTTAAAAGGCTCCAAATGATTACAAGTCACTTAACTGTGCACCAGGATAAAGTATAGCACTACTTAAAAGCGTGTAACAAAAACCACCACCCATCACATAAAATTTACAATGCCTAGCATTTCATAAAAATTTCTAAGCATAAAATGAATTAGGAAAATGCAACCCACAAGCAGGAGATAAATCAACCAATAGAGAAACATACATAATAAAATTAGCAAACAAGGGTGTTAAAAGAGGTATCGTAAAGAGGCTGCCCAGGTTCCAGAGGGTGGAGGAAGACACGAACATAATGTGAGAGAGGTAGATAATATTTAAAAAGCCCACATGGAACTTCCAGAGATGAAAATATCTGAATATCTAGTATGTGGAACAAAAAATAGATCAGAAGGGATGACTGACAAGTTAGATACTAAAGAGGATCAATGAACTTGAAGATCCAGCAGTATCCATTATTCAAAATGAAGCTCGGAGAGAAACACTGGGAAAATATGAACAGAGCTTCAGTATCCGTCGAACAATGTCAAGCCGTCTCATATGCGTGGAATTAGCATTCCATAAGGGGGCAGGAAGAAAACCGAGAAATTCATGACTAAAATGTTTCCAGATTTGATAAAAAGTATGAGACCACAGATCAACCGCCCCCCCCCCCCCCAGCCATGAACCCAAGTAGAATAAAACTAAGAACAATGACATCAAGGCACATGAACAAACTAGGAATAGAAGGAAATTTACACAATCTTCAACAAAGGATGTCCACAAACAACCTACAGCTAACATCGTACTTGGTGAGAGGCTGAATGTTTTCCCTCTTAGATGGGGAACAAGGTAAGGATGGGATATCTGTCATAACTATTTCTCACCTTCCCCCGTTTTATTGAGATACAATTGACATATAACATTATATTAGTTTAAGGTGTACAAAATAATGATTTGGTAAATATAAATATTGCAAAATGATTACCACATAAGTTTAGTTGACATCCATCACCTCATATAGTTATAATTTTTTTCCTGTGATGAGAGCTATCTACTTTCTTAGCAATTTTCAAATATACAACACAGCATTATTACCTAAAATTTTTAAAATTAAAAATGTTTTTTGTTAATGTTTATTTATTTTTGACACAAAGAGAGACAGAGAGCATGATTGGGGGTGGGCAGAGAGAGAGGGAGACACAGAATCCAAAGCAGGCTCCAGGCTCTGAGCTGTCAGCACAGAGCCCGACGCGGGGCTCAAACCCACAAATCCTTGAGATCATGACATGAGCCAAAGTCGGATGCCTAACTGACTGAGCCACTCAGGTGCCCCTTTGTTAAAATTTATTTTTGAGAGAGAGACAGAGTACAGGTGCAGGAGGGGCAGAGGGAGAGGAAGACACAGAATCGGAAGCAGGCTCCGGGCTCTGAGCTGTCAGCACAGAGCCCGATGCAGGGCTCAAATGCACCAACCGCAAGATCATGACCTGAGCTGAAGTCAGACGCTCAACCAGCTGAGCCACCCAGGCGCCCCAACAGCACGGTATTATTAACTATGGTCACCATGCTGTGCATTACATTGCCAGTACTTACTAGTACTATAAGTGGAAGTTTTACCTTTTGACCACTTTCACCCATGCTTTTATAACTTTTTCTTTAACAGTGTGCTAGAAGTCTTAGCCACTGCAAAAATTTAAGAAAAGGAAATAAAGTGTAGGTTGTTTTGAAGGGAGGAGTCAATATGATTATCCGTTTAGAAAAATCTTAAGGAACTCATAAAAAATTGAGGATACTAGAACTAATAAGTGAGGTTAGCAGGTTGTAGTATCTAAGTTTAATTTACAAAAATTAATGATTTTCTATTAGAAATTAACAACTAGAAATTTAAGTTAAAATAACATTTATAACAGCATAAAAACATGAAATATCTAGGGACAAATTAGCAAAAGTTATATAGTACACTGAGAAGTACAAGATACTGCCAGCAGAAATTAAAGATCTAAAAAGAGAAATTAAAGATCTAAATAACATGCATGGACAGAAGACTTGATATGGGTAACAAGTCCTTCTTCCAAGTTGATCTACAGATTTAATGTACTCCCGGTCAAAATCCCAGCAGGTATGTTGAGAAATTGACAAGCTGATTCTAAAATTCATATGGAAATGCAAAGGACTAATAACTAAAAACAAAAAACAAAAAACGGGAAAAACAAATAACAAGGTTGGAGAAATTACTACCTGGTTTCAAGACTTATAGTAAAATTTCAGTAAGACAGTGTAGTATAGTATGGAGTAGAACATTTAGATCAGTGAAACAGAATAGAGAGTCCAGAAATGTATTACACATAGATGATTAATTGATTTTTCACAAAGATGCCAAGGTAATTCAATGGGAGAAATAGGACAGTCTTCTCAACAAATCGTCCTGAACAACTGAAAATCTAAAAACAAAAAGCAACAAAACAAAACAAAACCTTGTCTCATACCATAGACAACAATTAACTTGAAATGGTGGGTCAGAGATTTAAAATCTTTTTGATCTTGGGTTAGCCAAGATTTTTTTAGCTAGGACACGGAAAGCACAATCCCTACAAGAAAAAAGAAATCAATAGATTTGATTTATCAACATGAAAATTTTTTTGCTTTTTAAATGACACAGCTGGGGCGCCTGCATGGCTCAGTTGGTTAAGCATCTAGCTTTGGCTCAGGTCATGATCTCACGGTTCGTGGGTTCGAGCCCCGCGTCAGGCTCTGTGCTGACAGCTCGGAGCCTGGAGCCTGCTTCAGATTCTGTCTCGCTCTCTGCCCCTCCCCCACTCACATTCTCCGTCTGTCTCTCTGTCTCTCTCTCTCAAAATTAAATAAACATTAAAGAAATTTAAAAAATAAAGTTAAACATATTCTTACTGTATGACCCAACAAACCTACTCCTAGGTATTTACCCAGGGGAAATGAAAATAAACACACAAAGACATTTATGTAAGTATTCATAGCAGCTTTATCTATATCAGCTGCAAATGCAAATACCTAACTGCCCATCAAGGGGTGAATGGATAAAAAAATTGTGGATTATCCATGCAATGGATACTATTCATCAATAAAAAGGAACTTAAAAATTTTTTTTAAAGATTTTATTTATTTTATGTTTTAAATGTTTATGTTTGAGAGCGTGAGTGGGGGAGGGGCAGAGAGGGAGGGAGACAGAGGACCCCAAGGATCTGACAGGGCAGAGCCTGATGCAGGGCTTGAACTCACAAACCCTGAGACCATGACCTAAGCTGAAGTCGGAAGCTTAACCAACTGAGCCACCTAGGTGCCCCAAGATTTTATTTCCAAATAATCCCTATACCCCACATGGGACTCAAACCCACAACCTAAGATCAAGGGTCACATGCTCCACCACTGAGCCAGCCAGGTGCCCCAAGAGGAACTTTTATTTATTTATTCATTCATTCATTCATTCATTCATTCATTTATGAGAGACAGCTCGAGTGGGGGAGAGAGGCAGAGGATGAGAGAGAGAGAGAGAGAGAGAGAGAGAGAGAGAGAGAGAGAATCTAAAGCAGGCTCCAAGCTCAGTGACGAGCTCAATGTAGGGCTCAATCCCATGACTCTAAGATCATGACCTGAACCGAAATCGAGTTGAACACTCAACCGAGTGAGCCACCAAGAACTTACATAGGCAACAACACGGATGAATCTCAAAGGCATTACACTGAAAGAAGCCAGACGTAAATGATTACATAGTGCCAGATTCTATTTATATGAAATTCTAGAAAAGGCAGAGCTATAGTGCGAAAAAGCAGATTGGTGATTTGCAGGGGCGAGGGGTATGGGATTCACTACAAAGGAGCACGAGGGAACGTTTTGGAGTTCTACACCCTGCTTCTCATGGTGGTTACAGAACTTTACACTTTTGTTAAAAACTCAATGAATTGTTCACTGAAATTAGTGAATCTTACGTGAATTATGCCTTGATAAATCTGATAAAAGGACACCATTAAGAAAATTAATAGGCAGGCCATAGATTTGGAATAAATATTCAGAAGACATATATCTGATCAAGGACTTGTTACCAGAGCTCCTATATACAAAGAGCTCCTATGATTCAATAATAAAAAGACAGACAACTCCATTAAAAACAGGCAAAAGGCTCGAACAGGTGCTTCACAAAAAAAGACATGTGAATGCCAACGAGCATATGAAACATTGCTTGACATCCTTGGGCATTACCGCGATGCACATTACACACCCACTAGCATGGCTAAATTTTAAAAGCCTCACAAACACCAAATATGGACAAGGCCGTGGACCAGCTGGAATGCACGCACATTGCCCGTGGGAATGCAAAAGAGTGCAATCTCTCTGGAAAAACTTTTGACAGTTTTTTCTAAAGCTCCACATACGCCTACTCTTCGGTTAATTCCCACTTCTAAGAATTCGTCGGCTTGTCTGATCCCTCTGGAGGCTGAGCAGGACGGGCTGAGTCAACGCCAGCCTCCTCATGCCACCATCACCGGTTTAGTCAAACCCAAAGGAGAAACGAACAGTAGCTTCCAGCAGTAAGAAATGAACAAGGTTGGAGCTGAGGACCTCAAGTTGCTTGCTTTTTCCCTGTCGACCAGATGACTGGACCTGTCTCTACTATGTATGCAGCTTGGGGTTTTTAATTACGTTTATCTCAAGGTGTCTCTTTCTGTGATTACTTTAAAAATTTTTTTGTTAATGTTTATTTATTTTTGAGAGAGGGAGAGAGACAGAAGATGAGTTGGGGAGGGGTAGAGAGAGAGAGGGAGACACGGAATCGGAAGCAGGCTCCAGGCTCTGAGCTGTCAGCACAGAGCCCCATGCGGGGCCTGAACTCACAGACTGTGAGATCATGACCTGAGCCAAAATCGGATGCTGACTGAGCCACCCAGGCACTCTTGTGCTTACTTTCTAAAAATCTTTATTTATTTATTTTGAGAGGGAGAGAGAGCATGTGTGTGCATGTGCAGGGGAAGGGCAGAGACGGAGGGAGAGAGAGAGAATCCCAAGCAGTCTCTGTGCTGCCAGGGCAGAGCCTGACGTGGGGCTCGATCTTACGAACCGTGAGCTCAGGACCTGAGCACAAATCAAGAGTTGGATGCTTAACCTACTGAGCCACCCAGGCGCCCCTGTGTGTGTGTGTATGTGCATGTTAAAAGCCTGGGTTTTCTCAATACCTCTTTAAAGGGTTTTTTTTTTTTTTTTAATGTTTATTTTTGAGAAAGAGAGACAGAGTGTGAGTGGAGGAGAGGCACAGAGAGAGGGAGACACCGAATCTGAAGTAGGATCCAGGCTCTGACCTGTCAGCACAGAGCCTGACCGGGGGGCTCAAACTCATAGACCGTGAGATCATGACCTGAGCTGAAGTCAGAGGCTTAACGGACTGAACCACCCAGGCGCCCTGCTCTTTAAACGTTTTTAAATCATTTTATATCTGGTGAAGCTGAGATTTTTTTTTAAGAACCTCACTTTGAACTGGTAATAATAGTTTACAATTTGATTAAAAAAAAAGTCAACAAACAGCAAACACCTGTTAATAAAGACCTTAAGGAATAATAACATAAAGAGATTCGTTTGGGGTGGAGGTGGGTGGTGGGACTGACAGGGAACGAACAGGAGAGAATTTTCCAGTGAGATATGGTAAAGTACCATATTATGACAGGGATGTGGGTGAGTTGGGTAAAAGATGTATCAACATGTTACGGTGAGTATTTGTACATTTCAATGCATGCAAATTTTTCTAAAAACTAGTAATGTCAATAATAAAAGTTGAGTGGGCGAAAACATAGTGAAAATACAGAGAACGGCTCGGCTTGATAATTGTTGAAGTGGGGCGATGGGTATATAGGGATCTCAATTATACTGTTATGTTTACATTGTGTGTTTTTGAAGGTTCCCGTAACAGGAAGTGAAAGAAAAGGAAGGAAAAGGATAATTACACCTCGCAGAGCTGCTGTGCGTGCCTGGGAGACAGTGCTGGGGAAGGGGTTTTGCAGGCTGGGAAGTACGTTTTGACGTTGGCTTTCTCCGCCGGATCCGCCTCCCTCCCCTTCTGGAATCTTGCTCTCTGTGCTGCATTCTTGCTCTGCTTCGTCCTTACTGCTGCTCTCCTTCCAGTTCCCCTTTCTTACCCGCCTAGCTGCCTCCTGGGTCAGGGTGTTGTCTTGACCCTGTGGCTACGCAGCAGGCAGCCTGCTCCCTGCAACAGGACGGACGGGCTGCCTTCGCCCTGACATGTCTCCTCACCGGGCCTCCCCGAAAACTGTCAGATTTGAGGGGAATCTGAGCCGCGTTCCCAGCGCTGCGCCCCAGTGCACCTCCTCTCCGGGTCCGCCCTGCCCCACCCCGCCCTCCGTCGGGGTGACTTGCCTCATTCATGACTGTTGTCAGCATCTCAGCCCTTGTGCCCCTGATAGTTCTTGCCACGAACCAGCTGAGCGCCTGGCACCGTTCCGGAAACCTCAGGCTCCAGGGCAGGCCCCACAAGACACCTACAGTCTGCATTCTCTCTTTTTTCCTGCTCTAACCATCCCTTAACTCAGCAGGTATTTACTGGGCACCCGCTGCGTGCCGGGCACCGAGTTAGACACTGGTGGCCGTAGAGGAACAGACGGCTACTGTACGGTGTGACAAGGACAGCCACCGGGGAACCAGGAGGAGCTGGGGCGGCACAGGGAGGGGACGGACGCCCAGGCTGGACCAGGGTAGCAGGGCTCAAGAAGCAGTTCTCAGAGGAAATGCCGACGAAGCTAAGACCCAGAGACGGCGGCACATGGCAAAGACACAGCAGGGGAAACAGCCCCAGAGTGAGACCCCAGGGGCAGGGCCTTCTGGAAACTGCAGACAGTTCTGTCTGGGCAGACTCTGAGGGTGCGGGGCGGGCCCGGCCGGGAGAGGAGGCCCGGAGGTCAGCACCCCTACCAGAAGCGGCCATACCCAGCCGGCCTGCGCACCCCTTCCCCAGGGCACTGTGCTTCTGCCCGGATCTGCGGGAGGGGACTCCCCTGGAACAGAGCAGGACTGGAGTAGGGTGATGCTGAGCTGGCGCCTGGGTGCTCCTCCTCCTCCGCGTCCTCCCCTCACCAGCCCTCCCTCCGGAGAGCCCTCAGGCCGGGCAGTGACTCAGGCAGAGCCTGCCTCACCTTCTCCCCTGGGACTTACGCCTCTGCCTCTGTGGGGCCGGGCAGCCTCCTCTGCCCCCTGTGCCTTTCGGGGAGTGCTCTGGCTCTGGGTCTGGTTGTGGCCCTGCGGCTGGCTGCAGTCCCGGTCCCGGTCCTGCTTGGGGCTCTGGATTCTGGGTCTGGGTCTAGTTCTGGCTGTGGCTCCCGCTAGGAGTCGGAGCGTATTCTGGGTGGGCGGTCTGGGCCCTGGTTCCGGTGAGGCCGTCCACAGGAAGGCAGATGTTGCCGGAGGGAAGGGGGTGTGGGGAGAGCGGATGCTGGCTTCCTGGCCTCCTCCTGGGGAGGGCCCTCCCCCACCCCTGAGCCAGGGTGGGGACAGGGGCAGCCATGCAGGGGAGCAGACACGGAGGGAGTTGACCTCACAGAGGTAGCCGTGAGACTCTAAAATCAGTTCGCGTGCTTAGCTCGGCAGGAAGAAATTAACCGTACGGTTGAAGGGGTTAGAATCCGCAGTCCGATTACGTGGAGTTCAAAACCCAGTTCTGCTGCTTATTAACCTCGTGACCTTGGGCAGGTTACTTAACCTCTCTGTGCCTCAGTTTCCTCCTCTGCAAGCGGGGAGAATGAAAGTAGCCGCTTTGTAAGATTATGGGAGTATCCAGGGAGATAATCCACTTAAGGGTTGAGCCTAGGGCCTGCGGCATGGTACACGTTTAGTGAATAATGATAGTAATGCTATTTGTTAATATGATTCTGTCCGATTCCTCTGGTGGACAGGTGAGTGACCCTTGTTTGCCATCCGCCGGGGGGTGTCACAGGGATTTATTGCCTCCCTCTGTGGGGATCAGAGAGCTGCAGACTGGGGGAGGGGGCGACCCCCATCATCCTCAGTTCTTTGGGGGAAATGTTCAGGTTTGGCACCTGGGATGTCTTCACGAGTACTTCTCAGTCTTTATTCCCTCGTCGCTAAGATGGGGACAATGTTATCTTACGGGTTAGTAGTGAAGTTCAGCGCTGTGGCATGGATAGACTCAGCACCGGGCTGAGTCCCAGCTCTGCTGTGTGACCGTGGCAAGTTGCTTCACCCCCTGGGCTTCTGTGTTCTGCCTCTTCATCCGAACCATGCACCACGTTCCAGGGAGAGTTGTGAAATCAGGGCTAACCTACTGTGGGCAGAGAGCCCACAGTAAAAAATAGTGGCTAGTGTTGTCTTTCTGATGACAGAGTTGGGGAAGAAGCTTAGGTCCAGGAGGGAAGTGGACGTACGTGCATGTTCCTCGGGAGAGAGCGTTGCCTGCTGCAGCCTCAGGATGAGAAGTGCATTCTATTCTCCTTGAGGTCCTTCTGAGATGTTAGCACTGTCGGAACCCGAGCAGGTTCACGTTTAATCTGCGTGGGGGGGATGAGACGGCAGGTGCCTCCCGAGGTCCCGGGAGCAGCAGCCTAGGGCACAGGTGTCTTTCCGTGCCGGTCCCTGCTCTGCGGGGCTTGAGCCGACTGACCCCTTCCTAACCTCTGGGCCAGCCTCCCCACCCCTGTTGGGTCTGCTCTCAGGTTTTCCTCTTTCCTCCTAGTGTTCACCATTCTGGGGGAAATGACTTTCTAGAAATCGGACAGCAGGGAGGAAACTCAGGGGTCACCCAATCCATTGCCAACCACAAGGCGGGTCTGCAAATCACCCTCCCAAACCCCAAACCCTCTACAGGAGTAGATGTTATCTCAGGTGAGACAGACACTCTGCTGGCTGACTCCCGTCCCCCCAGCTGTGCTGTGAGCCTGTCCCCTCCTGTTTGTCCTCTGGAGAAGGGGAGAGGAGCTGGCCGGTGCCTACATCCAAATAACCCTCCCTGGTTAAGAAGGGTGTTATTAAACTACCCCTTCTCCAGGCTAAATAATCCCAGCGCTCTTCACCCTTTCCTCTCCGGTTGTGTTTTCCAAGTCTTTAATTATTTTCACTGCCCTTCTCTGTGGGCTGCAGCCCTATAATCATAGAATTTCAGAGCTGGAAGGTACCTGGCAGTTGCATGGGACAGAGCCAGGTGCAAGGCCTCGCCCCACCCAGGCCGGGGGCGGGAAGGAAGCCCAGCTGTCCCCTAGATAATTCCCCCTTCCTTAGTCTTCCTCCAACAGAGGATAAGCCCTGCTCGTTTTCCCTTAAAGCGATACATTAAACAAAAACCTCGTCGAGCAGTTTTTGTGAGCTGTGCTCCTTGTGGACATTTTCACCATTGTTACCTCCTTAATCTCTCAACAGTCCTGCCAAGGAGCTATGATCAGTCTCATTTTGTAGGCCCAGAACCGGGCTCCAAGGGATTAAGTAACTTGCCCAGATTCACACACCAAGAAAGTTCCAAGCCTCCTCCGCCCAAACTCCCTCCGGCATGTTACTGGCACCCCAACCCGGCTGCACCCGCAGGCCCTTAGGGAGGCGCCCCTCTCATGAAGAGCCTGTCAACGCCCCCCCCCCCCCCCCCCGCCCTGGGGGACCAGAGCTGGGCCGCAGCAGGAATCGGCCAGGATTTCATAGAGAACCAGAACCTACAGGATATATATTTATGTAAATAGATTCATTTCAAGGAATTGGCTCATGCCATCGTGGGGACTGGTAAATCCAAAATCCAGAGGGCGGGCTGGCAGGTTGGAGACTCAGGCTGGAGCTGAGGGTATGGTTTTGAGGCAGAATTTCCTGTTTCTCCAGGAAACTTCAGTTTTTACTCTTCAGGGCTTTCAACCGATTCAGTGAGGCCCAACCACATTATAGAGGATAATCTTCACTTAAAGTCAACTGGCTGTCGATATTAACCACGTCTACAAAATCCCTTCACAGCAGCCCCTGGATTAGTGTTTGATGAAATAACCGGGTATTATAGCTTTGCCAAGTTGACACATGAAACTAATCATCACCCCCTCCTTTATGGGTGTTTATGGGGAGCCACGGGGAGAAGCCAGCCTGATCCAAAGGGCCTTTTCCACAGAGTCCCAGGCAAGTGCCAAGCGAGGGGACTTGGGGATGGCGGTCCCTCTGTGAACCTCTTCATTTTGAAGGTGTCCTAGGTCAGGGTGATGCCGCCAGATCCAGACCTCACCGCTTGCCCCTGGGGAGGCCTCTCCTTGCTTCTGCTTACTTGAGAGCTACAGTTAAGGCCCAGTGTCTGTTCAGGGGGGCAGAAGGCCCTGGAAGGAGGAAAGAGGATGTTCTGGAGTAGGAGGAAGGGTAAGAACACTATTGCTTGAGCCCTGAGGACCCAGTCGGCCAAGGGCCCTTGAAGGAGGGGACAGTGTCGTATTTTCTCTGCGCCCAGGCTGAGACCATGGCTCACTGAGGGTGTGCTACCAGTGTCTGCTCTTCCCCCCCCCTTCCATTTCCCTCCCAGGTGGAGGCCTGAAACAGCCTAGGCAGGTAGAAATCAGTCCTGGTTTTAAAGTTGTTGTCATTGTTGCTGTCTATCTTGTTTTCCTCTTCCTTCTCCTCTTTTTTTTTTTTTTTCAATGTGAGAGAGAGAGCGAGAGAGAGGGAGAGAGAGAGAATCCCAGTGCAGACCCTTCCTCGGGGCTCAGTGCCACGACCCTGGGATCACGACCTCAGCTGAAATCAAGAGTCAGACGCTCAATTGACTGAGCCACCCAGGCAACTCCTAGAGAGTTCTTCTTTAAAAAAAAAAAAAAATTTTTTTTAACATTTACTTTTGAGACAGAGAGAGACAAAGCATGAGTGGGGAGGGGCAGAGAGAGAAGGAGACACAGAATCTGAAACAGGCTCCAGGCTCCGAGCTGTCAGCACAGAGCCTGACACGGGGCTCGAACTCACAAACTGTGAGATCATGACCTGAGCCGAAGTCGGACGCCCAACGGACTGAGCCACCCAGGCGCCCCTAGAGAGTTCTTCTTAATATACAATCTAAACCCCTCCAACTTCAGGATAAACCCCCTACTATAAGGCTAGCAGACACGAGAAAATGAGACTTGAGGAGTTTTCTATAAAGTTTTGAACCACCGCAGCCTTCCGGCTGTTATCTACAGCTAGAGGTGCTCCAAAAGGACACAGATGCCGAGCGGCCAAAAGAATCACAGGACTGCCGGGGCTGGACCAGAGCTGCCCCCTCACGGATGCCACGGTCCCTCATCTCGGCCTTTGCTGAGCTGGAGGCTCAGTTCCTCATCTGCGGCTGAAACGTATAGACTAAGTTAGACTCAGAGGGAAAAACAGAGAGTATCTAAGTTAGACTGCAGTGAGCCTCCCCCGGAGCTTGTCGCGGATGGCCGAAGGAGGTGGAGGCAGCTTTTTGCTCGCCAGCCTTTCGGAGGACGTTTCGAGACAGAGTCTCGCTCAGAGGCAGCGGCTCCCTCCCAACCCTGGGCTTTCAAGGAAGCCGGAGGAGTTTTAACTCCTCGTAAGGGGTTTCCTCTTTCATCTGAAGGTGACTGGTGATGGAGTCAGGTGTTACCAGGCCCCAGCTGTGGGTGGGGGAGGCTGCTCCACCCGTTGAACCCAGGGAGGCTTCTTAGGAGGGGAACGGCTTTGAGATGCCTCATGAAAGAAGGCCAGGAGGAAGCGTGGGGTTGGCTAGCAGGTGGGCGTGGGAGAAAGGGACTCGGTGGGGGCTGGCTGGGCCTGCCTCATCTGAAGAGACGGACTTCACCCCAGCTCCATAAGGATGCTTCTCTGGAGGCCACACCTGCCAGCTTTTCTTCCTCCCAAACCTGCAAGGGCTAGAGGAGGGGCTGCAGCCGAATTCCACCCTCACCTGGTGCAGGGAGAGATGTTGCAGCAGGAGGGCTTTAAGCTAGGCTGGGGGGTGAACAGGATAAGACGGGAGATGACTGACTGAGGAGGCTCCCGGGATCCCTTTCTTCCCAGGCCTTTGGAAATGAAGAGCTCCCTTTGCAGCCAGCCCCCACCCCCAAGCCGCAGGGGTGGATACATCGGCCTTTGGGGGCTTTTTTTTTTGCCAGTTTGCACGTGACACATAGGACCTGCAGGTTATCAGGAAATGTGTTTTCTTGGGACTTGGGCAACTGGGTTTGGAGTTGCAGAGGGGTGGGACCTCGGGCAGGTGGGGTCGGGTGTGTTTAGGCCCTTTGGTGGGCACAGAGGGCAGAGCTGGAGCGAGGGGTCTGGGGGGGGCGGTTCTGGGGGCGATCGCTCCCCATGGAGGGTCCTCGGTGTCCATCCCAGACCTCAGCACTCGAGCGGGTAGAAATCCTTGCCTTCTTGGTTCAGCCCCACCGGCCGATGGGCTTGGGGAAGTGTGTGAAGGCTGCAACCAGTCCGGGAAGGACAGCGCCTTCTTTGACTTCTTCCCCTGAGAATGTCTTTTCAGCCCCTGGATTCTGGGGACCCCCAGGAGACTCTACTGTCCACCCGGCATTTGCAGGGAACAGTCCCCCCAAGGAAGGGAGGGGTCTGGGACCCCTGCTCAGGGGGACCAAAAAGCCAGTCCCCCAACATCGACCGAGAATTGAACCAAATAAATCTCCTCGGAGCCACGTCAAACGCTGCCTCGGGCTGGCCGGGGAGGGTGCCCCTGTGCACAGGGAGGGGGGAAGCGAGCCACACTCAGCCTGCTGGGAGGCACGGGCCTCTCGCAGCGCGTCCTGGGCTTTCCTCCTCCGGGAAGCCCGAGCCACTCACACAGATGTCTCTCATTCGCCGTTCACACCGGATTCCAACAGTTGACTCACTGGTCTGTTTTCTTAACAGACTGGCTGTAAGCTTCCCAACAGTGAGGTCTGGGACTCTCATTCACGTCTGTGTGATCAGTCCCTGTTCAGAGCCTGGCACATGGAAGGATTTTCGAGAAATCTGTGTGAACGAGTGAATAATTGGCGACATTGGGTGGTCCGAGCTAAATGACTCTAGCAGGAGAGACAGGGATGTTCCAGGAGCTCAGGGGAGGGAGCCGTCCCTGAGGACCAGCAGTAGAGGGAAAGGCTCGAGGAAGAGACAAATTAGCCTTGTCTTCCACTGCCTTGAAATCCCTTGAACCTATCTTCCTCCCCCAGGACAATTGAGAGCGGCATTCTCCAGCATCCGTCTTTCTGTCTTCCCTCCTGCAGTCAATTTATCTACTTCAATCACCCACCAACCTTCTGTGATATGCTGGAACTGGCTCATACTGGCTTGGGAGCCAATAGCGTGCCTCTGTTCCCAGAACACCTTGTGTTGGTAGCTTGGAATCGGCCAGGGTGGGAGAAACCGGCAAATGCCACAAATCGGTGCTTTGTCACCCTGGAGGAGCCAGGGCTAAAGTTTGTCAGTCCACTTACCTACCCACTACCTACCCTCCACCTTCCTTCCTTCCTTCCTCTTACCTCTCTGCTTCCCACCTATCTTCCTTCTTCCCCTTTCTTTTCAATTATTGTATCCAATGTGCCAACTATCTACTCATCCCTCCCACCTACCCATCCATCCACTATCCGCCCATCCGTCCATCCATCCAACCACCCACCCATCCGCAAGCATCTACTCTGTGTTGACCTGTTCCCAAGGCTCATAATCTTTGCCTAGACTCCTAGAAGACAGGTGCATGAGTTCTAAGGAATAGCAGACACCCACTAGCATGGCACCTCCAGTTCAGCCAACACTGATGTTGGACCCATAACTGGAATGCTTGGGTGCTCCTCGTCTCCTCCTTGCCCTCCCTGCTCGTACTTCTCCATAGGCCGTTCTCACAGGGTGGGGGAGTCACTATCTGGGGAAGAGGGACGGACGTGTCCCCACCCAACAGTCCTGTACTGCTCTTTCTCTACCTCTCCCTCCAAGCCTCAAGCAAAAGCCCAGGGGAATTGGGCCCGACTTTTTGAGAAACGGTTCTCCACCCCAGCAGGCCCAATGAGCTAGCTAACTTACTGGTGAGTAAAAACAAGAGGGGGTTTAGCAGGGCTTGGGAACAGAGACATCAGGTAAGAAGAAAGCCCCTCATGCAGCCAGCTCTCTCCATCTCCGACACTACCCCCCACCTCTTCTTTTTAAAAACAAATATTTTTAACATTTATTTATTATTGAGAGACAGGGAGAGACAGAACATGAGCAGGGGAGGGGCCGAGAGACAGGGAGACACAGAATCTGAAGCAGGCCCCAGGCTCTGAGTTGTCAGCACGGAGCCCGACACGGGGCTCGAACTCACAGACTGTGAGATCACGACCTGAGCCAAAGTCGGATGCCCAACCAATTGAGCCACCCAAGCGCCCCAACATTAAAAACATTTTTTTTTTTTAAAAAAGGATGAGTACATGTCAATAAACCTGCACCCTATTGGCTCCCAAGCCAGTATGATCTCGCACAAACCGCGAGATCATGACCTGAGCCGAGGTCGGACGCTCAACCGACGGAGCCACCCAGGCGCCCCTACCCCCCACGTCTTCTTAGAACTCTGGCTGCTTTGTGAAAAGCTTGTCTCTGCTCTTGCTCCCAGGGGCTGTTATTGCAAAGGATTAGCTGTTCAGCCTAGTGAGCCAAAGGGGCAGGGCCCCCAGAACTTGACCTGGATTGTAGGGAAAGGAAGGGAAACCCACTCCCCTCCACACAGCCCAGACCCTGCCACCCCCACCACACTCACCTGCCGCTAAGCCCCGTCCCGTCCAGCCTGGGCGAAGTACAGCCCTTTCCTCCATGGGGGTGTTGGCTTCCCGGGACCGTGGCAATGGGTTGCAGCCAGAGGTGACCCGAGAGCACGTCTTGGCAGGAGCTGAGGGTCCCCAGTGTTCCTGCAGGTGGTCAGAGAGAGAAGGCGGTGGCAGTCATCTTTCTCAGCTTGCTCCCTGAGGTCTGTATTTATATGACGGTCATACTCAAACAGCTCCCTTCTGAGACTGAGTTTCACCCCTCACTGGCCTCTCTTTTCGGAGGGTATTTTCTGTGGCCTGGCCCAGAAGGGGCAGGCAGATTTTTTTTTTTTTTTTAGCCATACAGCAAAACTGCTGTGGAGACAGAGGAGGGTGAAGGGTTTGGGGCCTAGGGCCTCAGCTACTCGGCCTGCCGCTGCTTGCACCCCCCTCATTACCGTTACTCTTTTAGTCCAAACAGGTTCTGACCTGCTCTGGTAGCAATAACATAAGGGCCAACAAATACCATATGATTTCGCTCCTGTGTGGAGTTTAAGAAACAAAACAAACGAGCAAAGGAGGAAAAAAAAAAAAAAAAAAAAGAAGAAGACAGAGACCAAGAAACAGACTCTTTTTCTTTTTTTTTTTCAACGTTTATTTATTTTTGGGACAGAGAGAGACAGAGCATGAACGGGGGG
Source organism: Herpailurus yagouaroundi (assembly GCF_014898765.1). Taxonomy (NCBI): domain Eukaryota; kingdom Metazoa; phylum Chordata; class Mammalia; order Carnivora; family Felidae; genus Herpailurus; species Herpailurus yagouaroundi. Next base: position 11,999,070 of record NW_024412402.1, on the reverse strand, counting down.
AGGGGCAGAGAGAGAGGGAGACACAGAATCGGAAACAGGCTCCAGGCTCTGAGCCATCAGCCCAGAGCCCGACGCGGGGCTCGAACTCACGGACCGCGAGATCGTGATCTGGCTGAAGTCGGACGCTTAACCGACTGTGCCACCCAGGCGCCCCGAGAAGCAGACTCTTAAGGAAAGAACAAGCTACTGGTTAGCAGAGGGGAGGTGGGGGTGGGGATGGGAATAGGTGACGGGGACTAAGGAGTGCACTTGGTTTGATGGGCACTGGGTGATGTATGAATTGTCAGATCACTCTGTTGTACACCTGCAGCTAATATTGCACTATATGTTAGCTATGCTGGAATTAAAATACAAAACTCCATAAAAAATAACTATTAAAAAACATGAAAAAAAGAATACCGGGGGGGGGGGGGTGGGGGTGGGTAGAAATAATGTAAGGGCCGCGTGCATCTCGTTCGGGCTGCTAGGAGAGGCACGGCTTCTAGAGGTCATCTTCCATTGAGACGTTCAGGCAGCTCCGTGACACCCCGGCTGAAGAAGGAAGGTCGGCAGCTCAGAGGCCTTGGGTTCGAATCTCGACTCTGCCGCTTGACGTAGGCCAGCGAATCATCTTCTTAGAACTTCCGTTTTCTCACCGATTAAATAGGGTCATTGGGGTGCTCCGGGTGGCTCAGTTGGTTAAGTGTCCAATTTTGGCTCCGGTCATGATTTTACGGTTCGTGAGTTCGAGCCCCGCGTCAGGCTCTGCGCTTCGGATCCTCTGTCTCCCTCTCTCTCTGCTCCTCCGCCCCCCCCCCCACTCTCTCTCTCTCTCAAAAATAAATGAACAAGGATAAATAAATGAAAAAAGGATCATCGAACAGGTCATGGTGGGGTTGAAATGAGCTCATGTAGGCGATGTACCTGGGTCAATGCCTGGAAGTTGGCAAGTGGGGTTCAATAATCAGTAGCCACTTCGCTGCCCATCCTACAGTCCCTATCGAACTGCACCCACCTTTCCCCTTAAGGTGAGAAGCAAGTTCGCCGTCCCAGGGTGGGGAATCTCTCCTCTGAAATCCGGCAAATTACAAGGCTATTTGGCTTGTGTGACCCAATTAATAGCCCTCTGTCTCGCGGGCCTCTGCAGACACCTCACCTTTCGCCCCAGGCGCCCCTTTGGCTCAGCAAAGCCTGCCCACCTGCGAGGACAGAGGCCCCCCCCCACTTCCTCAGGAGAAGACGGTGCTGCGTCGGAAGGAAGCAGGCCGTGTGCTTGCTGAGCTGTGGAAAATAATTAAACCAGGGGAGGAAAAAGAAAACAAAAACCCAGGTCCTTTAGAAATCAGGTTAGGTATGAATGTGCAGGGCGTGGCCCCCTGTATAATTAGCCGCTCTGCTGGCTCTGGGAGCTGCCTGCTCCTCCTGGGCCCGTTGTGTCAGGCTTGGGCCTGCTGCCCCTCCTCTCCCTCCGCTCCTCCTCCTCCCCCTCCTCCTCCTCCCCCTCCCCTGTTCCCTATAGGTGTTTCTCTGGGCTCTGCCGCCTGTCCCACTCCCCTCCGAGACGCCGGCCCGAGAGGTCACCCACCTGCAGCCCCAGCGAGTCCCAAACACGCCTGCCCAGTGACCCGCCATGGAAGCCGCAGATGCCTCCAGAAGCAACGGGGCCAGCCCGGAAGCCAGGGATGCCCGCAGCCCGCCGGGGCCCAACGGCGCCCTGGAGAACGGGGCCAAGGGCGAAGGCCAGGATGCCAAGACCACCAATGGGCACGGCGGGGAGGCGGCCGAGGGCAAGAGCCTGGGCGGCGCCCCGAAACCGGGGGAGGGCAAGAGTGCCCTGTTCTCGGGGAATGAGTGGCGGCGGCCCATCATCCAGTTTGTCGAGTCCGTGGACGACAAGGGCTCCAGCTACTTCAGCATGGACTCCGGGGACGGCAAGAGGTCCCCCTACGCCGGGCTCCAGCTGGGGGCCGCGAGGAAGCAGCCCGTCTCCTTCGCCGAGAAGGGGGAGCTGCGCAAGTCTATCTTCTCAGAGCCCCGAAAGCCCACGGTGTCCATCGTGGAGCCCGGGGAGGCCCGGCGCAACAGCTACCCCCGGGCCGACGGCGGCCTCCTCCTGCGCTCCAAGTCGGGCTCCGAGGAGGTCCTGTGTGATTCGTGCATCGGCAACAAGCAGAAGGCCGTCAAGTCCTGCCTGGTGTGCCAGGCGTCCTTCTGCGAGCTGCACCTCAAGCCCCACCTGGAGGGCGCCGCCTTCCGCGACCACCAGCTGCTCGAGCCCATCCGGGACTTCGAGGCCCGGAAGTGTCCCCTGCACGGCAAGACCATGGAGCTCTTCTGCCAGACCGACCAGACCTGCATCTGTTACCTCTGCATGTTCCAGGAGCACAAGAATCACAGCACGGTGACGGTGGAAGAGGCCAAGGCCGAGAAGGAGGTAATTTGCTGGGGCCTCTTCTGCGCTGGGGGCCCCCAGGGTTTGGGCCTCGAGTCTCCTCGGTCCCTGGCTCTCTCAGGATACGTTTCTTGCCCCTCTGCGCCTGCAGGCTGGGGGGCAGAGGCAGTTCCCTCATGCTCTGAGGCCTCTGGAGACAGGGGCACTGCCTGGATGAGCAAACGGAGGGGCAGGAACGACTGGGGGCCTGACCAAGGTCATAGGATAAATTCAAGTCTGATCAGAGAATCAGTGCTCAATCCTGCGCTCTGCCTGGCTGGGGTGATTCTTTTCTTTTTCTTTTTCTTTTTAATTTAAAAAAAAATTTTTTTTTTCAACGTTTATTTATTTTTGGGACAGAGACAGAGCATGAACGGGGGAGGGGCAGAGAGAGAGAGAGGGAGACACAGAATCAGAAACAGGCTCCAGGCTCTGAGCCATCAGCCATCAGCCCAGAGCCTGACGCGGGGCTCGAGCTCCCGGACCGCGAGATGGTGACCTGGTTGAAGTCGGACGCTTAACCGACTGCGCCACCCAGGCGCCCCTTGGCGCCCCTCTTTTTAATTTTTTTTGATTTGAGGGCCAAATAATTCTTACCACCTGAGCAGGACTGACCCCTGGGGCAGGGGTGATGGGGGAGGGGGAGGGCATTTGGGGGCCACTTAAACGTTCTTTTCTTCTGGTTTTAGAGTTTGCATTTGCAGTACAGAGGCTTCTTGTTGTTTATCTGATCCCCGGGCCGGTCTCTTGCCGTCCCCAGTGGCCTCCTTTGTCCTTCTCTCAGCTGGGCCGGCCCTGCGTGCTTTGTGTCGTTGCGTGCGCACGTGCCTATGCTTGTAGGTGGACACTACTTGGCGAGGGTTGGAGTTTGCGTGTGGGCGGGATGTACGTATATATGTGTGTGTGATATGTGCGTGTGGGTGTTTAGTGCATATGTTTGTGTAGGTGATGCCTAAGTGTTTGCATGGGTTCTGTCGACGTGATTGCGTCTGGGCTTCCACGGGGAGGAGCAGAGGCGTGTGGAGGCTTGTGAATGTGCTACACCTGGGGAAGGTGTTCTGGGCCAAAGGCTCAGCCGTGGTTGCTGCCCCAAGCCCCATGGATGCTGCGTCCTGCTCTCTTGTAACAGCAACGCGGCGGGTGGCCGTGGACAGCCCCCCCCCCCCCCCCCCACCGGCGTGAACCTCCTGGTGCTCAATGTGGGGGACTTGACCTTCCTCAACAGCTTCTGTGACCATCCAGATGGGGCAGCCCGGGACTCCTCCCTGCTCAGCCTTCCTGACCGAGAGTTGGCCGATTACTGTCTTCCTGCACCCCTGGTGCCCACAGCCCTGGGCAGAGAGAGACGGGTTACAAATGAGGAAAGACCCAAAGATCCTTTTCAGAGGCCTCGTTTAGCCCAGGGAGGTGTTTCCTGTTTCCCAACGCCCGGACCCCAGCCTGGCTTCAAGCCTCACGCTGGTAGACGGGGCTGGGGCAGAGCCGTGGAACCCGTCCTTTGGGAGCTTACCTGGGAAACCACAACAGAGCAAGGGCCATCATCCTCATCCACCGCAACCGAAACCCTGCAGAGGGTTCTGGGAGGCCTGACCGAGGTCCAGCCCTGGGGTTTGCCTCTCGTTAGCCGTTGGACTGTGGACAAGTCCCTACCGCTCTCTCAGTCCTGGTTTTTCCATGTGCGAAACCAAGGTGTTGGACTAGACTGGCGGTTTTCAAATTCCCCCATGGAGTCCTAGGATTCTTGGAGATGTCTTTGACACCTCCCCGACAAGGAGGGGGCAGATATTGGTGCCAAGAAGGCAGGGGCTTCCGGCTCCCGCTTCTACAAGCAGAATACATTCTTATTTATCTGTTTTATACGTAGGGTTTGCCCGCAAAGTGCGTCTGAAACAAAAGTATCACCTAAGGAAAGTCCAAGTGCCCCTGGAGGACTCGAGGGTCTTGGGCAGCCCTCTGTGGAGGCACCAGAAACTCAAGAGTTCACCTTCCAGTGCCTGGGGCTGCCGCAGGACTCCGAGACACAGCCCTCGCCCTTGAGGGCTCACGATGTAGGTCAGGAGGCAGAGCTCAGACGCACAAACAAGCCTGGGGAACATCCGCCCAGTTACAACAGAAGCAGCCGTAGATCAACATCAACTTGTAGAGGGCGGAATGCCAGGCCAGCTGGACTGTAGCAGTCTCCTCTGTCTCCTCCTTCACCTTGCAGACAGGGACACATGCCCAGGGAGAGGAAGGGATCTGTGCCAGCATGTAGAGGAAGAAGCCCCCTAATTCTCTTCCAAGATTTGAGAGCAACTGAGAGGCAGGGCATTGAGGGGATGGGATCCAGGATACACGTGCCTTACAGGGGCTTTCAGAGGAAAATGTCTGATCCGCCGGAGTGACTGACGCTGGGAACTTCAGACAGCGTGTGTGTGCGTGTGCACGAGCATGCACCAGCAGCCAAGGGTACAGGGAGTGGTGCGAGCCAGCTGGGAGACTGAGCTGGAGCACGGCTGTTTGTCTAGGCCTGGCTCTGCTGGAATGTCAGACGTGGGGGACGTTGGCACAGAGCGGGGTTAGTGGGTTGACTGATTGAAATGAATAAGCGTGTCAATCCCGGCGTTCTTTGGAGGCATCCCCTGCAGACCCAAACGTCAACCCACACACAGGTTTTTTTTGCAAGGAGCCTTGTCCAGAACCTGTTCTGCAGGCCGGCTGGTGAAGGCCCAGGTGAGGTCATCTTAGACCTACCTTGAATGGGTGCATTAGGCTGCAAAGGACACCCAGGGCTGCGGGGGTGCTCATCTCCTGGGTTTCAACTCTCCCTGGAGCCTCTGAGCGGAGGCAGTGCTGGGGAAAAGGCCACTTGATGCAGAAGCATGACAGTCCTTCCTCTGGTGGATCCAAGATCAGAATGTTCTAGTCCCGCTCCACAGATGTCCTCCGGTCTGCCCTCCTGCCTCTGGACAGGCTGGAGTAGGCTGATGAGATTACATTGTACATATCCCTCCTTTTCTGTGTCTCACGGCCCACCTCCTGTCTTATCCCAAGTCCCTCCTGCTGCATCGACTCGGGAGGGAGGACTCCTCCTGGCCCATGGCTGTCTGCTCGAGGGTGACCTGCCCGGCCTCTGCACCACCAGCTGCGTGGCCCTGGCATGGGTCTGGCCTGGGCTCTGGGTCGGCAGCCTGGAGAGGCATGAATGGGGGAGCACTCGCCTGTGGGTGCCGAGGGGAAGCAGTTTATCCTGTGAACTATTTGGAGACAGGGGAAGAAAGGGACCGGCAGGTGGCAGGAGACGCATCCGTTTTTATGGACACATCTATGCACCAGATGTTTACATGATACTCCTGACAACAGCCCCACAGGGTGTGTGCTTTTCACCTGTTTTATAGATGAAGACAGAGGCTTGAAGGTGCTAAGAGACTTACCTGAAGTCACGGTGCAGAGCGGCAGAGCTGGGGTTCGGACTGTTCCGGTGGCTGTTTCCTCGCTACCATTTTTCAAAACGAAGTTTATTTATTTTGAGAGAGAGAGAGAGAGAGCATGAGTGTGCAAGCGACAGGATGAGAGGGAGACAGAGAATCCCAAGCAGGCTCCCCGCTGCCATCACAGAGCCCGACCCGGGGCTCGAACCCACAAACCGTGAGATCAAGACCCGAACCGAAACCAAGAGTCAGGTGCTTAAGCGGCTGGGCCACCCAGGTGCCCCTCTAGTATTTTAAACTTTGTTTTCAGGTGATGGCAGGCCTTCCAGGGGGGCCACTGGGCCCAGTGGCTCCCAACAGCCATCCTTAGGTTGGAGTCACCTGGTGGGTGAATCATGACACTGCTTCCTGGGCCTTTCCCTGGGAGGTTCTGGTTCAGGGGTTTGAGGCCTGGGATCTTGTATTTTTAAGTCTCCCTTGGGGATTCTAACGTGGAACCAGGTTGGGAGTCAGGGATCACGTCCAACATCACCAGGAGGAAACTGAGGCCTGGACAGGCGGGGCGACGTTCTCAAGGGCCCGCCGCTGGTCTGGAGCCAGCCTGGGTGGTACTGTGTCTGCCCCCAGTCGCCCCTTCCCTGTCCTGACACCCGAGGAAGCAGAAGGGACAGTAAGCCTCAGTGAGACAGACTAATGCGGGGCTGTTTGACATCTGGGTGGAAATGGGGAAATCCATCCAGCATTTCAGATCCTTATCCAGATAATTACCATTTGTCTGAGAGTACAAATTTGGCAATTAACTGGCTCATTTGGCAAATATCAGAGCCAACGGCCCGTGCGGTCAAATCAAGCCAGAAGAGGATCACAGCCTCCTCGCCCCCTTCCCTGGGGGCATGCAGGTCACATGTCCAGGTGAGCGCTGGCTCGGGTGTGTCTGAGGGCCCCATCGGATGGAGGCACCGGCGGCTGTGCCGTCACTCTGCTCTCAGGGAGACCTCTGGTCCCCCAAGGCCAGAAGGATTTGCAGGCAGGGTGGCTTACCCAGTGCCCATCCCGGGCAACAGAGCGGGAGGCAACCAGACGAGTGTAGGAGAAGGGAACAAAGGAGGCATTTAGGGACAGGCCTGGGCAGGGTGGAGGGAATGAACCGGGAGTAGGAGGAAGTGATGAGGAAGGTGCAGACAGGGATGGAGGGGTGGGGAGCTGAGACCCCAGCAGCAGGACTGAAGGGGAAGGACGCTGTCCGGGAAGATCCGGAGAAGAGGCTGCAGGTGAAGGGGCCACATACTACGACCTGAGTCCTTTGTTGTATCTTGGCCGCAGCGGCTTTCTAGTTGTGAGAACTCGGGCAAGGTACGTCATCTTCTTAGGCCTTCGTTTCTGAATCTGTGAAATGGGGTGACACCAGGTTAAAGGAGACAACGCCAGACGTGTAGGTGATATTCAATAATACAGTTAAGTGTCGTTCCTCCTCCTAGTGTTGTGGGGGAACCCAGGATCGCGGAGCCTTCCTACGTCATCTTATTTCCTACGTCCCGCCTTTTCCAGCTTCGTGCAGCCCTGCTAAGCGGGCAGAAACTGCCAAGAGCCACACAGATGCTGGCTGCGTCCCCAGGGGTCTCACCCCAAACCCTCCTCTCCGAAGAGCGTAGCCCTCATCCCAGAGAGGCGAGCAAGGACCATTCTAGCAGCACAGAGCTCCCAGGCCAAGGGCCCTTCCCTGATCCCGCTGCGTCCTGCAAGTCTGGTCTTGCGAGGCCCCCTCCCAGCCTGTGTCCGACTTCCCCAGTGCCCCAAAGAAAGAAGGAGACTAGTCTCTCCTCCGCCCTGAGTCTCCCGCCCACTGCTGCAGACAGTGTGGCTCCACTTGTGCCCCTGCCCTCACATGTTTCCAGATCAGCCGCCTCCCCCTCCTCCCCTCTGGCTCTCCTCGCCACACCTCTGCCAGCCCCGCTGCCCTCTTCCCTCCTTCTCTTCCGCAGGATGGGCTTCTAGGGTAGGCCCTGGCCCCGGCTCTCCATGGTGCTACCCCCTTCCTTCTTACTCCATGGTTCTTCCACTCTCTTGGCCGGCGAATCCACACTTGTCTGGCGAGACTTCTCCTCACCTGCAGGCCCCAGCCCAGCCCCATGCCCCCCTTCCCCCCACAGCGGCTAGCAGGTGCTGCTTGCTGCACGTGACTCCCCTGGCCTTCACCTTCTCTGGTCATACCTTTTCCCGCTGGCAAGGTCGGCCTTCCCTCATCCCCATTCTGCCTTCCCCAGGGTCCCCCGGGCTTCTGTTCCCCACGATGCAGGCCTCTGTGTGTGCACCCTTCACTGTGTATCCCAAGGCCGCACCTGCGGTCCTCACCTCTGGACACCAGCTAGGCCCCACCTGATCGCACTGTCCGCCCCCCGCCCCCCGCCCCGCTCGCCTGTGCCCCGCTGGCCTGCTCGCCACACTGCACTCACTCTGCCAAGCCTGGCCCGAGCGAGAGCGTCCGGCACGGCTCCTGGTCCACGGAAGGTGCCCCACACAACACGATGCTGGGCCACAGGCCGGGGCTCTCTCTGTGCCGGGCACCTTCTGACAGCTTCACTGTCCTGCTCCCAGCTCTTCCCATGACCTCCTGCGGGGCGGGCCTCTTGTTGTGTCCACGGAAGATAGCGCCACCGAGGCACGGAGCACTTAAGTCGCCTGCCTGGGGGCGGCGGTAACTGGATCCAAACGTTTAGACTCGCAGTCCCGTGCTGTGGGTGGGCTCCCTGCTGGATCCCCCAGCCTCGTTCATGGGAGGGCTGCCCCTGCCCCCCACCAGCCACAGGCCCGGGGGTGGGAGTGAATGCACTTTCCTTCTCTGCTTTCCTGTCCATCAGGCCTTGTTCTGGGGGTGCCGAGGTAGGGGAGAGAGTGCCCGGCCAATTCCCCGCCTCCAGCCAGGTCAGGAAGTGGCTTCCAGCTGTCCCCTTGACCTCGGGCCTCACCCAGCGCAATCCCGGGATGGGCAAAGTGCCTGGCACAGACCCATTGTCCAGACTCTTGTCTCTTCCTATGACCCAGATCCTTCCAGGCCACTGGATCTTCTCTACTCTCTGTGGCCTGGGCTCTCGGGCCCTGCATCCTCAGGCAGCGCGAAGGCTGAGTCTCCGTGTCCACAGTGGGGTCTTACTCCTTTGCTCCCCCACCGCGGTGTCTATCAGCTCCTGGCTTCTCCCCAGCCTTTTTCCAGAGACCAGGCCGGACCCTGTCCTCAACTTCCTTCATTCTTTCCTCCGGAACACCATTTTCTCTCTCTGGTGATGGCGTTTTCCACGTTACGGGATTTTCAGCCCATTGCCGGTGGGGCGGATGCTTACCGAGAACTCAGAGTCTCCTTGCCTGGAGGGCGCAGGAGCGTGGGCAGAAAGCGGGTGTGGGGTGGGATCAGGGGCCAGGGAGCTCCACACCTCCTGCCCCGGGCCTTCCCCATCTTCTCCACCAGCTCCCTGGCCCTCTGGGCACCCTTTCCAAGAAAGCCAGGGAAGCTGTCTCCACTACCAATCCACTCCCCTTGGGCATGTGCTGAGGGACCCCAGGTGGCGGCCTGTCATCTGGGTGGAGCACTCTAAGTGTGACGTGGGGCGAAGTCTATACCCGGCTCAGGACCCCGTGCCAACGGAGCTCACATTCCCAGTGGTTTGTGGCCTCCTCATCTTGACTCTTCTTGTGGGTTCCTCAAAGAGGCAGCTGCAGAAAGGCTTGGAACTCTGTGTTCAAAACCCAGGGTAGTGGGGTGACCGCAAGCACCCCAAGGCATTCTCAGATGCCTTAGTCTTCCTGCCTGTTGGGTGGAGATCACCCACCAGTCTTCTGAGCTGGAAGGTGCTTTGAGAGCACTGGCAGGGGGCCCAGCAGAACAAAGAGGTGCTTCCTGGCTTGGCCTAATCGGCTTGGCCTTGGCTTCATGCCTCCCCTTTCGTCTCTGTGGTAGCTGCTTTCCAGAGAAGGCATTTCCCCAAATGGAAGGAAAGTATTATCTATACTTTCCATAACCATTAGAGCTCCCCTCCCAAGGCACCTCTCCTTGGTCCCCTTCCCAAACCACCCCAGACCTCAGCAGCCCGTGTCCTCCCCTGAGCGGGGGTCCCTGGAATCTCTGCTTGTCTTCTCTTATCCTTCCCCCCCCCCTCCATCACTGCCTCACTCACTGGTCTCCCCTTCCTCCTCCAGGGACCCTGAATAGAGGTCCCCATCCTGCCCAAACTGCAGACTGCACTCTCTTTCCTGTAAACAGGTTTATAGCTGTGCCTGTCCAGACAGGAGTCCCCGCTGGTTGCAGCCTGGGCTCCCGCTTGCAACACAGGCCCCACGTCATGGCACAGAAACGTTGCACACTGTTACTGCCACGGGATACTCCCTGGGCTGGGCTGGGCTGGGCTGGGCTGGGCTTGGCTTGGCTGGGTCCCTTGCTCCCCCAAGCTTGAAGGAGACAGGAGCTTTCTTCCCTCTTCCCAGTGGCCACAGGTCCATTGAAAGGAGGGGGAACCACATAAACAAACCTCCTTCCTGCTCACTTTGGGCGGACAGACCTGGCGGAGGTTTAGTCCTTATAGAGACACAGCTGGGATGTCCAGCCCCCGAGGCCTGAGTTCATAGCAAAGTAGTGTTTGGCTTGTTGCTGGATCCCTGATGAAGGGCACAGTGCCTGGCATACCTAGGGTCCCGATGAATGTCTGCAGAATGGAGGCCAGAGGGCTGGGTGGCGAACCTTGCCCAAGCCGGCCCCCTGGGTGGGTCCACTCCTGGATTCTCTGGTGCTCCTCCTCCCCGACTTCTCCAGCCTTGGCTCCTTCCCTGCAGACAGAGCTGTCGCTGCAAAAGGAACAGCTGCAGCTCAAGATCATCGAGATTGAAGACGAAGCTGAGAAGTGGCAGAAAGAGAAGGACCGCATCAAGGTGGGCCGCCTCCATGCCTCAGCCTGGCCGTGGGCTCACCCCACCTGTCCCACCTGCAAGGAGCCAGGCTTGGCCCCCATCTATGCTGCATGCCTCTTCTGGCTCCTCCCACCCCTCTGGCGTCCCCACCAGTTCCCCTTCTAAGTCTGGGCCAGGCATTTGGGTGGGATCTTGTCCATCACCTTGTGCTCATTTGACAACATCCTAGCAAATAAAGCCCCTCCAGGTCCTCCAGGGGTGGAGCAAATAAAGCCAACCGGTCCTCCAGGGCCCTCCATTGTCTGCTCTGTCTACCAGACCACCCGGCCACCAAATGCATGACGTTGTCCTTTGACTTGTGCCAGTATGGCTGGATGTATGCCTGCCATGGTTTGAGTAACTACCAACCACAGTCCGAAATCACTGACTCTTGACCCTGGCTGCATAAACAGCCCATCAATTCACTTTCTGAATGATGTTTGGTTCTAGCTGAGTTTCATAGAGCACAGCCTGACTCATGGGGGAACTTCTGGGTCTCTGGAGTCGCCCAAGGTTGGAATGATGGCTCTAGTCAACGCACCCAGGGAGGAGTCACAGATAGATAAGGAAGAACGGGCTGTAAAAAACCCTGGCCATCTCTGTCAATAGATGATGTCAATGGTGCCTTTGAATGAGATTCTTAACCAAACAGGCTTGCTGGGTTGGGGCAGTAGAAATACCCTGCCTGGCTCTGATTCTGGGTTGGGAACCTAAAGATACATCCCACGAGGGAGTTTCTTTTTAATTATGGAAAGCCTTTTTCTTCTCTCCTCTCACTCTGGACCCAGAGCTTCACCACCAACGAGAAGGCTATCTTGGAGCAAAACTTCCGGGACCTGGTAAGGGACCTGGAGAAACAAAAGGAGGAAGTGAGGGCTGCCCTGGAGCAGCGGGAGCAGGATGCTGTGGACCAAGTGAAGGTGATTGTGGATGCTCTGGACGAGAGGGCCAAGGTGTTGCATGAGGACAAGCAGACCAGGGAGCAGATGCAAAGCATCAGTGACTCAGTGCTGTTTCTGCAGGTAACAAGGACTTCCTCCACCATTCAATCCCTCAATTCTTCCATCTGCTTTCCCAGATCTTCATCCAGCATCCATCTGCCCGTCATTCATTTATCTACTACCCATGTGTCTATCCATTCACCCACCATCCATCCATCCATCCATCCATCCATCCATCCTCCATCCCATCTGCCCATTTACTTTTTCCATCCAAGCCATTTTCCTGTCTACTCTAAAGATGGCACACAAATATCACCTTGTACCAACTTCAGTTGATATGTATTAACGTTGCTTCGGGCTCAGCGGGAAAGAGTTCTGGGATTGATTAGCGATGCCTGCTGTGGTTATGGGGGAGTGGCGTATAAGCGCTACCCATGTGTTGTCCTTGATCTTATCTGTGTGTCTATTCCTCCACCCATCCTTCCAACTGCTAGAGTGTTTTGGGTACTACAGCATGTCCAGGACTCTGCTAGGTGCTGTGGAGAATAGAAAAGTACAAGATATGGTTTTTGCCCCCCAGGAGCTACAATCCAGCTGGGAAGATAAGATGTGTACAATTAGAGAGCAATATAGAAGAGTGTGTAATTAAATGATAAAGCATGTGGTTCGGGAGATAAGTTCTGTGGAAGCTCTGGGAAGGGCAAGCAGGCAGGAGTAATCTAAGACAGCTTTGTGGAGGAGATGGAATTTGAACTGGGTCTTGAAGGCCCAGAGAGGTTTGAGAAAGAGGAGGGACTCTCCAGTGAGGGGGAAGGGAGGGGAGAAGCACAAAGCATGAGGCAGGCTTGAGTATGGCACGTAAAGGTGGAGGTAGTGCCATGGCTGGCCCAGAACATTCTAGAAGTTCCTAGCATTTCCTTAGTGCTTTCACTCCCAAAGATGCTACAGCTTGTGTCACTCTCATAAACCCCTGTGAGGTAGGATGAAGTGTCCAGTTGTGGAAGTGGGAACCGTAGAGTCGAATATCTGACTACCAGCTCCATCAGAGCTGTTAGCCCCCAGTGGAGTTTGGTCAAACCCTTTCATTTCACGGAGGGAGAAATTTATGAGGACAAGTGTGGCTAGTTGGTAGCAGAGCTGTGTCTTGAATCCAGCACATTTGGCTCCGGGTACTGAGTCTTCCAGCTGGACTGAGAGCCCCCTGCAGAGGAGCCCCCCCTCCCCCCACCAGCTCCCAAAGACCTAGAAAGCTGATGGCTTCTTTCCTTCCTTGGTAGGAATTCGGTGCATTGATGAGCAATTACTCCCTACCCCCACCTCTGCCCACCTACCATGTTCTGCTGGAGGGGGAGGGCCTGGGACAGTCACTTGGCAACTTCAAGGATGACCTACTCAATGTGTGCATGCGCCACGTTGAGAAGATGTGCAAGGCCGACCTGAGCCGCAACTTCATTGAGAGGAATCACATGGAGAACGGTAGGTCCCTCTGTGGGCAGGTCCCACGGCCACGGGCACTTTCCTCTGAGGCCAATCCCTGCTGCCTGGGCTGGCACCTAGCCAGCCAGCCCCTCATTGTTCCAAACCACCCATCCTACCCGAGGGATTCAGGGATTGTAGGCCTCCATTGAACTTGCTGCCAAGGTCATGCAGTGATTACAAGGGCCCTCAAGGGCAGCGAGCGTCTGGGCACTGGCTGCACAAATGCCTCCTCTCAGTGGGTCATCCATCAAATTCAGGGATTAATTTCATTCAGGTCTACATCTGATTATGGAGCTCAATCCAACAGCTGTGTGGGCAAGCAGATGCTGCTGTTTGTAAGGGCCAGACACTAACCTGGTGGCTTTGCAGACTCCAGTAGACATGACCCAGAATCGCATCATGCTTGGAGGGAGAGCTTACCTGTCACCATGGCTACACTGAGTGGTGTTGAGCCCAGAGGCTAGACCTGTCCTGATGGGCTGGCTGGGGACAACGTGATACATGTGTCTCGGTGCTTCACCAGCTCCCCTGAAGTCAGCTTCTCTTCCGAGTCATGCTGTCCCCCGCGGAGGCCAATTGAATCGTCTCATAGAAAGCCTCCTCATCTGAGAAACTAGTCCATTAAGTCTTTTCTCACCAGCCCAGCCTAGTCCTTTCAGGGCCTGAAGCCAGAGCACTTTCTCCCAAGGCCCCACCCGGTGGCCCAGGCCCAACACAGGGCCTTAAGGACACTTCTGGCTCCAAACGCCCCAAAGGAAGTGAGTGGTCCCTGTCTTGTCTCCAGATGGAGCATGTGATTCTTTGGGGATGAGGAGGGGATAACGGCGTGCAGATGTGCTGAAGTTTAGGGGGGCACCTATATATGTTGGTGATGGTGCCATCACACGGTATCCCTGTGAAATGTGAGGGACATTCAGTCACATCTGAGGATTCTTGAGCCATTGCAGCAAGACGATAATTTGGCTTCAAGAGGCATTCAGATCCTGAACTCCTCCTAATGACGACGGCGACGACACTGATGGCGATGGCTAACAGTGACTGAGTACTCCCTGTGTGCTGGCCTTGTGGGAGCTCTCCACTTACCGCAGCTTATTTTCCATGCTGGATGGACTGCATTTCACAGATGAGAAGGCTGAGGCTCGGAGGAGCAGCTTTCCGAAGGGCACACAGCTAAGCAGGGGATGTAGTTAGGATTCACACTCAGCTACTCAGTTTTCCACGTCTTCCCTTCCGAGAAGCTGCCGCTGCTGGTGGCTGTGCAGAGGGGTCGGGGAGTGTGATGATCACGGTCCCTGGGGTAGGACCTCGAGGGCAGAGCCCCTCATCTGAGGTCTGGCCAGACCAACGAGGGTGGCCCTGACTGGGTCAGGGTGGCCCGTGAGCCCTACCACCCACCCGCCCGCCGTGCCATTTCTAGGTCATGGCCGTGCTGGCCATGGCCTCTGTGCAGGTGTGGCCCCGTGCCCGGTGCATAGTGTGCAGGGAGGCGCTGCGAGGAGCAGGGTGGTGGTGCTGCTGATGTCAGTGGCCCTGCACCTGTGCCCGGGGCCCTGGGCCTCCGAGTCGGTTCTTGGTTGTTGTTGGGAGTGTCCCTGGCTAGGGTGGGGTGGCCGGGGGGAATGGGTGGGTGGCCAGTGAGTCAGACCTCCTCTCCTCCCGGATGCCAGCCTGCCCATCGGACCAGGGACTGAGCCTTAGGCCCGGAGACTAAGAAGCACCAGATCGCCTTCATCCGGGGCTTGCCATGGTGGTGGAAGGGTGGGTGGGGGCTGGGCCAATACCTAGGAGTGCCTACTGTGTGTCAGGCCCCTGCTAGGCACAGGTGGTGGAGATACAGGATGGGGGTCTGAGCCTCCTCTCGTTCCTTCTTTTGCCCCGGGGAGAGGGAGAGGGAAGGGCAGAGGGAAAGTAGAAGATGGGGAAGTGGCGAGAGGAAGGAATGGGGTGGGGAGGGCGAGCTTGGCTCCACAGATCTGTTTGGGTTTGGGGGTTTACTGGTGGGTGGGGGTGGGGTGGGAAGAGTCAGTGCCCCTCCCATTCACCTCACTCCCCTCTGCGTGCCTCTGCTCAGCCAGCTGGATCCCTGGCCATGGGGGTCAGCGTGAGGACGTCATTCCATCCCCTCGGGCCACCGACAGTGGCTGGGACGAAGTGAGGAAGTGGGGACGAGGGCTCCCACCCCAACGCTGCCCTTATGGGCCATGTGACATCGGGCAAGTGGCTTCACTTACCTCCTGAGCCGCAGTTTCCTTGTCTGTCACATGAGGATGTACACAACCAAGAAGAAACGGAGATCGGCAGCGCCTTGTCAACTGCAAGGTGCTGTCCCTGTGGCCTTACTGCCAAGGCTCAGTCCAGGGAGAAAGATGTCCCACTGTAGAGTCTCTCTCGCCTCCTGGGAGCTCAGGAGCAGAGAGCAGGGTGTTGCCTTCTCTGAGGTCGGAGACTCTTGCCTCTCCCTGGGACAGAGGGGCTATGGGCCAACTCAGCAGAGCCCAGGGATGCCCCCAAGGGCCGGCTTCTCCTCTCCACTTGCCCCTCTGGTGACTGACCCCTCTCCTTCCCAGGGGGCGACCACCGCTACATGAACAACTACGCTAACAGCTACACGAGCGAGTGGAGTGCGCCTGATGCCATGAAGAGATACTCCATGTACCTCACGCCCAAGGGTAAGGGAGAGACCCTGCCGTTGCGGGCCACGGGCCCGGAGACTCAGCCGGGTTCCGCCTTGGTCGAGTGACCGTCACTCGGTTTGCCTCGGGAAGTCCTGGGACATACCCGCTGTCCCGGTAGAACCTCGAACGGTGCCCTCTTTCACCCTCAGAAGCATCCGGGTTAGAGATAAGTTGCTGGCACCCTGCCCCTCACGGCTTCCCTCCCCTCCGGAGGGTCCCTGCCTCCAGTCCGAACCCTTCCTTGCCTTTCCTCCCGGGGGGTCCCCTGGCCGCTGTTTTCACCAGCGGCCGTCTGCCAGGCCTGAGCCGTGTTCTGCTTCCGCTTGAGTGTTTGTGGTCCCGTGGGAGGCTGGCTCCTCCAGAGCCAGTCTGCTCCTCAAGAGCAGGGAGACCGACGGCTGGTTCCACATTGCCTCACCTCTCCCTCCCGTGCCTGCCGCCTGGCCCTCCCTCTCTGGGCCTGGACGGTCCCAGCCGGGTGGGGGTATAGGCCAGAGCCTGCCTGTCCTCGCCCGGGGCGGTAGGTAGCCTGTCGCATTCTTCTGCACTAGCAACAAACCACAGTAATGCCCGTTACGTAAGGGTGGGTGTGCCAGGCCTGTGGGCCCTCAGACAGAAGGTGTGTGAGTGGGGGTGGGGGGCGTCGGGAGCAGAATGGGGGTGTGGGGAAAGGTGGGAAAGGAGACCGGAGCCGCCGCCCCGCCCCCGCGCCCCGGGGGGGGGGGGCGGTCCAGGCCAGAGCGCTGATTCACACACCTCAGACACACACACATACACACACACACACACACGCCATGGGAAGGGCGTAGGGGATTTAGAGAGATGAGCTCAGCGGGAGAAAACTCTGCGCTCCACCCAACTTGAAAACAACACCTGGGCTCTGGCAGAGGCATGGCAAGGCAGCTGGGCACCCCGGGTGCCCCCTGCCCCACATTCCTGGTGAGGCCTGCCCCTTCCCCTCCCGGGGCTCTGTCCCAGGTCTGCCAGTGGCTGAGCTGCACTAACCAGCCTCCCCAGCATCCCTTGCCCAAGCTGGTCCCACTGAGGACCCCGGTGTGCATCGATCATTCCCCTTGGCTGGCCCCTGCTGGGCTCCCCTGCTCTGTGGAAGACCAAGGAGAGTGTGGGTTCCACCGTGAGTCTGGTCGTGGGGAGGGGAGCAGAGCAAGAACAGGGGTGGAGGGAGGAGCACAGAGCTGCCAAGGGGCTGTCCCAGAGCCAGGACCTGGTGACCTTGGCCTGGTCACTGCCCCCTCTGAGAGGAGACAGATTAGGCTCAGATGCTAGGAAGCCTTTCAGCTTGTCACTGAGTCAGGCTGTGACATTAGTAGGTGGAAGAAACAGGTTCATCCGGTGTCCCCGCCCCTGCACGGAGGACAGGAGGAAGGAGGAAATTTGCCCTCCGGGAGCTCCCAGGCTCAGGGTAGAGGCAAAGGAAGGGCCAGGGAGAGTCGGCAAGGGGATCGGGGAAGCAAGGCCCACCCGAGGGCCACTGGCATGAGTCTGGGGGCCCCGGGGCAGTGGGCTCGGGCAGGGAGACTTCCCGGTGGAGGTCGGCTTCCAGGCCCCCGACACGGGCAGTGTGCTCAGTAAAGAGGCGTGGCTGTGACGGACAGAGGACACCTGGGTGAGAGGAACCACAGGCACAGGGGTTTAGAGAAGGACCAGCAGGTGCTGGTTAGGTGGGAGGGGAGGGGCCGAAAGAAGGACCCTGGCACATATGGGGAGTGTGTTTTCTTCACCTGTGAGGTGGGGGTATGAGTCCCAGTCTGCCGTCCTCTCAAGATTGTGGGAACCCGAATTTGGAGGTTGCCGTGCAGTGTAAGGTCTTGTCCCCGGACGGGGAAGCACCCGAGAGGTGTTTGCGGGCACCCGCTCACCATCTCTGGAGAGCTCTCGCTTGGCCCAGGGCCTGACGCCTGGGCCCCCTCCACGGTTGCCGTGATCATCCTTCCTCAAGAGCGCCTCATTTCCTGGCCTCTGGGGTCTCATTCACACAGGGGACTGGCTCAGGAGGGAAGTGTTGGCTTTTCCAGCCTCTGGTGACCTTCAAAGCCCCCTGGGTAGGGTGACCATACGCCCCAGTCTGTCCAGGTTTACACCTGTGTTCTTGTATACTTAATAGCCCTCCTTCCTTCTCAAGTGTCCTGGCCGGAGGGCAGATTAAGTGACTGCCTATCCTAGACCCAGAGGAGCTCGGTGGTGAAACCCAGGTCCTGAGACAGGCAGTGGGGGCTGTTCGGGGACCAGGAGTCCCATATAACCCCCAAGTCAGGAGCCATGGGCCTGCCTTGAACCAGACCCACCTTTCTGCAATGATGGTTCCTGCTCATCTGCTTCACAGGTGGGGCCAGGACATCGTACCAGCCAGGGTCCCCCAGCCGCCTCTCCAAGGAGATGAACCAGAAGAACTTCAACAATCTCTATGGCACCAAAGGTGAGAGAATGGCCCAGTGTGTAGATGGGCAGGGCCCGTGATATGGGGCGAATGAGGCGGGCTAGGGGCCCAGAGACAGGTGGGAGGGGGCCTGATGAGCTCAGAGGGTGGGCGGGGGGGGGGGGGGGGGGTGGGGGGGGGGCGGGTGTGACCTCATTAGTTGGGCTACGGAGAGGCAGCCGGGCACCTGGGCATCGCTGAGTCCAAACGATCTTCCTCCCCCTGAAGGGTGAGTCAGGGAGACTGGGAGCTGGGGTTAGGTGTAGAAGCTTCCCTTAGCAAGCATGGGGACACAAGGACCTGAGGGGGACCCGGTCCTTTATGGATTTGGACACTTCTGCACGGAGAAGTCACGGTGGTTAAGGCAGACTAGTGTAGCTGTAAAGGGAGAGGATGGCATCATATGAATTGGGGCCGTCCCTGGAAATCCGGGAGGTATTGCCACCCTTCGAGGCGAGTGGCATGCCCTTAAGACCCGGAGAAGGTGAACTAGGGGCGGAGACGCGGCTTCCTCTGGGAGAGCTGCCAAACACAGAGACCCCTCTGCCCGGTGCACCGAGGGCACCGTCGTGCCAAGGGTAGGGCCATGCACCCCAAGAACCCAGGTTCCGGGAGGCTCTGAGGTGCGTGCCAGCCATGTGCAGGTACGGAAGCGGCTGGTACTACTCCCGAAACTCTGCTTGCCAAGTTGAACAGGGGGGCAAGTGTCCGTTTGCAAGTATGCCCCGTAGTCTAGAGGAGAGGCAGCGGGGAGGGCACGGAAAGAACGGCAGGAGCACCATGGGGACGCATGGTAGACGGTGCAATCCCAGGCAGATGCTGGGTCTGTCCGGCTCGCTGCTGCAAACCTGGAGGGGGGAGCTCAGCAAACACGAGTTGAAAGAGGGGAGGAGTGGAGAGTGGGCAGAAGAGTCGAAAGAGTGTTAGGAGTGGATCCAAACAAGTGGATGAAAGGGTGTGGGCCTCTGGCCCCTCAGAGCTCTGGGTGGGTCTGCTCCCCAGGGGCTGTGCCGGAGAGCCCTCCTGAGGTCCCCTTGGCAGGGGCTCACGGTGGGGTGGGCAGGCGGCCCCAGCCATCTCTGTCCGCCAAGCCCCAACGTCAGCCCCAGGCAGGCAGCTGTGGGAGAGGACCACCAGGGAGGGGGCTGTCCGGACTGCTGAGAGGGAGGGCCCGGGACGGTTGCGTCGTCCATGGGGGGCTCTGAAGCCCCAGACTTGAGCGTCCCCATACTTCCAAATGGACACTTGCCCCCCTGTTCACCTTGGCAAGCAGAGCTTCAGGAGTAGTATCAGCTGCTTCCGTCCCCGGGTGTTCGCATGTGTTTGTATTTATTTGTTCTTTCCTTCATTCCTCCATCAACCATACAAGGAAATCTTCTAGGAACCGGGCTCAGTGCCAGGTGCTGCGCGCGATGCTGGGCCAGACAGGCCTGCCCCCTGGCCCCATGGAGCCCGGGGCGGGGGGGGGGGGACAAAACAACAAAAATGCCATTAGGACCCCGGGGGGGGAGGGGGGCAGGGTGACGTGAAGCCTGGGGCCGAGGCACACGCAGATTTGGGGGAGTGACAGGGAAGCTGACGTCAGAAGATCCAACATATGTGTTGAGGATGGGGAGCAGGTCGAGTGTCTGTGTTGGGGCACTGGGGGAGCTCAGGGGTAGCCTGGATGGAGGGTGGAGTGTTGGAGAGGAGGGAAGGGAGGTGAAGCTGGGAGGTGGAGGTGCCGGTGAGTGTGGGGGCGGCGGCCCAGGAAAGTGCTGTGCGCTGATTGAGGACTTGGCACCTGAGTCCCGGCCTTGAGGTTGGGCAGGGATGTGCAGACACCTTGTGGTTTAGCATGAGTTTGATGGCAGGAAGGATTGGCAGGAAGCGGGACGGGGGCTGGACAGATTGGCAGAAATGGTCTCGTCCTGCCCTCTGCGCCTCCATACGAGGCTGCACGGGGGGGTGGGGGGGAGCACGGGTCTGACGCCTCTTCCCGTGTCCCGCCAGGTAACTACACCTCCAGGGTCTGGGAATACTCCTCCACCATTCAGAGCTCTGACGACCTGCCCGCTGTCCAAGGCAGCTCCTCCTTCTCCCTGAAAGGTGAGCGGTCCCCACCCTGCCCTGCTTTTCCCGTCACTCGCTGAGCTCTATGCTGGTCTCTGCTCCCTCCCTCACCAGCCGCCCACCCTGTAGGGCACAGACCCCGGCCTGAGAGCCAGGGAGCTGCCTCCACCTGTGCCTCTGCTGTTTGAGAAGCGCGGGCTACACCAGCGATGGCCATTAACGATGAGCCACATCGTCAGGACGTGACCATGCCATATGCCCACTGCCACCCCTGACATCCCCAGGGTGCTTCCCTCGGGCCTAACTTTGGAGTCCTCCCGCTGCAGAAGGTTTACTTAACTTGGTTCATCCGGCGACAGCCGGCCTCAGTTGACTCCAGAGCCCTGTGGCCACGTAGCAGCTGCCAACACGCTGCAGAGTCAGAGTCCTGTGAAGCCTTCTTTCGCAAAGGCAGGACTACACCACTTCTAAGGCCTCCCGAGTCTGACTCTGCTCCCCAGAATTCTTTGATGAAGCTGAGCGGTCAGTGACTCATGTCCCCTGAGGTTGGCCAGGGCCCTCGTGTCTCTTCTGAAAGGCCCCAGGGACAGCTCTGTGGACTCCGGTATAAGCCCGTCTGTCTTCGGACAAGCATCTGGCCCGGAAGCAAGGATAAGCAGGTTGGCCAGAGTCAGGGAGGGGGAGGAGAAAGGGGCTGTGCAGGGCAGCAGACCCCCAAGCTGTGGCCTCCGAGGGTGGCTTTATCAGTCAGCTGTCCCTTCCGGGCTGGAATCCCAGCCTGTACCCAGGGCTGGGATTCTTGGAAGGACCATCTCCCCTTGCTCGCCTTACAAGGCAATGTGACCGGAGGGTCCCAGCCCGCAAGACCCCCACGGATGTCCTCTCCCCGATCCAGGCCCAGGAAACCGGCACTTGCCCTGGCCTTGTCTGCCTCTTAGCACATCCCTCCCTGCTCTCTGGTCAAGCCTCTAGATCAGAGGCCACCAGTCAGGGAAGACAGTCACCCTCTGGTGTGATTTGGAGCTTTCAGGCTTCCCTGGATCCCCCCATTGGCCTGCAGTACCTCCCCTGTCAAAGGCTTGGCCTGAGGACAGCCCCTCCTCAAATATACCGAGCCCCAGAGGAACAGCCCAGGAACATCTGTGGTCGCCTTCACACAGATCAGCCCATCCCAGCCGGTAATGGCCTCGGATGGGGGTTCTGGGCAGGTGCCTGCCTGTGTGCGAGCAGAATCCGCACACCGCGCCCCCCCCGGCGGCCCCCCCCCCCGCCGTGAGGGTGGACCCCACCTGCACCTACTCCCACGGCCCTGGAAGGAGGCAGAGATGCTCAGCGCTGGCTGGATAAGGCTGCCAGGATAACCGTGCCCCGGGGTGAGCTGGGACTCCCTCTGGCCCCTCCTGGGACCAGGCCGTGCTGCTAATGCCTCTCTCTCTCCCAGCAGGCACTGGGAAAGTCCCCTATCAGTTCACCACCTCGGGACAGGCCACCACAGAGTTTTCCAAACCCCTGGACGGCAGTGGGCTGTTTAAAAACAATCCTGGTACCTGCCCGTTTTCCCTCCCCTTGTCTCTCCCACAGCAGGGCAGACGGGACATCCTATGGGGCTCTCTGCCAGTTCTAGGGGACCCTGGTCCCTCCTCCCCAGAGTCCCCTGGAAGAGGGATGCATCCCCGCACCCACCACCCCCTCCTTCCCCCCCCCCCCCCCCCAGCACCCTGCCTAGCTCACCCTTCCCCTGGACTTCTGTCTGCTCTACGCGGCTGGTCTCCTGGACCACACCCCCTGGCCCCACCCCCATCCTCCCCTCTCTCATGGCTGGCATGGGTTTTTCTTTCTGGGAACTGAGAATTGAGATCTGAATCCCCCCCTCTCTCCATCTGCCACTCAGGACCCGTGGAACCCTCTCTTTCCAAGGCTTCCCCCACCCCCAGATGCGGGGAGAGACCTGGCTTCTCTGCTCTGTCTCCACCCTCTTGCGGAGGGCAGACCAAGAGAAGGGTCAGCCTGGCTGGCAGCCTGGCAGGGCTGCAGGTGGTTTCTGGGCCTGACCGGCTCATCCTCCTCTAGAGCAGCCCAGAACAGGGCTCCGGGCTGCCCCAGCCAAGGACAGACCCTGTTTATTTCTTGAGCTTCTCTAGTCCGGGTCATAGTCCGTTCCTCCCCAGGCCCTGCAGACTGTCCCAGCAGGCCGATGGCTGAGGCTGACAGTGCCTTCCACTGTTCTGTGGTCCAGAGGTCCTCCCAGATCCTACTGGGCTGAAGGGGAGTGGGGTAGGTGGGAGGATCAGGCCCGGGTAGCACCCATGTGCTCTGGGCTCCGTGGGCTTGCTCTCTTAAGCCCGGACCATAGCCACCAGGCAAATTACTGCCTGTCCCTGGCCCCAGCCTCCCGCCCCGCAATAGGCCACAGGCAGAGGAACTGGGCAGGAGGAACGTGGGGGTGGGTTTCGATACCCCATAAAACCTGCGTTCACATCCCGACTGCCGCTCCCTTGGCCGTGCAGCTGGGGCCAACCGCTGAGCTCACAGAAACGGGGTGAGGCTGAAGGAGAAGCCGTGTGCAAAGTCCCCACGGTGGTGACAATGGAGCCCTGTCCAGGCAGCGTGGGCAGTTGGAAAGGGCGCCTCCTGGTGGAAACGCTGGCAGGTTGTGCTCATGGGAAGAGACAGAGCCAGTGGTGTGAACCTTCAGGGTGGGTGGGGGGAAATCCTTGGGGAGTAATGTGAGCCTGACCTGGATTTGGCGGCCACACTCCCCTGCGGCCTGGCCCCACCCTCCTGGCCTGTTCCTCCTCCCTCTGTCTGGGTGCCTTTTCCCTCTGGCCAGCCTCCCCAGGGTTTTCCACTGCCCCCCCCCCCCATAGCTGCTGCATACCTCTTGAGGGGTAGCCACACTTGGTAATGGGCTGGATGGAGCTTGGTGGTCACTTTGGAGATGGCACCCGTGTTGCTGTGGTCCTGGAGGCCCTGACTGCCCAGCCCCTCTCCCTCTGACCGGCGCCTCCTGTTTCCACAGGCTATCCCTCCCTCATCAGGAGCCAGAGCCCCAAGACCCAGCCCCAGACTTGGAAATCTGGCAAGCAGACTTTGCTGGTGAGTAAGGGACTGCCAGGAGAGCCTGCCTGGGCATAGGTGCGTCCAGAATGGGCACTGAATGGGGTTCCCCAGGGGCAACTTCCCAGGGGAGGTGATAGAGGGATGGGGACATCTCTGGGATGGAGGGGGGAGGCGACAGTGGCCTGAATACGGACACTCAGCCAAGGGCAGTAGAGACCTAGGGCTAATAGGCAGTGGGTCTGGGTAAGCACACACTTTCTGGGCCTCAATTTTCTAATCTGTAAAGTGGGCAGCCCTGGGGTTTTTTTTGTTTTTTGGTTTTTTTTCATTTGGCAAATGGTTGCTGGGTGCCTGTGTTTGCTGAATGATAGCTTTGTCCTCATCAGCTCTGACAGTGTGATATTCTCCATCCAGGGGACAGACATCCTAGTGACGGGTCCCACTTCCCTGCGGCCATTCCCCAGCTCTGACAGCACAGAGGCCATGGGGGTTATAGTGCGGTGAGGCAGAGGCTACAGTGTTAAGAATAGAGATGTTTTGGGTTCAGTAGCTAATGACCCTGAACCAGGAACTGAAAAGCCACACAAGAGGGGAGCATGACTTTGGGGGCCAGCCGGCTCATGGGATCCCCGATTCCCTCTCTGAGACTGTTGCCCCCGTTTTATAATGTAGTACTGAGATGAAGTGACCCCTGATAACCTTTAGACCTGACCCAAGACCTAGGCAAGCAGGGGCTTCCTCGACAGGCTGTGCCCCCACCTTCTGCTGTGCATATCTCTTCCCGCTGACAGAGTCAGACAGCTGCCCTGGGGTATGGGTGGCATCAGGGGCTCTGCCGGGGACAGGGGCTCGAGTCCCTCGCTCCCTGCTGTCTTTGCATTTCGAGGTCAGAGTGTGGGGAAGTGATTTGCTCCGGGCCACAGTGACTGGGGCTGGTTTAATTGGAGAGAATCTTTTAATTTGCTGGTGAGGGGAGCTAAGTGATCGTGTGTGTAATTTGGAACTGGGTCCAGAGGCATTGTAGCAGCAGGACTGCAAAGAGCAGATATGGGGAGAAAGAAAGAGGGTTTTTGTTCCTGGACTCGGTCCTTCCCCTCCCAACCACACACTCTCACCTCTGAGAGCCTGGGTGCCAGCAGAGAAGGCTCATTAGCACTGCTTGGCAGGTAGGGTTCTGACGTCCACAGCTCGCACCCAGCACTGGAAGGATGCGCGTATGTATGAGGCAGGTGATCGTATGTGAAGAAGGCTGGCCTGGGGGTCCGGAGACCTGGGGTCTGGCCCTCACCCTCTTACCGACTTGCTGTGTGACCTCATGTGAGTCCTTCTTCCTCTGGGCCACAGTTTCCACATCTGTAACGAGAGTCAGATGGCCTGGATGATCTCACAGTCCTCCCAACTCTGATGTGCCATGACCCTGAACCAGGGAGGGGACAGGGGCAGGCTGGGAAAAATGGGGACAAGCCCAGAGGCCTTGAAGCTCGGTTCCTGCCTACCCACCACTCTGGGCTCTTAACAGGACAGCACCCTTCACTGACCTGTGGCCCATTTGCCTGACCCAGCCTTCCAGAAAGAAAGAGTTCATCCATTTCTAGGTCTATTCGTGTTGCCTTGTTGCCTACCTTCGGGTCCAGGCCTATTCTGCCACCGGGGAGCTATGTGACTTTGGCCATGCCTTTCTCCTTCCTGGGCTTCTGTCTCTTGTGTGGCTTATTTTTAAAAACATTTTTTTTTTTTTTTTTTTTTTTTTATTTTTTACTTTTAAAGATTTTGTTTTTTAAAAGTAATCTCTGTACCCAACATGGGGCTTGAACTCAACAACCCTGAAATTAAGAGTCACGTGCTCTACCCACTGAGCCAGCCAGGCGCCCCTCTTGCATTGTTTAATAAGTGGTTTAACCGAGGTCTGAGCTAAGGACTCGGCCCCCACATTCCTCAGACCCCCAGTTCTGCTCTGGACCAGACGTGGGCAAGGAGCTACCAGTAGATACAAGTTTCCGGGCAAGCAAGGTCAAGGGCAGGGGCTGGAAACATCCTTGGTGTCTCCTGTACCGGCATCAGTGGAGGGTGAGATGGGCTCGGTCCCTGACCCAGCTCAGGGACAGAGCCACTTCCAGAAGCCCACAGAGAGGCCGGGGGTGCTCACACAGGCAAGCAGCAGCGAATCCCGGCCTCTTCGCTGCTGGAGGATTTCTCAGGGCCCTGGTGAGCTGATTGGGAGCAGAGTGGGGGGAGGAAAGTTGTTGCTGACTCTGCTGAGGACGCTTCCTGAATCCCGATGAGGGGCCAGGATGAGAGAGGCAAAGGGGCTGGGTTTGGGCAGCTGGGTGTTGACCTGCACCCTCTCTGTCAGTGGGAGTCATGCGGAGACGACAGAAACAAATGCTTGAAGACCCAAGAGGTCATTCGGAGACATGGGTGGAATTGGGGGGCGTGCTCTGGAGCTAAAATGCTAGGGTTCAAATCTCAGCTCCCCTACTCAGCTGCTGGGTGGCCGTGGGAAGCTGCTTAGCCTCTCTGTGCCTTGATGTGTTCATGTATAAAACAAGGATGGTAATAATAACCCACTTAATTGGGTGGCTGTAAAAACCTAAACGGGTCCATCTATGGAAGACCCTGGTAACAGCATAGTGCAGTTCCATAGAGGTGAAAGTGTATACAAATGGGGGCTCTGGTGGGCTGGGGGTGTTCCTGGGCCACGGAGAGAAGGTTTGATGAGGGGCTGAGGTTCTTGCTCACTTACCGACGGACGGGAATGAGCTCTCATTAGGATATGAGCCCAGAGACTCCAATAATACTGGGGCCCGACCCCGCTCACAAGGCAGGGAGAGCTTGCAGGCGAGGCCGCAGGGCCCTAGAGTTGTGGGTTCAGGTTACTGCTGCTTCCCGCGGGGACATTAGGCTAGGGGGTCTGGCTAATAGGCTCAGCTTTCATCTGCCTCCTCTAACGACTCGTTCCCCCCACCCCCGCAGTCTCATTACCGACCGTTCTACGTCAACAAAGGCAACGCGATGGGGTCCAACGAGGCCCCGTGAGTTCCAGACGGACAGAAACGAGGCACTGCCACCCCTGCCCTCCCCGGCTGATCCTATTCCTCTTGGCATCCTTCTCATCTGGGTGGATGGGAGCCTCCCCCCTCCTCCCCCATCGGCCATGCTCTATCCAGGCCCCTCTCCAGCGTTGGGACTTCTGATGGTCACCGTCTTTCCTGTGCTCAGAGGCCAGCCGTCGCAGGGGTGGGACATAGGTGGGCCTGCCTCCCTTAACCCACCACCCTCCTCCAGGGTGGATTGCTGGGGCTCCCACGGGTGCCCACGTGGTAGCAGCCTGCCTCTCCTGCCCCCCCCCTGCTGTCTTGAGGCCTGTTGGCCATTTCTCTCCAGGGCTCCTTCCCGTGTGATGTGGTCAGTAGACGCTTGGCCAAGATGGTTGCCCATCTCCCACCCGCATGGGCCCACCTTCTTCTTCCCAGCAGCCCGGCCCCATCAGGAGACTGGCCCTAAGTGCCCTGCTCTGGTCCTGCCCACCAGTGCCCAGCCCGGAGGAGCCTGCAGGCCCTGGCCACCATGCAGGAAAAGCTCCCAGTGTCTGGCGTCATCCTGGCCACTTTGGGCGTCACCATATCTACTCTGAGTCTGAAGTCCCTGGGAATGGGCTCTCCTGGCTGTTAGGATGGTCTTAGCCAAGATACTTCCCTCTTCCACCAGCTGAGATAAGCAATTTCCTCACCGTGATACAATCCATCTACGAAAACAGCTACGGGCCCAGCTGCCCCAAGGGGAATGCCATTTACCTATGGAATTTTCATGGTTCTGCAATTCTGTGTCCTCTCCAGCAATGGCAAGTGAGCAGGTGGGGGGAAGTGGGGCTGGGCTGGTAACTTGCAATTTCCACGTAACTGCCGCTGTTTCCAAGGGTGCCTTCCACACTGCTCCGCACCCGTCTTCCTCCTCCCTCTGACTACCTTCCATGTCACACGCCGTCATGGGGCTCGGGGCCTGCAGAGGGGACCAAACCAGGAACGGCAAGGTGGGGCCCTTCCTCCTCTCGCTGTCCCTCCCAAGGGCCCTGAGGGTTCTGGGGAGGGGGACATTCAGCCTGGGCTTTCCCCTCCTGAATAAACCATTGATCACCCACTTCTGTACTGAACAAGCATTTCTCGAGGGTCACCAGAGGGGCCCTCTGCTGAACACTTCCCCACCGCTGGGGGCATTGGAGTCACCGTTCCTCTTTCCTCCAGAAGACGTGGCTCCTTCAGGTCTCCCGCCTCTCCTTCCCCACCTCCCGTCAGAGTCCCTGGGGTGCAGTGCAGGAGACTGGACCTTTGTCAGGCGGGCCTCAGCTAACAGTGAACAGAAGGGAGGATGGTGGGGTAGGGTCCTGCGGTACATTGAATACCCAGAGGGCTTTGCGTGCTCTGACCGCCGCCCCTACCCCCCTGCCAGCCAGCCTATCCTGCAGTCCTTGGAGGGGAGCAGGACCCAGGAGTGGCTGGAGTCGAGACTGGCCAAGCGCTTCTCTGTGGTGGGGAGGGCTTTCTGGGCAGGGGGACCCCAAGGCCAAGGCCTGGCAGGAGAACCAGTGGGCTCCTGAGGGCAATACCATCCTGGGCTGGGGGCGTGCAGGAAGGAGATGAGGCTGTCCAGGCCCTGGAAGCCCAGAGAGGCCAGGAGGGGTAGTCAGGGAAGGCTTCCTGGAAGAGGCAAGCAAGACTTGGAAGAGAGAGGAAGAGGGTGCAAGGAAAACACACCCTTTCCCCGAGGGCCAAGGGGACACCAGGGGAGCAGCTCTCTCCCCTGCCGCGTAGTCACAGTACCTAAATGAGCTAGCTGCTGGTGCATCATGGAGGGACAACCCCCTTCCCTCCTCCCTCTCCCTGCCCTGCTGGGCCAGTGGCCAGACTTTCCAGAGGGGGCTCCTTAGAATCAGAAAAGGGAGGGGAGAAATGAGCCAGAAGCAGAGGACAGAGGGGAAGGGGTAAGACAGGAAAGGATGGTGAGGAGACATGGGGCATCTCGGGAGGATGTGCAGCAGTGTGAGGGAAGCTACCTACCACGGAAGCAGTGTGCTGTGTCACCTCCGTGCCTTCCCTTGGGAGCTGTGAGGACGGTGTCCCCCAGGTTGGCCGCTGCTCCCTGCAGCCCCTGACCACGAGCAATTCTCTCTGGAGCCCCTCCCCCAGGCCAGCAGGTCCAGCCCGTGGGCACTGGGTGCCCTACAGCCTCCCAGACCTTCTTTAGGACCTGCCATCCTGTGGCTATGAGCAGGAGGAGGGTCACTCTCCTGGGCTCCAGGGATTCCCAGATTCTCTGAGAAAGCCCTTAGTCCCCCAACATTTGGGGCCCTTCCCAAAGCCCCTGGCTCCAGAAGAGAGAAGGACGGGCACCCCCTGTCTCGCTGAATCCCCCGGGCCCCCGTCTGCCCTTGGCTGGGTCCTCACCGGGAACCTCCACCTGCAGCCCGGAGGCCGGCACAGCGGGAGGACAGCCATGTCCAGAGGCCCCGGGTCCTCTGCTGGGGCCTGGGTGGGGATGTCCCCTGAGCACCATGCTCCCCGTCACTCCCCACTGGCTCCATTACTGTGAGAGCTGTGATAATACAGTGATCAGGAGAATCCTTGCTTCCATTTCTTGAGACTGCTTCCCTCAGCATGAGTGAAAACACTGGCCCCCTTGGAGGCCTCGAGACAGGGGCTCAGCGACGGGAGTGCAGGGGAAGGGAGGCGTCTCTCCCAGAAAGGGAGAGAAAGGAGAGGATCAATGCTGTTTCCACTCTTTTTCCTCTCAGCCCCAGCCAAGTCCCTGTCCCTGCTCCCCTGTGTCTGGTCCCCGAAGGCTGTGGGCTTTAGGCAATTCTAGGCCTGCTGTGGGTAGCCTACAGGCACGTGGGGGAAGGGCCATAGGGCTCTGGGCTGCGGGAGGGGGGAGGCAGAACTGGGGCTGAGCAGAGAGCCCTGGCTAGGTCGCTGGGAGTTCTCTTCCTGGCTCAGTCGCTTCCGGCTGTGTGATCTGGGACAGCTGCTTGCCCTCTCTGGGCCTGACCTTCCCCATCTACAGAAGGAGGTGGTGTTTTCACTGGATCATTCCTGAGGTCCTTTCCCAGCTGTGATAGTTTGTGAGCTAAGGATCACAGCGAGGATAGGTGGGAGGACTGGGAATCGAGCTCCGTCCCAGCGGGGGCTCCGTGACCAGGACTGGCTTCAGAACCGGGTGGATCAGATTCTCAAATCCCCGAGGCTCCCCTTACCCAGCCCAGCTTCCCCTCCTTACCTCCACGCCCTGTCAGGGCCTGGGTCCCTCCCCAACGGAAGCCTTCCCTGCTCAGAAGGGAGGGTCTGGGAGCCTCGGAGGCATCTAAGCTTTGCCCTGGGCCTGGATCTCCAGGACCCGCTGCAGTAGGGACTCCACGACGTCAGGGGTTATTCCGTTTTGTTCTAGAAGAGTGTGGCCATGTGGACAGGCCTTGGAGGCTAAGGAGCAGTTCCCTGGGGGGTGGGGGGAGGTGGGGAAGGTTCACAGAAGAGTTGGGGAGGCGCCAGGCCTGAGGGCATATCTGGGACACTTCTTGGGGGAGTGGGCACTTGGGATGACACTTGGGCGACAGTTGGCCAGACTGCCTGAGTTAGAATCCCGGCTGCAGCACTCACCAGCTGTGTGACCTTGGCAAGCTACCCGGCCTACAAGAGGGAAACATCTTAAAGGATTGCCAGAACAACAACAATGTGCAAAGCACCTGACACAGCAAGTGATCAATAACTGAGACGCGGTAATGTGGTTGTGGTTGCATTAACAAGAGCAGCCAGCAGCAGCAGCGACGACAGCATCCCAACCCCATCCTTGTTAGCTTCCGCCCTTGGACAAGGGACCAGGGGCACAGAAAGGGCGGTTTCCCTCCGCTCTCCGGGCCCAGGACCAGCCCGGCGGCTCCCTGCAGTTCCGAGACATGGCCAGCAGGTGGCAGCATTTCACTGCAGTTAAAGGGCGATGAGCTTCCCTCCCCAGGCCGAAGGCGGCCCCCCACAGCTCTTTCTCAAGAGGAGCCCCTTTCTGCACTCCTTCTGCATGAGCTAAGCAGATCTTGCCCTAGACTGTGGGACGGGTGATTACAGGCCAGCAGTCCCCCAGCTGGGCAGGAACGAGAGGTTGCTGCTGACCCCACCGAACTCTGCCCAGCCTGGCTGGGGGGGGGGGGGGGGGGGCGGGGGGGAGGTGCTGCAGGGTGGGGCATGGGGAGGGTCCCCTCCGTGTGGGGGCTGCTGCCCTTGGGCTCTCCCTGCAGGCGGGCAGGCTGAGGGAGGGGGTCTGGTGGGCATGTCAGGTTCAGTTCTGCAGCCCCTGAAGCTTGAGGGGACTCTGTACAGGGCAGACCAACAGGTGAGGTGGTAAATAGAAAGGCAGAGTCCTCAAAATCGAAGGTGACAGCAAATAGAGGGGCAGAGCCCCTTGACTTCTGTCAGCCTCAGATTTCTTGCTTACCAGATGGGGAGATCTGTATCTCCCTTCTGACTGACTGTGCGGGGAGATCGGAAGGATAAAAGTTGGGGCCAGGAATGAATGTCCAGAGGGGGTGGGGACTGGGAGGCAGAGGTGGGGACCCAGCTCTTGTCTGGGCCTCCTCTTCCCACCAAACCTTCAAATCGCCTCCCAGGAGGGACCCAGGCAGTTTTATCTTTCTGAGGATTGACTATTAAGTTTGAAAACCGGCAAGGCTGAGGCTGGGAAGGGCCAAGGCAAGGAGGAGGAATCGGGGACAGGGGTCATGGGAACCACTAGACCCTCTTGCAAGAGGGGGGACAGTGGGGGGGCAGGACCCCCCCTCCCCCAGGGACTGAGAACGATGCCCTAGTCCCTGGGGGCTCTCCAGGGAGGGCAGAAGCCAGGTCAGGGAGGAAGGGAAGGTCTTTGACTAGCTGGTGGTGAAGGAATTAATCCTAAGTGGACTGATAGTTTGTTTCCCTACTGGCTTTGGGGGGCAAACTGCATTTCCATCCTCGTGTGTAGACCCTCAATGGACCGCAAGCCTTAGCGCTGACTGGCAACATGCAGAAGGTGAATCTGTCAGAGGAAGGCATGGCCTTGAGAGCCTGTCACTGAAAAGCACTCACCGTTATTCCTTGGGAGGCAAGGTTGTGGGTCTTCGATGGCTCAGGCAGGGGACCCTCCTAGAGGGCGACCTGGACCAGATGACCTGAAGCCTAGGTTTGGGTCCACCGCGCAGGCCCAGGTGACAGAGA
This sequence comes from Herpailurus yagouaroundi, assembly GCF_014898765.1. Taxonomy (NCBI): domain Eukaryota; kingdom Metazoa; phylum Chordata; class Mammalia; order Carnivora; family Felidae; genus Herpailurus; species Herpailurus yagouaroundi. Next base: position 11,967,437 of record NW_024412402.1, on the reverse strand, counting down.
GGGCTGGGGGTGAGGATTCCAAATGGCGGGACCCAGGGGCTTCCTCATTCATTGCCAATATTCGTGGTGCACCAAGATCTCAGCACGGGGAGACAGGATGCACTCTCTCTGTGGAAATTACAGCTGGTCGGGGAAGCTGAAGATAAAGTCACCGGTGAATGTGGGCTGACTTAGATGTGATAAGTGTTCTGCAGAGCACAACATATGACACATGGTGACGTCGGGGAGCAGAGCTGGGGGAGGCGGGCTCTCCCTCTGAGGCATCTGGGGGTGAGGATCGCCCAGCAGGGGACCTGCCTGAAAGAGTATGTTCTGCAAGTATGGGGACGGCAGGGGCCAGCCGGCTGGGGGTGCTGAGGAGGGGACCCTGGGCAGCAGTGAGGCGGGCAGGGCCCCAGGGCACAGCGCCTCGTGGGGAATTGGGGCTTCCCGTAAATGGTGGCACTGCCACAGCAGGAGGGTGAGTGATCATATTAGCGCCCTAAGAAGAGAGCTCCAGGACAGGTTGGGGTGACACTGGAGTGGAGGTCCAGGCGGACAGTGACGGTGGCCGGGGACACGGGCGGTGGGGCCGACTGTGGCAGGTGATGCTATTCCGGATGGCAGAAGAAGCAACGACAAGGGGGCTAGGTGTGCAGGGGGGTGAGGCAGTTTGGGAAACTGGCCGAGAGCAGAGGGCCCGTGGGCAGGTGAGGCAGGTGGGAGGTCCCAGCTGCAGGGGGAGGAGGGCCAAGGCTCAGCTGCACAGGCTCCGGGGGAGAGGTTGGGGTGGGGGTGTGGGGAGCGAGTCCTGCCAGGGGGCGTGGAAGCAGGGAAGGCGCATTTGGTGACAGGGTCCCAGAGACGGCTCCTTGCCTGTCCGTCTTCCTGGGAGGCAGCCTGCGGTCCTGGATCTGAATCCTGACCCCGGCAGTTAGTGGCTGGGTCAGTAGAACTAGTTACTTATTCTTCCTGGTCCTCAGTTTTCTCCTCTGTGAAGTGGGGCTCTAATAATAGAGCCCCCTGGGGTTTTTGTGAGGATCAAAGGAAGGGAAACTAGGAAAGGGTCACCACGGTGACCGACACTTTGTATCACCTGGTAAATAGGTGCTCAGTGAACGGGCATTGAGGACAGGACAGAGGGAGGCCCCTCCCCATCCCCCTGCTCCTGCTGCTGGTGGAGACAGAGTCCAACCTCCCCCATCTAGGGAGGGACCTGCTTGTCCCACAAGACCACCCGACTCTGGTTCCTGGGGCCCTCCCTCCCCCGTGTCGGGCAGGCGGCCAGGGGCCCTCCCAGTCACGTCTGGCAGGGTTGCCAAACTGTAAGAATGGAGGCTAATTCTTGTCTTCCCCGAGTGCAGGGCGGGCCACTACATGCACGGGTGGCCGAGGTAATTAATTTACACATTTCATCCTGCTTAGACTAATAAGCTTCTATATCCTCCTTCTCCACTGCGTCTGAGCCTCCGTGCCCGGCCTGCCAGAGATGTTTCACCCGGCAGTGATGAGACCAGGCTCCAAGAAAGGCGGTGAAGGGAAGCCGGTGAAGGGGGAGTAACATGGAGCGAATGCTGCTGTTTTGTTAAGAAAGGGGGAAATGCACCCACAGATCTGCTTGGAGGTTCGAGCCTGGAGGCTTGCACCCGCCACGGGCTGCCCCGGGGAGGAGCCGGGGCCCTGCAAAGCAGGCCAGGTCCTTCTCTACTTTTTGAGTCTCAAATGCTGCGCATGTATCTCATCCTCAGAATTCATCGGCTGTCCACAAATCAATACGCATGTAACGCAAACAGCCCATTTGTGTAGCCCGCGTTCGTTGGCTCTCCTGTGCGCCTGAGAACGAGGGTGCAGGAGAGTAAGTCCTGTCACTCTCTTCCAAGAGTGAGAGGTGGGGGTACGAGGTCATCCTTGAAGACCATAACCCGTGCTGACTGCAACGCCCAGAAGCCCAGGCTCGTGGGGCTCAGGGAGGAATCCGAGTGGAGTTCGGGGCTTCCTGGAGGAGGAAGGCTTGAGCCATTTTGAAGGTAGGGTAGGAGTTGACCAGATGGAGAGGAGAGGAAGGGCTGGAAGGAGCCGACACGTGAGTTGCAATTCTGATTGTTACAATGTGAGTTGCACTTGGGCCCCCGGCACCCGCACCCATAACGTGGGGAGAATTTGCTGGGGGAGCCCCTAGAATGATCACCAACCCCTCTCACCGGCCTGGAGTCTTTGGTGGGAGCTTAAGGACCCGGGTCTGAGCTGGCTGCAGAGACGCTTTCTTGTTAGCCGAGGACACAGGGCCAGGTCCTTCCGGCTGCTTCCCCCTACTTATGGATTCCACTTGTACGCTCCGATTCCAAATCCTGCAGGATTTAATATCCACTCTGTAATCTACTGGCACGAATAGGTATTATCTAACTAAACCTTAAATTGAAAATGCTAGGCTTCCATTTTCCCCACGCCGTCGGGAGAAGTCGGGGCTCGCTACGTCTGATGTAATTTGCTCTTGTGCTAATTAAACTGTGTCACATTGCTGTCCTCGCAGGCACGAAGCTGGATCTCCAGGCGGGCCCCCCCCCCCCCCCCGACACGCCTCACGATGCAGCCCCCGGGGTGGACGAGGCCAGGCAGGGAATTGGGCTGGCCAATCTGGGGGCTGCAAGACTGGCCCCGCGTCTACCCCAAGTATCTCGTGCTTTAAGCCCATTTCACTTCGTGAGAGGTTAACAGTTTACTTTCTGTAATGGGCATTCATTCATGCACGCACACACTCATTCAGTCACTTGTGCATTTATTAAGCACTCACGGGAGGCATGGAAATAAAAGATGCTAGACAGACAGTCAAGGCGCTTCTTACCCCCCCAGCCCCCCCCCCCCCGCCATTCGCCATGACAGTTCTATATGATGCCATTTCCCAGGCCACCTCAGCTCACAGAAGAACTCGAGGCGGGGAGGAGGAAGAACAGATAATGTCATAGATGCTTACTCTTCAGCAGACATAACATGACGGTTTTCAAGAAATTAAGCTTATTGAGACCGTTGAAGATCCACATGCAGTGGTAATTCACATGCAGTGGATTCACGAAGGGATCCCATGTTGCCCCCGCTAACACCATCTTGCAGAACCTACGTACGATATCGCAACCCAGGATACTGGCACCGATGCGGTCCAGGCACAGAGCATTTCCTTGGTTTCCATCCTTTCCACGAGGATGTCTCCTGTTGCCCTTCTATAGACGTCCTCACCTCCCCTTCCTCCCTTTCCCTGAGGGGTTGCCCCTGATCTGTTCTCCCTTTCTTTCATTTTGTTATTTCACGAATGCCAAATACGTAGTGACCTTTGCAAGTCGGCCTGAGTGACTCATGTGACGCGGCAAGGTAAGCATCACTCCACGTGTTACAGAAACACAAGTTGAGGCCGGGGCAGTGAGGTAACGGGCAGAAGCAGGATTCAAGCCCGGTTCATCCTGAGTCCCAGACCTGGCTCGCCATGGCCACCCTGACTTGCAGGTGGCGTTGGAACCGACGACTCTCAATGCTCCCCCTGTCGGGGGAGTCCCTTCGGCATCCAGCACATGGCCGGAGGTCCTGGCCCTGGGTTGTTGGGGGGGGTCTCAGTCCCAGACGCGGGAGGGAGCAGTCCCCAGCCTGTGCCTCCCAGCCTGGCTTCTCAAGGGCAGACAGAAGGGGGCCCTGCCCTGGGCCCCCTGCTGTGGTGAAGGGTTCAGGCAGGATGATTCCTGGAAACAGACTTTCCACCTTGTCTGGAGGGGCCCCAGTGGACTCAGGTGCTGTCTCCTGCCTGACATCGTGACAGGCTGGTTGCACTCCTCAGGACGGGGGAAGGGAGGCTCACGCCCTGAAGTCACCTCCCCCCTGCGGCGCTCCGAGTGCTCTCCAGGCCTCACAGCCCGAGATTGGGTCTCATGGCCCTCTAGTCAGGTCAGACTCAGGGCCACAACTGGTCAGCTCAGAGGCAATGTCACTTGCGGAGCTAACCAAGCGTGGGATTGTTCAGATTGCTGGAAGGAGCGGCTCCCCCGTGTGCACCCCTCCAGTCTGCCAGCTGTCACCTGGGTCCTGCTCCTGCCATACCCTGACCCAGTGGCTGATGGGGGGTTACAAAGCCAGGACCCACGGCTCCCACATCACTGTAACAAGAGCTTCATCTCTATGAGGAGGACTTAGATCCTGCTCCCTAGGGAGGGGGGTCTGGCTCTTTCTGTACCCAGCAGGGGGTGGTCATTCCCCAGACTCAGCCCTGCGGTCCGTGGGCTTGTGCCTGAGGACAGGAGTTGGCCTGGGGTGGGCTGTAGACTAGGGCTGGAGATAGCAGGGGTGACCCAAGCCCCTGGGCATCAGAGTAGGGCTAGGGCCAACGGTAAGGAGGTATGATAAGAGGCAGACAATGTCTACTCAATGAAAGAATCTTGCAGTAACTAGAACTATCCAACAGTCGAGCAGACTGCTTGGTGAGGTAGTAAGTTCCCTGGCGGTGAAGGCATTCATTCATTCAGTCAACACACATTGATTGTCTACCTTGGGAAGGCCATCCGCCATTGTGGCTCTCAGCTCTGGAATCACTCACCTTTAGCAAGTTCTCTGTGCCTCACTTGCCTCACCTGCAAAATGGGAGTAATGACAGTCCCTCACCGGCCTCAGCAGAACCCGACCCTGCTTCCCATGATGCTCCAGCACACCACCCTCCTGCCTTGTACCTGACAACACGGCAGGGGAGACTCCCGTCAAAGCTCTCTCAACAGGTACTCTCATTTCACCCTCAGGGCAAATGTCTGCGTAAGTGGGAATGGCTATCAGTCACCCCAACTCACGGGCGAGAAAACAGAGTCAGGATGGGTCTCTGAACACTCAGAGCACCTGCCTCCTGTGGGCTTTAGAGCAGCCACGGCTACGTCCTTGGAACCTTCTGGACTCTGAGATGCAGCAGGTCAAAGGCTGTGCAGTGAAAGTGGGACCTGGGTAGGGGCTGAGGATGGAAGAGGCGGTGCAAGCCGGTGGGTGGGTCTGGGCAAGATCGAATGTGGCTGAGGCCAGACCCCCACGCCTCTCCCTGCTCCTACGGGCAGAAGGAAACTGGAGGCTTCTCCGCCGGGGACGGTGGCTACACATCAAAAGGGAATCACACAAGCACTCTTGATAAACAGCAGGTAGCCCCGCTCCCACTAGCTAACGGGATTAATCTAAATGCACACAGACGCCCCTGGGCAAAATCAAAACACAGAACCCGGGCTAAATTACAGCACTTAACAGGGAGCCCTCGGAGCCTCGCGACACGTCACCTGACTTGCTCGCCCACCACAGGGGTGAGGACAGCAGGAGGAGGCCACGTGTGATGGCTATGTGTGGCATGGAGGTCAAGGGGACCCTGGAGGGGAGCCGGGGACCGGGGAAGTCAGGCAGCCACAGAGGGGGGTAGGGCATTCTCTGAGGGCTCAGAGTGTCAGCTGGGTGGGTGCATCCTGAAAGGTGGAGGCAGCTGGCATGCCCTGAAGAAGCGGAGAGCCCCCGAGTGCTCCTGTGACCAGCACACCCACCTGCCAAGTTCTGCCTGACGAGAGGGTCCCATCCCGGGGAACCCTACCCGAGGGCATTCACAAAAAGAGAAGCAAGGTCTTCAGGTGGCTCTGCCTGGTGGTCTGGCCTCCTGAGCCTTATTCCGGCCTCCACGGTGAAGGAAGGGAGGGAAACTCGTTACCAGATAACTACATTCAAGCCTCACTATGGCTATTATAGCCCACTTTACAGAAGAGGAAACTGAGGCAGAGTTAGCTTTCAGATCAGCCGGGACCCAGAGCCTGTGCTCCTGGACTGCTCCAAGCTTCCGGACTGCTCCAAGCTTCCTCCCAAATCATCACTTTAGTCAGAAGCAGATCTTTTGTCCTGGGCACTTGCCTTGAGCTCAAATCAGCTCCAAAGCCAAGGTCAGAGCAGAAGCTTCTTAACTTCCGGGGTCTAGATCCATGCTTCCCTCCACTTCAGCTCAGGACACCCATCACCTTGGTGACGTCCTCTGGCTCTCTGGTGATGCTGGCTGTTGTGGGCCTGGAAGCCCCTGGGATGGGAATCCGGGGGAGAGTGAGAAAGACCACGGAAATGACTTTCTGAGTCCCTCCATCTGGGAGGGAACTGGGGGAGGGTGGGTCACCACATCCATCCCTCAGCCTCTAGTTGGCAGGCAAAGCAAGGACATATCCCCCTTTCCTCAAATCTTAGGAATGAGAAAGCCAGGGTGCCTGGGTGGCTCAGTTGCTTAAGCTTCTGACTTCAGCTCAGGTCATGATCTCATGGTTCGCGGGTTCAGGCCCCATGTCGGGCTCTCTGCTGTCAGCATAGAGCTGCTGTCTCTGCTTTCTGCTTCAGATCCTCCCTCTCTCTCCCTCTCTCTCTCTCATAAATGAACAACAACAGGGGAGGAGCCAAGGTGGCGGAACAACATGGAAGTTTTTTAGGTGTCTCACGTCCCCAAAATACAGCCAGACCAACACTGAACCATCCTGCACACCTAGAAAACTGGTCTGAGGATTAACACAATAATCTGCACAACCTGAACCACAGAACTCAGCAGGTACATGGCGCGGAGAGGTGAACTTGGGAAGAGAGAAGCCGCGAAGGGCAGGGAGGTGTTTTGCGTGTGGAGAGAGGATGGAGACGGGGGGTGGGAGGGTGGGGGTGGGGAGGAGAATATGGGAAAAGCACCCCCCCCCAAAAGCAGCTGGAGAGAAAGTGGAAAAGTGGAAACAGCCGCAGGGACTGAACTAAAAAGGGAGAAAGGAGAGGGTTTCAATTCCATTAAGACTATAAACGGGGAGCGCAGAGTCTGAAACTCCGCAGCTGGTACCTGGTGGTGCTCTGGTGGGAAGGGCGAATCCCCAGGAGCAGAGCGGGGTCCGGGGTTCAGGCCACACGGGGAGAGGTGGTTCCCCTGCTGGGAGGACACCTGGCAGAGGCTGTGTGGCTCCCCCGCCCCCAAAGGCAAGGCCCCAGTGGCCCCGGGAGAACCACATTCACCGGTGCTGGAACAAGGTCGTTGGGGGGGAAGCCTGGTGCCGGATGGGTGTCGTGATTTTCCATAGTCCCTGAAATGCTGCTGCTACACTGGCTCGCAAACTCTTTCTGGGACGGGCTGGCCCCCGGCCGCAGTCTCTGGGCAGCAGCAGCACGGTCCTGCCAACGTTCCTGGGTGCGGCTGGCACCCGGCCATTGCTCGGTGAGACCCTCCAGCAGACGGGCAGAACGGGTCAAAGCCGCAGCTTCTCAGAAGTAAGGAGTCGGGAAACACAGCCACATCTGAGACAAAACTCGGGAGGGAGGTGCTGCCTGGGGCTTGGTCACGAACCGTGTAAAAGCGGGGAGTAGATGGAAGCCGAAGACAAAGGATGGCTGCGCGATTGCTGATCGGGGAGAACAGAATTCAGATACTAGAGACCAAGTGGCTGGGTGACGCCATTTAACCGCTCCCGCGCATGCGCATACGCACCTACAAGCGCCACAACGACCTGCCCCAGTAAGCTAAGCAGCGCCATCTAGTGGAGAGCGGAGCCGTTACACTAAGCCCAGCCCAACTGGGCCAACCTTGTTCTTCAGGAACACAAGTCTCTCTGCCTGCTTAGTTTATGGACAATAAAGCGTTTCACAGTTTGACACCTAGGGGAAAACGAAGTCATGTTTCAATCTGTTCACTGGTCCACCTATTCAATTTTCTGTCTTTTTTTTCTCTTTTTTGTTTCTTTTCATTTTCTTGAATACAGAAAGAGAAAAAATTCATTTTTATTTTCAATTTCTATTAAAAACATTTCTGTTTATTTTTTTCTACTATATTTTTTACTTTTGTGTATATTTTTTCAAATTCAATTTTACTTCCATCGTTTCATTTTTGTCTACTTCAGTGTATTCATTTTTTCAAATTTTCAAACAATTTTCTTTTTTTCTCTTTCCCCTTTTTTCTCTAATCTGTCAAGTCCCTTTCAACACCCAGACCAAAACACACCAAGGATCTAGCATCATTTATTCGATTTGTGTGTGTGTGTTTTAATTTTTTAATTTTAATATTTTTTTAATTTTAATTTTTTAATTTTAATTTTTAATTTGTTTTACCTCATTAATTCCTTTTCTCCCTTCAAAATCATGAAATGAAGGCATTCACCCCAAAAGAAAGAGCAGGAAGAAACGACAGCCAGGAATTTAACCAACACAGATACAGGCAAGATGTCTGAACCAGAATTTAGAATCACGATAATAAGAATACTAGCTGGAGTTGAAAATAGATTAGAATTCCTTTCTGCAGAGATAAAAGAAGTAAAAGCTAGTCAGGATGAACTTTAAAAAAATGCTGTAACTGAGCTGCAATCTCAAATGGATTCCACGGCTACAAGGATGGATGAGGCAGAACAGAGAATCATTGATATAGAGGACAAATTTATGGAGAATAATGAAGCAGAAAAAAAGAGGGAGATTAAGGCAAAAAAGCACGATTTAAGAATTAGAGAAATCAGTGACTCATTTAAAAAGAACAACATCAGAAACATAGGGGTCCCAGAAGAGGAAGAGAGAGAAATAGGGGTAGAAGGGTTATATGAACAAATCATAGCAGAAAACCTTCCTAACCTGGGGAAAGGCGCAGACATCAAAATCCAGGAAGCACAGAGGACTCCCATTAGATTCAACAAAAACTGACCATCAACAAGGCATATCATGGTCAAATTCACAAAACACTCAGGCAAGGACAGAATTATGAAAGCAGCAAGGGAAAAAAGTCCCTAACCTACAAGGGAAGACAGATCAGGTTTGCAGCAGACCTATCCACAGAAACTTGGCAGGCCAGAAAGGAGTGGCAGGATATATTCAATGTGCTAAATCAGAAAAATATGTGGCCAAGAATTCTTTATCCAGCAAGGCTGTCATTCAAAATAGAAGGAGAGATAAAAAGTTTCCCAGACAAACAGAAATTAAAGGAGTCTGTGACCACTAAACCAGCCCTGCAACAAATTTTAAGGGGGACTCTCTGAGGGGAGAAAAGATGAAAAAAAAAAACCCAACCAAACAAACAAATAAATAGAGACCAAAAGCAACAAAGACTAGAAAGGACCAGCGAACACCACTAGAAACTCCAACTCTACAAGCAACATAACAGCAATAAATTCATATCTTTCAGTGCTCACTCTAAACGTCAATGGACTAAATGCTCCAATCAAAAGACCTAGGGTAACAGAATGGATAAAAAAAAAAACCAAAAAACAAGATCCATCTATATGCTGTTTACAAGAGACCCACTTTAGACCTAAAGACACCTTCAGATTGAAAGTAAGGGTATGGAGAACCATCTATCATGCTAATGGTCAACAAAAGAAAGGCGGAGTAGCCATACTTATATCAGACAATCTAGACTTCAAAATAAAGACTGTATCAAGAGATGCAGAAGGGCATTATATCATAATCAAGGGGTCTATCCACCAGGAAGACCTAACAATTGTGAACATTAATGCGCCAAATGCGAAGCACCCAAACATATAAATCAATTAATCACAAACATAAAGAAACTCATTGATAGTAATACCATAATAGTAGGGGACTTCAACACCCCACTCACAGCAATGGACAGATCATCTAATCAAAAAATCAACAAGGAAACAATGGCTTTGAGTGACACACTGGACAAGAAGGACTTAACAGATACATTCAGAGCATTTCACCCTAAAGCAGAAGAATATACATTCTTCTCCAGTGCACATGGAACATTCTCCAGAAGAGATCACATACTGGGACACAAATCAGCCCTCAACAAGTACAAAAAGATCAAGATCATACCGTGCATATTTTCAGACCACAACGCTATGAAACTCAAAATCAACCACAAGAAAAAATTTGGAAAGGTAACAAATATTTGGAGACTAAAAAACACCCTATTAAAGAATGAATGGGCTAACCAAGAAGTTCAAGAGGAAATTAAAAAGTTCTTGGACACCAATGAAAATGATAATACCACAACCCAAAACCTCTGGGACGCAGCAAAGGCAGTCATAAGAGGAAAGTATATAGCAATCCAGGCCTTCCTAAAGAAGGAAGAAAGATCTCAGATACACAACCTACCCTTATGCCTTAAAGAGCTGAAAAAAGAACAGCAAATAAAATCGAAAACCAGCAGAAGACAGGAAATAATAAAGATTAGAGCAGAAATTAATGTTATCGAAACCAAACCAAAACAAACAAACAAAAAAACCCAGTAGAACAGATCAATGAAACCAGAAGCTGGTTCTTTGAAAGAATTAACAAAATTGATAAACCACTAGCCAGTTTGATCAAAAAGAAAAAGGAAAGGACCCAAATAAATAAAATCAAGAATGAAAGAGGAGAGATCACAACCAACACAGCAGGAATTAAAACAATAATAAGAGATTATTATGAGCAATTATATGCCAAGAAAATGGGCAATCTGGAAGAAATGGACAAATTCCTAGAAACATATAAACTACCAAAACTGAAACAGGAAGACAGAAAATTTGAACAGACCCATAACCAGTAAAGAAATCGAATTAGTAATAAAAAAAATCTCCCAAAAACCAAGAGTCCAGGGCCGGAGGGCTTTCCAGGGGAATTCTACCAAACACTTAAGGAAGAGTTAACACTGATTCTCTTTAAGGTGTTCCAAAAAATGGAAATGGAAGGAAAACTTCCAAACACTTTCTATGAAGCCAGCATTACCTTGATTCCAAAACCAGACAGAGACCCCACTAAAACGGCGAACTATAGGCCAATTTCCCTGATGAACATGGATGCAAAAATCCCCAACAAGATATTAGCCAACCGGATCCAACAATACATAAAAACAATTATTCACCACAACCAACTGGGATTTATACCTGGGGTGCAGGGCTGGTTCAATATCCGCAGAACAATCAATGTGATTCATCACATCAATAAAAGAAAGGACAAGAACCATATAATCTTCTCAATAGATGCAGAGAAAGCATTTGACAAATACAGCATCCTTTCTTGATAAAAATCCTCAAGAAAGTAGGGATAGAAGGATTATACCTCAAGATCATAAAAGCCATATACGAATGACCCAATGCTAATATCATCCTCGATGGGGAAGAACTGAGAGTTTTCCCCCTAAGGTCCCCCTAAGTTTTCCCCCTTGCCCCCCAAGGACAAGACAGGGATGTCCACTCTTGCCACTGTTATTCAACATAGTATTGGAAGTCTTAGCCTCTGCAATCAGACAACACAAAGAAATAAAAGGCATCCAAATCAGCCAGGAGGAGGTCAAACTTTCACTCTTCACAGATGACATGGTTCTCTATATGGAAAACCCAAAAGATTCCACCAAAAAGCTGATAGAACTGATTCATGAATTCAGCAAAGTTGCAGGATATAAAATCAATGCACGGAAATCGGTTGCATTCCCATACACCAACAATGAAGCGACAGAAAGAGAGATCAAGGAATCGATCCCATTTACAGTTGCACCAAAAACCGTAAAATACCTAGGAATAAATCTAACCAAAGAGGTGAAAAATCTATACACTGAAAACTATAGAAATCTTATGAAAGAAAATTGAAGAAGACACACAAAAATGGAAAAAGATTCCATGCTCCTGGATAGGAAGAGCAAACATTGTTAAAATGTCAATACTACCCAAAGCAATCTACGTATTCAATGCAATCCCTATCAAAATAACACCAGCATTCTTCACAGAGCTAGAACAAACAATCTTAAAATTTGTATGGAACCAGAAAAGACCCAGAATAGCCAAAGCAATCTTGAAAAAGAAAACCAAAGCAGGAGGCATCACAATCCCAGACTTCAAGCTATATTACAAACCTGTAATCATCAAGACAGTATGGTACTGGCACAAGAACAGATACTCAGATCAATGGAACAGAATAGAGAACGCAGAAATGGACCCACACATGTATGGCCAACTAATCTTTGACAAAGCAGGAAAGACTATCCAATGGAATAAAGACAGTCTCTTCAGCAAGTGGTGCTGGGAAAACTGGACAGCGACATGCAGAAGAATGAACCTGGACCACTTTCTTACACTATACACAAAAATAAACTCAAAATGGGGCGCCTGGGTGGCTCAATCGGTTGAGCGTCCGACTTCAGCCCGGGTCATGATCTCGCGGTCTGTGAGTTCGAGCCCCGCATCAGGCTCTGGGCTGATGGCTCAGAGCCTGGAGTCTGCTTCAGATTCTGTGTCTCCCTCTCTCTCTGCCCCTCCCCCGTTCATGCTCTGCCTCTCTGTCTCAAGAATAAATAAATGTTAAAAAATAAATAAATAAACAAACTCAAAATGGATGAAAGACCTCAATGTAAGACAGGAAGACATCAAAATCCTCGAGGAGAAAGCAGGCAAAAACCTCTTTGATCTTGGCCGCAGCAACTTCTTACTCAACACATCTCTGGAAGCATGGGAAACAAAAGCAAAAATGAACTATTGGGACCTCATCAAAATAAAAAGCTTCTGCACAGTGAAGGAAACAGTCAGCAAAACTAAAAGGCAACCGACAGAATGGGAGAAGATATTTGCAAACGACATATCAGATAAAAGGTTAGTATCCAAAATCTGTAAAGAACTTATCAAACTCAACACCCAAAAACCAAATAATCCAGTGAAGAAATGGGCAAAAGACATGAATAGACACTTCTCCCAAGAAGACATCCAGATGGCCAACCGACAGAGGAAAAAATGCTCCACATCACTCATCATCAGGGAAATACAAATCAAACCCACAATGAGATACCACCTCACACCTGTCAGAATGGCTAACATGAACAACTCAGGCAACAACAGATGTTGGTGAGGATGCAGAGAAGGAGGATCTCTTTTGCACTGATGGTGGGGATGCAAGCTGGTGCAGCCACTCTGGAAAACAGTATGGAGATTCCTCAAAAAATTAAAAATAGAACTATCCTACGACCCAGCAATTACACTACTAGATATTTATCCAAGGGATACAGCATCCATCAAAGGGACACATGCACCCCAATGTTTATAGCAGCGCTATCAACAATAGCCAAAGTATGGAAAGAGTCCAAATGTCCATTGATGGATGAATGGATAAAGAAAATGTGGTATATACATACAATGGAGTATTACTCAGCAATCAAAAAGAGTGAAATCTTGTCATTTGCAACTACGTGGATGGAACTGGAGGGTATTATGCTAAGCGAAATTAGTCAGAGAAAGAAATATCATATGACTTCACTCATGTGAGAACTTTAAGACACAGAACAGGTGAACATAAGGGAAGGGAAACAAAAATAATATAAAAACAGGGTCGGGGACAAAACATAAGAGACTCTTAAATATGGAGAACAAACAGAGGGTTACTGAAGGGGGTGTGGGAGGGGGGATGGGCTAAATGGGTAAGGGCATTAAGGAATCTACTCCTGAAATCATTGTTGCACTATATGCTAACTAACTTGGATGTAAATTAAAAAAATAAAATTTTAAAAAATTTTCAAAAATAAACAACAAAGGAATGAGAAAGCCAATTGCTGACGTCAACTGAGCACTTACTCTGTTCTGGGAATTTGCTGAGCTCCTTGATCCATTATCTCTCCTAATGCGTCCAGTGACCACAGGAGCTGGGGACTGCTTGTATTACCCCCGTTATACTGGGGAAGTAGCTGAGGCCACACCACTCGTAAGCGGCATGTTTGGGAGCCAAACCTGGACCCCAAAATCCTGTGGTACCTTCACCTTTCCCGGGAATCAGCTTGTTTCCTGTTTCCCAGCGTCTTCAGTTGAGGCAGCGGAAAGGGAAAACGTGGGTTCTCATTCTTGCTCCCCCAAACTACGTGGTTCCGTGGCCTGGGGCAGCCCCTTTACCTCTATAAATGGAAATTCCCGGTTTATAAAACCAGGGGAAAGATCTCTGCCTTACCTGCATTGCTGCCTTGTTGTGGGGATCAAATAAGAAAAATACACATGACTGGGGTTTTCATGCTGTGAGACGCTACATAAACATTAGTTATTATTCCACACCCCAGAGCAAGCATGTTCCTGAGCTCTGTGTGACTTTTTTGTTTTTGTTTGTGATTTTACCAACACTGTCAGGAATGATAATTGCTAATAACGATCCCATTGCTTATGTACACACCTCTGCATGGGGACCTCAATGCTTCTGGGGACACTGTCTCTGCACAGGGCCTAAGAGGAGCGGCTAGTGGTCCCCATTTTGCAGCGGGGTAAACTGAGGCCCCCAGCGAGAGCAAAGAGCTGACTAAGGTCCCCAGCCCTCCAGGAGAACGTTTTAGGCTCAGAATCTGGGATTTCGAGAATCTTCTCCCTCCAGCTGTGAGGGCTCCCAGGCTGCTCCTGAGAGTGATTTATGGCAGAAATTTGCAGAGTGAGTGCTGAATCAGCGCTTCCTTCCCCTCCTAACCTTCCCACGTAGGTGTCTGCCTCCCTTTATCGGCTGCTCACCCCTGCTTCTCCCTGCCTGCCGCTCTCCTCCCACTGCTTCTCCCCTCTAGGAGTTGCCCAAGGCTGAGCTGGGCCTAATTTCAGCTCCTTTCTAGAGCTGAGCTGTCACTAGCGGCCAGGAAATTTGAGCGAGGGGTGGGCAGGTGGGGGAGAGCAGGATGAAGAAGCTCCCTCCCCTCGCCCCCACCCTACCACCAGCCCCAGGCCCAGCAGGCGTGCTCAGGTGACCTTCCACGAGGCAGGAAGGGGACCTGGAGGCAGAAAAGCCAAGTCACTTACTTGTGTTCAGTAACTGTTCAATAGCAGAGCCAACTCTGAGCCTTAGGGTCTGTGGGACCCCCCCGGCCCACATGTTCCTCCATCCCCAAGGTGGTTAAAATACAGACACCAGGGGAGTGAGCACAGCCGCCCCACTCAGGGCCACACAGAGCCCTGTGTGAAGGTCCCGGTGCTTGGCTGGGACCTCACACTGTAAGGTGTGAGTTACCGGAACCCAGACCCCAAGTTCCCCTGGGGGAACGAGCTTTTGGACGGAGGAGTAGGGAACAGGGGGCTAAAAGCAGACATTGGGTCCTTCTTCCCAAGCTTTCATCAGGGCTGGTGAGGCAGGAGACCAAGGACTTCTGGGAAGGCAAACAGGACCAGCGAGTGGGTGCTCCTCAGGCAAATAGGCAGATCAGTAAATAGTGAAAAAACAATAACAACCAAAAGCCAAATATTAAATTCATGGAAGCCAAGGGTTTATTGTATTATTAACTCATTTCTTGTAACACGAAGAAACTGGAAACTCCGAGAAGTTTTTTAACCTGCCCACGGTCACACAGCTAATGGAATCAGAAAAGACAGCGGTGGGCTGGGGGCTCTCCTTTCTGTGCTTACAAGCCAGGGTGTAGACCACTTTCCGGCCAGACCCAGACTACACTCTCTCTGCTGCCCTCACCTGTTTCAGGGTCCAGAACCCAAGGACGCCTGCTCTGCCCTCAGCTTCTAAGCTGGGCGAAACCTGAGTGACCGCACTTTGGCCACCATTCGGCCTCCCTGGCTGTTCAGGGTGACACAGCGCTCTCCCTTCATGTCCAGGACCTGGGTGGGCCTGGGGAGGCTTGGGAGGGCCCGGCCTCGCCACCAAACCTCTCATTTCTGGAGCCCCGAAGGTCATTTGAGCCTTTTGGAGGCACTGGTGCGTAGAGTAGGAACTTGGGAGCTGAAACAGGGCCCTGCTTGACTTACAGGGGACAGTAGGGCTGTCCCCAGGGAAACCAGGTCCTACCCAGCAAGCAGGTGCACCTATGATCTTTGGGTTGCCAGCTCCTGCCTCTCAACTCTTCTCTTGGCCCTTCTCTAAGTTCTGGGACAGTAAAACACTAGTGCATTGGGCAGATAGAGCCAGACACTCTGCCTGACTCCCTGTGGCCTGATCCTCATACACTGACTCTGAGGGGGCTGGTGCTGGCAGATTGTCCATCATGCAGACGAACTTGGTGTTTATGTTGATTGGCGAGTGATTTGCAGCTAAGCTGTTGATCAACCACAGCCTATGCAACTAGGGTGCAGCTACCTCTCCACGAAGATCCGCCAAGATCCTGTTCTAAGAGGCCAGCCTAGGCAGCTTGAGGGGAATTGGTGATGGCGATGTGAGCATAACCTTCTCATCCATAACCTTCGCAGACCTCCGTCTCATCCATAACCTTCGCAGACCTCACTGCCCTCGTGTGAAACTTCCTCTGGCCCATTCGGATTTCCCCCACCCTCCCTGACCGCAGACCAGCCACTTTTTCCTGAGGCCACCCTTGCTCGAGGACATCAGCTGCTAGGTGCCTTGGGCATCTCACCTCACCCCCTCAGCCCCAGTGTCCCCAGTTTTTGATAGATAGCTAGCAGATCTCTCAGTGGGAAGATGGGCGATGTCTGAGAAAGTACCGCACGGTCGCCGGGGCGCTAGGGCTGCTCGAATTGGCTCACGAGGGTTGACTGTTAAACTTCCAGTGATTTTGCAAGCTGGTTGATAAACACAGCCATTATTAAAAATTAAATTATATAAACTTACAATATATTAAACGCAAAGGTAATAAATACTCAAAACTCATTACTAGCTCCTAATTATTTTACTCCATTTTACTATTATCTTTACGCTTGAGGTTATTTACATCAACTGTATTTGTATGTTGGAAATATTATATAATGGCTCATGGCTAAGAATCCCTTTCCAAGTCCACATTCAGTAATGTCACCTTGGTAGCTTGAAATCGGCCAGGGTGGGAGTATTCACGAGATGGAAATTGGCACATGCTTTAAGTCAGGACTTCCTTTGATGGTTTGTTGTTTGTTTAGACTTAAACAGTGATGGTGAAAATCTTAATAATGCAGATTTAACTTAAAAGTGTTTTGGGTGTGTAGCTATTACATTGTAAATGGCACAAGAAATCGAGGAAATATTCTCGCAGTAATTGAAGACTAGTAATCAGATGCGGCAAAGATGTCGTTCACATCATTGACGAACAGAAGGAAGTCCCAAGGAACATCTTTGCTGGTTCACTTTCTTTTTACCCATTAATGTGAATACAAATATCAACCAACATTCATGTGGGAACTACACTCATTTGTCAATTGCAACCATACATTGGTTACAGATACGAGTTCTCCAAAAATCAACAGGAGCATTTTGTGAGAACCAATTGGTTATAGAATTTATAGTAAAGGCTATTGTGTATTTTATTAGTATTTGTTTTAAAGTTTTATTTATTTTTGAGAGAGAGAGAGAGAGAGAGAGAGAGAGAGAGAGAAAACACAGGCAGGGAAGGGGCAGAGAGAGGAGACAGAATCGGAAGCGGGCTCCAGGCTTTGAGCTGTCAGTGCAGAGCCCGACACGGGGCTCAAACTCATGAACTGTAAGATCATGACCTGAGTTGAAGTCAGAAGTATAACCAACTGAGCCACCCAGGCGGCCCTAGTATTTGTAAAATATATGCAACATATTTTTTTTATCAGTAAAATTACACACATATCATAAAATTACACACTTTTTTTCCTGGAGAGCCAATTGTCAAACATTCACCAGCACACCACTGACTATACTGATGGAAGAGACCACTATCCCTTTCCTTTTTGTCCCCCACTTGGCTCTAGGACTTGAATGGTATCATCAGCCCTTAATGCTGCTCCAGATGTTGGGGAAGAGAATAGAACTTGACCTTCTCATCATTCTCCCCAGCTCCATTCATAAAAAGACTCTTCCTAGTTGTGACTAGGGATATCCGGGATTGGGGGGGGGGGGTGGGTGGGAGGGGACCCTAAGGACACCTTAGGGCATGTCCCTGGGCAGAGAGCAGGACTCAAGACCAGAAAACACGTACTCTCCTCTGGGGGGCATTTCCGCCTGACTCCATCTGGAACCTGACCACTTGACACCATGTCGGGCAGGGCCACCACCATCTCTGGTCTGGATTTTGGCAAGAGCTTCCTAACTGGTCTTCCTGCTTCTATCCTTGACCCTCCCCTCCCCCTGCCCCTGCAAAAAGGGGTCAAGAGATTGCCAAGGAGATCCCTTTAAAACCCAAAGCAGATCATGTCCTCCTCTGCCGGAAGCCCTGCCATGGCTTCCCTTTCAAATCTTTCCGATGGCCCTGCACCATCCTGCCTCTGTGACGTCATCCCCATCGCCTGCCCCTCTGCCCTCTTCACCTTCACTGTGCCAGCCACACTGACCTGATTGCAATTCCTTGTGCCCACCAGGCATCTCCCTTCTTAGGGCCTTTGTACTGGCTGTTCCCTGCCTGGAGTGCTCTTCCTCCAAATACCTGCTTGGTTGACCCCTTTGCCTCCTTCAGTACCTCTCACATCTCACTCCCACCGCGACCCTCCTTGGTCACCTGCTCAGCACAACACCTGCCCCCCACCTCGCTACACCCGGTCCCCCTTACCCTAGCCAATCTTTAATTTTTTCCTCCTATTTCTCCCCTTGCAATATATTATCTAAGTTCCTTATTACATCTGCAATGGGAACTGTGTGTCCTGAGGGCAGGGATCTTGGTCCGTTTCATTCACTGATATACTCATACTCCAAAAACAGCGCCTCTACAAGGCAGGTATCAGTGAATATTTTTGGAGAAATGCTTTAGGAGAGAAAGGAGAGTTTCTGAGGAAGAGTCTGTGCAAGAGAGCAGAAAACCCTTCCTTCCTTCCTTTTTTTTTTTTTTTTTTTTTTAATTTTAATAACACTTCCTTTCTTGATGGATGCCAGGATGGGAGGTCCCCGCCTGCCTCGGCCCAGCCTGGCTTTGCCGTTCAGAGCCCATCTTCCCGTTTAGAGCCCGTCCGGGGCTCTGTGTGAGTCAGGATTCTCCAGAGAAACGACCAATAGGTGTAGATATAGATACATCGAAATGGAAAGAGAATTACGCCAAGGAGCTGGCCCACGTGATTATGGAGGCTGACAAGTCCCAAGATCTGGAGTGGGCCAGCTGGTGCCGCGGGGAAGCTGGCGGCGCCTTTCGGCTAGGGCTTCAGGCCCAGGAGGAGCCGACGTTTCCATTCAGATGGTAAATCCTCTCCACACATCCTCACAGACACACCCAGGATAATGTTCCACTAACTGTCTGGGCACCGCACACATGGCCCAGTCAAGTTGGCACATAGGAGTGGCTCCGCGGGCCCTTTATCCGCCCCAGCCCTCACAGAGGGGAGGGAGAGCAGGACACGGGAGCCTCAGCGACAGGCCGCCAGTGGTGGGGCCCGTTAGCACCACTGTTTCTCTTCTCCTGCTCTCCAGGCACCGAGAACCCGGGTGACGAGGAGACGAAAGATGGCCTAGAGCAACCTCCGTGGCCTTGGCCTCGCCTCTGTGTTCGTACCTGTAACATGGACTTCATATCTCACAGCTGCGGGGCTTACATGAGCAAATGCTTTGCCAAATATAAAGCATTTTGTGGGCCCAAGGTATGTGTCTTGCGGGCTTTCTGCTCCCACTCGGCTCTGGCAAATTCCTATCCCTGCCAAGGGAGGGGTTAAGCCTGCCTTCTTTATTTATTCAGTTCTCTTGCCCTAGGAGGAGCAACAAGGAGTGAGGCGTAAATAGAGCAGGTCCTTGAAAATAGCAGCAGTAACAACACATACATTTGAGAAGCTGGGCTGAGAACTGATGCTTGTTCCATCCCGAGCGCCTGGAGAGAATCCTCAGATGGTTGGATTTCCCCACCCCTGTGGCGTTGCCCATGGGGAGGGACTGACCGTGGCAGATAGATAGGATATCAGAGAGCTTCCTGTCTGGGGGCTGTGGAAGAACAGGTCTGTCGCAGGTGAGTTGTGTGCAGGCATACCTGGAGGCAAGGGGATGAGTGGGGGACCCTAGCTCCTATCTGTCCAAAGCAGGTATATTCCCACTGGTGTTTCCCCATGGCCATTAGCCCTTTCCCCCAGCCCTGTGCGGTTGGGAATGAGAAAACAGAAGGTACTTTCCTTTCTAGGTCTCCTTTCTGACTCCTCCATCCAGGCACTGGCTGAGCCAAAGTTCAGGTAGAAACTTGTCCGGCTGGATTGCCAAGATTGCCAAGGCCATCTGCTGTCAAGGTGTGACAGCTGTTTGACAAGATGGAGGATGGATGCCTACGCCATGATCATGGGTGCCAAGGGGCACGGGGCGTTTCGGCGCAGGGGCCTATCAGGGAGACGTGTGACCGACGGGAAGCTTGCGCTGGGGTGTGATGACGTAAATATCTAGGAGACAGGAAGGCAGGCAGTCTCTGTCGTCCGGACCCTGCAGAGAGCGTAGGCTCACCTCACCCTTGCTCCCTGGGAGTGTAACACCCCAGTGCCCCGTCCTTAACTACTCTGTTCTGGGGCTTCAGGTAGGGAGTGGATATGAAGCCGTTTGCTTCCGTGACATAGTCATAGTGGGGCTCGTTCATTTATTCGTGCACGTACTTAATATATATTTACCGAGAGCCTATTCTGCGCCTGGATGCTGGCACCGTTTCAGATGTGGGAATCCAAACCCTTTCGTCATGGAGCTTAAGGTCTGGTTAGGAGACAACTGCATACATGTAACTGTAAAGAGGAAAACTGGATGGATATGGGTCCGGGCCTTGAATAGGTCATTAAGTGGCTGTGTGACCTTGGGCAAGCTACTCAACGGCTCTGAACCTCAGTCTTCTCGTCTTTAAAGCCCAGACGATAAAAACACTGATTGCATATCGTTGAGAAGATCACCTGAAAGAACATGGATGGAGGACACAATAGAGTATTGGCCCGTGGTGGATGTACCCACGTATGCATTATGACATCATGGTGACCCAATCCAAGGCTGGTCACAATTTATTCCAAGGCCCTGGGTGCTGTTTCACAATGAATCTTTTGGCCTGGTTTTGTCTTTTTTTTTTTTTTTTTTTAAGTTTTTATTTTAATTCCACTTAGTTAACATACAGCGCTGTGTTAGTTTCAGGTGGCCTGGTTTCATCTTAATTCTATAACCGTTAAAGCTATGCGATTAACGCATGAGGACACACACACACACACACACACACACACAAGCCATGCCAGGTCATGATTATCCCCGCTGGGTTGGGACCAAGAGAACCCAAACTTCATATTTTGCCAAAAGCTTTTACCTCTTCTCAGCCAGTTCTTTTCCACAGCAGAAGCCAAAGAGCCAAATGGCACAGTCTGAGTTTGCCAGCCACTGGCCAAGGCTCTGGCTGCTGGCACCCTGCTCTGCGGCCCATTGTGAGATCGCATCGGCTCCGCCTGGCATGGAAAAGGGGAGCTGGCGCTGCCCGGCCTGTAGGTGGGAGAGGAAGCAGGGGACGTTGGTTCTTGGCAGGCAAACCTGTTGCCGCTAAAACTTGGCACGTCTGGGTGGCTTTAGCAGTCCAGACAGAGAATTAGCACACAGCAATGCCAGTCTGGCTCCTTGGTACTGCCCATGGAAAGAGATTTCTTCCTTGGCAGGGAGCTTGGTACATCGCAGAGGTAAATTTATGTGAAGGGGGATAAAGGGATAAAGAGGATCCCAGCAGTTCTATGCCCCCCATCATCTAGGGAGGTTCTATACGGTGCTTTTTGCCAAACGTGTGGGAAACCTACATTTTCTGTTTTCCAGCAGGTGTCACGAATGCCACTTCTGAGTTCTTGGAAATTGATTACGCTGGTGATGTCGCGAGGATTTCTCCTGTCTGCTCTGGGAGCGGGGTCTCCTACTGTCCCTTGATGGGGTGGGCAAGGACTCTGCTTTCCTTGGCCAGGAGGCAGATTGCTTAGCTGGACTCCTTTCTCTCCACCTGCTGACAGATGGTGCTGGGAGACCAGCATTCCAGGATCAGCACCGCCTTTCACCAGCCACGGGATGTGGACAAGGCGTTCGGCTTCCTCGGGCCTCAGTTGCCATCGGCCCCATCTATCGCTGTGAAGACTGAGGCAGTGATACGGGTGAAAGCAAACTGTACACGGATACACCTCGAACACACGCAAGACATGTGGATCGTGCTCTCCACAAACAGCCCTTTCACCAGACTGGCCTCCTGTGATGTTTTCTCATTCCGCCTTATTAAAAAGCTGCTTACTCGGGGCACCTGGGTGGCGCAGTTGGTTGAGCGTCCGACTTCAGCCAGGTCACGATCTCGCGGTCTGTGAGTTCGAGCCCCGCGTCGGGCTCTGGGCTGATGGCTCAGAGCCTGGAGCCTGTTTCCGATTCTGTGTCTCCCTCTCTCTCTGCCCCTCCCCCGTTCATGCTCTGTCTCTCTCTGTCCCAAAAATAAATAAACGTTGAAAAAAAAATTTAAAAAAAAAAAAAAAAAAAAAAAGCTGCTTACTCGGGTAAAACCCTCAAGAGAAGCAAGATACCCACCCCGAGAGATCCCCACACCCCCTTCCCCGCCGGGCCCGTCTGTCTTGATCCATAGCTTTCTCTGCACACGGATGCTCTCAGCCTCCTCCAAAGCCTGTCCCTGGGCAGGCACAGACTTGAGCAGGGGGGAAGGGAGAGCCAGAATGACTACAGAAACCAAAGATTAGGGATTCTGTTTCTATTCCTTTCTGGGTTTCCTGTTCTGAGATGGGCGAAGCAACGTGATTTATTTTTGACAAACGTATCTGCATTATGAATTATACTGGGGATGGAATTGTTACATTAAATCAAAGTTAATCTTCGGCTCCTGTTCAGGGCGCCATAAATAATCAACTCCAGGGTAAGGTTACGGACTGAAGTCACCCAAACTATGCTAACGAGGTTGATTAAACTTTTGAATTCTAAGTTTCCGTAAGAATAACAATCAGTTAGCATTTACATTTCTGCCATGCCCTAGGATTTGCAGCTTTTTCTGAAGCTGCTGTTAAATATAAATAATACCATTTTTTTAAAGCCAAGTTGAGCCCTATGGGGCATATTTGATTCTGTTTCCTGGTGCCCGGCTCCTGCAGATGCGGTGGGGGCTTAGGCTGGAGTCTGAGGCGAGCAGAGGCGGTGGGAAGGGTGGGACAGAGGTGCCACAGGACTGTGCATTTACATTTGCCTTGGAAGTACAAAGGGATTTTCAAGTTCTATCAGAGACAATAATTCAATTTTGCATCGGTCCATTTGGTGAGGAATGCCGGGAAGCTCTTGCTGAAAGCAGCCTTTAGAAATGCCACTCCCAGGAAACACTGGTTTCTGAGGTTTTGCACTTAGGATGAGGTACCATTTCTTAGCCTTTTCTGCCGGCATGCTGTGGGTCTGTGGGCCCATTGCATGAACTTTCTGGGCTCTGTGGTCCCTCTACAGGCTCCGGGGACCTTTTACAGGAGGCTGCTGGATTCCCTAGGGTAGCTCAAGAATGAGCAAAAGGGCCCAGTTGATTTCCAGCCTCACGTTTGGCCACCTGTTAGGAAAGCCTGCCCCAGGGATGCTCATCTCCTGACGTCTGCTTGAGGCCGAGGCAGCTGCTGTCGTAATGACAGGTCGGCTCAGAGGTTAGGCGGCTGGCGGAGTGGCTATTGTTTATCCCAGTTTCAATTTCATTGTCATGACAACCCACACAAGTCATTGTCCCAGCCGATGCCTCTGCGTGAAGGCGCGTCTGGGCTCACCCTGCCTGAAGGCGGAGGACCCATCTCTACACTTACGGGGCTGCTCCTTTCTTTGCTCCGCGTGTTCAGGGTGATCCTATTTTCTCCACCACTTACCTAGAAATCGTTCTTAAAAAGTGTCTCATTTCAACTGAATTTGGCCCGGAATGACTGCGGACGTTGCTGGGCCAGGGTTCGCTCTCCCGAGTCAGCGTTCTTGCAGGCTGTTTGGCTCCTGCGGGGTCCCCCCCACAGCTGTGGCCACTGGCGGTAGAGGGGCCATGGCCGTGGCCGTGGGTGCGAAATATGCCTGCTTCACGTTCATACCATTGGAGAGAAGGCCTCCCGAAAGTTCTGCTCCCATAACTCAGTGTGATGCGTCTCAGACTTGAACACTGCTTTCGAGTGTCTTCCCAGCTACGGGTTGCCCCTCCTAGGAAATTTCAAGAGACAGATGGCTGGTGTTTCTGTTTTGCTCTATTGCTTTGAGAAATCCTGGAGTCTGTGTGGGGCTGTTGAGACGCAAGCTCTGGATGTTAACATCGGCGAGCCTTGAAAGAATTGCCCTGGCAAAATGGGACACGTGTCTATTGAATCTCTCTTTGGGGCCTTCCCGTACTTTATGATTCTGAAAGCATACGTTCCTTTGATTTAGGGAAGGGGCCCGAAGAGGGGCTCTTCTCCCTGTTGGCTCGCTGATGATCAGTGGGGAGGAGGCTTTGGCTGGGTTTGCCCATGGCTGAGGGTTACAAGGCAGGCAGGCTTGTACTGGGAAGGCTTGTAACTTCCCTTATAGCTAGAGGACCACCTGTTGTGACCAAATTGATGGCTTATTTGCCTGAGTATAATGGTTCGGGGTATACACAACACACACACACACACACACACACACACACACATATATATTTTAAAGATATTGTCAATTGCTTTGCCCGAAAGAGAGAGGCAGTGAGGGACTGGGTTGCTAATTAAAAGTCTCCCAATCAAAGAAGGTTGTTATAGAGACAAGTGGATCCAGTGCTGCGGGAAACAGGGAAATGCTGAGGTTAGGCACCTCTCTCGTGGTGGGGATGGGACAGGATTGAGCTGGGTGGTGGGAGAGGGCAGACGGCAGGCAGGGGAGTGGGGGACCAGGAACTGAGCTAAGCAAATCTGGGGCCTGGGGAGAGGAACCCTTTTAGAAGGTGGTCAGGTATGGGGCCCAGGCCGACATGGCTGGCCAAGCTAGGAGCCAGGAATCTTAACCGATTTCACCTTCACGCACTCCCCGGATCTTTTAGAGTACTTACTCTGTGCCGGGTACTATTCTGGGTCCTCATGAGTGAGTGGTGAGCAAAACAGACATAAATCCCAAGCCAATGGAGCTCCATTTTCTGGTCGGGGAGCCCGATAATAAGCAGATCATCTAAGCACCAAGTGCATCAGACGGTAAATAAGGTCTACACTAGGGGAGGGGCATAGGGAGTGTGGGGTGTTGTAATTTAAAATAGGGTGGTCAGGGCAGGCCCTTCTGAGAAGATGATGCTTCAGTAGAGAACTGCAGGAGAGAGCCAGAGCCCTGGGGATATCTGGGAGAGGCAGACCCAGACAGAGAGAACACCAAGCATGCACCCGCAGGCCTGGTGAGCCAGGGAAATAGGGAGAAGGCCTGCTTGGCCAGAACGGGGCCACAAAGTGGGGGGAACCATAGAGGATGCTGTCTGAGAACTAACAGGCAACCACAACACCCTGGGCTTTGCAGCCACTGCAAGGGAGGTTTGACAGAGGAGAGCTCTTACAGGATCCTTCTGGGTACTGCGTTCAGCACACATTGAATTGAGATTAGGTCCTCACTCAGTCCTTGTCCCCGGACTGGAGAAGGTCTATATGATTGCCAGATTATCTGTACCCTTCTAGGATTGGAACATTTCTAGGAAAACATTGAAAAGAACATGTCCCATGTTTGTACCAGTGAGGGAGGAGGCTGACTTGGCTCAATCTAGGTATGACTCCGGCCTCATCTTCTACCCTGGCTTTAGGGGCACCTGCCATGGCCAGCTCTGATACCCAGGCTCCTGCCCTGGTCAAATTCTCCCAAGCCGTGCAGCCTCGCTTTGTGCCGTGGGGCTCCATGGCCACCTCCTTCCCCTGGCGGTGTGTCCACTCTGTCACATGGGCACTGATGCTGGGCACAGAGGCTTAGATCACACCTCCCTCTTCTGAACTGGAAGAATCCATGCAACACCACTGTGACTAACTCAGATCGGTTTGAGGTCCAGGGCCCCCAGCCCTCTGACCTTAGACTGACTTCCACGGCCCAGCCAAGACTGGCTTGGAGCAGCCCAACCCCAGTGGTTAACAGTACCTATCGTCTCCCCGGTTTCCTTGGGAGTTTTAACCCAAGAATCCCCAGACTTGCCTATCAGATCTGAGTGCTCATTGTTTCTTCCATGGTCCAGAAAACCAGGAGTGTTGGTGCCATGCCCCAGGGTCATGGCCGCCTGTCCAGCCTCCTGTTCCGTAAGAAGAAGGACAGGTCAGCCACAGGAGCCGGAACCTGTCTATCCTCATGGGGGGCTCAGGAGGTTAGCCTTGCGGGTGTCAGTGCCATGAGAGGCTGGGCCCATACGACCCAGGGTCCCGCTCTAACATTCAAAGTATCTGTGTGATGTCGCTCGTTGGTATCCGGCGAAAGGCAACTCACCCTCCTGCCCGCCAAGGATGGGTCCAGAGATGTACTTGGGGACGTTTCTAACTGAATTTCTTCCACACCACTGACAACAAGGCTTTGTGAGTTCCCGACTGAAGACAGATCTGAGCTGGCAGAATCAAAGGAAGTGGGTTTAGGAAAGGATCCAAATTACATTGAGGGAGATCCCGCTGCTCTTCCGAGCAGTCCAATACCCCCTTTTGATTGAACAGGCTTGTTATTAAAAATGCATTTAAAAAAAGGAAATCGAAAGCAAATCCCTTCAAATAAGATTTCAGCCTTGTCTCAAATCCAGGGGTTTCTTTGGAGGTTCTACCTTCTCACGCTCTGTACGGAGCTGTGCTGGGAAGATCATAGCCCCCAGTCCCCCGAGGGCGATGACTCAGGAAGGCAGATATCAGTCTGGTTCCCTGAGATGGGTGTGCAGGGTCCCTTCCTTAGTTATTTTCTGGGCTACTTACATAGGGGAGGTGGTCACTTAGATGGCATTGAAGGTTGGTCCACCAAAATTCCCATTTCCCTGAGGGCTGAACCTCCCGCTGACGTGGAGCCTGGGACTCAGTAGTAAGTTCCTATTCACCCGTCTCAGACCTCAACTCTTCTGTCTACTCCATCCCCTAACCTTGTCGCTTCCCACCCCCCTCTGGACCACTTTCACTAGGAAGCTCTTCCTTCCCGTAGTAGGGAAAAACCCCCACCTGCTTCCATATGACCTGGATTCACCCTCAATCTGCTACCCCCTGCAAGAAAGAGAAGGGGCCAGGGGACCTAGGGGGGCTCAGTCGGTTAAGCCTCTGACTCCTGATTTCTGCTCAGGTCATGATCCCAGGGTCACGGGATCAAGCCCCGCTTTGGGCACCACGCTGTGTGTGGAGGCTGCTTGGGATTCTCTCTCCCTCGCCCGCTCTTTCTGCCCCTCCCCACCCCTCAGGCGCTCTCTGTCTCTGTCTCTCACCATAAGTCAATAAACATTTATAAACAAAAAGACAACAACAACAAGAGAGAAGGAGCCGGAGAGGTGTGCCAGCCAGGACAGTGTTAACTTTAATCCTACTTAATTCCAATTCCATGATGAAAGGCTCACTTTGAGACTTGATTGAGGTGAGTTTAGGTCAAATAAGAGAAGGTTTCATTCAGCCCCACAGCCATTTATTCGTCAAGCATTCAGAGCCAGGCACAGAGCTTGGGGCTGAGGGTCAGAGGTACAATACGTGGTCCCTGCCCTTCAGGGAGACAAACAGAAACAAACCGGACGTGGCGACAATACGTGCAACCGGTTCTGAAGTCAATGTGTGTCCAGCACTGGAGAGAACACACGAGGGGCCGCTGTAATGCCAGCGGAGGGGACACAGGGGGCCAGGGGATCACTGAAGAAACAGACTCCCGCCTTGGGTTTCAAAGGCCTGAGTAATAAACTCAGGGAAACAGAATTATGAAACTCATTACCTCCCAGAGAGATCAGTAGCAGGAACCGTAATGGATCGCGACAGGATGGGAGAAATGCGCGCCTGCCCTGGACACCTGGAGGGGAGGGGCCGGGCCCCCCCCCCCCCCCCGCCCCGTTGCACCGGAAGTAATACTTGGCGAGACGCTCAGCGGCCCGGTGCCTTCACTTCCTCATCTGAAAAATGGGAAATAAAATAGCAATGCGCGTCCTGCCTGCCTCAGGGGGATGCTGGGAGCATCCGAAGTACCAGAGCATATGGACATGCCAAAAAATGGTCAAGTGCAAGGCAAACATAAGGGTATTTTTAAGCATTTTATTTGGAAAGAATTTCAAACTCACGAAAGGTGCAAAACTAAAAATAGCGCAAAGAACAGCCACACACACTTCGCCCAGATTTACCGTATTATTTACAGTTTACTTTGTTCTAAGAACAGTGTACTTTCTCTCTCTCTTTATATACATGTATATATATCATGCACACATAATTTTATATGTATATATGTCATACATATTTTCTGAACCATTTGTGATTTGTGGTAAGTTACATGCATTATGGCTCTATACCCCTAAACATTTCAGTATATGTTTCCTGAAACTAGGGGTACTCTCTTACATGCCACAGTGTGCTTACCAACTTGGTAGATGGGCATTATCTGGTCCATCACCCAGATTAGAATTTTTTTTCTGCTTGATCTATTAATAGCATTTCCCCTCCAGGACAGGTTCCAGGGGAGGCTCAGATATTGTGTTTGGTTGTCACGTCCCTTTAACTTCCTTTGATCTGAAACCTTTCCACAGCCCTTCTTTGCCTTGTAGGATATTGACAGTTTTGAAGAATACAGTGCCCCCATTTTTGATTTTTATTTATTATCATTTGTTTTTTGAGAGAGCACACATGGGCGAGGGGCAGAGGGGCGGGGACAGAGGATCTGAAGCCGGCTCTGCGCCGACAGGCTGACAGCAACGAACCCCGTATGGGGTCCAAACTCACAACCTGCGGGATCATGACCCGAGCTGAAGTTGAATGCTCAACCGACTGGCTCAACCGACTGAGCGGCCCAGGTGCCCCGCTTCCATTTTAAAAATAGGCTGTTTCTCATTCTGTGTTTGTGTGCCAGTTTGATTAGGCTGGGGTTGTGCATACTTGGGAACAAATCAATGTATGCCATGCTGCATGTTTCTTGGGGTATCCCATCTGGAGGCACATAACAGCCATTTGTTCCTCACAGGTGATCTTACTTTTGATCATCCAGTCATGTGTTGCCTGATTTCTCCACTATTAATTACCATCATTTCCCCCCACCTTTGCAGCTAGTAGGCAGTCTGGGAAGAGAAGACCATTTCTTGTCAAAATTTTCTCCTAGATTTAATATCTACTAATGATTCTTGACCGACTCAATCCATCTATACCAATGGTTGTAAAATGCTAATCGCCCAGCTCTAACGTTCTCTCTACATTTATGTGTTTGTCCTCAACATTCTACTATAAGCAAGAGCTGATCTCCTATTGTCTATCTATCGATCATCATCTAAATAAATAAATATCTATTATTGATATGGACTCATAAATTTCCATTTTTTCAGTGGTTCATAATTCATTATTCTAGCCCATTATTTTGTTGTTGTCCAAATTGTCCAGATTTGGGCCAGTGGGGGCCCCAGCATGGTGGCTCCTCTGTTCTGTGACATACCCCATCATTTTTTATTGTTTTTTTCTTGAGCAATTCCTTACTTTGTGGCATAAGATGTTCTAGGCTTGTCTTGTCCCTACTCTGCTCTAGTCCTAGAATCAGCCACTTCTCTGAGAAGTCCTGGCTCCTTTTAGAGGGAAAATGGTATTAGAGACCAAGATCTGGGGGCTGGGTGTGCTCATTGCTGCTGGGGTATCTTTGCTTCTTGGCCCTTTCAGTGGTTGAGCTAGGAAATATGTGCACGAATATACAAATACACACACAAATATGCATACACATATGCACCGGCCTGGATTATGCACATGCATGTAAACATTCATACACACGCACACATTTGTAAAATCACGAGGTCACACCAATACTTGAATTGTGATTCAAGTCTCTTCACACAGGGTTCTTCTTGCCTTCCCACTTTTATATTTGTATAGCTTTTTTTCCTTAGTGAGAACCCTGTAGTTCATTCCACTACAGTAAACTAATCTCTAAGGAACTTGGGATTTGTCTGTGCTTGTTCCCCTGCTCTCCTCCTCTGCCATCCCCAACACACACACATACTCTATCCTGCCCCAGGTTAAGGGTAAATAGTAAAAAACTATTTTCATAAGTTACTTGGATGAGTTCTTTCTCTCTTTCCTCCCCCTTCAGTGCGGCTATGATTCTCACTTGAAATATAATTAGGCTCACTGGTTTCGCTCTTTGCTTTCTTCCCATCTGTATGAATTTTAATTCATTTTTGGAATTTGTAGATTATTGACATGGTTACAAAAGTCAAAATTATTTTTATTTTATTATTCTCTTAATGTCTATTTATTCTTGAGAGAGAGAGAGAGTCAGAGCACAAGTGGGGGAGGGGCAGAGAGAGAGGGAGACAGAATCCGAAGCAGGTTCCAGGCTTTAAGCCATCGGCACAGAGCCCGACGCGGGCCTCGAACTCATGTACCTGAGATCATGACCTGAGCCGAAGTCAGACGCTCAACTGACTGAGCCCCCAGGTGCCCCAAACTATTTTTTTAAAAAAGATACACTCGGGGCACCTGGGGGCCTCAGTCAGTTAAGTGTCCAACTTTGGCTCAGGTCATGATTTCGTGGTCTGTGGGTTCAAGCCCCGCATCAGGCTCTGTCAGGCTCTATGCTGACCACTCAGAACCTGGAGCCTGCTTCAGAGTCTGTGTCTCCCTCTCTCTCTCTCTCTCTCTCTGCCCCTCCCTTGCTCTCTCTCTCAAAACTAAATAAACATTTAAAAAAAGTTTTTTTTTTTTTTAAAAGATACACTCAGAGAAGTACCACTTCTTCCCATAATGCTTCCACCCGATCTGTCTCAGTCTGCTCAGGCTGCTGTAACAGAATACCATGGACCAGGGGATTTAGAAACAATAGAACTTCATTTCTCGCAGTTCTGGAGGCTGGAAGTCCAAGGTCAAGGCACCAATAGGTTTTGGGTCTGGTGAGAGCCTGCTTCCTGGTTCATAAGCTGTGGGTCCTTTTGGCTGTGTAGTCCCCTTCATGAGGGCTCCACCCTGATTGCCTCATCACCTCCCAAAGGCCCCACTTCCCAATACCATCCCACTGGGGATTAGGTTTCAACATAGGAAGTCAACCTCTGAGTAGACACAAATGTTCCATCTGTAGCCCCATTCCTTCCTACTTCTTGTAGATAACCAACCTCATTATTTTCTGGTTTATCTGCCCTGTGTTTCTTTTGTAATCCGAAGCTGATAGATACATACGTTTTCTTATTTTCCTTTCTTTCTCATACAAAAGATAGGATTAAGAGACAAACGTTGTCGACTCTTGGAGCATGGACACAAACATGTCGGATGGATGGGGGGCTAGAGGGAGCACTGGGAGGGATGACACCCAAAGGAAAGCAGATCACCCGAGAGAATGACAGGGGGCACTCAGAACGAACTCACCTCAGAAATCCTCGTGCCACTCAATCTGTGTGCCATCCCTCGACTGAGTGATCAGACATATTATTCTTGTTTGCAAAGTCAGAGCTGCCATTGGGGTAAGAGCAGGGGGTGATTCATTGGAGCAGCGCCTGTTCTGGCCTGGGAGAGCCCTGGCATGGCCACCAGGGATGGGGAGCCTTGGTGGAGGCCTTCCCCGACTCTGTCCAGGGGAGTGGGATTGCTGCTTGACTAACTGGATAACGTTTTAGGAACCAACTTTGTGTTACTCTTTGTGCTCTTTGTGTTACTCTCCGTGCACAGCTTTGTGCTGTGTTACTCTTTGTATTACTCCCTTTTCACTTTGCAAGAGCGACGGTACCGAGTTTCGGCTTCCCCCGGTGTTGGCAAAATCATGGGCCGCGTTCCTAGTCTCTGACTTACGGCTTCACTACAGTAACAGCGGACTTGGTGGTGGCAAGATACTAACAGTAGAATGGAGTCCTAGAAGCGATGCCTCAGGGATGCTGCTGGCCCTGGGCCTTGGGTGGTAGGTGCAGAGAACAAGGCTAGAGTGGCCCTGTGCCCACCTGGGACTTCCCTGAAATGTCTCAAGACTATGTATAGCCGTGACTCCCTAAAAGACCAGCCTTCCCGACACCACGCGGCTGGGGGCTTGGAGCATTGAGATCAATGGGACCACCTGTTAACTTCCTGTAATATTCTGGTTGCACTTGGAGGGAGAATCAGCACCCTCCTAGTAACAGGTGCTCAGCTCAGGGCCTGTGGTCTTGGATTCCAGGGAGCCTGACGCCCTGAGCTAGGGAGGTAGGAAATGGGGTCCAAGGCTCCTACAGCCCTCCTCACGGAGAACTTCCCAGACCCCTGTAGGAACAGCACCCCTGTCACCATCCACCTTCTGACTCTGACTTAGTTTTCTTCCTAGCGGTTTTCACTCCCATGTTTGCCTAAGTCTCTCCCATTACGACTGAGCTCCAGGAAGGCAGGGATCTCTGTTCTGTTCACTGCCGATTGTCCATGCCTAGAATGACACTGGGCACAGAACCAATATCTTGACAGATACTTGTTGGTTGAATACAACACTGCTGCAGCCAATGATGATGCCAATGACAAAAAAGGCCTAGATCCTTTTAGCAATGCTTTTTTTTTTTAACATATGAAATATTTTGCTTAATTTAAATAAATCTTTAAAATTAAAATGTATTATTCTTTAAAAAAAATTAATTGTTAATTGTTTTAAAGGTAAAGAATGATTCCGAAAGATAAAATATAACATCATTGGTACGCTTTAGTATGGCCTAAATTGAGCCATTTGCAAATGTTTGGGTTTTATTAAAATTCACTTATTAATTACTAGAAAATTATTTACCTAAAATATTATTATTTTTTATTGGACTGATTGTATATATATATATAGTTCAATATAAGAACATTTTTACTCTCTGTGTTTCTTTTCTGTACTTTATTATTATTTGTTTCATTTCATGATTATTACTGCAAAAAACTTTGTTGAATATAGAAAAGGTTTTAAAAAAAAAAAATCCACTCTGAGGGGCGCCTGAGTGGCTCAGTCGGTTAAGCGTCCGAATTCGGCTCAGGTCATGATCTCACGGTCCGTGAGTTCGAGCCCCACGTCGGGCTCTGTGCTGACAGCTCAGAGCCGGGAGCCTGCTTCCGATTCTGTGTCTCCCTCTCTCTCTGCCCCTCCCCTGCTCATGCTCTGTCTCTCAAAAATAAACAAACATTAAAAAAAAATTAAAAATCCACTCTCAGTGTGGAATGTGCTAGGGATGCTACTGAATATACCCACAGGAAACAAGTCCTTCTTCTGATGTCCCATCTCTGGGAACAAGGACCTATGAACCATAGGACCTATGTCCCATCTCTGGGAAAAAGGACCTATGTGACGGACAGGAGGGATGTGGGGGAACCTTCTAGGGGCGGTTGAGCCCTGCCATAAAGTGGGACAGCTGGGGTGAACTTATCTCTCGGGTGAAAGTTATCCTAGGATCCTGTAGTTAAGATACAGGATCAGCTGCAGTAATGTTGTACCAAAATCCAAAATAATAGTGGCTTATACCAAATAGTTTCTTTCTCTCTCCTACCACAGGGCTGGTAGAGAAAGCCAGGCCCTTTTGATTTTGCTGCTCTGGGATCCCCAGCATTGTCCTTGGTGACAGTTAATCTTATGCGTCAACTTGACTGGGCCATGGGGTGCCCAAATATTTGGTCAAATGTTATTCTGAGTATTTCTGTGCTTTTCGGGGAGTTTAGCATTTACATTGGTAGAATGAGGAGAGCAGATTGCTCTTCCTATTGTGGGTGGGCCTCATCCAATCAGCTGAACGCCCAACCAGGACCAAAAGGCTGACCTTCCCTGGAAGAGGAGGCACTTCCTATACCCCTCTTCACGTGGGCCAAAGTGCCCTGCCCCCCGGCCCAGCTCTGCCTCGGAAGGGAGAAAGGGGAGGGCAGGGTATGTACCTTTTCTACCAGCCTTGATCCATAAGTTGCCTACGTTACTTTTACTCACATGCCTTTGGCCACGGTTTCGTTGTGTGGCCACATAAAGCTGAAAGGGAGGCTGGAATTCCGGCTGTTATATTGTTCAGCTGAAAACTCTATTACCACAGAGGCAGAGGAAAATGGATATGTAGTGACGATTGGACTTAGAAAATTCCAGAACTGGAATGTTCCTCTTTCCTACCCCTGAAGATGGTAACCCAGCAGCAGTTAACTCATGGTCCTGGAAGGGGCCCGGATATCACATCCATCCTCGGGGAAACTGCTCCAACTGTTAGAATATCCTGCCTTGGGGCTAGGGAGGAAAAGAAGGGCTAAGAAATTTGTGCAGCCTCCTTTTTTGCCCGGCTGCACCCCCAGATGGGCATTTCCCCCTCTTTTTTAAGCAATGTGGCTGTGCTCACTTAACTCAGCCGTCTTTCATGGATGAATTAAGGGGGACGAGACTAAGCCATTGTTTCCCAAACTTGCTGTAAGACCCACTCTGGGTGTTGGTGAAAAGTGCACGTACTGATCCATTCTGGAGATCCCGCTCTTTGGTCTGGGAAAGAACCCAGGAATCTGTAGGTTTAACAAACTGCCCATGTGATTTTTAATCAGGTAAAATGGGGAAACCCTGGGCTATTTCCCCCAGCTTATCTAGAGTCTGTCCAGCACATGGAGATTTACTGCAAAGATATTCAGGACAACATTCCAGGACAGGAGCTGTGGCATGAGGCTTAGGCAGGAAGACGAGGTGACGTGGCGGGGGGGGGGGGTGTCCGGGGTGGTTCCCCAAGGCCCCCCAAAGGCCAGCACTTCTCTTCTTTCCAGACTCTACCACCAAAAGGACTCATCTGCCCTCTCTTCTGTGGCTTCTCACTTCTCCCTCCCATGCCCATGGCTTTATTCTTTCCTTGTCCGTTGACACTGCGATCCTGCCTCGATTCACAAGACTGGGACTAGCCCCGCTCGGGGATAGCACTGTGAAACGTGGCAAGGAGAAATCTCTGGGAGATTTCTAGCCACCTTTGCCCTTCCCCGAGAACATTTACAAATAGAACTGACACCTCCCAACACAGGTACTTCCAACACCTCACCTTTCCATAGGACCTGGCGGTTTGCAAAGTACCTTCGTGCCCATCCTCAGCCATGGAGGCATCACCGGTGCTGGGTCTCTGCACCACTCGAGCCTGTGACATTCAACTTGCCACATTGCTTGTCCTCCTGCTTCCGTGAAACCTGCCTCACGGCTTCCTCTTCCTCGCAAGCCTATGAGTGAATTCCGAGGCCCACCGGGCGGAAGTGGAAGAGTTAATAGAACGGACGCTTCGTCAAAGACCCTTTTACTGCACTTAGGAAGTTCACATTATGGAGTCTCCCTAGCTGTTGAGGAGGGGCTCCGAGGATCAAGGGAGGACTTTTCCTCCAGGCCTGTCAGCATCAGGCTGCCCTTCACCCTTCACATCGCCCTGGGGCAGGGGTGAGGGGTGCAGCGGGGAGCCAGGTCACAAGCCAGGGCCGCCTGGGCCCTGAGTCCCGCCCTCTCAGCCTCCGTTGAGGTTGGCAACATGTAGCAGCTGCTCCTTTCTGTAGGCGAGCAGGGTGATCCGTCCTTCCCAGCCCATTAACACAGCACATGCGGAGCAAGGTTAATGGAACCGAGATGGGGCTGGCAGGAGCGGGGGAGCCCCGTGGGGACCGTGCATCCCACCTCCTGTCGCTCAGCGTACTCTCCCCTCTTCCCCGCGCTGGGCCCATTCAAGGAATGTGTCCATCTGTGCTCCTCTGCTTCCAAGAGACGGAGGGGAGGAGGGGCCGAGGGATGCGGAGGCAAGGGGCCGTCTTTCTCCAGTGCTCTTACCCACGGGGCCCTGAGGGAGGGCAGCCACCAGCTCAGTTAAGGGAGTCATTAGAAGAGAAAACCCGTTTTTATGCTCACAGACAGGTTGTGTGATTGCATTGTGAGTGCAGACAGAGGCAGGCTGCAAAGCTCGGTGCACTGGGGCCTCCCTGTGTGCCAGGCAAGGTCCTAGAAGGGCACGAGAGAAAGAAGGGCCACCCCTGGGTGAGTGCCATTCCCATCAGCATGCTCCCTGGCCCCACCATTTACTCCTAAGTGGAAGGAAATGGCTCCAAAAGGTGCAGATGAGTCTGAGATCCGCCAGCAAATCAGATGCAGATTAGGTTGGAGGGAGGAGGTGAGAAGGTACCCCATCTTCGGGGAGGCTACAAGGTCAGTGGGTACAAATTGCACAGATGAAAATGACCCACTTCATAACCTGAGATCTGGGTGCGTTTTCACACCCACTGATTTGAAAACCGGCCAAACCTGCTCAGGTGACTTTCCTTCTGAGGAAGGAAGGAGAGAGACCTCGCTCTGTGGTTCCTTAGGCAACGGAGGTGCTGCACTGCTCCCTGCGGTCCAGGCCTCAGAGGGGAGACCCTACCAGAGTCCCGCCCTCCTCCCGTCCCAGCCACGCTCACTCTCCCACCGGGGGACATGTGCACAGTTCATGCACACAGACAGTCGGGACAACTTGTCACGGGACAGTGTGCTCAGGTCCCCTGATGACGTGAGATGTGAGATGCTTCAGAAGCAACTCAAGTGGATGCTAGGAAGGACTTTCCGGGCACTTATGACACAGTGACTGGGGGAAGTCGCCCTAGCCCTTGTCCTGAGAACATTTACAAATAGGACTGTTAACTGACACCTCCCAAGATAGGTACTTCCAACACCTCACCTTTCCATAGGACCTGGCAGTTTACAAAGTACCTTCGTGTCCATCCTCATTGGTTTCTGGAAGGTAATCAGATTATAGATGTTGCAGAGGCAGGGCAATGAGGCTCAGTGGTTCAGTGACGTGGCCACGTTCGCAAAGCCGGTAACCGGGGAGCTGGGACCACAGCTGAGCTCTCCCTGGACTCCATTTCTCTTCCATTTACCTTGGAGTCTGTGTCTGGTGTTGTGGGTGAAGGGCTGCTGTGGGTGCTTCTGGAAGGTCCTGCCCAGCAGAGACAATGGGAAACCAACGGCATGGCTCAGGCCATCCCCCTCCCCTTTGGGTCTTTGTTCTTAGCCCAAGACCCTCCCACCAAACTGAAGTTGAACCCAGACGGGAGAAAGGTGGGTCGGGAGCCACCACTGTCCTTCTGACACAGGAGGCTGCAAGGCCGAAGGGCCTGGAGAGGTACAGAATTTGAAACCAGGGAGGTGTGTGTATATGTGCCTTTGTGTGCGTGTGTGGTTTGGGAACAAGCAACTTCTGCTTCCTAATGAAAAAATAAAAGCTTGAAAGGGATTTGTTAAATCAACTGAAAGGGGCCCCTGGGATCTCCTTCTCTCTCATGCACAAACACTTTCCCAGTGCGCAAATGAATCAGGACCCACATGGATCCGATTTCACTCAGAAACTGCACTGGTGTGTAAAACCCAGAGAGGAAAATTGCCAGGGGCCAAGTTTGTTTTCGTGTCTCTGTCCACACACTCCCAGAAGTTTGTTCTGGCCTCTCTACCCTCTGGGGAGATGGGGTGTTTGCGTGTTCAGGTGGGAGGCGGAGGAAGAGAAGTCCCTATCGTGAAGTCTGGACCAGGTGAGCTCCTGAAAAACTGGGATTAGATGCGTTATTTATCAAGGACTGCGCGGGTCCTGCTCCCGAGACATGGAGACTCAGCCCAGGAAACGAGGACGGATGCTCTCGGGTCCTCCAGAAAGGGGCTCAAAGGCGATGGGAGAGTATCTTCACCCTCCTTTCTGTCTCTCTGGGTCTTTCTCTTAGGGCCTGATTAACTAGACAATGTGCAGGGTGGGGCTGCCCTAGAAAACGTCCCACTGGAAAAAAACCCTGGGGGTCTGCCTCGTGACCCAAAGATATGCTTTGGGGGGATGTTTGAGAAACCCAAGCTCAGCCCACACGTGGTCGTCCCGCTGAGGACTGGAGGGTAACTGCAAGTTGCTTGTGGTATAATAAAAAATACTATATGAAATAAAATAAAATAAAAACATCTGGTCCGGTCTTCGTCCGGGGTTCCTGGCAAAGAGTTCCTCCAGCCCTTGGAATCTTCCTGAGTGATAAGA
Source organism: Herpailurus yagouaroundi (assembly GCF_014898765.1). Lineage (NCBI taxonomy): Eukaryota > Metazoa > Chordata > Mammalia > Carnivora > Felidae > Herpailurus > Herpailurus yagouaroundi. Next base: position 11,929,666 of record NW_024412402.1, on the reverse strand, counting down.
GTGTCTTTTGCGTGCTGATGCCAGGACTCCAGCTGGGTTGGAATGTGTGTGTGTGTGGGGGGGGGGGGGGGCCACACAGCTTCAGGATGGGGGCTGGTGGCCAGAAAGCCTGAGCCCGGGTTAGAGGTTTGGAACTCTAGAGAGGGACTGGAGATTGAGTTCCAATTACCAGCAGCCATTGGTTTAATCAACCATGCCTCCATAACGGAGCCTCCATAAAACCCCCTAGCCAACAGGGTTTGGAGAGCTTCCGCGCTGGTGAAAATACTGATGTGCTGGGGATATGGTGCGCAGGGAGGGCGGGGGAGTTCTGCCACCCCACCCCTCCCTCATTTCTTACCCTGAGCGTCTCTTCCATCGGTCGCGTCCTTTCTAATAAACTGGTGAACATAAATAAAGTGTTTCTCTGAGTTCTGTGAGTCGTTCTGTGAAATTATTGCACCTGAGAGGAGGCTGTGAGAACTCACGATTTACAGCCAGTCAGTCAGGACTTGTGACTGGTGTTTGGAGTGGGGGTGGTCTTGTGGGACTGAGCCCTGTGACCTGGGGGGTCTGACACTAACTCTGGGTCGTTAGCGTCAGAATAGGATTGAATTATGGGACACAGGGTTGGTTTCAGAGAGTACAGAACTGGTCGTAGTGTGGAAAAGCCACACGTTATTTGTTGTCAGAAAGAAGACGCAGGGCGCCTGGGTGGCTCCGTCGGTTAAGCGTCCGCCTTTGGCTCAGGTCACGATCTCACGGTTCGTGGGTTCGAGCCCCGCATCGGGCTCTGTGCTGACAGCTCCAAACCTGGAGCCTGCTTCGAATTCTGTGTCTCCCTCTTGTGCTCTGTTTTTGTCTTTCAAAAATAAATAAACGTTTAAAAAAATTAAAGAGAAGAAAGAAAGAAAGAAAGAAAGATGACACAGCATTGCCAGAGCCCCACTGTCCCAGGCCCCTTGTCCCCAGACGGACAGGAAACAGGACAATAATTATAGGAGATGACCAGTGAGGGTCACTGGAGACCGAAAAGGGGCCTAGACAGACCCCGGTTTCATGTGCCAGCTGCCGACGCCCCCCGTAGGGTGTCTCTCCAGGTGGCAAAGAATCTTGCAGGTGCCTGGAGCCCCCACACACGCTCTCAGTCCCACCTTCTGATGTGGGGGAGACAAGGCTTGGTGATCGTCCTCTGCCTGGAGCCTCCAGTCCTGAAAACCCTATCCCAAAGGGCTTCCAAGTTAAAGCCCAGACCATCGCGCAGCTCTCCCGGGGTCACACAGCAAGTGGTGACTGTTTCTAGGCACAGATGCTGTCTCCTACTTCCCACGAAAATGCCGAAGCCACAGGCCACGCCGCCTCTCCCCTCTCTAGGGAAGCACAGGGTGGCCTGGCACCACCTCCTTTCCCCCGCTGCCTGGGTGCCCGGGTCCTCTGAAGTGGAGGCCCTCCAGAAGTACCTGGTACCTGAAAAGAGAACCGATTGGCCCCCTGATGCCAAAGGAACACTGCAAAATCAAAATTAATAAAGGTTTGATTGCATGTCTACAAAACATGTCAACTAGTCAACTGCCACTTCACTCAACTCCCGGTTATGCTAAATTATAATTAATGTGGAGTGTGTGTGCAGCTTAAGATGACTGATACATTGTGTGGCCTCCCAAGTATCAGACTGAATAGCACACGGAGGTCATAAAATGACCCGGTCCCCCTCCCCATCCCTGCTTCTGCATCAGAAAGCTGACAAAAGACTCGGAGGAAAAGGAGCAGGGAAGTTTCAGCTGGGGCGTGGGGTGCAGGGAGGAGCCCAGCTCTGCTCCTGCGTGAGGCTTCTGGACCACAGAAGGCAATCTAGCTCATGGCCCGCCCTTTCCATCAAACTTCAAATAACTGCCCATTCTTCCACTAACTCAGGATGATGGCCAATCCAAATATCGTTTGAGCTTGGCCGTCAGGCAGCGTCACAACCGAATGCCCCTAGGCTGGACCCCCAAGTTTGGGGGGTCCAGTCCACCTAGGAATGGCTGGGGGTGCCACTGGGGTAGTGAATGGTCCACATTTATTCAACAGCCTTCAACAAACACCGGTGCTGGGCATTATGTTCAATCCGGGGGGTGCAAAAGTGAGCAAAACAGCCCCCGCTTCCCTTATGGAGGGCGGTGTCTTATAGACCACAATGGCCAGAGTTGGTGCCATAACCCTTTCTCATTTGGCTCTAGAAAGCTCCCTGGGAGCAGTCAGGGCAGACGTTAGTTGAGCTTTATCTCCTTTTTCAGAAAGGCCATTGAAGGCGCCCAAGGTGACAGCTACAGAGCCCGGACTGCCTTTCCCCACGTGCTGTTTACTCCGTTAACAGGCCAGGCCTCTCGGGGATGGCCATGGGGGTGCTGTCCAGACAGCCAAGGACTGCTGTCTGAGACTGCTGGCCTTGGGATCCACTTGCAGGCTGAGCCTGCAGCCCTGCCCCCAGAGGAGGGGAGGCTGTATCCAGCGGGGGGGGGGGGGGGGGGGGGCGCGGGGGGCTGGCTGCCAGGGCCCAAGGGCTGCTCCACTGCGCTCTGCGAGCTTCTGATGTTATCTGCAGCTAATCAGCTATTTATTTCAGCCAATTCATTACGTTCTCTTTGAACTGCGCTTCCTTTTCCGGAGAAAAGCTGCCCTGGAATTGGTTTGAACGTCAAGGGTGAAATGTGCTTGCGGGCTCGGCCGGGCCTGCTCTGTCACCGCGCCTTCAGACGGGGACGGATGGGCAAAGCCCACGCGGCTCTGTCCCAGGAGCAAGCGTCCTGCCAGTCCTGCCTGCCAAGGTGCTAAATCAGCCCCGGCTTCATCCCCCCTCCCCGACTGGCTATCTCCATCATCAGCATCAAAGCGTCCCGAGCTCCATCAGGGCGCTGGGCTCCCCAGCAAATCCTTTGTCTCCTGCTTCAATCCCTCCGGAGCCAGCCAGCGCCTGGCTTAGCTCTGCTCCAGCCCTCCCTGTGGGCTCTGTCACCCCCATCACCCAGCCTGATCCTGTCACCTGCTCCACCAGCCCCCCCTCTGGCCCGCAGCCACCCCAGATGAAAATCTACTTCCTGCCATCACTCAGGCTCCTCTCTCCCCCCCCCCCCCCCCCCCCCCCCCCCCCCCCCCCGCATCAGATTTTACCGCCCAGTGCGCTGGGCTGGGCCTATCCTTGCTCCTCTCTGACTCCCTGAGAGGGCAATGGGAACATGGGAGGCTGGGGAAGGGGGCTTCTCCTCATTTTCAGCCTCCAGACTCTCCCCAGGGGCTGGCAAGGTGGGATCTCACCAAAGCAAGCTGGGAAAAGCCCCAGAGCGGCGGGTCACCCTGGCCAGAGAGTGTGGTTTCCCTACAGGACGCTCTCTCCCTCTGAACTCCAGCAGCTTCAACTTGGGGCTGCATCACTGTCCCAAGATGGCTGCCTCCCTGGGAATCCAGTTGCTATGGCAACAAGAAGGCGCCCCCCCCCCCCCCCCCAGAGGCAGGGGGTAGGGAGCCGGAGGGTGCAGAGTGACATGAAATTTGACCACTGTGGCTGTGTTGTGCCCTCCTTCCCCCATCTCAAGGGACGTGGCCCTTCTGGAGCACAGGTGGGCAGGTGTCCCACGGCGGGCTTTGTGGCAGAAATGGCAAGGGAGCCGCAGGGACGGTGCCACTGCCAGGGCAGCCTGTCGTTCTGGGGGATTTGGGGAACCCGTGGGCCGCGGAGCACAGAAATAGAATTATCCTCTAAGTCCGAACCCGCGATACATCTGTCTGGCCAGAGCTTCCCTGTGACAGAGCTGCCAAGACCACTTTATGGGAAAGGCTTTACCCTAGAAGCTGTCAACCTCAAAGTTAGGATCGTGCCCCAACTCCTGCCACTTCCCTAACAGCCCCTTTGGAGATGGCACTCATGAGTGACCTACACCCTCCCTTAACCTATTTATATTTTCAGACTGTGACATCTCTTCGGGGAATGAGCTCCCTGAATTTATGGCCAGCTGCTCAGAGGAGCGTTCCCCTTGATCTGCTCCGTACCCATCTGATGTGCGCGTTAAAGGAATCCCCTAGTGTTCGGTGCTTTGGGATTTGGTGAACGACTCTTCATCCTGCCCTTCCAACCCTCACGGCAGCATACACTTTAATTTCAAAGGTGAGTATTTCACGATGCCCCATGTGCTCCAGGTGACTTTACAATAGTACCTCATTTATTCCTGACGACCCCGGGAGGTGGCAATTCTAATCTGCATTTCAAAGGTGAGCCAACCGACCTGCGGAGGAGAGTTGACTTGTCCACCAGCTGGCACAAGGCAGAGGTGGGATTCCAATAGGTCTGGCAATATGGTCGGTACTTCTCCCAGGAGGACCCAGCTACTCTCAGGAACCTGTTTGTCCTGGAAGGGCAAGAATTAAAATAAGAGACTTAATTGTCCCGGTTGAAAATAAGAAGACTTCTTCCTCCTCTCCCTTTTCTTTCGGAGTTTTTTCCTGTGTCCTTTTCAAATGTTTGGAAATCCTTATAACGGCTAGATGAGTCTCCTGCTGGTCCCAGAGCTCAGGCGTTTCCTCAAAGACCCGAGAGCCATCTTTTTGAAATGCAAACATCAAGAGAGAGAGGGCACATCACTCTCCGTTCCCGTGGGAAGGTAGGAGCCTAACTTTGGTGGTTGCCTTGCTCCCGTTTGCAAAACTACCTCCCGTTGCAAATTCTGCGTTTGTTTTTCCTCTGGATAAAGCCAATAAACTAACACAGATGGTCGCCCAGTTACCAGGTAAAGGCAGGATGTGTGACAAATGGCGCTATCAACACCTCTTATATGAGGATGAGTTCTCGTCGATCATGGTGTATAAACAAGGGGTATGTATGTAGATAATGGGTTGTGGCCACTTGGTTACCGAAGGGGATCAGAATAAGCCACCCCAAAGTATGCCCCTTTGGCATATGGATTGTTTTGAGCGGAAGGCCACAGAGGAACGGCAGATGCAGGAAAACTTCTAAAATCAGAGCATAAATGGCTCTTTTGTCAAGAAAATTTACATTGATAAAGGAACATTCTGTCTTTGAATTCTCGTAGGTGATAAGCGGTGATGCCCATCGCCTTCTGGTTTAATGCGTATTTGATAAGAACACTGTTCCCTCTACCTTGGTGGAGGTTTTCTGGGTTGGGAGATTTTTTTTTTTTTTATTTCACTTCCCCTACAGTCCCTTTGCCTTTCCAATCATAGATTCCCTGTGCTTTGAATGTGTGCCTCTCACCCCTAAGACTGGATGCTCATGGATGTTCAGGTTCCCGGTGTCAGGGGGCGTGGTCTATTCTGAATTAAGCTTTGCTGGTGTGTGAACAGGTATCTGACCCCAGCGAAGGGTGATCCTTCCCTGCCTTCTTAGGTAACTGTTAGGCCATCCCACATTTGGGGGGAGGTTTTAGCAACTACTGCTTTAGCCAGCAGAGCTGCCCCCCCCAACTGACATCACCCCTGTCTTCAAAAACCTTTGAGGTCTAAGAGGTGAAGTCACAACTTTGTCATGTACCACTCCCCCCACCAGCATAACTTCTGCTGCTCTTCCAATTTATCTCCCTATTCCTTTCTGTCCCCTGCCCCGCAGATAATCCACTCAGCCTTGCATTATTTTCAAGTGCCTTCACTCACTTCGTTCCTTCTGGCTTGGAATGTATCCTCTTCGGGTCTCCACCCAGGCAAGGTCTAGGTTTTCTTCAAGAAGCAGCCCCCGTGCTCCTCCCCCTGCAAATATCAAAACAAGACCCCCGCCAGCACCTTCAGGCTGCACCACGCTATGCACAGACCTCATCTCGAAGTTTTTGTCTGGTCGGTGTCCCCGGCTAGGTCTGTGACACGTCCTCTGCAGCACACAGTTGTTTGAGGACGCGACCCATCTCCCTTTTGCATCACATCATCCAACTGCACCGAGCCCAGGGCCGTGCCTGCCTACCCGACTCGGTGCTCAGGCAGGGCCAGCCTTGGTGACGAAGGTGGGTCCTACAGCCTCAGGTGACACGTAGACTGGTATAGGGTTTCCCAAAGGGGAGGAACTGAGAGGCCTTATGTTTGTTCCTCCTCCGCAGTTGAGGGTCACAGACTCTTTCTCAGCTAATCAGCAGGTGGAAATGTAACCATCCCGACTGGGCCACCCAGCACAAGGCCTTCCTGCTCCCCTTCCCTCTCCAGAGTAATAAACAGAGTCGTTACCAGGTGCCTCTTGCAGCCTTCTGTGCTGGCAGGTTATTTATATGCAAATTTGCCTGTCTGTGGTGGTGGAGGCTCATAAACATGATAACAGAAGCTTCTGTAGGGGCTGGGACGTGATGGAGGGTGGGGAGAGGCCCTCTAGCTTCTGCGAGGAGAGTTAATATGGGATTAGCCACAACCAATTAGATGGTATCGAACCCAAAGGGACCAGGCAGCTTAGCTAAACTGAAGATCCGGCTGAGGGAGGGGGCTGTGGCTGTCGGGAGGGCCTCAGGCACTGGCGGAGCCATCCCCCAGGAAGCCAGGCTTCGGGGTAGAGTCCCTGACCCAGGCCCCTTGGAAAGGGGCCCTGAGAGGGAGGAAGGGCACGACCCTGACCTTCACAGCAATCCTGGCATCTGTGGATGCCAGCAGGAAGCATCCCCTGCTCTGCAGGTGCAAAGGTATGACAGCCCATGCTTTCGTGCCCTGGTCCCTTCACCCCTGCTCACCTTCACCTCTGCCTGATAGACTGGAACCCATCCTCTGGAACTCCCCTGGGATGCCCTCCCCGCCCCAACAAAGCCTTGCTTAGCCTGCCCTGCTCTGAGGTCCTGTAGGACATGGACACGCCTCCGTATGCCACTCACCACACTTTGTCTCCGGGTCTGTCCCCCATCTGGACCACAGCGTCATGGCATCATTCACCTTTGGCTCTCCGGTCCACAGTACGGTGTTTGGCACAAAATAGATGCTCAGTGAACGTTTGGGTGGGAAACTGGGAAGGGAAATACAAAGAAAGCCAAAGACATTTGGACTTAAATGCTGACATTACTTGACTACTCCCCCCCAAAGTATGTCTCCTTAGCGCATGGGTTGTTTAGAGCTAAAGGCCATGGAGAGCCAACAGGTATAGGGAAAGCTCTATAACAGGGAACGAGCTTTCCTTTTGTAGAGGGAATTGACATCAATCAAGGAAATTTCCATTTGGAAAAGTGTCTCTCCTGTACCTGGAAGAGGAGACTCTTCACTACTTTAAAAAAAATTTTTTTTTAATGTTTTATTTATTTTTGAGAGAGAAAGAGAGAGAGAGAGAGAGAAAGAGAGACAGAGTACGAGCGGGGGAGGGGTAGAGAGCGAGGGAAACGCAGAATCCACGAAGCTGTCTCCAGGCTCCGAGCTGTCAGCACAGAGCCCGACGCGGGACTCGAACCCGTGAACCACAGGATCATGACCTGAGCCGAAGTCGGACGCTTAACCCACTGAGCCACCCAGGTGCCCCAGACTTTTCGCAACTCTTATTAGTGGAACAGGTCCTGACTTATATCTGCATACCCAGCCCTACTAAACAACTCCTATACCCCCCATTTTTTCCGGTTACCTCCCCACAACTTGCCACCCCGGCCCCAAAGCCCCCTTTTCCTTTATGTAGTCTAAGACGGAACAGGAGTCCAAGTCTATCCGCCCCTTGGGGGATTACTCACTATTGGGAGCTCCCACGTATACGTGGGATGAAGCACACATTAATACATTTCTGTTTTCTCTTGTTAATCTGTCTGTGGTCAGGCTAATTACAGGGCCACAGCTGGAGAACCCAAGGTGGACAGAGGAAAATATTTTTTCCCTCCCTACATGCTGCTTTTGTGATCTTGGGCAAGTGATCGTACTCTTTGGCCTCAGTTTCCTCATCTGTAAAATGGGGGTAACAGCCCCTCAAATGACTCTCCTATGTGTAGAGCTTGTAAACCTGACCCTTAGTTTGCTCAGTAAAGTTAGCTATGTTTCCCTTGCCATTAACGGCTTCCCTTCCCACCCTCCAGGGCATCAGGTCACTGGTCACACATTCTCTTTTCTCTCAAGGGGAGTCCGTCCCCGGGGAAGGCAATCAGGAGAGATGAATTCAGCAATCAGGAAAGCAAAGACTTGCGGATAATAGAGTAGGAAGAGAGAGGAGAATTGGTTGGAGACAGAGAATGGAAAATGAGCCACAGCTTCTGAAAGGGCCTTTTGATTGTGAGGGTGTCCCTGAGAGTAGCAGGAAGCTCGTGTGCAGCCACAGAGAAAAGGCTAGGAGTGCGGAGTGAGGAGCGGAAACCTTGGTCTGCTTTCTGGGCCGGTCAGCAAGCGGGCACCCTGTCCCTTGGACCCCTGCCCGGGGCCAGGAGGCGTCCTCCACCCAGGCCAGGGCCTGGACGTGAGGCGGGGAAAGCGCTGCTGCTCTCGATTTTCGCGCAACCCAGGGGCTGAAACACGACTTGACGACCTCCATTCGGACCTCGGTCTGTGCTTTCTAACCGACTGAGTTCTTCTTTCCCGTTTCTCTCTTACCTCAGGCAAAAGACCCTGAGGGTGAAGCTGAAACTACCCCCCTCAAGCAATAATGACTATCCCATGGCAGCAAGACCCCAAGGCAATGATCCACCTGACCTTTATTGCCCACCTACGGAACCCACAGACCTTTGCCCCGTACTTGCCTTCTATAAACCTGGAGGTCTTTTCAGCACTTTGGAGATGGCCTTTGAGATGTTGGTCCTCTGTCTTGCTGATGTCAGCCCCACTGAGAGCGGCTGCACCTGCTCAACTTGGGACCCCTGGAGCCAGGCACTCTAGCACCCCTGCGCCCCGGCTACAGGGCCTGATGCTGGGCCCCAAAACCCCATCTCTAAGGAATCCCTCCTTGAAGACCTCCAGGGGTTCTGGCCACTTCCCCAGCTGCTCTGTGTGCCTGTCACTGTGCTGTGACAAGGCATTATGCTCCGTTTGGCCGCTCAAGGGTGTCCTTCGACCTCACGGAACGTGCAGGCCAGTAGGAGCCGTGCGCCTCGCTGAGTCCAAAGCACTTAAAAAAATTTTTTTTAATTAAATTAATTAATTAATAAAATAAAATTTAATTAATTTAATTAAAATTCATTTTAAAAAATTGTTTTAACGTTTATTTATTTTTGAGAAAGAGAGAAAGAGCAAGAATGGGGGAGGGACAGAGAGAGAGGGAGACACAGAATCTGAAACAGGCTCCAGGCTCTGAGCTGTCGGCACAGAGCCCGACGCGGGGCTCGAGCTCACGAACCGCGAGATCATGGCCTGAGCCGAAGACGGACACTTCAGCAACTGAGCCACCCAGGCGCCCCCCCCACAAAGCACTGATTTTACCAATGAGGGAGATGAAGCCTGACAGCCCTTGGGATGGGCTTCATCTCACACCGTGCTTTGTGGTGGGCCTGGATCCCGAGTCCCAGGTCGGAGCTCGCTCTGGGTATTTCCCGTCAGTGCAAAGGGGTCGGCCACCTTCGGTATCAGCCCGGGGATCTTCCTGAGCGTCAGCGCCTGGGCCGAGGAGACTGACAGGCTGCTTGGCAGCAGAGTAGCCATGAGATTTCCTCCCTCCCCTGGGTTCACAGCTATTCTCAGACTGTCTGGGAGTCCCCACTCATGCCCAAACCTCTCTGGGTCTAGTGCCTCACTTCTCAGCACAGATACTCCCTGGCTGGACCCAGGCCTTCTAAAGCAAAGAGGCGGTCCAGCCTGGCAACTTCTTCCTTTGCCTTAAGATACACAAAAACATTGTCGGTTCCCCCTTTGGGTAAGGAAAGCCCAGGCCTCACAGATACAGTGGCTTGGCTCCCCTCCTGGGGAGGGAGTGAGGAGGAAGAGGGGTGGAAATACCTTTCATTCTTTCCCAAAGAGCCTGCAATGGAGAAAGCAAGACACAGCTAGTCTTTCAATAGGCTATTCGGCCACCTAACGTTCTTTTTTTTTTTTTTAATTTTTTTTTTTCAACGTTTATTTATTTTTGGGACAGAGAGAGACAGAGCATGAACAGGGGAGGGGCAGAGAGAGAGGGAGACACAGAATCGGAAACAGGCTCCAGGCTCCGAGCCATCAGCCCAGAGCCCGACGCGGGGCTCGAACTCACGGACCGCGAGATCGTGACCTGGCTGAAGTCGGACACTTAACCGACTGCGCCACCCAGGCGCCCCGCCACCTAACGTTCTTAAGCCACCCCGCCACATTTCTAGACGAATCTGATCATGTCTCCTCTCTGCTTAAAATTGTTCAATGGCTCCCCAGTGCCCTCTGGATAAAACCCAAGCTCCCACCACATAACAACGTCATGATCTGGCTAGAGCTCACTTCTCCAGCCCTGGGATGACGGCTGTCCTTCCTCCCTCTGCTGCGGCCAGATTATTCTGGAATTTAACCATGTGTTTAACCCTGGCCGGCATAGAATGCTTCCTCGCACTTGGTCCCTTAGACAAGCAGTTCCTTCAGCCTGGAACACCTTCCACTCTTTGTTTTAACTCCTCTTCATCCTCCTTCAAGATTCAGAGCGTGGGCCTGGCACGGAGGGGAGACTCACCAAGGCTAAGTGAATTCCACCCTCGGAGATGCTCTGGAAATCCAGGGTCGCCCCCCCCCCCCCCATTTATCCAGCGAACCGTATCTGGAACTTTGAAGTTTTTAGTATTATTTAGCCCACATATTAGTTTAACCCTTTTTATGAGAGTGATAGCTTCCTGTTGTATCTTTAAAATAACTTGATGGAGGAAGTGTCAATGCAGAGGCAGCTGGGTCAGTAGCCTTTGCTCCTCACGTGGAGGTGGGTGGGCCTCCCCATCAGTGTCTTTAGTCAGAACCACCATCCAAGGCCGGGGCCTCTGTGGACCCCTGAGGGAGGCCTCCTCAGCTAGAGACCAGTTGGAGGGTCTCTAGGATACTATCCAGCCACGACCACATCCTTGGCACTGAGGGGCAGGGGTTGGGGACTCTACCCATGAGAGTCTGTAGGCCTAGGTGTACGGAAGGAGCCTAGGATAGAAGACCAGGCACCCAGGGATTGGCATTCCCACGGCACCTTCTCCAGGAAGCATTCCTGGACGACCACACCCCACACATGCATTTGCCCACGAGAATCTCACCCAACAATGATCGTGCTTCCACTTTCTCGGCTTCCAGGGCTTCCAACCTTGGGGTCCATTTTCTCCTCCTTCTCCATAAGTCTCAATATCACGTTGGTCACTGGGCAATTTCCATTTCTCCTAAGCAATGTGCTTGAGGCCATTTCTAGGCTGGTCAGCCTGGTCTGGGTTTACATCCTCCTAGTGGGCCTCCAGACTTCAGACTCTGGCCCCTCTAACCTACTTTTCATACAAGTACCCGAGTGAGTCTTCCTTACATTCTGCTGTCCTCTTGTGACTCCCTTACTCAATAATCTTCCATGGCTCCCTCTTTTCTAGTACACAGAAGCCAACGTACCATCTAATCCTCACCTGTTCATCCTATGTTTCGTCTCTTCTCAGCCTGTTTACCGGTGACCTTCATTCGCATGGGCAAATCAATGGCCCCCTTTCAAGTCTTCGCCATGGTTGGCTTTTTCTGAAATTCTCTTATCCCCAGATGCTCCTCCTACCCCTCAATGATGCCTACTCAGTTTCTCAGATCATTCCTGTTTCTTTACTTTTTGTCCAAATCTTAAACGTTGATGTTCCTTAATCTCCTGTCCTTGGGACTTTCTTCTCCCTCTACGTCCGTGCTCTCCTCGGGGGATCTCGTCCAGCTGCAGCGCTTCAGCCATATGCTACCTATTTGCTGTTGTTTATAAATCTACATCTTTAGTCAAGACTAGTGGTCTCCAAGGGGGTGTGTACTAGATGATCTCTTGAGGTGTAAGAAGAAAGGACTGCTCATACAGCTCATAGGTTCGAACCCCGTGCTGACAGCTCAGAGCCTGGAGCCTGCTTTGCGTTCTGTGTCTCCCTCTCTCTCTCTCTCTCTCTCTCTCTCTGCCCCTCCCCTGCTCGTGTCTGTCCCTTTCTCTCTCTCAAAAAAAATCAACATTTAAAAAATTTTTAAAGATGCCTTACTCATCCTTATATTGCCGACATATGTTAGAGTATGGGTAAATGGAGGCACGTCTAAGTAATGTCAGCTGAACCGAATAGAAAGCAGGAGTGCTTGGCTGGCATGAGGTAAGGATGACAGGCAGAGAGATGAGACTGCCCCAGCTGAGCTCGGCTGCTCGAGATGCCGCAGCGTGGTGCCTGGCAAGTGCCGGGCAGTCTGAGAAGTTAGCCTGACTTCCTCGGGTCAAGTGAGGGCCCGGCAAGGACAAGTGCAGGCTGTTTTCTTCCTGTGCAAGTGCTGGTTGTGGGAGAGAGAAGTAGACAGAAGAGGGTTCACCTGCGAGAGGGTGGAGAGCCGTGTGTGTGTGCGTGTGTGTGTGCGCGCGCGCTCGAATGGAGACTGTGCGCAGGGAAATTGTGCTCTCTGTCACCAGAGAGAGCCAAGAGGCGTCTGGGTGACGAGTGTTTTCCTTAGAGTGACTTCTGCCTGTTGTTGCTGAGCAATTGCTGTGAGTGTTCATGGGACACACACACCAGGCTGAGTCTTGGCTGGACACATGCACAGGTGCAGGCCCCTTGCTGGGACAAGCTTGTAGTACAAGGACACTTAGCAAATCATTTGTGTTCCTGGGTTTCTCTTAGGCTTTCACACATTGTCCATTCTCCACTCTGCAGTGGGCCTGGGGTGGTGGGGCCTTGAGAAAGTCTCTCCCTGAGATGTAGTTCCATCATGTTTAGAGTAGAGGTGTGATATGCTTCCCCCCACCTTTTGACCCATGGGCTTTTAGAACACCTTGACATTCAGTCTCAGTGGGAGAACAGAAAGGACGGGGAAGGGGGATCTCTAGGGCAGGAGGGCTGAGCCCGAGCGGACGGGAAAAATGGGAGTCTCCGGTTCCTCCCAAACTGGGCCAAGGTCACATTCTGATTCTCAGTGGAGGCCAGGACAGCATTCTCACTATGCAGTAATATCAGAAAGCTCAGGAGTAAGCAATCGGAATGGGTTTCACTAAGGCCTGTAAGCTCACTCGCTGCCTTTTAGGAAGTTCAAGTCAGGGGCCGGTGTAGATTCAGGCGGAAAGAGAGAGGGCTGGGAAGTGAGCTCAGAACTCGGCTCTGTTCAGCCCACTCCAAGGGCAGAGTGGGCATGACCTGGCCACCAGGGGTCGTACGGACATCAAAGCCAGTCCTCCTCTGGGCAATGCAGATGTGCTAGTTAATTTCATCCCCTCTGGGCTAGAAATCCAGGCCTGGAGTCCCTGAGTCCTCCAGGCTTTATGGCAAATTTCCACACTGAGGCACGGAGAAGTAGGTCCCTGGTCTCCATGACAAAGAGAAAATTGGTTAGGCCTCTAGGACCAGAACTCAGGGGTCCGGATACCTCGTTTCTACTTTTTCTAGTACACCTTATTTTCTAAATAGAATAAATGCTCTGGAAACCCCTGCCATCCATGGCGTCTGGCAGGGATTTCTAAGAATAGCGGGCAAACTGCTGAAGAGAGATCCCTTTGCAAACCTTTCCTTAGGGGCCTGGAATTTTAAGTCAGGCTCCTCAGCTTGGAAGGGCTTTTACTGGCAAGACCTGGGACAGTACGAGGACTGAAAAGAATTATGAGTACAAATGATTGTAAAACATTGAACAAATGGATATCCAGCAGACTATGGTGATAAATAGATACATAAATAACTGTATGAGCTGAAAGACAGAGAAGCTCATTCACCACTATTGGAAGTGACTTTTGAACCAGTTCTCTTTTCAGGAAATTAGTAATTAAAAGATGGAATTACGCATTTATCCCGCCTTTGTAGGAGGAATTATGGTTAATTCCTGTTGGTGAAGGGGAAACTCTTCTTTGCAAAGAACACTAGCCAATGAGTATGGAATGAGTGGCAGAATGAGAAAAATTATGATTTTGCAATCTTCAAAGAAATAGCCAACGCAGGCAAACATCAATAAATGGTCAATGCATCGGTGATCGTGTTGAAGAACAGGACATTCCAGGGGGTCGAGGTACTGTTCCACAGGTTACTCACTGATTGTAAAAAGGGAAAAGACCATTACTCAATGGCCAGATCTGGCAGAGGCCACCTTAACCAAGTGATGAGAATCCGTGGGAGCACCTGGCCTTATGTGCCTTCTCACGGGAGGAAATATGAAGTTGATAGTATCGCCTGTGAAGTTGTGTTAACTATCTGTTAATTTCTGCGTTGGTCCGCTGGGGCCACCATAGACCACAGACACGGGAGTGGGGGTGCTTAAACAGCAGAAACGTGTTCTTCACGGTTCTGTTATCTGGTCCAAGAACACAGTGCTGGCTGGTTATGGCAAGAGCTCTATTCCTGGCTTGGAGAAGGCTGCCTTCTGGCTGTGTCCTCACATGGTGGGGAGAGAAAAAGAGAGAGCTTCCCTCTCCTTCTCATGAGGACACACTTCCATCAGATTAGGGCCTCGCCCAGATAGCCTCTTTTAATCTTATCTACTCCTAATGATCCTATCTCCAGATACAGTCACATTAGGAGTTAGAGTCTCAACGTATGAATTTGGTGATGGTGGTGGGCACAATTTAGTCTATAGCAAAACACAACAAAATACCCCACACTTTGGTGGCCTAAACAAGAAATACTTATTACCGCACAGTATCCGTGGGTCAGGAATCTGCCAGGCACGGCGTAGCTGGGTGCCTCTGGCTCTCTGATGAGGTTGTAGGTCAAGCTGTTGGTGGGGGCTGCGGATTCATCTGAAGGGTTCATGGGGGATCTGCTTTCAGGCTCATGCATGTGGTAGGGGGCAGACATCAGTCACCTGGACCCCTCCACGGCCGGCCTCACAATGTGCCATCTAGCTCCCTCCAGGATGGGAACCCAGGACTAAGAGAGGACACCCGTGTCAGAAGCCACAGCTTTTAGGTCATCTAATTTCAGAAGTGACAACCTATTACTTCTGCTATATTCGACCTATCAGAAGCGAGTCACAAAGTCCAGCCCACGCTCAAGGAGAGGCGACTATACGAGGGTGGGAATACCAGGAGGCGGGGATCTTAGGAGTTGCCACCACAGATGGTTTCTCACCAAAAATCTTCAGTTCTGATCTAATCAAGCTCCGGATCTAAGGCACAGTTTACAGGAAATATAGGGAATAAAGCAACGAGTTACATAGCACCGTAAGGAAACAGCCACAAGAGCTCAAAAACTGGGCCATTCTGCCAGACCATCAGCTCAATCATTTCAAAAAGTCAGTGTCGGGACAAAAATAAGGTGTGTGTGGGGGGCGGGGGAGCTATTTTTAGACAGAAGAAGACTAAACAGATATAACAACCAAATGCTGTGCTCGACCTTTGGCATCTAATATTAAAACACAGCTATGAAAGACATTTCTGGAATAATTGTGGAGATTTGAATATGGGCTGGATATTAGATGATATTAGGCAATCATTAATTATTTAAGGTGTTCGGGTGACATTTTGGTTACACAGGAGAATGTCCTTTGTAAGAGATCCAGGCTGAAGTATTTAAGAGTACTCTCTTGGTGTCTGCGATTTTGACTCAAATGGTCTAGAAAAATACAGAGATAAAGCCAATTTGACAAAACGTTCATTGTGGAATGTAGATTTGGGGCCATTATTCTTCTTCTAAATTTTTTTTTTATTTTCGGGGCACCTGGGAGGCTCAGTCGGTTAGGCGTCCAGCTTCTGTGCAGGTCGCGATCTCGCAGTTTGTGGGTTCGAGCCCCACGTCGGGCTCTGGGCTGTCGGCTGGAGACTGGAGCCTCCTTTGGATTCTGTGTCTCCCTGTCTCTCTGCTCCTCCCCTGCTCATGCTCTGTCTCTCTCTCTCTCTGTTTCTCGATAATAAATAAATGTTAAAAAAAATTTTTTTAATATTTTATTTTATTTTATTTACTTCTTTTTTGAAGAGAGAGAGTATGAGTGGGGGAGGGGGGAGGGGGGGGAGAGAGAGAGAGAGAGAGAGAGAGAGAAAATCTTAAGCAGACTCCATGCTCAGCATGAAGCCTCACACAGGGCTTGAACCCATGATCCTGGGATCATGACCTGAGCTCTAATCAAGAGTCGGATGCTCAACTAACAGAGCCATCCAGCCACCCCATTGTCTTATTCTTTGAGCTTTCCTAGATGTATAAATTCTTTTCATAGTAAAGAGTTGAGAGTTAAAAAAAAAACCAAAAACAGTTTTCTGACCAGAATTATTTAACCCACAGAGATGAACCCGAACACATTTCTCAGGCCTCATGAAAAAATAGCTCAGTTTTTCTCACTTCGACACTTAGAGTTTGCTTGGCTCATGCCCCATCTTGTTCTGGAAGAGATTTAAGGTGACTTCTTGCCCCACCCCCAACCCTCACCTTGCTCCTGGGGCACCAGGAGCCTGGAGGAGAAAGTGCAGGGAGCTGGACCACAGCAGGCCCGTGTGTGAGTCTCTGTTCTCATGGAGGCGGGGAGGAAACTCAGACCCGGATTGGGTTCCTTGATCTGCTGCTTGCATTGACCTTGGGCAAGTTCCTTAATTACTCTGAGGCTCCGTTGCCTCAGTTGCCTCAGTTGTCTCAGTTGTCCAAGAGAAGGATAACCCGCCTCAGGGCTGTGGGAGGTGTTAGAAGCCACGATGTGACTTTCAGGAAACGCTGGTCGGGAAGAAGATGAAGAAGGTCCAGGGTGTGAGTTTTCCAGGTCCTGAAATCCCAGGTGTTCTCAGGAGGGAGTCGGGTGAGGCAGACCCTGGGAAGCAGAAGAAGGAGGGAGCCAGAGAGCCCATCTCCGGGACAGATGTGGGTGTGGGGAATGAGCAGGTGCCGTGGGGGGTATGGGCTCCCTTGGGGTTACGTGTGTGGCCAATGAAGCAGACTGTGGGTCCAGGAAGGGATTCTTCTTTCTCCCTTTCTCCCCAGCTCCTTTCCTTGGAACCCATCACTTGGAAAATATTTGCATGGCCTTTTCCACTTGGCATAGCTGGGATCACAGCAGACGTCTGTCTCCTGTCCGCCTGCTCCCCTCTTTCTCACGGGTCCAGCTCCAGTGAGGAGGTGGCTTGGCGGGGTTACAGAGGATCACGCAAAGCCTTCCAACACCAGCTGCCTGCCCGCCACCGTCTCCGGAACAAAGCCTGTCTCTTGTCACAGGAAGCTCGATGGTCTGTGAGATTATCTGCGGAGAGAAGGAGCCAGCCGGAGAGAGGCACCAGTATGCTCATCCGTTGAAAGCCCCACAGAAGCGAATTTGCTTTCCTCTGCCCCGGCAGTTCCCCAGAGACCCCGGCCAGAGGTGGTTGCTGGCCTGGCCAAGGCCCGAAGAGGCCGCTGAATGAGCCTGTCAGGTTCCCACCCTCGCCCATAATCTAGAAATTGGGGCATCACATGTGAGGGGAGCCTGGAGTTTTGCGCTCAGCTGGCAGGTGGTGGGAGCTAAGGGGAGCCGGCCCTTCGGTCAAGGAGAACCCCTCGCAAGTGAGGAGGCCTGTGAACCCCCAAAGGGAAGTGGAAAGGTCTCAGGGCCCATCTGACCTGTGTGGATACGAGGGGAGGACTAGAAGCGTGCAGAACCCTCACCAGTGGTCAAAATCCCACACTTAACAGGGTATGCCCTGGGGTCAAGCATTGCCCCTAAACACGGCAAATATCCCCACAAGCCTCAGGAAGGAAGCCATTACCCCAGCCGCTCAATATTCACAAACGCTGAGCTCCTTCCACGTGACTGGTGCCGGGCCCTGGGGATACAGAGTCAGGGTCCCCCTCTCCCAGCCACTCAGTCTGTGGTGAGCGGTTACAAGGCAATGCATCCAGGCTGCTGTAGAGATGGGAGTCCTCATTCTGTTCTGCAGCAGCCGAGGCCAAGGCTAGGTCGGGGGGAGGGTGCCCGGTGCAAAAAGGGGGAAGGAGACGGGCAAGCAGAGAAAAAAAGGAGGTCCGGGAACCAGCAGCGCGGGCCAGTATGGGCAAGCTGGTACGGAGGAGGCAGGACTTTTGCTGAGCTGCCATGGAGGAGCTAAGGGAGCACAGGGCAAGAAGCCAGGAGGCCCAGCCTCTAGGCCAGCCTCCTTCGCCATGCATGGGGGCGAGGGGGTGCAGTCACTTCTCCTCTGATCCTTGGGTCCTCATCTGTTTTCTCGATCTTTGGGCAGCCTGGCCAACTCCAGACTCCCCCAGCTCTGTAGGCCTGGGGCCTGGGCATCTCATTATCCAAACGTCTCCCGGGCGGTTCTTCCTACAGCTGGGGTTGCTGATGATCCGGAAGGCGTCAGGGGATGGGCAGTGAGGGGGGAACCCCAGTGGAGACAGGAGCTTTCTTTCAACCTCCAAAATCCCACGGCTTCCTCTATGAAACATCTAGAGTTGCAGCGGGGGTGGGGCGGCCGGACCAGCGCCCACTTAGACTGCCGCTGCTGGGTTAAGTTGAGGTGATGCCCCCAAGCTGGTGGCATTTAGTCTGAGCTCAGTCAGAGGGCATCTTCCCTGCTCTGGCTCCACTGACTCCCTCCGAGGGTGGCTGGTGCAGAAAAGACAGTCTGAGAACTGAGAAATGCAGCAAAACACAGAAATGTCCTCCAAGAAGGCAAAGGGAGGTGGGGAGGGAGTTTGCAAGAATCCCTGTGAGGTCTGAGGCTTTTTTCTTTTCCTCTCTGAGGCCAGTAGCAAGATTGGGTTGCCTGATGTTGAGTAAAGGGGACTTCCGTGGGTGAGCCCTCCACAACTGGCATCAAAGAATTCCCTAGAATGGGGTGCCTGGCTGGCTCGGTCAGTGGAGTGTGCGACTCTTGATCTCAGGGTTGTGAGTTCAAGCCCCATGTTGGGTATAGCGATTACTTAAAAGTAAATAAACTGGAAAAAAAAAAAAAAAAAGAAGACCCCAGAATGACACTGGAGGTCTCAGGAGGACCAGGCGGGGGGAGCTGTCCAGAGGAGGACAGGACTTCCAGCTTGCCCAGGACTTGGCGGGACAAGGTGAAGAGGTGGTTTCCTAGCAGGGTTCCAGGCGAGGACAACTGTCAAGGTAAGGACAGCCAATCAATCCACGGGCTTGCTCTGGTGCTTGGAGCATCTCTTAGCATCAATCTTGCACGGGCCAGCCTGATCCACACTGGGCTTTCGGTACATCCACGGCAGGGGTCAAGTCAGGAGCCTCGGGGAGGACTCTGGGGTGGGGTAGGGGAGGCAGGCACCCGGTGACAGATGGCTGAGGTGGTAGAAGGCCCGGGGACACGACCGTCCTGTGCTCCCCCCGCCCACCTGGCCCTCGCATCCCGTCAGTGGTCTTACTATTCTAGGGCTCCCTTGCCCCAATCCCATCCCCCTGCGTCTGCCCACATTGTTTCCAGGGAATGTCTTCCCGTGCCTCGTTTCCCCCAGTCCTGTCTTCCTGCTCTCAGAGCTCTCCGTCTTGAGGGAAACTTTCCCAGGCAGAGTTAGCCCTTATTCCTTATTGACTCAGCTAGTCATTTTACAAAGGTTTTTTGTTGTTGTTGTTTTTTAGCCACCAGGGGCCAGAATCTAGCGATGACTGAGCCCCGATCCTTGCCTTCAAGGACCTCAGTTAGACTGATACGTAAATAAGCAAACAAAATGAAGACACAAAGGTCGGCCACAGAGGGGGCCCGGGGACTGAATGGCTGATGGGGGGGCCAGGAAAAGCTTCCTCTGAAATAGACCTGGCAGGTTTGGGAAGAGAACGTCCGGCACGAAGCAGGCAGGAGCTCCTCTGCTGAAGGGGTGGAAGGAGGATGTCGAGCAAGGACCCGAGGCCTCGCAGGGTCCTGGACTTGGGGAAGCACAGGCTATGGCGCAGGGAAGCGGTGGGAGAGAGGGAGGGAGGGAGGCACACTGGGTCCTCACTGTGGCTCTGGTGGCTCCTGGGGTGTTCACCACACGTGGGGCCCTAAGTCTGTGTCTGACCCAATCCGCCTCCTCACCTGGGGGCCGGGACCATCCTTACCACCTTCCTCCTCTCCTCCGCTGCCGGGTCCGTTGGTCACGTAGCCTCGTCCTGAGCACACAGATGGGATGGGACAAATCATCGTCGATCGAGTCTTTCTAACGCTCTTCCAGTTTTACCATCATGGGAGCCTTGAGACAGAGTGAGTGTGTCCTTGTTTGTGCAAGGTGTGCCCCTCGTGGGGCCTGTCTGGCTCACACACAGCTCCTTCCACGAGAAACTGTGCCCCACCCACCCACACCCCCACAGCCTCTGCTGAAGGGGCAGCCTCTTTGGCCTGGGTTGAGATCACATGACCCCCACCATCCCTGGCCCCGGCTTTTCAGCGGCCTGTGAAGGGCAAGCTTAAACCGGAGGGCTGGGCCTTCCAGCTTCTTGTTCTTGAGACGCCGAACCAGGAAACCCAGGAAGCATCAGCCTGTGAACCCGGCAGCAGCAGCTGAAGCCTGCATAGACCGCAAGAGGCCCCGATGCAGATTCTGGGCCAGCGGGGGTCGCACAAGTCCCCCGCCCCACCGTTATGGATGCGAAAGAGAGGCTGGGAGGTAGAGGAAAGGCTGGGTAGAGGGCGGGGATGGGGGCGGGCAGCAGGGGAAGAGGCAGAGGGAGATACAGGCGCGGGTGTGGGGAGGGTAACTTAGCCCCAAAGACGGGACACCGGAGGGAAGGAAAATGGCCAAGCCGGGCACCAATCTAAGAACTTTTATTGTATTGACTTACGGAATCCTCACAACCACCCTATGGGTAGGTGCTGCACTCCCATTTTATGGATGAGAAAACTGAGGCACAAGGGGGCTTAATGGCTTTCCCAAGCTCACGTAGCCAGTGGCAGAGCCAGGATTTGAAACCCAACCACAAAGCTCTGCTGTGTCCAGGGGCTGAATGGAGGATAGGACAGTGTCAGCTTCTGAACAGCGCTTGGATTCTCCTATTGGGAGGCTCGGCCCCACTGTTAGCATTTCCTTGGGATTCTGGTTCCCTTTCTTGTTATTTTGTTGGTCTCCTGAAATATAGTCCCCTTACCCCCCACCCGCCGACCCCCCCAACATGCATTTTTGAGCTCGTGTAAGACAGTCTGCCCCTCCTGTAACTGGTTGATCGTTCAGGCTCAATTCAATTCAGCATAAACATGAAATACTTATTTAAAATGTTTTTTTCTCAAGTCACTCTTTTCAGCTTTACTCTGTTCAATCTCTCTTTTCTGTCCCTTGACAACATCCGGGGCAGATTCTGTAACTTCTTTCTGATTATTAAATAAACCAGATTTAAGAATTCAAATCTCGCCTCTGTTGGAAACTCCCCTCTCCTCCCTGCCCGTGGCCCAGGGGCCTTGGAGTGGGGCCGGAGGTGGTCTGCTTTTCACTCCTCCTCCTCCTGGGGTGCAGGGAGGGTGAGGATGGGACAGCTTCCTTCTGGCATGTTCCCTCTCCACGCTGGTAGCCTCCTCCCCGCAGGAGGTGAGGACAGGGAGGGGAGGGACACGTGACTTGAGCCTAGTCCTGACCAGGGGCATGGAGGTCCTCTCTCCATCGGCCGGTGCCAATCACCACCACCAAGTTCGCGTTCGCCTGGTGGGCTGCTTTCTTGTGGGGGGCTACCAGCGAGGTGGCACAAGCCATTACGTTCTGCAGTGTCCCCTGACCCATGGAGAATTTATCTATCCCAGCTACGTGGCATGCTCTGTCCTCAGACAGAGCAGGATATGGGGACTGGCTGACTCCTAGGACACAGGTAGGACCTGGCTCATCCTCTGCCTGGACTCCCCTTTCCCTGTTCCTACTGACTGACAGAGGGGTCCCCGATTTCCCACCCTCTCTGGATGAGCGGCAGGCGTAGGGAGGGTCAGGGATTTCTGGAGAGCTAGATGCTGTATACAATGTGCCCATCAGCCATGCTGCCCTGCCCGGGCTCCTTCCCCTCCCTGTCCCAATGCTTCTCTTCTAGATCCTTCTGTGACTTTTCTGCTAGGACCACCTTCTGTTCTTGGTCTCCCAAGACCTTTGTCCCACCCTTTAATCCTCATACCCGTTACTTTCCAGAGTTCCCTGCTGTGCCCCTCCCCAGGCTGGCCTTCCTCCCCCCGCCCCACCAGCCTTGAGTTCCCTTGGGGTTGGGCTAGTCCCATCCCATTCCCCGGTCAGCCATGGCAGAGCCATTTCCCCTTCAGAAGCTCCAGTCTAAGGGACCGAGAATTGGGTGGGGGAAGGCTGCTTTGTGCAGATGTGGCTCTTGGACGTGGAGCCTGCACTCAACGCCGTCGGGGCGATGGCCCTGCCCCTGCCCCTACATGAGGCGCAGGCCCAGCCTGGCCCCTGGCTGGCACTGAGTTCATGCACGCTCTGTCTCTCTCTCTCTCTCTCTTTCACACACACACACACACACACACACACACACACACACACACGGCAATTCATAGGGATGTTGTAGACAGGGAAAAATTATAAGGTTCATTTAGAAAGCAGTAAAGAGAGGATTTCAATTTCCTTTGAAAAATCACAACACAATTCTTTAGTGGTGGCTTCTGCAAGGGAAGTAGCTTCTGCTCTTGGACCTGGGGCGCTGGAGCTCGGGGGAGGTTGGCAGGGAGGGCTGTGTGGGGCTTCACGCAATAGTGGGGGGGGGGGGAGTCCAGGGAGGGTGGGGGTAGTCGGAGCCAGGGATGGGAGGCGCTGTGTGGCAGGGGTTGGGGAAATGGGGGTCTGGGGCAGCTGCGGGGGAGATGACAGGGACAAGCCTGCACACTGTCTGACGGGCCTGGACTGGGGTGAGGCCCGAGGCTCCTGGGGGACAGAATTTAGGGGGGCGGCACTCTCAGGTCCGTGCAAATGGATTCTAATTGGCACAAGGTGCTGGCTGGGTTCTGTGCCGAGGGAGCACCGTCGACTTAGGTCCTGGCTCACACTCCCCCCCCCCCCCCCCCCCCCGACAGACCCACGATACAGACAGAAGGTGGAGTGACAACGTGCAGAGAACAGGCAGGAGGGCACAGCCACTGTGTTTAGGGCAACATAGCTGCGTCCCGTCCCGTCCGGGAAGGTAAGGTTGAGGAGCAGACGACTCTCCTCTGTCTCTCTGGGAAGACTTCCTGGAGGAGGAGGTAGGGATGGTTTGGGGAGCTCTTTGAATTGTGGCAGAGGGGAGGGAGCATTGCATGCCTCTGTGTTTGTGACATTCTGCCCGTGGACGTATTGCATATGTCCATTACAGGACCGCGGTAGCTGCCCAAGCCGGCCAGGTCAAGCTCAGCAGACAGGGGTCCAGGCTCTTGGAAGCTGGTTCTGGAAGGACTCATGGCAATGTTTTCAAGAGCTTTCCCCACACTCCCTTTGCCACAGGCTCCTACCTCAAAGATCTGTTTGTTGGCTGATGGAATGGAGTGTTAAGTGTGGCAAACGGTCCGGGCTCTGATGCCAGCTAAGTACGTGAACTTGGGCAATCTTAACCCCTTTGGGCTTCTTTCTCCTTGTGACAATAGCTTGACTCTGTGGAAATATGCCACCAGAATAGATTCCTAACTGTTCGGGAAACGTTCTTGTTTTCCTTCATGGGTTAGTTTCCTGTGAGCTGAGTTCTTTCTGGAGGCTCTGACAGGAAAACCCATTTCCTAGCCTCTTCCAGCTGCCCCAGCTTGTGGCTTCTCTCTCTAGCTTCAAAGCCAGCCATGTAGCATCTTCAAATCTCCCTCTCTGACCTCTTCTGGCATCATCACACCCCTGTTCCCTCTTCTAAGGACCCTTACGGCTCCACTGGGCCCACCCAGACGATCCAGGATAATCTTCCCATCTCAAGATCCTTAACCAGGTCACACTGGCAAAGTCCCTTTTACCCTGGAAGGGAGCAGTTCCTCGTTCTGAGAACGAGGCTGTGGGCATCTGTAAGGGGTGGGGGTGACTCTGTTTCCCACACGATCCTCTCCTCTTCTTTCCTTCCCCTCTCCTCCTCCGCCTTCCTCCAAGCGTGCTCAAACAAACATTAAAAGTGTGTCTGGAAAAGGACAGGCAGTGGGTTGGGCCAGCATCCGTCCATTAGTGAATGAAGTTTATTATGAAGGCAAACTGTATAAAAGAGACAGAAGGTGGGTTTAAGTTACAACTAGAGGGAATTAATTCAGATATCAGAAAGCACATATAGTGAGGACTATTTGACAGGATTACAGGGGGAACCTCAGTTGAAAGGCAAAGAATATAGGGTGGTAGTTACTGGTACTGACTGTAAAACCACACAGTTTTGAGTCTGAAACCCGGGCCCTGCTGCTTTTTAGCTGCGTGGCCTTGGACGTCTCTGGGCCAATTCTAAAAAATGCCAATAGGTTGGGGCATCCGGGTGGCTCAGTCGGTTCAGCGTCTGAGCTTGGCTCAGGTGATGATCTCATGGTTGGTGAGTTCAAGCCTCGCTTTTGGCTCTGTGCTGACAGCTGGGAGCCTGGAGCCTGCTTCGGATGCTGTGTCTCCCTCTCTCTCTGACCCTCCCCTGCTTGTGCTCTCTCTCTCTCTCTCTCTCTCTCTCTCTCTCTCAAGAATAAATAGACATAGAAAAAATAAAAAATAAATAAAATACCAATAAAAATATGAACTGCCTGGAGGTTTTTCTGAGGATTAGGAGATAGTGTTAGAAAGTGTGGAAAGCCTCATGATGTCAGAAAGTATGGTCCTGAGCAGAGACAGAGGTTGGAGGATATGACCTTGGAGGAACCCATGGGCTCCTTGAAGGTGTGGGGCTCTGTCTATAGAGGTTGAGGCCCTGAGTATATATTAGACCAACTTTTGCTATTGGATGGATTTAGAGAAGGACTCCCTTTGGTAGCCCCTCCTGTCTCTGGTTTCTGAAGAGCCCTGAGCAAAGGTGTGGCCCATGGAAGGTCCTTACAGGGATATAGATAAATCACCATGAACTCTGCCCATCCTGTGGGCCTAAGAAGCCAGGTGGGACGGCTGGCCTTGGGCCCTGGAGGGGGACAGGTCTCCTGACGACTGGCAATAGGGCAGAAGAGCTCCCTCCATCTCAGCAGCAGAAAAACACCCACCCCTTTGCGAGCGCACGGGCTGGCTCCTGTCATTGTCAATATGCTTAACGATTTGTGACGTGATTGATACAGAAAGCGAACTTGCTGTAATCCATCTGTTGAGAAGGAATCCCCGGCAGAGCAGCACATTTGGGGGAAGTCAGGACTCTGTGTCCTGCTCGTTGCTGGGGGCCCTGGGCTGGGGGGCGGTGGGGGAGGAGCAGAAGGGCAGTTCCAAGCAAGCCACCTCGTGTCCGGTCGGGAGCAGTCTGGAGAGATGGAAGGAAGGGAAAACCACACACCAGGAAGGGAGCGAGGTGGGGGAGGTGGAAGGAAACACGTCAGAGTTAGGATCCCAGAGGACAAGAGGTGCCTGCTCCTGTGGGGCTTGGGGCAGGTGCACTAACACAAAATCCTTGTGCTTTTGCACTTGTAGTGGACACGGCTGGTGCCCTGTCTAGGGCCCTTCGTGTCCCTCTCATGCTTCTGTATACCCAGGCCCCTGCCTAGTGCCCTGCTGCTCACAACTTGCATGGGCATCCTTCAGCCGGGGGCTCCTGGGGCTCCCGGAGCCCTCCGACACGGACGTGCGTGTGAGACGACCTCACCCTCACCCACCACCTCCAAGGCAGTGGCACAGAAGCCGGGTACGTTTGCCTCAACTTGGGAAAAAAAACCTCTGCAGTGTCACTTACGTAAAATTCCAGAGCTTTCTATGGGGACAGGCTGAGGTTGGGACTTCGCTTGAAATCACACCCTTCCCTGTGCTCACTAAAGGCCCCAATGCCTGATTGGTTTCCCCGGGTAGCGTGCCTCTAATAAATACCTTGCGCGTGTTTCCTTTTCTCAGGATCTGCTTCTGGGGACCCCAGCTTAGGACAGGCCCGAAGCACATTCGGAAGAGGCTTGTGGATAGCGGCAGTGAGTTCACACGCTTTCTAGTCTATATCGGGGTGGTTAGCGTGGTGGCCCCGCCAGGACGGTCAGGTTCTGAGGACCTACGCCAGTGGCTGGAGACAGTGAGGCTGATAACTCGAACCACATACGAGGTGTGCACGCATGTGCACATCCAACTTCCCAGGTGTGGCTCTGGAGGATTTTTATGACCTCCCACGCCAGCCCCACTCCCTGCCTCCTGCTACCAAAACCAGGTTTGCTTTCCTATGTTTGCTTTGCATGGACAGCCATTAAAATGAGCTTACATTCCCTGAGTACACCCTTTGCGAGGGCTGGAATGTGGCATCTCCATCGGCTCTGGCTGCTATAACAAAATGCCATCAACCGCGTGGCTTAAACAATGGGTGTTATTTCTCACGGTTCTGGAGGTGGGGGAGTCTGAGATCAAGGTGCTGGCAGGGTTCCATTCCTGGTCAGAGCCACTCTGTGGCCTGCAGATGGTTGCCTTCTTGCTCTCAGCTGACGTGGCCTTTCCTCGGTGCGTGTGCGTGAAGGGTTCTGGTCTCTCTTCCTCTTCTTATAAGAACATGAATCCTGTTGCACTGGGGCCCTATCTCATGACTTATTTAACCCTAATTACCTCCATAAACGTCCTGTGTCCAAATATAGGCACACTGGGGGTGAGGGCTCCAGCCTATGAAATTGGGGAGGACACAGTTCAGTCCAGAGCAATGGGGCAAGGCCTTGTCGACTGAAGGGAACATCAAAGTAATTTCGTTTGGCCTCGTGGGTTCTGCTTGGAGCCCTGCAGTGCCAGAGGACCCTCGCGGAGGCTTCAACACATGACCTGGATAATCCAGAGAGAATCTGCCACTCCTGAACATTGGAAATTCACAATTAATGTATTTAATTTTTTTAATGCCTTTATTTATTTGGGGGGGGGGGGGTGGAGAGGCAGAGAGACAGAGAGGAAGACACAGAATCCCAAGCAGGCTCCAGGCTCTGAGCTGTCAGCACAGAGCCCAATGGTGGGTCTCCAACTCCCGAACCGCGAGATCATGACCTGAGCCAAAGGCAGAAACTTAACCGACTGAGCCACCCAGGCGTCCCTATTAATGTAAACATGTTCTCGGGACACACTGTTTTTGCTGGCTCAGACTTCCTTCAGTAAGAAGGAACAGTAAGTCATGTGTTTCCAGAATACGTTCCCACTCCTGTTCAGAGGGTGAGTCCCTTGTGTGTTCATTCATAGGGTATTTATTGGGCATCCGTTGTAGGGACTCCTGCTGTTTTGGTCACTAGGCCTCCACTCGCCCTGTAGGAGGCAGCTACACGTCGGCCATTTTCGCTGCGAAGAAATCCCCTTCTTCCCCTTTCCCTTCCTTTCAGGTAAGGGTGACTCCACCTCAGAGGTAGCCATGTGACCAGGAACCGGCCAATCAGAGCACCGCATCTCCCGTGCCCTGTGATCAGTTCCACAATGGACTCTGACAAGTCTGGTCCGGGGAGAGTGGCCTCCGGTGGGTTTGTTTGGCTACTGGAGAAGAAAAAAGCGCTAACTTTGACCTGCTGGATGGTGATCGGTGAGGACGTAGGTCTGGAACTATGGGCTACGCATTGCTAACCACAGGGAACCTGAAGCAAAACATAACGGAGCAGAGAGACTGTGTTGTGTGTGGCCCTCAAGCCTGCTGTGCCTGGAGCCAGACCCTGGATGTTCAGATCAATGAGCCAACACCTGGCTTTTCACTTAGGATAGTTTTGTTTCTTTTTTTTTTACTTTTTAAGAAAACTGATACAGATGTTAGTTCCGGGAGTGGGCATGTCCAAATGGCAGACCACCCTGTGTGGAGGTAGGGTGCGGGGCAGTGCCAGGACGGTGCCCCCTGGGTTGAAAGGAGGGAACCTTGTACAGAAGTGACCTTCAGGAAGGCGCGATTGGGAAATGGCAAAGGTTAGGTTGAACCTGGCCTGCTTAAAACCAGAGGGCCCTTCCATGAGGCTTGACAAAGAGAGCCACTTCCTGCTGTGACCTGAAGTCCCAAACAGCTGAGAATCCAGAAATATGGAGGCCTGCAGGGTTGGAAAGCTCAATTATCTTTCCCAAACCTAAAATTAGTGTGGGCAAGGGCAGGAAAGTGGGAAGCCGCAGAAACCGGGTTGAGACCTGGGAACGCCCTGGTCCCCTTGGCCCCTTCCAGTCACCTCCTGTGATGAACCCCTGCCCCATGAAAGGGATACAGTAGGGGTTGAGGAGCAAAATAATCCTTTCCCACCCCAAGGCCATTGTCTGCAATGACCTTAGGAAGGTGGAGTCCAGGATGCAGACTTGGGAAACTGTTGGCTAGGGGGACGGGCAGAGCACTGGCCAGGTTGCACATGGAAGGACTATGCCTCAGCGAGAGTTCTGACTGCAGGTTCTAACCCACGGACCAGACCCGAAGCAAACGCCAACAGCCTACTAAAGACCCAGAATTATTCTATAAGAGACACACCCAATCTGTCAAGTAATCTATGTAAGATGCCGTCATCTTAGGCGGTCCTCAGGTCCCCACTACCTCGGTAAGTGGAGCGCTCCTTTCTAGAGGTTGCATCTTCCCCACCCAGTGGCCGTCTCAAACACAGCCATGGAAGGCAGCGGCCAAGGGAGATTGCTCAGAAAACACACGGGAGGACAAAGAACTTCGCTGCCCACCAGGTGCCGGGAATGGCGTGTGCTATGGGGTCGGTACCCTCTGTGTACGTTGTTTCCCAAAAGGGGGATGATACACATATACACTTTGGATCGCCGCCCCTTCCCTCCAACCCCCCCCCCCCCCGCCATGGCCGCCATCTTACTCCCACATGGACATGGACGCTGGCTGCCATTGTATGAACCCCCGATTCAGTTATGTCTGAGTCTAACCTGATGCCTTCCTGGCCACTTAACATGGAGAATACATTTCCCGTTCACTAAGCGAACCTGATAGATTTTCATCACTTGCAATCAGAAAAGGCTAGCTGATACACCTACTCTATGTGTTAATCACTAGATACACACCCTCTTCCCAGCTCCCAGCTCCCCCCCCCCGACCCCCCCAGGAGCTCTGAGTCTAGTGTCAGACAGATAAGTAATGCAGTATGGAAAGTATTGAGATGGGGAAGTCTTGGGGGGCCACCGGAGCAAACATAAAGAGTATCCAGTCTAGGTATGGGGGTCCGGTGAAGCTCCCTGCAGTAGGTAGCATCTCGGCTGAGTCCTGGATGAATAGTCAGAGCCAGCTGAGGGGGTAGAGGATAAAGTGATCCATCCCATGATGGAGTGGTCAGTCTCTCAGTCACTGGAGATTTTAAGAATGTGCTGGAAAACAACTTGCTGGAAATGTTGAACAGGGGATTTATGCCTTGACAGGCAGTTTACCTGTGATCTTTTCAAGGGCACATGTAGCCCTTGACCCCTACATGGCGGCCTCTAGAGCAGTATCACAACCCTGTGGTTCTCCGTTGCTTTGGCCTGAGCATGTATTTTGTTTGGCTCATACCGTGTTTAACGTTTTAAAAACTTGCTGCCAATATTTATTTACTTTTATTCAAAAAAGTGTTTTTTTTTTTTTTCCATTTCAGAGAGAGATTGCAAGTGAGCAGGGGAGGGGCAGAGGGAGAGGGGGAGAGAGAATCCCAAGCAGGCTCTATGCTCAGTGCAGACCCCCAGTGAGGGGCTCGATCTCACAGCCCTGAGATGGTGACCTTAGTTGAAACCAAGAGTTGGACGCTTCACCCACCGAACCACCCAGGTGCCCCCAAAACTGGTTGCCAGTATTTAAAATGGAGACAGTTCACATACAAGTTTGGATGTTTGGCTTCTCTTGAGAAATCAGAGGGCCCAGCAACACTAGTCCTACTTCCCGCTTGCCACAACAGCGGGTCTGCAGACTGGCACTCCATTCACATAGCACTTGAGAATCCCCCGGTCCACTGCAGCCCCCCCACCCCCTCTTGTCTCACGGTAGTTGCCCATTTCTGTACCTTACCTGTGGACCCCTATAGGAATTTGAATTTGTGAGCCCTGTTTTGAGTAAGGATGTGCTGGCCATGGATTAGGTTGTGTGTGCTGGGGGGGGTGATACTTTAGGGAATGAAATAAACCTGAGTGGGTGAATGCCCATTTCTGGCTCCTTTCCCTCGGGCGCTGGTGGGCGTGGCTTACATGGGCGGGGCATAATCCGAGACCTGGATTTGAGCAATGGTAGCGTGGTGGGGCTTAGGTGGTTTTATGCCATTCAAGGCCACCTGGCCTAGCAAATGGACACTTCCACATGGGCCAGGCTAGCTTACTAGGGTTTTGCAGTGGCGTTTGGGGGCAAAGCTGTGGCTGATGAAAACTTATTTCTTTGTCTTGCTTTCCTCCTTTGTTCATATTCCGTCTCTTTAAGGGCTCTCCTTAGGGGCAGCTTTTAGGTATTCCTGGGTCCCCAGGCCAGCGTCCATCAATAATAGCATGTGTGTGGGAGGTGGGGGAGGGGGGGTTGACATTTATTCTTTTATTCTAAGTTTGGGTTATATTTAAGTGTTATTAACTTCAAGGTGTTATTGAAATCCCAAATTAAGGTTGTTCATAATAATCTTGTACACAGCCTTTCCCCAGCTTTATCGAGGTATAATTTATAGATCTTTTTTGAGTGTACAGAGCTCAGAGAGTCTTGACAAATGCATACCCTCCTGTAAAGCACCATTATAGTCATGATCTGAACATTTCCGCCACCCCAGAGTTCCCCTGTGCTCCTTCCTGTCTGATCTCCTACCACTGCCAGTCCCGGGCAATCACTGATTTGCTTTCTTGTCACCATAAATTAGATTTCTGTCTTCTGGAGTTTCATACAAATGGAAGCATATACTGTGTACTCTTTTTATCTGCCTTATTTCACTCAGCATAATTTTTTTTTTTTTTTTGACATGCAGGCACTGTGTTGCATATACGATCAGTTCCTTCCTTTCCTTTTTCCTGAGCAATATTCCACTGATTGTATAGCTACACTATGGGTTGTTTCTCTCTTCACCTGCTGATGGCTATTTGGGCTGTTTCTAGGTTTTGGTATTACAGATCAGTCTGCTATGAATGTACATGTATGAGTCTTTGTGTAGACACGTTTTCATTTCTCTTGGGTACGTATCTAGAAGTGGGGTTGTTGGGTTAGAGTATGTTGGGTTCAGTGTATGTTGGGTCTAGAGTATGTTGGGT
>NW_024412402.1:11840659-11898604 GCF_014898765.1 Herpailurus yagouaroundi | reverse complement strand
GTATGTTGGGTCTAGAGTATGTTGGGTTCAGTGTATGTTGGGTCTAGCATGTATCTTTCCCAACACAGGTGTTGTGCCATTTTACATGCCCACTGGTAATGGATGAGGGTCTACTTCATGGGGCTGTACAGAGCACATGCTGTGTCCCATGTCCTTGCGACACTCAGCATTTCATTCTTTTAGATTTTAGCCACTCTAATGGGTGTGTAGTGGTTTATAATTGTGGTTTTCATTTGCATTTCCCTGATGACTAATGATGTTGAACATCTTTTCATGTACTTGTTGGCCATTCATATATCTATTTGTACATAATAACACCCTGATACCGACTCTCTCAACCTCTAACAGAGGCAATAGAAGATTATACAGAAAATGAATTCACAGCACAGCGAATCAGTTCTATGAAAAGGACTGATGAAAAGGTATAGGTGTGACAGGGAGGAGAGCTCGCATCTGGTCTGTGTCATTTTCCTGGAACCAAGCAGTTGGGACAGGGGCAAGGGGTCTCAGGCCCGTTTCTGTGATGGGGATGCTTCAGTGCTTGGCTACTGGCCACCTCTCTGTCGGGCACAGACCCGTGGGGTGGTGGGGAGGTGGGTGGATTGGCTGACCCCGAGCCTCACCTCCTTTCGTTAGGTTTCCTTGTTCCTGGACATAAGTTCTGAGCCTGCTTGGACTCTCAGCCCACCAAGCCCACCAGAGCCACAGACACAAAGCCCTTGGCCACAGAGTCGACAGGGGCAAGATCCTGACCCTCGGTTTCCCCACTGTGGTGGAGGGCAGGGCTGAGGGACCCACATGCCCAGCTCTCCCTGCTGGTCCTGGCCCCAGGCGGCTGGGCAGTGGGGGAGCTGGCCGTAGCATTCTGGTGGCAGGACTCAGTCCAGTGAGGTTGTCAGTGGGGGGTACGCAGATCTAATCCTGACATCACTCAAGGCTTTCACTCGGCCTGGATGAACCATGGGACCTGAACTCATCAGGTCCCTTATGCTGATCAGTCTGTTCAGTCTCAAAACTGCTTTGATTGATTTTCTTTTCAGTGACCAGCGCTGCTGTCTGACGATACCACTCGGCTTAAGGATGGAATGTCTTGTTCTCTTTGTCAGTTTGGCTTATCTTCTATTCCAAGAGCTCATGGATTTGTCATATGCATCAAAGTGCTCGAGTCTTCTGCCACCAATTGGCTGTGTGATCAGCATGACACAGTGAAAAAGTCACTGGTTTCAGGATGTCCTGGAACCTGGGTTTTGTCACAGCTCTGTCACTTAGAAGCGGTGTGACCTTGGGCAAGTCGGTAAGACCCCAGTTTTCTCTGTAATATGGGGATAGTAAAATTTACTTCACAGTTTTTTTTTTTTTTTTTTTTTTTTGATAATTAAATTTGACACTGGACGTGACGTTGAGGTATCCTTGTAGTTTTTACTGGCTCGGGCTTCAAGCTTCTGCTGTGGAGAATGATGAGGCTGGACCAGGTGATCTCCCAGGGCCACCCTGCTCTGAAATATGATTCCGGGAAATACAGCAATGCTCTTGTCCAGACCAGGAAGAGACTTTTCGTCACAGCGTGCTAATAAGTCTCAGGAGTGGAGGACACAGCATGATATGTAACCCAAAAGATCCAGCTTTCTGTAAGTTGGAGAAACTTTCAACCTTAACATCAGCCAGTGTAACACCCACAAAGTACTGCCCTTGGGCCAAACTACTTTCTCCTTCCGGCCGCCTCTCTAGGCGGCGGCACCGTCCAGCAGGCCCATACGTTTGGTAAATAATTAACTGAGACAAAACCAAGTCTTAGAGTCGATGGTCACCTCTGTCACAGACTTGGAGAGGGTGCCTCCCGGTGACTCAGTTTCCCTTTCGTCTCGGAAGTTCTACAGGCCTTGCCCGTTCCCCCCTTGGTGTCAAAGCTGCAAGTTATCCTCTCGCCTGGCCTCTGAGGTCCTCCAATAGGAGCTGGCAGATGAGTAGCAAGAATTGTTATTAATTAGTGAAAATATGTGTAATCACATAATTGGAGTGTATAATTGATGCTTCGCTGCTGCGGGCAGAAACGGAGATCCTGACTGCTCTACCGCACGGGCAACGTGGAGGGTTTAGCCCTCCTAGCAGCCTGCCGAACACGGAGTCACCAAAGGCCATAAGCTGGGCAGCCAGACAACTCAGAGGCAGTGGGTGAACGAGCCAGAAGTAGAGCTGCTCCCCCCAGGAGAGTGTTTCATGCCTCCATTTGGGGCCCGCTGGTGTTTGCGTGCAGCAGCATGAGCCTTCTGGCCAAAGTCCCCAGCCGATGTCCAGATGTCCGTCGCGGCTGAGAGAGAGGTAGCATTTCACTTGCAGCTGGTTTCCTGGGCTCTCCCCTTGGATTCCTCTATTTTTGATTCTATTTTTGACTCCTTGATGCCCTGGCCACGCCCAGGCAGAGCTCCCACCCCTTCTCTGGTCCCAAGGGCCTGGGTTATTACAAATGAGGTGTGATGTCTGGGATCCGTTGTTTCAAGGCACCAAGGGGAGGAATAAGGTGGAGGCTGAAGAGTCTCTTCTCAGTGTATTGCACTCAAAGATGCCTCCGCTCCATCAGCGATGTGTGAAGGTGTGTGGCCCAGGGGGACGGGGAGCCGGGGCAGGGCGGGGCAGGAAGCAGGTGTGGGCGATTCTGGGAAGGGGGAATCGACAACGATGACAGCAATGATGAGAGCAGGCACCTGCGTCGAGCGCTTCTAGTGTGTCAGGCGCCATCATTAGCTCATATCATCATCATGTGCTTCCACGATGTGGGTGCCGGAATTATCCAGTCGTTGGAAAGGACCCCAAAACCAAGGCAAGATAAGCCACCTGTCCAAGGTCACCCAGCTGGGAAGTGATGGAGCCAGGACTTCAGTCCAGAGCCCGCGTCTGCTGCCACCTGCTCAGCTTCTCCCGGCGCGCGTTTTCCATTCCGCTGCAGCCGCCACCGCTAGAGCCACCTCCACCTGTGCTCCTACCCCTGAGCGGGCCCCCCACCCCCAATCCCCATAGACTTGTGGTCCGGATCAAGGGAGCTGATACTTATTAAGTCCTTAGGACAACAGTGGGTCCTTTGTAAGCATACATCAATACGCGTTATTGTTATTATTGTCCTAATATGCTCTTTCTCCCTGTATGCCGCTCTGTTGGGAGCTGTAGGGTTACAGAGGGAAAGCAGACCCGTTTCCTACCCTCTGAAGAGCTTACCTTGTGGTTGGGAGACAGGACAGAGACACACAGATAATAAAAGGCAATGTATGATGCATGCATACATACACTATGAGCATGGCTCATGCAGTAAAGGCAACAGAAGTCCAGAATGAGGGAGGGCTTCTTGGAGGATGTGAGGTCAGACCTATGGCTGAAGGAAGGGTTGGGTTTTTAAGGTTAAAGACGGAGCGGGTGAGGCCATAGAATCCAGGTAGAAATAATAACACCAGAACGTCAGCTTTTCCCCCAGGAATGAACATGGGGATTTTTGTCTGTTTTAAAAATTCTTTTTTAATGTTTTATTTATCTTTGAGAGAGAGAGAGAGAGAGACAGCACATGAGCAGGGGAGGGGCAGAGAGAGAGGGAGACACAGAATCCGAAGCAGACTCCAGGCTCTGAGCTGTCCGCACAGAGCCCGACGCGGGGCTCGAACCCACAAACCGTGAGATCATGACCTGAGCCAAAGTCGGACGCTCAACCGACTGAGCCACCCAGGCGCCCCCACATTTTTGCCTTTTCTGTCAGCTGCTGTATCCCCAGTTCCTAGGATAGTGCCAGCACGGAGAGATTCTCAGAATCTATACGTTGAGAGAATGGATGAGAGAAGGAATGTTCAGGGCAAATCGTAGGTTTGGGTGAGACCGGCAGACTGGTTTCGTGGAGTCGAAGGAGAGGGGCTGGAATGGTCTTGAAGAAGTCGGATTTTGACAGGGGGATTGAAAAGAATGAGCTGCAGTTGAAGCTCGGGCGGCTGGAGGTGGGGGGGGGGGGGGGTGGCTTCAAGTGAACGCCCAGGAGAACAGGAAACGGTTCACGGAGGACGAGCCTGGGATTTTTTTCCCACCCTTGGCACCTGGAGGAGAGGAGGCAAAACCACGGGCAGGGCACCTGCCTCAGAGCACAGCGGGCGCCCCGGGACTGGTCTAGGGCACGGAAATAAGCAAGAGCGGCACGCAGACGCCTGGTTCCATTACACTGCGTCTCATCCGCACGCGCGTCCCCGCCACAATCTGCCGTCCACGATATTCGTCTGCCTGGGTTATGGTAGCGTCCTCACCGTGCCAAAGGCTGTTCTCAGCGGATTCCTTAAACTGGCTGCTTGGCATCTCTAGTCTAAGCAACTGCTCCGTGGACTCAGTGTTCCTACTTTCCACATGCCTGCTTAGGGGAGGTGCAAGAATGCTCTGTGCACTTTCCAGTGAAGCGTTGGAACCGCTCCTATGTACGTCCGGTTCCCAGGTCAACCCTTTTGCTCTTGGAGGAAGAGGAGGAGGAGGAGAAGGAAGAGGAGGAGGCGTTTGCTATTTTTTTTTTTATTTTTTATTTTTTTTAACGTCTACTCAGTTTTGAGAGACAGTGTGAGCGAGGGAGGAGCAGAGAGCGAGAGGAGACACAGAATCCAAGCAGGCTCCAGGCTCTGAGCTGTCAGCACAGAGCTTGATGCGGGGCTGGAACTCACGAGCCGTGAGATCACGACCTGAGCCAGATCCGGCCGCTTAACTGGCCGAGCCACCCAGGCGCCCGTGGTATTTTCTTTTCTTTCAGGTGCCTGCCGTGGGAATGAAATTAGTGATACTGAGAAATTCATGGAACACTAATAAAAAAATAAAAAAGTTCCTGTGGTCACAGTGGACTTAAGCTAATGCTTTCAAATTGAATATGGGTAAACTTGGAGAGTATAAGGTTCGACCCGGAGCCAAGTAATCTTTTAGTTGATCCCAGTGACACAGAGAGAGGATTAAATGTTAGGGTAGGATTAAAATCCCATAATTGTCTCAGGTGAGGCCGTGTCTCAGGAGGTTGTATAGAGATAGTAAAAAGAAAGAAAAGTCTTTGAAGTTGACAGAGCTGAGTTTAGTCTCTGTCACTTAGGAGCTGAGTGATGCTGGGAAATTCCCCTAACCCAGTGGTTTTCAACGAGGGTGACTTTTGGTCCCCAAAGGACACCTGATCACATCTAGAGGCATTTCGGATTGTCACGATTGGGAGCGTGGTTTTGCTACAGGCACCAAGTGAGGTCAGGGATGCTGCTAAGTAAACATCCTAGAGCGCACAGGACAGGCCCCACGACAGAACGATCTGGCCCCAAACGTTAATAGTGCCTAGATCGCGAAACCCTGTCAACCATAGTGAGCCTGTTCCTCATGTGTAAAATGGGGTGAAAAGCAGCTACCTCATTAGTTGCCAGGAAGATTACATTTAGTGTGTGTGCATGTGTGCACATCCGTGGCACACAGTAGGCCCTCAATTCAGTTCCTCCTGTCACCCTCTCGAGTGCTTTCTTGATTCCGGGTGTGAAGGAGCCGGAGCGAACTCAGAAGTGTTGCCAAGCTAATTACAGGGCAGGGGCAACATTCTGAAGGAACATGAAAAGAGCTGGAATTATTTAGCCTGGAGAGGGAAAGTGGCTCAAAGGTGATTTAATAACATTCTTAAAGCCTCAGAAGGGTTATTATTTAGGAGAAGATAATCCACCGCTTTCCATCTCCACTGAGGAATGAAAACAAACCACAAGCAGGGCGGAATTAGACTAGATGGAAGGCAGAACTTCCCGTCTCCAGAGGTCCGCTAAAGGAAGAGCCTCTGTTGTGGAAACGGCTGCGGGAGTGGAAGGGGTCGGGTGGGCAGAAAGGAAGCAGGGCAGTGAGAATGGTGGGGTCTCCGCCCCCAGGAATTCCCGGGAACGCCAGGCCTAGGGGCTGCTTCTCAGTTCAGTGGGTGCAGGGGTATGGGCAGGTGTCGCTCTGGCCAGTGCCCCCCAGTCCCAACTCAGTAGCTCGGGGTGGGGGGGGCTGGGGTCTCTGTGGGGTCTCTCTGGGGTCTCTCCCCCCGTGATTCCCATGCCCGCCTGCGGGTGGGGCCTGAAGCCCCCTTAGCACACCTTGCAGCTTCTCACCACTGTGCTTGGGAGAGGAAACACACGAAACTCTGTAGTTTGGGCTGGACACAGCCTGTGGGGGGCAGGCCGGTCCATGGAGGACTGTTACCCGAGGACTTCGGGCAGGCGAGAGGTAATGAGAGTGGTGATGGCGGAGAGGGGTCGGAAAATCTTCTCCTGAGCCCCGTTTCCTGGGTGGGCCTCTGGTCTCTCCATCAGGGCAGACAGTTTGGCTCCAAGTCGGGCCACCTGCTGATCTCAACCGCCTGGAATCCATCCCGAGCACCGGCTCCTTTCTTCTCTCTGGAAACGTGGAGCACGGCTGGTGCCCTGACAGCCAGGGGGCTCTGCCGCTGCTGGGGAGGCTCTGCTGGTGGGGGCTCACGAGGCCCCCGCCTCGGGCTGGCCTGGGCACCTGCGCCCCTTCGGTGGGCTCTTCTATGCGTCCCGTGACTTACTCCCTGCCTGCTCCCGCTTCTCTGTGGCCATCCCCGGTGGAAAGGCTGCAAGGCCGTGAAGGCAGGGGCTAGAGGGGTGGGGCCGAGGATGCAGAACCATCCAGGCCCCGGAGTACTGCTGGCAGAACTCTGTGCTTGTGTATGGCTCAGCTGTCTGAGTCTGGGCAGAGTCCCCGCAGCGCCAGGCCCCTCCGAGGGCTGCTCCTTTGGCCTATGGCAGCGGGCAAAACAGACTGCCCACCCCCCGCCCTGGGGTCCCACCTGAGCAGCCGGGACAGCTCCAAGGAAGAAGTGCCTGCAGAAAGTCCCCGGGGAGGCCCTGGGCGAGGGCGGGGAAGGCGTGTGCATCCCAAGGGCTGTAGATTAGGGCAGACCGTAGGGAGGACTTTCTGCTCAGAGGCAGTGAGGAGCTGCAAACTGTGAAGGGAGCTTCATGAATAACATGGGCCTCACCTGCTGGCGGGCACGGGAGTCACCTGGGGAGCCTGGTACCCACAGAGAACCCAGGCTCCGCCGCCAGGGCTGCTGAGCCGGGACTAGGAGGCACCCGCCAGAGCAATGCTCGTTCTGGTCAAGTCCGGAGGGGCTGGTCTCCATCCCCTCAGGGCTAATGGGGACCTCTAAAGCCCCAGGGACTCGCCTTCAGCCTTGTGCTTCCCTGACCCGGGGCAGCATTTCCACCCGGCTGCCGGAGGCAGCCTGTGGTCTGGTGCAAAGAGCAAAGACCTCAGCATTTGGAACACTCGGGGGTCGAGCTCTGCCTCTGTACTAGTTCGGGGACCAACAGCAAGGCGCAAAGCTGTACCAAGCCTCCGGGGCTGCACGTTTCCTGTGAGGGGTCAGCCCCTGTTTCCTACAGCTGCTCTGAGTCCACGAAGTAATATGTGGTCTCTGTGTGGTCGGTGCTTAACAACTCATATTTGTTCCGCTTCTGCGCCCCAGGGCCGGGAGCTGAGTGAGCCCAGCCTGGCAGTTTAAGGTATCTCAGGGAGGCATCGGATCTCAGGTGGGCACCTGTCTTGTTCACCCTCATCCCTGTCCTGCCCTGCCCTTGAGCAATTTATGATCTCAGGAGCAGACTCACTCGGTTTTAACAGACCCCGCAGAGGGGCCTCACGGATCTCGGCCTCTTCCGGGCGAGGCGGAGCAGTAAACAGAGACAGACTGTGTGCCGTGGCAAGCAGAGGTAGAGAGAAGTCTGGATGACGGGGACCAAGAGGCGGCGTCTCACCCAGGCGTGAGGCGCGGGGCCAAGGAGGTGACCGCAGGGCAGAGCCTGAAGGGTCCACCAGCGGGAGGTAACCGGCAGCACAGGCTCCCGTTCGCAACCCAGGTCATCTTGCTCTTCCATCGGGGGGACGGTTTGGCCCGCACGTGCTCTGAGGTCCCATGGTCGTGCCCACAGGACACCAACCACCCGGACGGAGTGTGAAAAGCTCACCAGATGCTTCCAGGGCTCAGCGGGTTGGCATCTCAGGGGCTGTGGCCCACGTTAGCCAGCACAAGGTAGCCCCAGAGGCGTCTGGGAAATTCCCCGTCGAGAGCCACTCCGCAGCGAGGCCACCAGGGTGTGGCTCCTCGAGAAGTAAAGGTGCTGCCGTCCTGAGCCACACCACTCCCCAATCGGTCTGCGAGGAAGCTTCGGTAACGAAGGAGGAGAATTACCCGGAGTGGCAACGGCGCCTCTTTCGGCAGCTGTCACTTCCCGCTCACCTCCTTTCGCTTTGCTGGGGGTGCCTGTGTGACAGGGGTTTCCAAACAGCTTAAGCTCAGGAAATGCTGTGAGTGTGTGTGTGTGTGTGTGTGTGTGTCTCGGAGCGACTTTTATCCCCTCCGTAGGTTCAATCTGTCTGCAGACCCCTTCCTTGTCAGCAGCTGGTGAGGCAGCTCAACGATAGGAAGACACTTGTTTCACTGCTGCCAGCTGAGCGGGGCTCCCTCCGGCCCGGAGAGGACGTCTGCACACCGTTATCCGTCCACGGCTGGTAGGGGAGCCCTCAGCAAGAGCCCCCCCAGCTTGCTGCCCAGCCCGGAGAGCTGGCCTCCTCCCTTCCTGCCACCATGGACCCTGCCCCACTACCCCTGGCCGCAGCCCCATAGAAATTCCACCTGTGCTGGTAATAAATTCGCTGCTGGAGAGGGCCACCTAGGACAGGGAGGTTGTAGAAAATAACCTCTGGAGTTCGATCCAGACTTTATGATGCATGATTAGGACGATCGTTCCTGAAGGCCTTTGAAGTCCCTTGCTGTTCGAAGCCATTGTCCCATGTAAGGGTCAGATTCTCCAGGACTGGAAAGACTTTGAATGTCATGTG
Source organism: Herpailurus yagouaroundi (assembly GCF_014898765.1). NCBI lineage: Eukaryota > Metazoa > Chordata > Mammalia > Carnivora > Felidae > Herpailurus > Herpailurus yagouaroundi. Next base: position 11,889,739 of record NW_024412402.1, on the reverse strand, counting down.
GTCCCTTTCCCTCTCCCTCCCCGCTAACCGCCTCCCCCTCCCCTCACTCCATGCTTAAACCTTCCCTACGAGTTGGTCATCACTGCACTTGTATCCTTCTGCCGGCAGGGAAGTCGGTATGTCTTAAGGCTCAGGGCCGCCTGGATGGTTCAATGGCTTTTCCAACCACTGAACTGAGTCTGTCCTCACTGAGTTGCTACCCACTGGCTCTGGTTCTGCTCCCCCTGAAGCACAAGGATGGAGTCAGGTCTTTGCTCCATGATGGCCTGGCTCACTCTGGAAGGTGCTAGCACATGACCTCCGCCAGGAGAACCCCTTTACTTCCTTAAACTGCTCTTCTCATGCATAGTTTTTCCTTTGGATTGGAAATGAACACTGAAATTCCATCTCAGTTCAGACTTCTTCCCGTTGGTTTATAAAAGTGACATCATAACTGCTGAATCTTGTCTGGCTGCTGACGTTCCGATCCCGGGGAGCCAGTCAGTCAGCTGGTGGGGTGTCTCCTCTGGCCTGAACCCCAGGCTCAGAGAGGGGATCACAGAAGGAAGAGACTTGGAGCCGGCTCCCAGGGCCTCTCGGGGATTAAGGCAGGTTCGAAGAAACAGGAGACAGAGACTGAGTGACATTCCCAAGGGATCTGGAGCAGCGCGGCGAAGGAAGCGCCCAGTGACCTCGTGCCAAGGCTTTTGGAGAAAGCAGGGTCAACCTGCAGGAGAAAGGCCCTTCCTGATGGCAGGAGGCAGGATCCAGAGATTCAGGTGCAGAGGGCGCTGGGAGGCCGTGCTGGGGGTAACGGGAGATTAGAGGGTGAGACGGGCAATCCACAGGTGGCTCTGGAGACCTGGCAGGAAGGCTTGCATGAGGAGCCCTGTGCCTATGAAAACCTTTTAGCAAGGATGCTCGAGTCCCAGGGGACTCACGAAGGACAGGGGACCCTTTGGATGTGGAACTTGGGTGGAGCCCACGCCTGCGTTTGGGCTTCTCCGTGCACGTGGACACAATGTGTCTGGCCACCAGCACTCTCACTGAAGGGAGGTCCAGATGAGGGGTGTTTTCAAGGGCACCCAGGAGCCCCTTCACCTTCCCGGGAGACCCCCATTTGCAACAGACTCAGCCAGTCTCGTGGGGTGACCACTAACTTGACTTTGCCATAGAACAGCCAGGAACGCCAGACCTCTTGGCTACAGCAGCAGGTACTGGGCTCCCCCTGACTCCAGGGAAACGCGATTCAGACCTGCCGGGTCTCAGGTCCTCTCCAGAAAGACCAGCCATTTGAGGAGCTGTCTCCCCGCCTGATAGCCTCCAGATTCCTTCCCTCCACCCCTGTGCCTGATTTCCAATTTGCTGCTGATTTCCATTTCATTTCCCTCCGGCTCACCTTCCCTCCCTGTGGGATCATCGGGGCTTTGATTTCCCTTTGTCGGAATGAGCATTTCCTGTGTGTCACCACTGTCCCTCCCTCCTGCTCCCACCCCCATGACATTGTTTAGTTCAGCTGCTTCCTGCACCTGGCTTTGCCTCAGACCAACCGGGAGGGGAGGAAGGATCGCAGCCAGCAGCAACGGTTTTCCCTCCTTGCCTCCCTCTGTGTGAGATCGGGCCTCTCTGGTTACACCGGCTTCTGCTCGGGTCAGGAAGGAGTGAGCTTTGACTACTGACACTGCTGTGCTTCGAATGGGGGCTTGGAGAAATCCCGGTGGGCTGCCCAGCATGCTGGCGACAGAACGCCAGGCTATTCCCACAACCCTCTCTCTGCTGGTGACGATCCCAGTCTCTTCCCCTTGCCTGCAGGACTGTCCCCTGGCTTCTCTACCTGGGCTGGGGAGGGTGGCGGTGTGGGACAAATAGTAGCCTTTTCAAAGAACTGCAGAAAAGGCAATTCTATTTTCCGTCTTCCACACTTCCCCACTTCTGGGGGCTTCCTGTGGGAATGACTTGGTGTAACCTAAATCCTGCTCTCGGCAGCTTTAGAAGTCAGGTTGTGTTCGGTCTCACTCCCCTGGTCTCCAGGGTCAGGAGTCTAGCAGGTTAGGAACTGGGGGCAGGTGTCCCTTCCTCATTTGTGGCTTTTGTCCACGTCACTCCCACTCCGTCTCATCTCCATCTTTGGTTCAGGCTCCAAAAATGGCTCTTTTCCTGTTAGCATCTCCGTTTGATGGGACACCATCCCCAGTGGTGGTGGGAATTGAGACAGCATCTCAGAGAAAGCACAGCTTTGGAGGGGGGTAACTGCTTATTGGGTGCTGAGGCCCTCATAGCAGTTGAACTAGGCTGAGATTCTGACTGACGTTCTCCAACCTGTGACCCACAGCCACAGAGATTTCAGAGCGAGGAAAGGCCCTGGCCTGCTTAAGTCAGCCATTCATCTGTTCATTGAGTTCTTCATTGAGCAAACGCTTCCTGACTTTCTAGCCCCACCAGTCACAGGGCAAAGCACAGGGGAGACTGAAATAAAACATGGTCCTTTTTTTTTTTTTTTTAAGGTTTATTTATTTTGAGAGAGAGGACAAACAGGGTAGGGGCAGAGAGAGAGAGAGAGGGGAGAGAGAAAAGCCCAAGCAGGCTCCACACTGACAGGGCAGAGCCTGAGGTGGGGCTCGAACTCACAAACCGTGAGGTCGTGACCTGAGCTGAAATCAGGAATCAGACGCTTCACCGACTAATCCACCCAAGCACCCCAAACATGGTCCTTCTTTCCAAGGCACTCATGGTCTTGGGGAAGACAAATGTATACAAACGCGTATTACAGTCTGTGTGCTGATTGCACTCTATGTGCAAAGTGCCACAGGGACAGTGACTGTACCTGGGGTCTCAGGGAAGGCATCACACAAAAGATGACATTTGAGCCGTGCCTTCAAAGGAAACACAGGAGCTGGCTACGCAGTCCAGAAGGAGAAGTTACATGTTACATTCGATGTTACATTCTTTGGGCAAACAATTTAAATTGCTGTCCATGGCGTTTGTCTCAACGCAAAGAGCGCCTGAGCTGCAAAGATTCTGAAATCATGAGATATATTGGGCAGGGTACCTCGCATGTGACGTCGGCTGCTGTTCAGAAAGATGGGGGGACACCAGGCCACACAGAGAGCCCCGGACTCAGGACAAGCCCCTTACTGGGGCTGATGCAGAAATGTTCCAGGGAAAGGGTAGAGGGCTCCGTTTATTGTCTGAATCCTGATTTCCTGGGGATGCCAAGTGAGTCCTGGCTCAGGATTTAGAGGCAGGGAGAACATAAATCCGTTCGGCCAACGGCCAGGGGAGTCCAGACTTTGGTGTCTGTCCTTTAATCAATAGCATTAGGCCTTCCGATTGAAGGGTCTTAATTTGATGGCCTCTCAGGGGAGTCATTGGTTCTGACGTGGACATACTACACGGCTCCCTGACTGCCGGGGAGGCAGGGCCAGCTTCCCAAAGGAATGGTCAATACTTGGGAGCTGGAGCTGGAGGAGGACCGGCCTGGGGGGTGGGGGGGTGGGGTTCATTCAGCTCTCAGTGCCCATGATCTCTCTCCAGAGAGGCCTTCCCTGGCCGCCGTACGCAGAGAGCCCCCTCCTCCTGACCTGTCTTATTTTCCCCATAGCACTGCCAGCTAAGTCAGCTTATCACCCATTGCTCCCCGGAACGTATGCCTCCCAGGACACAGCACTGTCTCCCTGCTGTGTCTCCTGGTATAGCTCCATTAACATGTGACCAACTAGTTGATAAAAAGAATATGAAAAGGTTTTGCTTAGACTCTGAACTGCACGCTAGGAGCACATTTTCCCGGACTCACAGTTAAAAGACCAAGCGCTGGTCATTTCTAACTTTTTTAAGTTGAACAAAACCTCGCCAAACCTCATTCCTCATCTGTGAAACGCGGTCTTACTTCACTGAGTCGCTCGCTATGCGGATGGCATGATATAATACATGGGAAAGCCTGTTCTCAAGTTTAGAACATAGACGGACAGGGTAGTGGATATCCGAGGTTTATCCGTTGGCCGTCTCTCCCTTTGGGGACCCACCAGTCCCCATGGTTCTAGTTGGTGTGCCAATCACAACAGCAGGCCACAGCGACAGGCATGTGACCCAGGCCTGGACAGTCACCTCCTCCCTTGGGACTGTGACCAGATCAAGAATTGAGCACGTGACCCAAATAGGGGCCAATTAGAGTTCTTCCCTAAAACTTATGGATGTGGAGAGGCAGATTTCTGGCGACCCTGGTTCCTGATTCTAGCTCCTGATGGCTGGATACCTGCAGCTCTTAATTCCTTGAACACTCTTTATAGTTATTTTCCACTTTGCAAGCCAACACTTTGCTTAATTAGTTTGGGATGGTCTTCATTTGTATGCAACTAAGAAGATCTATTCCTGGTCATTTATTTTTTTCAGGTTTCATTTATTAATTTAGTCGTTAATATATTTAACAAAGATTTATTGACTATAAAACACCATTGTTATACACAAAGAATTTGACTGATCTTTATTCTTGGTTCCTGCGGGGCGGGGCGGAGCTCTCACACCCTGGAAAAGAATGCCTTTGTTATTCATGACAGGGCCTGGGACCACACCTGAGTGTACCCCAAAAAGATGAGTCAGGATGGGGGCTGGCTCTTGTCTCTAGAGGGTTGGGCTCTGAGCTATGTGACTTGGCCTGAATGCCCTCCAGAGAGAGGACGAGGTTTGGAGAGTGAGTTCAGTCACATGGCCCATGATTCAGTCAACCCTTTCTACCTAATGAACCCCCAATACAAATTACGGGCACCAAATGCTCAGTGGAGCCTCCTGGTGGCTGAGCACATCCATGTGTCAGCAGGGCAAGGTGTCTGGATTCCAGGAAAGCAAGGGCAAGTAAACTATGCATTCGCGACCCTCCCAGACCTCACTGACTTTGGCTGGTCCTGATTTGTATCCTTTGTCCTAAACGGTAATTGTCAGTATTATGCTTTCTGGAGTTCTGTGAGTTGGTCTAGTGAGTTGTCAAGGCTGAGGAAGTTGTAAGGATGTCTGAATTCGCTGCCAGTTGGCCGGAAGTGCAGGTGGTCTGGGGCTCCCCGAACTTGTGGCTGGCCTCTGAAGTGGGGACAGTCCTCCTGAAGCCTATGCCCTTAATCCGTGGCCACCCGCATTGACTCGGATGGTTTGTGCCAGAATTGGACTGCGGTCCTAGATCCATGCATACGAGCCAGTCGTTCCACTCTCAGTATTCACGCAAGAGAAAGGGAAATACATAATTTTTCATGAGGTGAAAGATTTGTATACGAGTGTTTCTGGCCGCTCTATTTTATAATGGTTCCAAACTGGAAGCAATCCAAATGTCCATCAGTAAGTGAATAGATAAACAAATTGTGGTATAGCCAAGCAATGGAGTACTACTCATTGATAAGAAGGAATGAATTAATGAAACATGGAGCGACATGAAGAGTCTCAAAAGAATTATGCTGAATGAAAGAAGCCACACAAAGAAAGAGTGTGCACTGTATGCTTTCACTGAGGTAAAATTCCAGAAAACACAAACTAATCTATAGTGGCAGAAAACAGTTCAGTGGTTGCCTGAGAGGGGAGGTGAGGAGGGGTAGGAAGGAGGGGGTTACAATGGGCAGGAGGAAACTTCCAGAGTGGTGGATATGTTCACGATTTGATTGTGGCGATGGCTTCGCGGGTGTAGATATGTGACGAAGCTTACCAAACTCCATTTTGAATATGGCAGCTCGTTGTATGTCAATTACACTTCAGCAAAGGGATTAAAAAATCTTTTTAACGTTTATTTGTTTTTGAGAGACAGAGATAGAGCCTGAGCGGGGGGAGGGGCAGAGAGAGAGGGAGACAGAGAATCTGAAGTAGCTCCAGGCCCCTCGAGCTGTCAGCACAGAGCCCGATGCGGGGCTTGAACCCACTCACCATGAGATCATGACCTGAGCCGAAGTCGGACGCTCAACTGACTGGCCACCCAGGTGCCCCCTGTAAGGTGGTTTCAAATAACACCACGGCCAGTCCTATAAAGTGCTAAAAGTCTCCTAACATCTATAGAACCTCAGACTCCGTATCTCCAAGATGGCGCTCCTTTTCTGATCTGCTTCCAATGTGGCTCCTGACATATTCTCTCCTGGTTGGAGGCACTGCCATCTACCCAGAATCCAGGAACCTGAGAGCCATCCTGGACTTTTTCCTCTTCCTCCACCAACAGCCAGTCAGAAATTAATTTCTGGTGACTCTCTTTCCTTCGTGTCTCTTAAATTCAGCCCGTCCTCTCCAGCCTGGTTTAGGCCATTATTACCTCACACCTTAGCTATTAGGATAGCCTTCTAACTGGGTTTCCAGTCCTCTAAGCCACTTCCAATGGGAGATTTCTAGAATTTGTGTGTGATGTCTGAAAAGCCTTGATACAAGTTGTTCCTTCCAGATAAAAAATAGAAACTAAGAGGATCTTCTCCCTTTGCCTAGATCATCCTTACCTTAAACACTGCCTCTTCTTGGAGACCACCCCCCCACACACACACACACACAACCCCAATCAAGTACTCTGGTTAGCACTGAGGTCCTGCTCAGGGGTGGCACGCGACATCATCAGTACGTCATTTACTGTCTGTCTTCCCATCACACTGTACTCTTCATAGAAGAACCGAGTCTCTTCCGTTCACTGCCATTTCCCAGTGCCTTGCTCAATGTCTGGTACGGAACAGGAGCTCCGTAAATATTGGTCCCCCACTCGAGAAGGGTTCAGGCTCCTAGGACCACTGTAACGGGGACACGCACAAGTATCTTAGGCACAGTATAGATGCTGTAAAGCAATGCCCAAATAAAACACGACAGTGGAGCAGAAGAGAAGGGTGAGAGACCTGGCTGTGGAACGCAGAAGGGCTTGGAGAAGGAAGGGCCGTAGGAGGCAGGGCCAGGCCTTCCGTGTAGGAAGACTGAACGTAACAGAGGAAGGCACAAGAACATCCACGGTGGATCTGGGGACTAGAACAGCCCATTTCATCCGTATTATACGTTCACAGAATGACAAGAGTAGGAAGAAGGAAAGCTGGAAATGCCTTGAGGCCAGAGTTTGGAGGGTATTAAATATCCAATTATTTGGTGGCCCAGGGGGGCCACTGAGGGTTTTTGAACAGGTGAATGACTTAATTAGCTATGTTACTGCCAATTTTCTGCATCCCTCCTCCTCCTCTTCCTCTTCCCCTCCCCTCCTCCTCCTCCTCCCCTTCTGCCTTCTCTTCCCTCCTCCCCTCCATCCTCCCTTTCTGCTTCCTCTTCCTTCCTTCCCCTCCTCCTCCCCCTCCAGCCTCACTGTCCTCCCACTCAGTTAGCAATGGAGCCTAACATAGATTCGAAGGAGATAGAGACAGGAGTTGGATACCTATGACTTGGAATACTGTCCAAGAACTTGGGTGTTAGCCTTGAAACTAAAGGCGCAGGGTCAGATATGAGGGAGGTGGTAGAAATAGACTTTGTGGGACTTGGCACCTGATGACTCAGGAGGACGCCAGAAAGAGAGAGCTCAAAGATGCATCAGCGGTCTCAACCCTGGTTTACCCGGAGGTTGATGGTATCTTCATTAACTCTCACCAAAGAGTTGGTTTGGTGGGGAGTCCGACCCAGCTGGAGAGGCAAGAGGAAAAGAATGGGGAATGGATTTGGCCTTTACAGCCGGATGAATGCAATTCCTGGCAGTCTTTGATCAAGAAATTCCTGGGGCTTCTTCCCTCCTGTGCCCAGTCCTCCGGGAACGTCTGCCAGTCAAGTGGATGGGGGATCCGTCTTCCCTAAGAGATTTTTTTTCCCTTAATAAATAACAATGCTAAATTGCAAGCGTGTGTGGGAGTATCAGGACATCGCTCCTCAATCCTGCTATTGTGTTTGAGCTCTGAGTAATTAGCGTCTGATAGTTTTAAACAGATGGGTCTCTCCGGCAGCAGGGATTACAGCTTGAAATCAATCCTGAACAAATATTATATTAATTTCTCAACTCCCTCTCTCTGTGGACAAAACCTGTTCTTTCCCTCTGAACGCCGGGATGACGAGAACGTTAATATTAGATCATTTAGAGATGAAACGGAAGTGGTGGGGGAGAAAGAAAAGGGACGGAACCAAACAGGAGCCGAGGAGGAAGCAGGTGCTAAAAGTTTCATGTGGCTGGATGCAGAGTGGAAGGCGGAGAAGGAAATTCTGAGCACACAGGGCAGGGGGGTGGGGAGGGGGGTGCCGTCCAGGGTTCCAGGGCTCCCCAAATGTTCAGCTTTAGTTGGAAGTTGGCACCTGCTTTGACAATGGGCTGGGTGGTCTCTGATGTTTATTCAGCCCCAGAGAGGAGACCAGTTCTACATAAATAGGTCTGCAGGGGGCCTGGCTACACTTCTGACTTTCCAATCACAGCGGGCAATCTATAATTCAAAAACAAAGCGAGCTGCCTGAAGTGTGCCAGCAGCCTGCCTCCCCCAACCCCACCACCACCTGGGAAGCACAGCCCCTCTCCTGGACTGTCAAAGAACGCCCCCCACCACCACCACCTACAACCACCTCCTTGTGACGCGGCCCATGCTTTTGTTCCCAACCTTGGGTAAAAGCTAGGTCTGGAAATGTTTAAATGTACAGGCAGCCGGCTCTCGATTATTAATGCTAATGTAATTCCTGAACCATTTCTCTTTGGCTTTGTAGAATTTTTTTTTTTTTTTTTTTTTTTAGCTTCCATCAGACCTTACCTATCTAATCACGCTTGGCTCAGGTTGACATTGAAACAGGAAAACAACAACTGTGCTGTGGTGAAGAGTAGGGGATTTGGAGCTGGTCCTGCCCTGCTGATGATGAGTCCCCATGTCTGGGCATCTGTTCCCTCTCTGTAGAATGGGGGCTGAATCCACACCGCCCCTCCCCCCTCCCAAAGCGTCGTTGGGAAGGTCCAATGCAGTGATGGACGCACAAGTGCGGAAGGATCTGTCAAAGTCCAAGCGCAAGTGGGACTGTGACAAGGCCATGGCTGTTCCTGGGCCCTGGATTCCTGGGTGCCAGAGTTCAGCTCCAGCAGGTCCAGGGGTTCCCGAGGGATGAACGGCGTCGGCGAGAAAGTGAAAATAAAACAAAACAAAAGTAAAACTAAAAATAAAAAGCGAAAATAAGAAAACTAAAATAAAAAACTACAGACAGCAGCGGTGTGTTGAACTGGCCAATGTGTTGCAGTAAACGTGGCATTAGATACGACGTCATCTATGTTTTGCTAACATTACCTAATTTTGAAAATGCTCCTATGTGTAAACGACCTTCAAGAAATAACCCGGTCATTTTCCCCTAACTTTCCCGCATACCCTTTGATTATTGATTAATTTCTTACATTATTCCATTAGGCATCTGCGTTTATCTCCAATCTACAAAGCATTTGCTTTGCTGTTCTCGTGAAAGGCCTTCCATTTCTCAACATCTCAAGTGGAACAGTTACAGGGACGCGACCTCCTAACCACACGAGGCCAGGGGAGCAACGTGTTTGCCTCGGTCCGAGGTGCCAGGAAGGGGGTGAAAAGGCCTTAGAAACCCATGCCTCATACATTTGGAGAGAGACAATGCACCTAGGAACCAATGAACCATTCTGTAGCTTAACCGACTAGGTTCAGGCATCATCTGGAATGCCTCCGGGGGGCCAGGTGGGCCTAGGGGTTGAAGTCACCTGTGCCCAGAGATACACTCCTTAGTTGCCGGAGTGGGGCTTTCAAATCCATATGTGTCTCCTTTACAGGCCCTCTTTGCTGGCAAAGGCATGAGGCTATCCTTCCCGAGAAGAGGAGTCTCCATAGGGGATGGCAAGGGCTAAATGTAAGGCCGCACAATTTCTTGCGGGACCTTATTTTCTTCCCTAATGGTTCTTTCCCTAGGGGGCCTGCCGAGGGCCATTCCCCGACAGACAACACCCCAGGTAGTTTTAACGCCAAATTACCTAAAAGCGGGAGGACAAGAAGCTTCACTGCAGTCACCAATCCGTCCACAGCCCGGGCCCTGCCACTCAGGCTGGGTGGCTCGGCTTCCAGCACCTGGGGTGGGGGTGGGGGTGGGGAGAAGCCTTCAAGGGAAAACCCACCTGCAGATGAACACAAAGCCTGGACGCAGAAAAAAACACTGTTGCAAAGTCCTGGGGAGGAGTCTGGGACGTCTGGATATTCCAGAATCTGAATCGGAGGCTGTGTTAAGTGCAGTTTTATGTGGGGGTGGAGGGGTGGGGAAGGCTGCCAGGAGAGCCCTCCAGGGGAGGCAGAGGGGTGCAATGGGACAGGGGTTGTTGAGAGCCGTGCGGAGTCGGGAGTGTGCTACACTTAGAAGCTGACAACTTAGCCTGCCCAGCTTCCGGGATGCTGGCGGAAGACACGAGGCTTCTGGGTGAGGGACAAAGGCCGTTGCTCACAGCAATAGCAATAGCCAGAGTGTCAGCGGGCATGGCTCCCCAATTCCTTCAGGGTGACTGGAGGAGGGCCCGGTGACGCCTGCACGTGCAGCCGGCTGCTCTAGAAGGAGTCCGGAGCTCAGGGAACCTGAATCTTTTATAATAGGACAGCAGCCATCCTGACCTTTGCCCCAGGAGGAGACATTCTTTTTTTTTTTTTTTTTAATTTTTTTTTTAACGTTTATTTATTTTTGAGACAGAGAGAGACAGAGCATGAACAGGGGAGGGGCAGAGAGAGGGGGAGACACAGAATTGAAGCAGGCTCCAGGCTCCGAGCTGTCAGCCCAGAGCCCGACGCGGGGCTCGAACTCACGGACCGTGAGATCGTGACCTGAGCCGAAGTCGGACGCTCAACCGACCGAGCCACCCAGGCGCCCCGGAGACATTCTTTTTTATTATCCTGGACACTGAGCTAACTTTTCTTTTGCTCCACAGACGCACTCTCTCCGTCTTCCAAAGCTGTTCACTGTACAAACGTTCTTGAAAAGACAGTCAGAACAAAGTCAGTTCATCCTAAGACGTGCCGGAACGCAAGGGGCCTATGGGCAGTCGTCTTTGCACGGAGTACAGAAAGTTTTCCGAGCTGAGAGTCAACGCCTGAGTGCAGCGGGGAGCGACGGGGATGCCGGGGCCCCTGCCAGCAGGCGCCCACTCGGGCCACGGCAGTCAGTCTTTGCGGTGCAGCAGCGTGGGATCTCGGGAAGGCACATCTGACCTCTTCAGCTGAAGATGCCTCGTGGTTTTCCTTTCTCTCCAAGCCTTCACGGTTCCACCTGGCCTAGCGCAGTGCCGTGCTGGGACCGGTGGATCGGTGTCGCCTGGGAGCTTGGGAGAAGTGCAGATTCTCAGGCCCCTCCCCGGACCTGCTGAATCAGAAATGCTGGGAGGGGGCCCAGAAATCTGTGCTTAACCAGCCTTCCTGGTGCCCAGCACGTGCTCGCATTTGAGGACCACTGCATTAAAAGGTCTGTTGCTGGCTGGCTCTTGTATGCTCCTCTCAACAATCCATCAGATCTTCAAAAGTGCAGCGTTCTAGAACCTACCATCCTCACCCCTTATATTCGTGCTTCCCCTTCCCCAGAAGGTGAGTCAGCCCCTGCCGGAAGTGCTCGTGGATAACTCCTACTATCCTTGAGTTCTCAGCGTGCTGGTCACCTCCTCCAGGAAGTTATCCTGGGCTCCTCTGAGCCAGGGTAGGTTTTCCTCGTTAGTGCTCCCAAAGCACCATTGCTTTTCCCCCTGACAACACATACCTTCCAAGATGAAACTGCTTGTCTAACATCTGTCTTCACCTAGAAGCTGCGTGAGAGCTACAACTGTGTCTGTCTTGTCACTCCTTTATCCCTGGCCCGGAGCAGGCACTCAGCACTTGTTGACAAATCAATTAATTATTTCCTTTAATTCCAAGTCGGTTAGGTCAGTGGCTGTGAAGGATGCCACATCTGGGGCTGGAGGGGCCAGCCAGAAACTCTCAACCTTCTGCTCAGAGGCTTGACCTCCCTGGAACATTCCTATGAATCTTGAAGGAAGTACCCTTTTCTATATAATGTAAGAGGTTATTTTGGCGAAAGAGCAGGGTCCTCACCCTCCCATCCTATGGGTGTTTGGAGACACACGCATCCTACACCGACCCAGGTCAGCACGGCTTCTAGGACCTGAGAGCAGCGATCCTGCCCTGCAAGAAGCAACATCTTGGTTCTAGGAAAGGACCAGGAGGAGGGAGGGAAGGGTGGAAAGTAGCTTTTGCTAAATTCTTCATATGGCTCACATACGTTAGACACATTATCTCACTTAACCTTTACCTAACAGCTCTGTGTGATGGTTATAGCTTCCCCGTCTTATAGACGAGTAGAACAGAAGCTTAGAGAGGCTAAGAGTGGCTTCAAGGTCACAGAGCCTCTAAATGGCAGGGCCAAGTTTCAAGAACACATCTGTTCAACTTGGTGCTATGATGACTCCTCTTTTCCTCTCTGCCTTGGGGAATGAATTCACGGACAGGCTACCAGAAGCCAAAAGGTTTTGCTGTCCCAGGCCCCCACCATTGAGTGGCAGAGCCAGAAGCCCCAAGGTAGGTGTAATCACGTAAAAGAGCCCAGGACTCAGACAAGTGCTCAGTGACTCTAGGAGGTCACACCCCCACTCTCCTTAGTATCCTCGCCTGTAAAAGTGGAAGGTTCATTGACCTATATGACTTCCAACATCCCATCTCTATCTGACACGATCGCAGAGCCAGTGGGCTATTTCCATACTCTGCAAATCCTGAGGCAGACCATACCAAGGTCAGGTTCACCATGTCTGGGGGAAAGAAACAGTAGCATTCTTAACTTAACCTTCATCATTGGGCACCCCTCCAGCTTCCCTCTGCTTCGATTCTGAATTAAAGGGTGGGGATGGGGGCACCTGGGTGGCTCAGTCGGTTAAGTGTCCGACTTCGGCTCATGTCATGATCTCAGAGTTTGTGAGTTCGAGCCCCGCGTGGAGCTCTGTGCTGACAGCTCGGAGCCTAGAGCCTGCTTCGGATTCTGTGTCTCCCCCTCTCTCTATCCCTCCCCTGCTCACGCTCTGTGTCTCTCTGTCTCTCAATAACAAATAAACGTTAAAAAAAAATTAAAAAAAAAAAAAGGGTGGTGTTGAAGGCAGGAGTGGTATGAGTCCTGAGAAATACGGAAGCCCCTGATCCCAGCCTCCACGCGGTCATTGATAGGTCTAGCCAATTAGAACCGTGGTTTTCCACTTCGGCTGTGTGTTGAAATCATGTGGGAGCTTTGAAACTGTCGATGCCTGAGTCTTACCGCTGAAGTTCTGATTTCATTGGTCTGGGGTGTGGCCCAGATGCTGAGATTTTAAAATGCATCGTGGTTTGAGAGCCACCGAGAATAAGAGTAACACTATCCCTCTTCCCTCCACGGGGATATTTTGCGAAAGTGATGGCCTGTATTTTGGCCTCTCCATCTTCCAACATTCCAGGTTTGCCGGCTGCAGGGTAGCAGCCAAGAAAGACGGAAGTGTGTGAGGAGGTGATGTCCAGGCAGGCAAAAGCATCTTGTTATTTGACGCGCCCGTCCTCTGACTGGGCCTAGGGAAGCGAGGGCCTGGGGCGGCAGAGGTTGCAGGTGTGGACTTGACCCACTCGTCCTAAGGAAATGCTGCATACTTGGACCTGGGTAAACACTGGGCAGATGTTGGGCTGGGGCAGGGCGGGGATTCATGCATGCAGCCGTTCAAGTGCTGAGCCCTGCCCTTGGCCGTCCCAGCAGGGCTATGGGTGGCAGTGGTGGAGAGATCAGGGGAGCAGGCCCCTGAGGCTGTCTTAGCTCCATGACTCCACTCCAGGGTTGGCTCACTGGCTATTCGGATCCATGCAACAGGGACACAAAGGATTTAAAAATCTCAGACCACACCTGCCTGAATGAAGTGCGTTGGTAAGAGAGGACAAGCTAAATCCCTGTTTTCATTCCTTCCCCCAAATGGGGCTCACACAAAGCTTTTAAACCATTGGCTTTTATCTGTTTTTAGTGTCCAATTTAGGGCTTTGCAAGGGGCTCCCTCCAGGGCTTTCTCCATGGATTTATATCACAGCCAGATAGCGTCTTCGGAAGCTCATCTGAGCTGGAAAATAGAGAAACATCCTTCTCCATTGTCAAGTGACAAGTGACAGCATCTGGGCAGCCTGCTAGAGCGCACGGGGGGCCCACCGGGCTCGCTGCGGCTGGGGTAGGCCCCGTCTGGACAGGGAGAGAGTGGTGCCATCAGGGCTCTGAATTGCCTTTCCTCTTCTGGGCGCAGAGACTCTAACTCTGAAAGCCTTTCAACAGAGCTCTGGCTGTCTTCTAGGCCTGTCACCTGCGGGCACAAAGGTGTCAGCTCCCTGGCCAACCACCAGGTGCCATTCACAGAGATATGTGCGTAGGGGATGGAGGGGAGAGGCCAGAAGAAGCCTGCTCTGGCCTGCCTGGTAGGAAACAATAGCTCTCTTTATTGCTAAGCTGACTTCTCTGGGCTTCCAGCAGGAGGCTGCATTAACCCCCTACTCTCTGCCTGGTTCCCCTCTCCTAGCTGGGGCATTCATCTTTCTTTCTTGCCATACATATTTATTGAGCACATGCTGTATGTCAGGCAATGTCAGGGACAGGGATCCCATGCCTAACTTGCTCACGGTGAGTGTGAGTGGCAGGGCAACAAATAGGTCAGTCGGGGCGGCAGGTAATTGAGAAGAGAGAAGAAAGGTGGAGGGGCCGACACGGCCCCGGGAGACTTCCTGGAGCAGAGACCCAGAGTCATGAGCGGGCGGGGGCGGGGGTGGGGGTGGGGGGGGTAGGGTTCCTTATCCTGAGGATCGAGGCCCCGATGAGCATTCATAGGATTCCCAGGGCATTCCCGGTTTATACCTGTTGTCCTGGCAACGCTTTCATTCTAACAATGTCGCAGTTTGGTTGACAAACAGGCATAAATCAGAACTGCTCCTGAAAACCTATGAATGCTGTATTCACGGGGCACATGTAACCCAGGATTGAAGTTCTACTTTTGACGGAGTCGGAGGGCCTGGTGGGTCCTTGTGTGTGGGTGTGGCAAAGGGCTGATCTGCAGCATGTGTGTGCTGGCTCCAGAGAGTCGCTAGGAATTGTTAACAATGACCTGGGGGTTGGTCATAGATACGATGGAAGCCATTTCAATTCACTTCTTCTACCTTTCACGGTTCGGGGAACGGAGTCCACAGAGGGGGAGGGGCAAGTAAAGAAGGAAAGGCCAATTATAAACCCTACACCTTGCTGCACACTCTAAATGTGGGTGCCTTCTTACCCTCTCGATGAATCTGAGAAAGAAATAGAGCCCGCCCATTTTCCAGATGAGCATACGGAGGCTTGGGGAGATTCCATCGCTTGGAGCTACAGAGTCACGAAGCCCCAAGCAGCAGATTCGGTCTCCTGACTGACGGCCCATGCTTCTTCCTCTGTGACATCACAACTCACGAGAGAACCACTTTGGGCAGCTCTTGGTCAGAGCTGAGGTATTTCCGGCTGGCTCTTCCGGTCTCGCCATCGTCACCGTCTGCCAAGAGGCTCCTCTACTTCTTTGAGAGGCACGTTTCTAAGAAGCATCATGCGGAGCCCTTCTGAGGCCCTGACCGCTCAGCCCTTGAGATCCCCTCCCAGGGCCCTGAGGGACGGGCGGGAGGAGGGGCCTCGAGTGGGGAGGAGGGTGGGGGCAGATGGGGCTTCCTCTGGGATCCGCTCTGTCCCTGCCAGCTGTGCACTCTGGGCACGTGAGCCTCTCTGGTCCGTGAACTGGGGGCTGTGCCATGAATAACTCTAAAGATCCTTCTAGCTCTGATGTGGCTGCGATTCCAGGGCTAACATCCTGACTGCTGCCATGGGCCCATCCTGATTCCCGTGGTTTAAAATATGGGAAAACAGCGTCTTCAAAAACCTTCCTGCCATCTCATTGCTGATTGGAAGAGCGGATTCTGTGGCTGGGGCCGTGGTCATGGAGCTCAGAAGCCCAGAGATGAGGCTGAAGACCGTTAGAGGCTGGGTGTAGGCCATGGAGGCTGCCTCCGCCGCTGAGGGACATCTGCTGCTCCCTGACCATTGCTTGGCCCTGGACCCAGGTCTCGGGGGGTGGGGGGTGGGCAGGCCTTGGCTAGGAACCCCAAGGGAGGTTTCTCTCTGGTCAGAGCTGCGGACAAGGCTGGGCTGCTTTTCTACACTGTTGAGCAAAATTCCCTCCTGAGACTTGCCTCCAGGAAGTCCCATTGGCATCCTTCCCCGACAACCATGACATCAGACCCCTGCCCTGCCCCCTGTGAGAAAGGCTCATTGGCTCCTGGCCTCAGAACACCTGCCTCCTCCCCTCCCTCCACGGTGGGGGGGGGGCAGTGGTTCTTGCTGTTAGAAAGGGGTCTAGAGGCTGCTGGACCGGGGAGGGAAGAGTGAAGGATGGAGATCATTGGCACACTCAGACTTGTTTGTTCTCTGGGGCTGCTTTCAGGGAGTGGAGAGCACTGTGAGTGCTCACGCTTCTCCCAAGTGTGCAAAGCGACCGGTGGGGCTCCACCTAGGTGCTCTTGACTGTGACTGTGGCAAGCGTAGGGGGTCCCCACAGACCTTAAGGAAGTCGGCACTGTTGTCTGTGAACCAGGCGAGGAGCAGGGGGACCCTGTTCTATGAGCTATCTCCTCGCAACCTGCCGCCTCCCTGCACGGACAGGGCTGGGGACGCTAAGCACATCTCCCACCCCCCCTGGCTGGAGCCCCAGCCTCCAGCCAAAGGTCTCCGGTGTCTGCCATCCCCGGGGGAATCACTGGGAAGATCCTCAGCATCTGTTTTTCCAAGTTGGGGCCATGAAACTCTACCCTTAGAGACTGGTGGGGAGGGCGGCACAGAGCGAGTTCACGCATTTCTGTGTGTTTGTGATGTTTCCTCCTATAACTTCGCTCTGACCCCGTCCTGCCCCCTAGCCCCGCCCATGAATGTCTTCAGGGTCAGACAGGGTCAGACGGTGCCTCTCACGGAGGGTTCAGGGTCATCCTTGCCGCTGGGAAGGAGTTCCTGTCGTAGTGTGAGTGGATGAGAGGTAGGGGGCCAAGCAAAGTGTGTGCCCGTGACGTTCATCACTTTGTACACCCAGAACCATACCCAGTGTCGCCCACCTCGAGGGTTCTGTTGAGTCCTGCGAGGGAGCACGGTAAGTGTTAGCACCCTGTACCTTTTCAGTGAGCAAACCCAGGATCTGCGAGGAGCAGGGATTTGTCCGAAGTGAGGGGCCTGCCCAGGGCTACGCAGCAGTGACAGGCTTCCTCCCTGGCGTGCTCTCTGGGTCTGACCTGGGGACCAGAGGGCCGGTGAGGGCCCAGCAGCTGTGCCGAGCGCCTTGGGGTGGAGGGAGCAGGACACAGGGAACCAGTGCCTGGCGAAAGAGAGCCAGTTGGTGGTGATGCAAATGTGGACTGAGCCTGTGCGCTGGACTTTCACGTGGGTGGGGGCCTTTGACAGTAACAACATGCATCAGCGAGGGTGGAGGGTGGCGAGCAGGCCCTGGCGGGGTGAGCGAGACAGGACCGCGTGGTGGCTTTCTGCGTCCTCCCTTCTCTCGGGGTGCGGGGAGCTGCGGTGTGGCGCTCAGATTCTTTTCCCCCAGTTGACCCCGTCAAGCTTTCTGCTGCAATCCCAGTTTCAGATTCCTCACCTGCTTCGTTGCTCGCCCCCCCCCCCGCCACCAACCGGCCCCTCCCATCTTCCTGTCTTCTGCACCCCCCCCTTTCCCCAGCACACCTGAAACCTCACTGCATTGACTCAGCTTCTCCTTTCTAGCATTTCTGTGCCTTCTCAGGCTGTCACTCTTCTCTCTTAACCCAGTCCGGGCCTCGCCTGGGCGCCTGAGGGCCTGACTGCTCTCTCAGCTTCCCCACCCGGGCTCGGTCTCTCCATCCCCAGCAGGTGAGCACTCCCGGGGTCACGGGGCCCATCCCCAATCTCCACATCACAACCCAGATTTTCTGCATTAATCATATCGATTTCCTCTGCTGAACCGCTGGGAACAAAGGCAGCGTCGGCCGCTCGGCGGTTCGTCGAGTCCTGGCAGCCCCCGGGGGACGGGCCACGGGTGAACATGTGAGTGGGGGCCAGGCCAGGGCGCGAGGGCAGGCTGCTGCTGCGGGGGAGCAGAGCGGGGCATCGGGCCAGATGCTGGATGCGAACAGAGCAGGCAGGCAGGGGAAAGCCCCAGACAGGCCACGTCGTGGCTGCAATGGGAGCCAGGCTTCGGGCCCCTCCCGGGACCAGAGGGAACCAATGTCCCACCCGGTGCAGCGCCTGGCCCCAGCCCACCCTCCTGTCTGTCCTCCCAGCAGATACCGGCCAGGCCTCGTGCTGGGCACCCAAGATTAGAGCTTCCCGAGACTATCCCCGCCCCCAAGGAGTTCCCATTCCAGGAAGCAAACAGACCCCAAACCAGATGATTATATTAACACTGAGGAGACACCCTGAGACGGGCAGGTTGGCTTGTGTTCTTTCTGAGTGACCCCTAAGCCAGGGACTCAGACCTAGGGCCGGGGCTGGGCTGGGGCGGCTGTGGATGGGAGTATTTGGGGGAAGGTCTTGCTACAGTGCACTGAGTTGCTTGCCTTGTTGCTTGCCTTGGTTATGGTGAGCGTTTTGGCTCCTCTTCCGGAATCACTCCCTCACTCCATCATTTCCGTCAGCCTGTGTTTACTGAGCGCCTGCTATGGACCAGGCACCGGACTTGGCCCTGGGGACGCAGTGTGTGCGCAAGACAGACATGGCCCCTTCCCGCTAGCGGACTCTGAATCTGGAAGTGAGCACCCATGTGTCAATCCGGGAGCACACGAGAGCTCCTGGGGTGTGGCAGGCTGGCTCCGAGAAGAGCCTGAAGTTTGTGTTCAGACCGTGACGCCCCACATGGAATCTCCCCTCTTCTACCAAAGTTCTATCGTGTTCCTCCACATACCCCTTCCGGAAGGTGGATTCCAGGATTGGAATCCTGGATTCGATCAGGTGGCTTCAACAACAAATGCTTATTTCTCACATTTCCGGAAGCTGGGAAGTCCAAGGCCAAGGTGCCGGCAGGTTCAGTGTCTGGGGAGAGCCCACTTTCTAGTTCATAGACGCTAGGAAGCCGTCTCAACGTGTCCTCATATCACGGAAGGGGCTAGGGAGCTCTCTGGGGTTTCTTTTATAAAAACACGAGTCCTGTTCCTGAGAGCTCCACCCTCCTGACCTAATCAGCCCCCAAAGGCCCACCTCCTAATGCCATCACCTTGGGAGCTAGGATTTCAACCTGAATTTGGGGGACATGTAGATATTCAGTCTATAGCACGACACATCACAGTCCTCATCTTCAGCCTTGTCAGAACCCTAAACAATAAATGTCATCATCCCAATTTACAGAGCAGGACGCTGAGGCTCAAGGGAGCAAACTGTCTCATCCAAAGTTTGCATGGGTAGAACGTAAGCAGGACTGGCTCCAGAGCCACGCCTTCTCCAGCACCCTGTCGCGTCTGGGAAACACGCAAATCTCCCATCTCCCTGCTCCCCTCTCAGCACTGCAGACCCATGAACACCTTGACCTCCCAGGAGATTGCTCCCACTCAAGGCCCCGGAGAAAATTATAGGGCAAGTGCCAGCATGAATTCTCGCTTTCCTTCCTTAACTTCTGCATCTTCTTGGTCTTGGCACTCCCAGTCTCCCCTCCTTACCCCCTCTCGTCCCAGAAAAATCCCAAAAAGGCTTCACGTGACTCTATTTAAATCCCCATTTTCAGCACTCAGAACCGGTTCTGCTTTCCTGGTGTGCTTTGGGTCTCCATCTGGTTTGGAGGCTATTTTGATCTGCCGGATGCAGATTAGCTGCCGTGATCTGGGCTGAGCTGCTGGAGAGATGCCTTTATCTACAGAAGGACAATTTAAAAACTAACTCAAAGCGTAGAGAACAAGTAAATAAATTCCCCTTCCTGTCCCCAACACTCTCCACCCTGTTTCTCCAGGTAATTGCTGGAGGAGTGCTGCTGCAAACAGGCTCTTGTTTGGAAGGAGTGTGGGGGTGCTGCAGAGTGGACTGAGGGCTGGTGGCTTCCGGCCAGAGATGCTAGGCGAGAGAGCTGTCGGCTCCAGAAGGGCCGGGAGAGGGCACCTCCGGGGTCAGGAGCACTGAGCAGGGCAGCGTGCCTTTCCGAGGCATCGTGTCTTCATTCATGGGCTCTGGTGTAGGTGTTCGTGGGGCAGGGATCCCTGTCTCTTCCCCAGTGGTTGAGGCAGGGATCTTTAGGTCTGCCATGGCTTAGCCCAGAGGAGGAATGATTAATTGCACTGTCCGTTTCCTAATGTTTCCGGAGCTCGCGACACCTGAAAATATGGCTCCAGTATCACCAGGTCGGGGGTGGTGAGGGTGTCCTGGCTTGGGAGGCAGAGAGGGGCTCAGAGGTGGGAAGCAAGAGGAAGTGAAGCCCTTGCCCCTTCTGAAAAGCTGTGGGTTCAAAGGAGGAGAAAGGGGAAATGAGCAGAAGCTGCATGTCTGAATATTTCTCCTTTACTGCTTATAGCAGTGGTTGGAGGAGAGCTCTACCCTCCCCAACTCGGAGGAGGGCCATCCAAGTTCACCTGGCAAGGAGGAACAGCATTCAAACGCATGTCTTCCACAAAGAGTTCCGGGGCTCTCCTTCGCCACAGCTTCCCCTTGAAGAGTTTCGAGGAACTGGTGAGGGTTTACATGAGCAAGGAGGGAATGGGGATGGAGAGAAGGAGAAGAGGGAGGTATTTTTCTCTTTCCTGCAGCCCTGAGCCTTGAGCTCATCTGGGGCATCCGCCCCCTCGTCTCTGGACTGCACACGCCCCTTGTCATGTGTGGTCAGTGGCAGTGCCTTGATCTGGCGGTGGAGGATGGGTCTGTCCTTTCAGTGACATGGGGCTCAGGGTGGTGATGAAAGTGGGTACTGGAAAAGAAACAGAACCTTAGAAGGGGCACTTGGGGCTGGGTTGGGGCAGAGTAGATGGGAATGGGGGGCATACAGGTGAATCTCGAACCTTTCATCTAGACTTGCCCTGTGCTGACTGGGCACAGGACCTCCTCTCAGAGCAAGGTAGTCGATGGTGGCAGGTGGCATCAGGGACCTTACATTTGTGGCCTTGCCTGAGAAGCCACTATTATATAGATATTATGTAGATGTTATATATATATAGCTTCTTTATAGATGAGAACACAAGGCTCAAATGTCGCCTGCAGACAAGGTATAGACCCAGCATTTGAATCCAGGTCTGTCCCGTCCCGTTCCCAAACTAGAATTCCTATTGGAGAGAATGATAATAATGACAAGTAATGCTTCTGGAGGGCTGTTTCGTGCTCTCTGTTGAGCAATTTGCAGACATCACGTCACGTGATCTCCATAGCGTCCGTTTTGCAGATAAGGAAACTGAAGCTGAGAGAGGTTACTCCTTTGCCATGAGTGACACAAATCCTAAACTGAGCCAGCCCCAAAGCCTGTGCTCTTAACCTGTAGAGGAGCCACCACTCACACACGCACCCCAAATAGATAAGACGGAAGGCACACATCGTGTGCCAGGTGGGTGTAGACACTGTTTGGGTGGAGGAGTGTGGGGCAAGAGCTTGTGGAGGGAACGTGTGACGAGTGCCTCCTCCTTTCCTCCCCTGTGATCACCCCACTGGGGTTGGCACCTCGCACAGGACAGCATGCACCTGTGCACTTTGTTCATGTGTCTGTCCCGTGGCTGGAAGGGCAGGGCCGGGTCATATCCTCTGGGTGCCTAGCTGAGGTTTAATAAGTGGTGAGTCTGCAACAAGTGTTACAGGTGAGGAAACGTGGCCCAGATGGAATAGTGACTGGATGGAACGTGGCCCACAAACTGTGGTCTAAGTGGCCTCTACGCCCAGAATTCTAAGTTGCCAATTGTGGCTGACAAGGTATCTCCCGTGAGTTTGGAGAGGTTGCTACTTTGAAGGTCAAGGGCCTCCACTCGCCACACAAGCATCTGACTTCTCTTTCCTCCACTTGTCAGTTCCGCCCCTGCCCCATGACAGTAAGAGCTGAGAAAGGAGGAGAAAGCAAGCTCACGCCACAATGAAGCCCGCAAGTTGTGTCTTGTGTCTCATGACGCCCATTTTGCAGGTGTCAAAACTGAGGTTCAGGGAAGGGCAATGATGCAGACTTAGAACTTAGTCCTACTGGAAGGACAAGATTCCCAAAAAGACAGTTCCGCCCTTCAAGGCTTAGACCCTCCCGTAAGGTTCTTTCCTCTACGAGTGAGCGGTGTGGGTTTGTAGTCCAACCAGCAGTGGTTAGCCATCAGGATTACGCCTGAAGACAGGAGCTTATTAGAAAGGGTGAGGAGGTTTGAGCCAGTGTGGTCTGCATAGCCCTGATGAGATGGGAAATTAGTTCTGATGGCAAAATTTTTATGGTCACCTTTGATTGGTGGCCATCGATTATGGCTTCCCATATATAATAATGATGTAAACTTTAGTTTTTAAGAACGTTTAAGTAAAAGTGAATCCATTTATTCTATTATTTTTTAATATTTTTTTAATGTTTATTTATTTCAGGAGAGAGAGAGCACGAGCGGGGAGAGGGCCAGAAAGAGGGAGGCAGAGGATCCAAAGCAGGCTCCATGCAGAGAGCGCAGAGCCTGATGCGGGGCTCAAACTCACGAACCATGAGCTCATGACCAGAGCAGAAATCAAGAGTTGGCTGCTTAACCGACTAAGCCACCCAGGTGCCCCAAAAGTGAATCAGCCTTTAAAGGCAAGTATGAAATACTGAGATTTGACTTTAGAGAAGCAGGGGCTTAAGGGGTTCTGGAAAGGTACTCCTGGCCCTGAACTATCTCCCCTACAAGCCTGTGGCAATTCATGAACTTCAGCAAAGGCGTTGCCCATTCTAGGAAACCTCTGTTCAAGTAGAAGCCTGCCAGAGCCAGCAAGCATCTTAGGGACTGCCTGGTCCAACCCTTCCTGTCAGGGAGGAGGACATCGAAGCCAGAGCTGAAGTCATAGAAGGGGAGTCATCACATACCTTCTTAGAAGGAGCCTCATTCTGACTCACTTTCTCTCTCAGACCCAGGGCGTACAGGGCTGGGCCAATGACCCAGATCTGTGTCCCCACCTGCTAGATGGAGAAGCACCGGGTGAGGTTTTAAGCCCAGTGGGCCTCAAAATTACCTAAGGAGCTTTGAAAAAATATAGATGCTGGGACACCATGCCCAGAGATTCTGATCAGGTGGTTTGATGTAGGCAGCATGCACAGAACTTATTCTTCAAAAATCTCCCCAGCTGCCCACTCTACACTGGGGACAAAGGACCCAACATGAGGTGGTTGGGTGATACAGTACTTGGGGTACCTCATTCTTCTTCTTCTGAATTTTCTAGGCTCCCCAATACCTAATGCAGTGAGAGAGAGAGAGAGAGAGAGAGAGAGAGAGAGAGAGAGATTGGAGGAATGAGCAAGCAATTGTGGGCTCTGTACCTGGGTGGCTCTGGCTAGGAAATCTGGCCACACCACTGATATTTACAAGATGTGCTACCCAGAGAGTCTTTTCTTCACTTTGAGATTCAGTGACCACGTAGGTGAAATGGTGACAATATTAGTCAGTACCGCAGCACACTATAGTGAGTTTTAAATGAGATAATCCATGTAAAGGGCTTAGTATGACGCCGGGCATATGTTGAGCTCTCAGTGAATGCTAATTCCTAGCGTCACTATCTTTATCATTATGGCCAGAAGCCAGAAAGATCCTGTTGTTAAGAGAAGGTAGGGACTTCCACGTAGTTGCAAATGGCAAGATCGCATTCTTTTGGATTGCCGAGCAATACTCCATTGTATATATATCCCACATCTTCTTTATCCATTCCTCCATCGATGGACATCTGGGCTCTTTCCATCCTTTGGCTATTGTCGATAGTGCTGCTATAAACATGGGGGTGCCTGTGTCCCCTCGAAACAGCACCCCCGTATCCCTTGGATAAATGCCTAGTAGTGCAGTTGCTGTCAGAGAAAGACAAATATCATATGACTTCACTCACATGAGGACTTCAAGAGACAAAACAGACGAACATAAGGGAAGGAAAACAAAAAGAATATAAAAACAGGGAGGGGGACAAAACACAAGAGACTCTTAAATATGGAGGACAAACAGAGGGTTACTGGAGGGGGTGTGGGAGAGGGGAGGGGCTAAATGGGTAGGGGGCATTAGGGAATCTACTCCTGAAATCATTGTGGCACTATGCTAACTACCTTGGATGTAAATTAAAAAAAAAATTTTTTTTTTTTAAAGAGAAGCTAGAACATTAAGTTGGAACATTCTTCAGGGCAGAGAAGGAGTTCATTAAACGGCTCAGAATTAAGACGGACAGGAGCTAAGGAAGAGCAAGCCTTAATTCCCTAGCATACCCAGGGGAAGGGGTCTCTTTTGGAGATTTGCATTGGCTTTAGTTGATTGCAATTACGCTGTCCTTCGCCGTGCTGAAAATAAAATGAAACCCTAACAAAGTTCCAGGTTTAATTGAAATTTCCTGGGATCTGTTATTACATCGCTGTGATTGTTCTGTGCCACTAATGAGCCTGTGCTAGCTGATTATCCAAGTGTCTCTCCAGTCACTGTTCCATTATTGCATTATTAATGATCAGATATGATTGTCACAGCTGATGGCTTGAACATCAAACAGGGAGAGACAAGTCAGCAAGCCCAGCAGATGGACAGATGGCCAGGGTGGGGAGGAGAGGGGCCAGTAGGCAGGGTGTGCTGGCCGACAACTTGGTACCCAGAGTGGGAGGGGGAAGGGGCGCGGACGCTCGTGTGGTAAAGGACTCAACTGAGGGGCGAGGGCCGTGCGACAAGAGGTGAGGGGCTGGGTGCGCTGGCAGCTGAGAGGTCAGGACCTAAGTGACTGATGAGGGGAACTGTTCCCGGTAGGATGGTGACTTCTAGGAGTCAGCTCAATGGTCTGCCTACCGGGAGAAATCGTCAATGAGTCATGATCAACGTAAACAAACAAAACTAACATTTCTAGGTCAACGAGGTTAATGGGAAAGTGGGAAAATCCCGATGGAAGGGTCCGGGATGGGGAGAAGCTGGAAGTTTCCCTCTTCCTTTGGGGACCTGGGTGTTATGTTGAGGAGGGGCCGAGCACCTCTCTCCCTCTCTGGTGTGCCCAGCCCCCCGAAGGGGGCTTGCATTGCAGTGAGACAGGGCTGGTGGCCCTGGAGGGGGCAGCCATTGGTTCCCGGGCACTGTCGGGGAGACCAGGGCTGGATGGGATGACCTCAGCAGAAAGTCTAGAAGGGAGCCCATGTGCTGTTGCTACCAGGGAAGTTTGAGGAGTTTTCTGGAAACTGCTGGAGTTGGTTCAGGCTAATGGTCTTTCTTAGAGATGGAAATAAACTGGGCTCCAGGGGTCTGACTGAGGAGAAAAGCCCCAGACCCCCAAGCCCCTGTGTGGGCAGGAGGCCCGTTTAAGCCTAGAGAGCCCACAAGCACCCCAGCTTGGTTTCTGGCCTGTCACCCTGTGCATCCCACCCCCCGTGCTTCCCCCGCCTTTCAGGAGGCGTCCTTTCCCGAAAACACCAGACAAGATGAGGTCATATTAGGCCCTCGACTGCTGCCAGATTTCATTCTTCTAAGATCAGCGTCGTGCTAGCATGAAATGCAAGCCAGGAGCAGGAGGGAGGACAGGGATAGACTGACGAGACGGAGGGGAGAAAGCCCACGGGCAGGAGAGAAGGAATTGACATTTGAACACGGTTTAGTAATCGGAAAATTGATCCCGAGCCTGCCCCCCTCCCCCAGCGAAAGGTGTGGGGGCTGCCGTGGTTTCTCAGAGCCCACGGTGGGGGCCCCCTGTTCTGCTACCCTTGTTGCCTCTGGCTCACTGTCTCCATGGCGAGGAGGGTAGTGGCTGGGGGCTCCCGCAGCCATGGTTTCCCCGGCAACCCTCAGGCAGCGGGGGGGGGCCCCCCCGGCCTCCCCTTACCCATTCATCCTCACCACCGCTGAGCCGCGGACCTATTTTGGAGCAACGGTGGCCTCTGCCCGCCCAGCCACCCACAGTCCCACCGACACACGCACAGGTGCCCCTCTGAGCGCTCCTGCCTCCGCACGTGGGCTCTTGGCTGAACCTGTCCAGCCTACGGGGGTCTGGCCTGACCAGCCAACCACGGAGACGGGCTTGGAGAATGCACGCAGAAGGCAGAGTCCCTCGGGGGTAGGCATTGCCTGGATCCCTCCTCCTCCAATCCTCAGGGAGGACTGAAGAGCTCCAATCAGGAGCTTGGCCTCCTCCTCCTCCTCCGGTCCCCCCAGGACCCCGGGCCAGTCAGTACTACAGCGGACCATGAGAGCAATCATAACACCACCTTGCATGTGGTTTGTCCTCCTTAAGTAAGCAGCACAGCTGCTATTATCGTCTACAGTTGACAGAAGCGGGAGCTGAGCGCCAGAGAGGTTAAGTGACCTACTCAAGGCCACATGGCTTTTGACCGGCAGGCTCAAACCCCACGTGCTGGGGAAGGCCCGGTCTGAGGGTGTCCAGGAAGATCTTTGTCCCCGGTGTGCGGGTCTTGCCATGTGTTGGCAGGGTGGGGGTTAGGGACAGGGAGGAGGGGGAAGTTGTGGTCCCGCCCTCGGGAGGCTTCCGGAGGATACGGGACAGTGCAGGCGTGTGTGCGCCTGTGTTCAACGTGCTGGCCTGCACGCCGTCTGCCGGGGTCCTGTAGGCTCACAGAGAACTGGGGGTGGGCAGGCCTGCCTTGGAAGGGGGTTGATTGTGGGGAGGCCTGGAGATGTGTAGGCAATTGGCCCCTGGGATTGGGTTTCACCTGCCGAGGCCCGGGATCACCTACTACGGGCTGAATGTTTGGGTCCCTCCAAGTTGATAGGTGGAGGCCCTAATCCCCAACGTGATGGTATTAGGAGGTGAGGTCTGTGGGAGGTGATTCGGTTTTAATGAGACCATGAGGGCGGGCCCCCATAATGGGATTTAGTGCCCCTTATTAGAAGAGGAAGGGAGACCAGCGCCTGTCTCTACAGCCACCATGTGCAGACGTAGCAAGGAGGTGGTCCTCTGTAAGCCGGAGCGAGAGTCCTCGCCCAAAGCCAAAGTCGCCAGCATCTGAATCTCAGACTGAACGGACGAAGACACCACCCATATTCTTTGCAACTCCCACCACGATGCAGGAGCCTGGAACTCTTCCGCAGCGGGGGTCCTCGGAGCCAGGAGGGGGTAAGCAGTTCCTGTGTCGGATCTCCAAGGCCAGGGCTGAGCCGAGCCCGGAGGCGAGGTGGTGACATCTAAGAGACGAGGGGGTATCCTGCGCTGCACTGAGGCCCGCTGCAGAGGCTGGGCTGGAGGGCGGAGGCACTGGGACGGGGAAGGGGAAGAGATCAAGGCACCCGCTTCCGCAGGTGTGGACCCAGGGCCAGAACAGGGAAGCTGGGCTGGCTTTCCTTTCCCTTCTCCCAGGCAGGTTTCCTCGGCTGCCTCCCAGATAAGCGGAGAGAGACAGGCCTGGGCTTTCCCCTCCCCGCTCCCCCCAGCCCCACACCTAGTGGAGGTCCCTAGAGAGGCCACGGAAGAGGGGTAAAAATGCCAGCGGGCAGCAAGCAGCAAGCAAAGAGAAGTCCCCAACCCCATAAACACACTAGAGCCCAACACTGGCTCCAGGGCGGTGACCGTGCGGCCACCGAGTGTGGTTCCCCATCAGGGCCAGACTTTCCTCCCCCTGCCTCTGAGAGGGACCACCCAGGACTCCCTACACCTTTCCTGGGAAAGAAGTGCCCGTCTTGTTCTTAACATTCTCCCGGGAAAGAAATTTCGTTCTGGCAGCTTCTTTCCACATCTGTCTTTGTCAGGAAATTGAGATTGGAGAGATTTTTCCAGGGTGTGTTCCATGCCAGGTGAAGTCATTAACCTCGTCGCAGGTGATCCTTCCCACAGCCCTGCAGGGATGGGAGGGCAGGACCGTGCCCGTCTCAGTCACGGGGAAACTGAGGCTCTGGGACTTTGGGTGAATCGATCCCCCCAAGTACTGTCTCCCAAGGGTCAGAGCTGGGATGGGAACGTTTTGATTTCAAGTCGTCCATCCTGTTTCCCTGATAACTGGCCACAGCTCCAATAATGTCGCAGTCCCTGGGGCACCTGGGTGGCTCAGTTGGTTAAGCGTCCGACTCTTGATTTGGGCTCAGGTCATGATCTCACGGTTCTTGAGTTCAAGCCCCGCACCAGGCTCTGTGCTGATAGCTTAGAGCCTGCTTGGGACTCTCTCTCCCCCTCTCTCTGCCCCTTCCCTGCTCACGCTCTCTCTCTCCCTCTCTCAAAATAAATAAACTTAAAGAAAAATCACAGTCTCTTTCTACTGTGGATGAAACAAATTGCTCGACAGCGCCCAGCAAACCCTGCAGCTACCCCACCCCCAGGCCAGGGGCTAACCAGAAGTCTGATGGGGGAGTCCTGGTGCCAGCCCATGCCCCTCCGACCCACCCACAGCCCACCCCTCAGCCAGCTGCTCGGCTCGGAATAGAGATCAGGAAGATCCCTCAGTCCTTGTCATCTCGCCTGTCCCCACCCCTTTCTGCTCTGGTCTGGAAATGTTGAGTTGATTATATTCTGTGCTCAATCACCAGAAATAATCAATCTGTAATTAAGAGCATCCCCTAGCCCTTTCCCAGCCTTCCTTAGGCTCCCTCTCCTTCAGCCCCCCTGCCTGCCACCTCCCTTTCCTCCCCCTCCCACCTGCCTTTCCAGCATGGACTCGTCTTAATGAGATTTCTCTGTTACAAATGACCAGTTTGTAATAATTATATTTTGTGCAGCAATCGTGGTTTAAAAATGATTTCAAGCAGGGAAGGCTCCAATTTATTAGGCGTCAAATTTTCTGTGGTGAACTTTTAACTGGAAGCCACGCTCAGACACGGAGGGGGCCATCTCTGCCACCCTGGGATGAGCAATAGTCCTGAAATATTGATGGCTGCTGGGTGGGAATGTAGTCAAGGAGAGTTCGTTTTGATTACAATGAATGAATCTCCAAACAACCGCTTGGCTTGTCCTGGGTGTCCCATATCCCTCCTCTCCCACCCCACCCCCGACTGTGGCAGAGGGAAGGGAAACGGGTAGAGCAGGCAGAGGGGAGTGAGAGGGGATGGCAGCCAGTGCCAGACCTGGGAGAAGGAACAGGAGGATCGGGACCCTGTGCCAGAAGCGCTTCTGCACAGGCGTGTGGGTGTCGCGGAGAGGCATCTTCACGTGCACCTGCACACCCTCTTTAAAAAATTCTGTAAAGAGCCGTGAGGCGAGCCGGTGACTAGGTGGTGTTTGGGACTTCCGGCTTTGGGACCGACCTGAGTTCAAATCTGCGGCGTCCTGCTCTGCATAGATCCTTCACAGTCTGTGCCCCCCGCCCCCCCCCCATAACCTTCCCCATCCTCACCTTGGCGCTTTTTGTCCCTGGATGTCTAACCATGTGGCGACCCCAGGGAGGGTTTTACCAGCACAGTTTGCTCTTTGGGGGCTCTCCCCTAGGGTGGTGGAATGATGTAGCGAGAGCCTTGCCACATTTATCAGCAAAACACCCAGTTTCCGGCTGCATTCTTGCCCCAAGTGCTGTCAGGACACGTCAGAAGCTCCGAGACCCTTCTGTAGCATGGATGATAATCGTATTGCTGCTCCATCAACATTCCTGGCCCGGGAGAGCCCGGTGACTGGGGGCCAAGATGTTTCCTCTTTGCTCCCCACCGTCCCTGCACAGAGCCCGGCCCCAGTGGACGAAGGATTGTCAGGAGGGGCACAGAAGCTGATGCGTCAGGGACAGACACGAGGGAATCATTGCTGTCCTAGTTTTCATCTCCTTCAATGGTCCTTCTCTTCCAGAAGCTCTGGGTGAGCAAGTCTGTCTTTCCCATTTGCCTTCTGCCCCCGGACTCCACACAACCCCCCTCTTCCGGCTCCCTTCTCTTCCCACAGACCATCTTCCACGTCTCCACAAGCATGTTCTAGAGCTGTCTCATTCGACCCCACCCATCCCACCACGCCATTCCTCTGTGCTGGCTCCTCCTGCCCCGTGCGCCCATCACCCCAGGGACGGCAGCACCCCGTTCCTCAGGCCCCTGCACCCACCCCGTCAGCTCTGCTGTCCTGGGCGTGGGTCCCCTCCCAGCCCACCTCTCTCCCTGCTGACCAGACAGAGCTTTCTAAAGTGATCATTCACCATGTGACTCCCTAGCTTAACATGCTTCAGGGGCTTAGCGTTATCTTTTCTTCGGCAGCAATAAATGTTTACCAAGCTCCTACTGTGCACCTGGCCACTCCGGATAAAGTCCTAACCCCTGGGCATCCATACCGGGTCCTTCACGGTCTGTCCCTGCCCTGTGCCAGTGTTGGGTCTTTACCTCCTACCTGTGACACATTCCCTTCTCCCCTGATTCCATCAGCTCCTCCTGGCTTTACTGCCTAATCTTTTTTTTTTTTTAATGTTTGTTTATTTATTTATTTATTTATTTATTTATTTATTGAGAGAGAGAGAGAGAACACAAGCAGGGGAGGGGCAGAGAGAGGGAGACACAGAATCCAAAGCAGGCTCCAGGCTCCGAGCTGTCGGCACAGAGCCCGACGCGGGGCTCGAACCCACTAACTCTGAGATCATGACCCGAGCCGAAGTCGGATGCTCAACTGCCTGAGCCACCCAGGTGACCCTCATTGCCTATCTTCTAAGACAATTCTGGTATCCCTTCCCCCAAGAACCTTTCCCCAGTCACCAGGCTAGGTTAAATGCCATCCGGGGCGCCCATAAACTACCAGGACCCCCGCCTCCCTGCCCGTCCCATGAGCTCACGAGGCGCGGTCACACCATGCGCCACATTCTCTTTCCGTTGCCTGGAGCACAGTAGGATCTCAGACAGACATTCTGAATGAACAGCTATAATCACTGGCTCCTGTTTATGAGCTTTTTCTTTATTTTTGAGTTTCTTTTTAATGTACGTTCTGCAGCAGGAACAAGCCTACTGAATAATAATGACAGCTATAATTTATTAAGTGCTTACTATTTGTCAAGCATCCGCCAAATTCTTAGCACTCATTATCTCATTAAATCCTCATTATGTGAGGTGGGTACTAGTAAACCTTATTATTTCCATTTTACAGATAGGGAAACTGAGGCTCGGAGAGGTTTACTGCTGGACACTTGCCCACGAACCCCGTGTCCAATTCCAATGCTTGGCCACTTGACCACGGGGCTACAGGGCCCGCCATCCGCCTCCCGGATTAACCTACCTGGACTAGCCCCCTGAGGAGAAGGCTCAGGTGCCCCAGCCTCCCAGGCGAGGCTCCGTGTCTCACCTCCTGTGCCGGGCAGCAGAGGGAAGGCTTGTCATCTCGGTCTGCGCTGGCTTCTTTCTGGGAGCAGCCCAGCCATGGCCTGGAGGACAGCGCGGGCAGGGCAGGGACGTCTGCTCCCCACTGGCTGGCTGCTGAGTGCCTGTGGGCCAGAGCGTTTGGGTGGGTGCAGGGCTTTGAGGACCACCCACCCCCACCCCCCCCACCCCCCGCCCCAGGAGACTCAGTTAATTTTGGCTGGGAGTCTGCGGCAGGGCTAGACGACTGGAGAGCGCCCTTGATGGGTATGCAGGAGGCCAGGGCATCTGCAGCTGGTGCAGCCCCTCAGAGTGCCCCTGAGATCAAGTCACTTTAGCAGGGCTCCTGCCAGACGGGTGGTGCGGCCAATCACCACCCGGTGGGGGGCCGGCAACGTTCAATGGGGAGGAAAAATGCTTCAAAGCCTGCCTTCCCAGCTAGAAATTCCCCTGGGCAAGCAAGTTCCAGAACCAAGGAGCAAGCAGCCTTTCTTCTGCATCACTTCCAGGAAGAAGTGGCCCCGGGCTCAGGGTGGGGCTGAAAATGACTGGGTTGCAGAGCTGGTCCTTCAGGGCCCAGCTGGGGCTTGAGAAACTGCCGTGGAAAGTAAGATTTGCTCCCAAGAAACAGGAACGAAACTTTTCCAGCAACCCCTCCTGGAGGGAGAGTTTGCCCCAGAGGTTTTTATGCTATTATTCCACAACCTACAGCATCTTATTTTGGGCTTGCATTTGAATCCTTGGGGAAAAACCTGGCGTAGAGCAGTTAGCTGGGGATCCTGTTAAAGTTGCAGACTCTGGTTCGTACATCTACCCTGGTGCCCGAGATTCTGCATTGGGTCCAGGGCAGTGTAGTGTCACCATTTCCTGGCTGTGAGACTCGGAGCACATTATTTAATCCCTCCAAGGCTCAGTCCCTCATCTATAAAATGGCGATGGGATTAGCTACTTACCGGGCCGCCGAGGGGACCAAAGACATGACCTTGTGTCAAGTGATCAGTTAGTAAGGGAGACGCAGTAAAGTACCTGGCACGGAGCAGGGGTTCGGCGCATAAATGTTCTTCCCTCGTTCAAAGTGCCTTTGTGTTCATTTGAGCCCATGGGGCAAGCATAGCAGGTGCTATTCGCCCCACTTTGCAGATGAAGAATCACTCACACGGTCAGCTAGTGGCTGAAGTGCTCTAGACCCTGGGATTCCTGCCCCAAGTTCCATGTCCCTCCCACTGCGGCATATTCCTTTCCCGTCAGATTGGAGATTTATGCGTCTACCAGATGAGGAACAAGTTGGTACCTATGGTGAAAATCCTGACAATATTGCAGAAATCTGTGTAGGGCTCTCACTGGGCAGGCAGCCATGGCTGGCCTTCTGGAATCCTGGGGGGAGAGCTGGGAACTTGGAAGACGATGTTCCCGTCACACGGCTCCCCTCTGGGCCGGCCTGCACATCGATCCCAGCAAGCATTTCAGGAAGGAACAAATGCTTGGACCAGCTTCCCCCATGGGCAAGAAAGCAAGTGGATGAGAGACATCTGCGGTTGACTCTAGAGTAAGAAGACTCCCCTTGGCCCCGGCTATCAGAGGCATCGGTAGAGGCAGCTCTGGCCAGGCCCCACAGCTGGCTGCCACAGCTCTGGGAAGGTTGGAACAATCCAGAACATTCTTCCCATCCTTCCAGCCCACCCCGCTGTTGGCGACAGCCTCTCAACTGCCTTGCTGCCCTGCTCTGGACAAGGCTCAGGCCCTGCTCTGGCCGGGGCTCCTGGGGCCTCGTGTACATCATTCCATTCGCCTTCCCAAGGTAGCCCCATCACACAGTTGTTAGTCTTGTTGGCCAGAAAAGCCAGCGGAGGCTCCAGAGATAGCAAAGGGCATGATTGATTCTAGTCCAGGGACAGGATCTTCTGGACTGTGTGACATTTGGGTTGAGCCCTGCTCAAGTCAAGTCTTCTGATTCCCATCGGGCTGCTTGGCATGAGGAAATTCCAGGGAGCATTCCCGGATTTGACATTTCCACTTCGGCCACGTGTGATTATCCCCAAAGGCCTTCCACGCAGACCCTTTGTCGTTTTGCTGAGGCAGGAAAGAGAATCCCATGAGCACTGAGCTCTCAGTACTGGGGAGCCAAGTGGAGGCCTTGCATCCGTCTGTCTGGTGAGGCCTTTCTTGATGAATTGTCACAGCTTCCCCGAGAGGTTGACGTTGTCTTTACGTTCCAGATGAGAGAATGGAAGCACTGCATGGCCTGTGCCGTCAGACATTGGGAGACACAAGAGGCATTAGGGTCCCTCAAGAACGTCCAGGGTCTCCTGTGCCTTATTTGTAGGGAATCCTCAAGGCTCACGGGGGAGGAAGAAAAGGCAAAGACTGGATGTGTTGCTAAGTCCATGACATCGGTGGGATTTCTAGAAGAAGCACTGAACTCCTGCCGGCAGGTGGGGGGCTTCTTGACTATTCCACTAGGAGGGCATGGCTTCAGTTGGGCAGCGGGCACCCCTGCGATCTTAGATCCCCAGCACCCCAGCACCAGGTTGGTTCCAACCCCACCCAGGCCAAGACCAGGCATTTCAGATCTCATCACCAGCTTCATGATCCAGTCTGGCCTGCGTGCAGTCATCAAGCGCTTTTACAAGCGTGGTGGCTTTGGGTCCTCACGATGTCGACGTAGAGTCGGGCGGGCATGACAAAAACCTAAGGTAAAGAGTTTAAGCCATTCTGCTTCAGTCACAAGAAAGCGGGGACTGCAACCAAGGTCTTCTACATTTGCATGACAGCCTGTAGCTTCTCTGAACAGCCAACCTGTGTATTCCCCAGGATAGCCAATGAAACACAAGTTTCACCTTCATTTTAGTTTAGTTTCATAACAACCCTGAGAGGCAGACAAAAGTAGGTAACGATATCCCCGTTTTCAGGTGGAGAAGCCGATGGGCTCAACCTGTGCTCTGATGGTTCTGTTGGGACAAGCGGGGAGGGCGGGTTGGATGTCAAGAAAGGCAGGGGAGGGCAGCGGCTCTGTGAACGTTCAGGCTTAGGTGCCCTATTTAGAAGCACCCTCGCTAGAGCATTCTTGCCACTTTCACAGAAGGCTGTTAATTAAATGAAGAGTCCTTGTTAATAGGCTTTGGGGGGTTCCCTAGGGCAGCACAAAGATCTAGGCAAGATTCAGGACGGAGCAGCTAACTTCTGGAAAATTGCAAAGCCTCTGTCTCCTCTCGCCAACAATTAAGGTGCTTGCTCACGGTTGGGCATCTTCTCCTGCCTCCCTGGAGACAGCACCCCAGCCAAGAATGCCTTTTGCCATTGTCCTTGACCCGGAGGGGGAGGCCCTCCTGTGGAGCATGGCATGGGCATGCCTGTGTCTTTTGTGTGTGCGTGTGCATAAGAATGGACATGGCTATCATGTTCCCTGTGCATGTAGACATTGCGTGCCTCTGTGTGTGTGTGTGTGTGTGTGTGTGTGTGTGCAATACTGCACGTGTGAACCTGTGACCGGTGGGCATCACCCCCCCACCTGAGCACACAGCTGTCTCCTTCAGCCCTGGCCTGTCTTATCCCTGAGCCCTACTGTTGTGGTGAGTTGTCGAATGCAAACATCAACTCCACGGCGTCTCCTTTCCGGGGAAGCCAGGACAGGCAGGTAATTTATCAAACACTCCCTAAAATAGTCCTCCAGCCTCTTGCCCCCCTCTCTCGACGCTGTCTGATTCTCGATTGTTTCTTCTTTCTGTCTCTTGCTTTTTCTGCCTGGAGATTGACAGCCTCCTGCTAATACAGCCTTAGAAATGCCAGGTGCTGGTGGAACCTTCACTTCCCTCTGCCCCAGCCTCCGTCCCTCCACTAACGGCTCCCCGGCTGACTCAGGCGTCACTGCGGTTGCTGCTGTCTGTGTTTCTGCTCGGCGGGCTGATGGATGAGGCCGCGTCCCCCGCACTGCAGAACACTCAGGAACCAGGGGCACATGCACTCTGATCTGCTGAGTTATGGACTCGCTAATGAGACTCCTCCTGACACCAGCAAGCCCGTCACTGCCCTAATTTTGCCCTGTTCCCAATTCTCTCGCCTTTTCGGCAGACCCATGCCTTGTGACCCGGTGAACCAGTCGGCCGTCCTCTTAAGGGGTTGAAGAGAAGGAATGAATTTGCATTCTCCGTCATCTCCACTTCCAAGAGGAAGGAACCCAGGGCAGCCAAGGGAGAGAGGGGTCTGTTTCCGAGAAAGAATGGTGCTGAAGGAGCTCGTTTGCCAAGTGCTGTGCTAGGTGCTTGAAGCTGTTGTCTCCTTCTGTCTCGCATTCTGTGAGGCGGATATTGTCTCCACGGAGAGAGAAGTGAGAACAGGAGAAAACGAGACTCAGAGGAGGCAAGGTCATACCCTAGGTCATGATTACAGGCAACAGAAACCGACTCCCGCTAACGTAAACAGAAAAGGACGTGCGGGGGGAGATACTGAAGGTTTACAGAACGCATGGGAAGCCGGGAGCACACGATGAGCCAAGATGGCTGGGTGACGGTCAAGACCACACCGACAAGAGTCTGTTAGGGGACACTGGACGCTGGATGTCACCGTGGCCACTGCCAAAATGCGTTTCAAATTCTTTCCGTGCCTTTATATCCTCATCTTAAAATCCAGAGTCGCAAGTGGCATCAACTGAGGGTTAGCAGGCCATGATGCCAGGGTCAGGACACCCGTCGTGGATCCTGACTCCTACCAAGGATCACTTGAAGGCCTCCCAAATACGGAAAAGGGGGTTCCGGAACTGAGCTGCCAACCTCTCACGAAGTAGCAAACCAGACCCGCCTCCCCTGCCCCCACCCAGCAGGGGAGAGGCCGAACAAGGACAAAAACCTTGTCTTCTAGGTTCCAAATCATGTGTTCTCTCTACCACCACCAGGGGCAAAGTTCCAAGCCGTTTAACAACTGATGGGGCACCGACGCCGGCCAATCAGAATAGATGCCACCAGGAGTAAGAGTTCTGTCATGGCTGTGCCCAAAGCTGATTATCCATTCTACACACAAAGCAAAATTAGAACTCAAGGCTCCCCAGCTTTTCCATAGATAATGTAATACTTGATGGCACGCTGGGGTAAACTTGAGACAACTGGGAAAGGGAGGAGGGTGGTGAGGAGGGAGGGAGGGAGAGAGGTGGGGGAGATGTATGGCTTGGTAGGGGAAAGCTCATTGTATTTTCTTAGAATATGCCAGGCGACCCAAGAGCGGTGGTCTTAAAATACCCCACAAGCCCCCTTATAATCTGTTCTCCATCACCTCTCTAACCTCCTCTTCTCCTTCTCTCCTCCACTCACTCCTCTCCAGCCACCCAGGCCCCCTTGCTGTTCTGTGAACGCACCAAACTTGCTCTGCCACAGGGCCTTTGCACTTGGTCTCTCCTTTGCCCAAATTTTCTTCTGCAGATGTCTGCCTGGCTTATTTCTTCACCTCCTGCAAATCTTTGCTCAACCATCAGCTTCTCAGTAAGGTCTGCCCTGACTACCTTGTTTTCTCAATCTCTTTTACTCAGCTGGATTTTTTTTTTTCCTTTTTAGTACTCACCACCTCACATGACTATGTTATGACTTATTTTTTGCCTCTCTCCGTGAAAATATAAACCCCAAAGGACAGAGGCCTTTGCCTGTTTATTGAGGGATAGGTTTTCCTGGGTTTCATGTCATATTTGTTGAAGGAATGAATCAAAATACAGACTCTTAGGGATGACATTAAAATTTTAAATTTGCACGGAATTTAGATTTCGGAAACGAGAAAACATTTTCTAACTTTTAGATGGTAACTTAATGTTGTTTCCACGAACGGAACCTTTTGTATCGGGTTTTATGTTTGAAACGTTTCCATGTCATTCTTGTT
This sequence comes from Herpailurus yagouaroundi, assembly GCF_014898765.1. Lineage (NCBI taxonomy): Eukaryota > Metazoa > Chordata > Mammalia > Carnivora > Felidae > Herpailurus > Herpailurus yagouaroundi. Next base: position 11,852,618 of record NW_024412402.1, on the reverse strand, counting down.
CCAGGTTTTCAATCCAGATCTCTTCAAATTCTTGCTCGTCTTCATTGACAAGAAACTTCATGTGCCAAAGTCAGCGGCACGTTCAAAATTTTATGGCCGTCGGAATTATATTCAAAGCCCCTCGGAGAGCTCTCCCTTTTCTTTCATTGACAAATGTAATGTTAAAATATCTTGCCATAATGCTAATGGATTTGAGTGCTCTGGAACTTTCTCATATCAAGTATTTTAAGTTAATGCTGAGGCTCTAATTTGTAGCAGGTGTGTGCATTGTTAGAGCAGTCCCCCTGCAGCTTGTTTGGATGCCCCTGAAAGGGGCACAGGAGCTGGAAATGTTCAGAAGCGTTTGATATTCGTGAAGATACAGGGTTGGGCCACTGCCTGGAGGCGTATCTGCCAGCGGCTCCCCCCTCCCCCCGATTCTGCGTCCATCCCCAGCCCTGTCCAGCAGCGTCTTGGGGTCTGTGCCTTGAGCTCGGCTTGTTCCAAACCAAGAGTCCCCCAGCAATAAATGGCAGCGGCAGGTTCTGAGCTGGTAATTCAAGTACACACCCAGGCACGGGAGCATCTCCTGGGCCACGTTTAGCCCATCACGGGGTGGCAGAGCGTGGGGGAGTAGTTCAGGGTCATTGCTGAGGAGGACCGTAGGACTCACCATGATACCCTGCTCTGCTCCTGCTATTTTCCAAGGAACCTTGGCAAGGGCTCTCCAACAGCCCCCACCCCCACCTGCTGTTCTGCAGAGCTCTGAGACCTCACAGCAGTTCATCAGTGCGTGGTGCCCATCCCCTCTTTGGGAAGCTCTACTTCCGAACCCTGGGACTGGGGTCCCACTTGTGCGCTAACCGGCCCGGCCAGGTCGCTTCACTTCTCTGAACTTAGGTTTCCTCATCCAAATAGATGGGGAGTTTGGATAGAATGAATGCTTCTCAGATGCTTGTCAGGGATCCTAGGATTCTGGGAAATGTCTCAGGGACGATTTGCAAACAAGCAGAAACAGAAAGGGGACAGGTGGAAGAGACTTTTCCTCATGTCCCTCTTCAACCAGAATACCTCCGTTTTTATCCGTTTTCCATCCGGACATCCCACAGAAGATTCTGGTAAAAAGCGAGGTGCTTGTTGCTAACATGAAAGCTTGAAAGCCGCTGTATCCATTGGGAATGATCTCTCTCTCCTAGGCCCCCTACCTCGCATTGTTCCCTTGTTCAAGGGGAAAATCATTCTAATTGAACCTTTAATCAATGTGTAATTATAAATAAATGCCATCTTTCTTTAATAAAATCCTATCGCCATCGGCTTCAAGAGTTCCGTATCTCTGGATTTTCTTCCACGGGGTGGACACCATTTTAGTGACCCTCACCTAGCAGAGCTCAGATAAAATATTTACGATCCTCAATATCCAGGCCCACGTGCATCCACACCTCCGTCACAATTTGCAGGTTTCTTGGGGGAAGACCCTCTTTTCCTTCAATACCACTTTTTTTTTTTTTTCTGGCAAGATTCCACCTTCTTAGAGGCATTCCGCACAGCTTAACTTTATGACAACCGCACAAGCATTCCCCCCCCAAAAGATGGACCCAATCGTTAACCAGGGATTGTTTTCTTTACGGATGCTGAAGCACGGGGGGCAGGGGAGTTGGAGTAATCTTTTAATACTCCACCACTTGATGAGGCCAAAGAGGGGATTCAGATGTGGGGCACTGGCCAGGACACCAAGGCTTTTGGTCTCTCCAGGAGTCCTTCCCAAGGCACCTGTGGGGAGGGGAGAGAGAGCCGATGGGCCCCAGAGCTCTTATCTGCCCCCTGAGACAATCAGAGCAGGGAGTTTGGGCAGAAATGCGGTTGAGCACCTCACCATCACCCCCCCCCCCAATACCTCTGTCCAGAATTCAGACCCCACAGGGGTGGCTTTATTCGGCACAAAGACAATCTGGCCCTCTTACTTTCAGCCTAAGTCCTCTCAATGACGATTGTAGCTTTTGGAAGTTTCCAAAAAGCTTAGGGACCAGAAACACAGAGAATGTCAGAGCCCAAGGCTTCTCTTTCCCTAGGACTCTGAGGTTTGCATGACCCCTTTTGTTTGCTTATTTATCCCGCTGCCTCAAATTAGAAGTGAAAACCAGAACAAAGAAACAAGAGACATTCCTCGGGGTGGGATTACCTACGTAGTAGTCCTCGCCTTGGGGTTTGCTCTTGCCAAGCCGGTTTGGAGTCTGTCATGCTATTGGGACACACAAAATACCCCAAGGTCCCCCTTTCATCTGCTGGCTTCTAGGCCTGTGGAAAGTCCAATTCTGAAGGAAAGGGGGGAGCTGGCCCTTTCTGGGTTTCTGGGATCGCTGCAAATCTTCCCAGGCTTCCGCAGACAGATTTTCATACTGAGGCTATCAGTTCCGAGCCCTCCTCCCACATCCACGGGGAAAGTGTCAGGGAAACAGGAGAAGGAGGATGCTGGGGGAAGGCTGCCGACCTGAGGCCACGGTTCATCTCCCATCATCCTTTTATCCCGGGTTGAGGCCGCCTATTCCGAGTCCTGCCTGCTCGGATGTGGCCCGGAGGGGTGCACAGAAAAGTCCAGAGCATCCTGTCGGAAGACTGACTTCTGCTTGTTTTTCCTGTCTGCCCGGGGGCAGGGTACCTCGATTCTCTGAGCCTCTGTTTTGTAAAGGGAAAAACCTGAAATGGGGGTCACTCCCGTCAGGAAAGCACATCCCAAACGGAGCTGGGAAGCCATTAGGGGAGCGGGTCTTACGTGTGTCCACGCCTGCACAGAACGTGAACTTCGAATGCAGCTCATTGCCAAACTGCACCGTCTTCCTTCTTGCAGCCCCAGACAGCAAGCTACAAATTCCACAGACATCAGACTCTTTCAGGGAATTACAATTTTGTGAACCGATTTATGGTAGCCTTCTTGAAATTCCCCTTTTTGCCTTTCCTCTGCCTTTCCCCCTCAGCAGAGCACGATTTGGGTTTTCTCCCGAATCTGTGTCTCCCGGATTGCAATTCCTAAGGCCGGGGCGCCCCCCACCCCCGAATACATTTCTGTTTGCCTTGCAGCCTCCTTGCAAATGTTGACAGCTTCCTCCTAGGTCAAATGGGGAAAAGATTACCTACCCCCCTTCTCTCCTCATGGTGGTGGTGAGAATCAATGAGACAGCCCTGCGAGATGATAAATACATTTCACAAAGTTTTCACGGTGGGTGTGCACATGTGTGCACGAGCGTATGTATTCTATGCGATCCATTGGGGCAGACGGACAGGTGGCCCTTCCAAGATGTCATTCCCAAGTTCCCATGTAAATTGCTACACAGTGGGGCCGGAGAAGATCAGAAGAGCTCAAGTACCCTCTGGTGAAAATTAATGGGGGTAGGAAGGGTTCAGGGGGAAGGCCAGCCTTTGATGTAACTGTGCTCTCACTCTACCCTTGTATCAGAAGAAAAACAAGAGACCAGAGGTGCAGCCAAGCTCTGACACCTCAGGGAGGGAGCCTGGGGGGTGGGTGTGTGTGTGGGGGGGGTGGGGACGGGGGGCAGGATTATGTCCAGAAGTTTTGTGGGAAAAGGAGCCTCGCCTTGACCAACCTGCCTCTAACTTCCCATCGCTGTTCTAAAGGTGCCCCGGAGAAGCAGACACCGCTACCTGAGCCCTGTCCGCTCTTTTCCTTGAATTCAATTCCACAAGGATTTTATCCAGCCTCTCCCCCAGTGCTTCACATTTTCTATGGTGCTCTCTGGTTGACAAAACTCCTATCGATTACCTCCCTTTGATTCTCCCTGTAACATCGGAAGGCAGGTAGCGGAGAAATTAGTATCCTTAATTTCCAGAAGAAGAAAAGGAGACTCAGGAATTATGTGATTTGCCTAAGGGCGCTCAGCTTGCAGGAGCAGAGCTAGAACTCATATTTAGGGCTTCTGACCGTCCTTCAGCAGCTCCCTTGGGTTTGAATCTCAAGTCCTTACCAGGGTGCAAGAAGCTCATAGGCATGTGCACCCCTCTCCCCCTACCATGAAGGCTTCCCTAGCTTGCCCATGGGGAGGGGTTATGCCCGCCCCCCTCCTCCCCCATTCTCTCCACCTCCCCTGCTTCCACTGTCATTACTTGTTTGCTCCCTGAGGGCTGCTCATCTCTGCATCTTCAGCATCTAGCATAGTGCCTGGCACATAATCCACATTTATTAACAACAAATACACAAAAGAACGGGCATCTCAGGTAGGCAAATGACGGAAACAGCCTAAGTGGCCAACAGGAGTAGTGGAATGGTTAAATAGACCAGGACGCATCCCCTAGATGGAATATTATGCAGCTACCAAAAATTATGCCGATGAAAAATTAATATTGCCTTGAAAAACTCTTTTAAGATATAATGTTATGTGGGAACTCAACATACAAAGTTGCACGTACGTCATGGTCCTAGCTATCTACAATGACACAAAAGCAAAGTCTCAAAAATCATACAAGAGAAAAGAAGTTGAGATCATGGATGATTTTGCTTCTTTCCATCTGTCCATCGTGTCCGGTTTAATAGACATGCGTTATCTTTATAATGAATACAACAGTGGCTCAGATGGTGATCGATACATATAAACATAGTAAGGGAATTGATTGCTTTCACCCTTCATATCTCCAGGTTCAAGTGACTTACTTCTCTGGTGCTGAAAACGTGCTAATAGGATGTCAGAGCCGTTGTCTAAACATCCGGAGAACTCCTGGAGGCTGGGAAAACATCCGGGAGGCAGGCAATCTAAAGTTGTTGCACCCAATTTTAGAAAATAAAGTGGTGGCCGTTAAGAACTCGGCCTCGGGTTCACCAAGAACAAAGCCTCCCAGACTCACCTCATTTTCCTCTCGGAAGAAGTTGCTCGACTGGTAGATAAGGAGAATGTTACAGACATAATGTGTATCGATTCCGCAGTCCTGTTGACAAAGCCTCTCACGTCCTTACGAACGAGGCGGAGAAATGTGGGCTGGAAGACAGCACTCTGAAACTTAAGACTTAAGTAACTATGGACTTAAGGGAGATTGAGCAACAAACACAAATCACACAGTTTAACGGATGGGAGGCTGTTCTGGGGCAGGCACCCCCGTGCCCTCCCCAAGGCTGGCATTGCTAAGCACCCACATCACTCTTTCCCCCTGAATCCCGATGGAGCTTCTGAGTCCTTCTTGGCACAGGGCTCCATGCAGCCCTCAGCCGTCAGTGAGAACAGACATGCCACCCGTTGGCCATCCTTGACTTTCAGGGCGGTCTTAGAGACATGCCACAGGACTATTTGGTACTCCATCCCGTTCCACATGTTTATAAATGATTTGGAATGAAGACCTAGAAAACAGGTGTATCCGATTTAGAGGTGACCTCAAGTCGAGAGGGAAAGATGATAGAGTCCAATTTTATTTAAAAAAAAAAATTTTTTTTTAATGTTTATTTATTTTTGAGACAGAGAGAGACAGAGCATGAACAGGGGAGGGGCAGAGAGAGAGGGAGACACAGAATCTGAAACAGGCTCCGGGCTCTGAGCTGTCAGCACAGAGCCCGACGTGGGGCTCGAACCCACGGACCGTGAGATCATGACCTGAGCCGAAGTCGGATGCTTAACCGACCGAGCCACCCAGGCGCCCCAATAGAGTCCAATTTTAAACCATCTGAGCAGATTACGATAGGGGATAGAAACCAAGGAGAAATTTTACAGCAGCAAGTATAATCCTGTACTTGATTTTAGAAAGGAATTGCGAAACCAAGGCGCCTGGGTGGCTCAGTCGGTTGAGCCTCCGCCTTTGGCTCAGGTCATGATCTCAAGGCTGGTGAGTTTGAGCCCCGCATCGGGCTCTCTGCTGACAGCTCGGAGCCCGGAGCCTGCTTCGGATTCTGTGTCTCCCTCTCCCTCTGCCCCTCCTCTGCTCAGGCTCTGCCTCTCTCTCTCTCAAAAATAAATAAACATTAAAAAAGTTAAAAAGCAACGGAACAGTGACACCGTAACTTGATAGCAGCTCATGAAATAGGGGAAAGGAGGGGACAAACATGAGGTTTTAGCTGAGTCTAAGCTCATCTTGAGCCACAGAATGTGTGTGGCGTCGATAAGGTCAGTACAATGTTCGGCTTTGTTGATGGAATGCAGGGTGCAGGATACAGAGGTGAAGATGAGCTAAACTCATCCAGAGCCAGACTTGAACTAAAATTTTAGGGACTCGAAGCACCAAAAAGTATAACGGTGCGCCCACTGCCAGCTCATGTCACTCCGAAGAAATCAATAGCAGAGAATAAAATCAGAGTAGGTAAAGTCCAGAAAATTCTATGTTTTCTCCTGAAAACAGTGTTGATTACGTTTGAAATGTAAAAGATCAGATTTCAAAAAGCTAGTGCCCTTGCTTTGCTGTAGCCCTAAGGATCCTGTTGGTTTGCGTGCTGGCTAGGCTAACACTGGGCACAATGCGCTCAGCCCTGGAGGTCCCACTTGGAGATGGACTTTGCTGTAGCAGCATCCAGATCTGACCATTCCCGCCTATCTTCCCAAACTTCCCTTGGCTCCCCTGTGTGTACAGAATTGAATGCAGTCTCTCAGTCTGGAAGCATGCAAAGCTAGCCAGAGCCTGAAAGAAGGATGTGCTTTTAAAAATCAAAGCAGGACAAGTGATTTAAAAGCCAAAAGTACCAAAAGGTACTTATAATGAAATACAACAGTCTCTGGTTCTATACTTGTCAACAATTTCAGTTGTGTTCCCCAGAGGCTTACCATTTTTTATCTTTTTGATTGATTTATTCTGGTAATTACTTTTGTATCTCTAAATAATATGTTTTTATGGATATGTCTTGATTTATGTACTTTACACATTATTTATTGATTCCCTGTGATGATGGTCGAGTATTTAATTATCTTACCCCCTCCTTCCCTCATCCTTCCACTATTGCTATTTTTGGTAAAAATCAATATAATTATTACTTTGCTTATGGAAATACTGTTTACTGCTTCATCAATTAGCTGCATGTCCTTTTTATATAACTTTTTATTCTCCCTAGAGTTTCTAATTCCTTTGTTTTTGTCTTGCATTATGTGTCTTTATAGAATTCTCTGTGTGTGTGTGTGTGCGTGTGTGTGTGTGTGTGTGTGTGCGTGTGCGTGTGTGTGTGTGTGTGTGTGTGTGTGTTTTCTTAGGTATTCAATAAGCCTCTCTTTTGTTTTTCTTGAAAACCTCTTTACAGAGACCTCAGTCCTCCTGTGCCAGTCTGGACTGGTTGTTCTTTGGACGACCAGGACAGCGATCAGTCCCAGAATTGCCCCTTACTGTTTTTGTGGGTTAGATCCAATGTTTTCCTCAGCCCATATTTTCCTTTTTCTTCATTTATTCCATTTTTCATGAGCACACTCTCAACTAAATCCCCAAGAAAGAGAGCATGAAAGATAAATGATCTGAGTCCTGTGTGCCTGAACATGTATTTGTTCTGCTGTTATACTCAATTAAGTGTGGAATTCTAAGTTTCTAGGGTTGACAGTTATTCCCATTCAGATTGTTGAAGACTTGCTTGAATGTCTTCTCGACTCCAATGTTACAGATGAAAACAGTGATGCCAGTCTGATTCTGGTTCTCTGTAGATGACTTGTCGCCATCTCCTCCCCCCAGTATAACCATTCTCACTACCCCATCTTTCTTTAACCTTAGTGTTCTCAATTTACATTCATTTCTTGAGTTCCCCATAGAAATATTGAACCAAAATGATTCCCTCCGATTTTGGGAAATTCTTTCATGGCATTGTTTTGAAACTTCCTTTCTCTGTATTTTTTTCTGTTTCCTTTCTGGGATCCTCTTAACCAGATGATGGACTGCCTCAATTGCTCCTTTATGCCTTTTATTTTTTCTTTTATATTTTCTGTTGCTTTTGGTTCTCCTTCAGGAAGATTTCCTTGACCTTATCTTCTTAGCTTTCTATTAAATGTTTAAAATTTAGGAAATCTTAAATACATATAAAAATAAATCTTCAAGAGTTCTTTTGTGTTTTATTATTCTCTTTTCATAGCATCCTGTTCTTGTTACATGTATACAATATCTTCTTAATTTCCATGAGGATCTAATTGGTCTTTTTAATGTTTGTTTTAGAATTATTTTCTGTTGCCTGAATTATCTTCTTCCAGGGTTGGTTTTTTTGTTTGTTTGTTTGTTTGTTTTTAATTTTTAGTTCCGAGTATTTGGGATTCTTGGCTATCTTTTCATATGTAAGAACAAGAAAATTAAAAGCCACTTGGGAGCTGGGCAGGACTGGCTGCCTGATGGACCTTATCTCGGGATGACTGGGCTATGAGCCAGTCATTTTACTGGAAGACACTTAAGTGTCACAATGAAGCAGGGTCTTTGTTTTAGAGTCATTCAACTTATTTTTAGAAGAAACTTTTTTTTTTTTTAATCTGGAGGGTAGAAATATGGTTGCCAGGAACTCTATATAGTGTGGGGATGGTCAGCTACTGTTTGATACGTGGATTTTCAATCAGCCTCCCTGATTTAGCCCCGAATATTACTTCCATTCTCTGATGTCCCTTACATCTGAGATCAAAATCTGCTTCCTTAGGCAGGTTGGTTGTTTTCTCTGTAGCAGACCCCTCTTTTTTCTAGCTTTATCAGTGACCTTTTTACCACCTGCTACCTTTAAGACATTTAAAGAAATCTCTTGTTTGCTGGTATGCCCTCTCTCATTCTCTTTGTTATATATATTACTATTATTATTATACATTATTACAAATGTGCAGACTAGTATGGGGGATAATGTCAAGATATTCACATACCTACCCCTTCTGCTCTGTTAAATCATTCATTCATAGCATTTGGCTATATTTTATTCTTAGCTTTAAAAAATAAATAAGTAAAATGTTATCTATTCAGCTGGCATATACCCTTACCCCATCCTATTCCCTACCTTTCTAGTTGCAACCACTGCTGATTCTGTGTTTTTCACTCCCATGCATGTTTTTAAAATTAATTAGTTAATCAATTAATTAAAGTTTATCTATTTATTTTGAGAGAGAGAGAGAGAGAGAGAGAGACTGAGAACCAGTGGGGGAGGGACAGAGAGGGAGTCAGAGGATCCAGAGCTGGCTCCACGCTGACAGCAGAGAGCCTGATGCAGGGTGCAAATTGTTTCCAATTTCTCACGCTTACATACAGGTGCTAGTCTGAACATTCTTGTACTTTTCTCCCCCGGCACATGTGCAGAAATTTCTCTAGACATCTATGCTGCATCAGAGCACATAAGGTTCTCCAACTTGGCTACCTGTTGGCAACTTGTTCTCCAAAGCAAATACACCAATTTATCCTCCCACCCATCAGCAGCAATGGAGGGTTTTCTTGTTCCACATATTTGCCGGTAGTCCATATTTTTAGCGAGCCAGGTTTGCTAATGTGGTTCGTGTGAAACAGTGGCTTATTCTTAGTTTGCATTTGCTTACTGACACCTTTGTGTTGGCATTCAAGCTTCCTCTTTTGTGGACTCAACGCACAGGCATGCCTCATTTTCTTATGCTTTGCAGATACTGCATTTTTCACAAATTGAAGGTTTGTGGCAATCCTGTGTTGGACAAGACTATCGGCACCATTTTCCCAACAATTTTTGCTCGCTCAGTATCCTTGGGCCGTATTTTGGTAACGCTCACGTTATTTCAAAGCTTTTCATCATTATTATATTTGTTATGATGATCGGTGATCAGCGATCTTTGATATTACTATCGTAATTGTTTTGGGATGCCACAAACCGCACCAGGGTGAGACAGCAAACTTAATTGATGGATGTTGCGTGTGTCCTGACTGCTCCACCAACCGGCCACTCCCCCATCTCTCTCCCTCTCCTCCAGCCTCCCTATTCTCTGAGATACAGCAATATTGAAATTAGGCCAAATAATGACTCTGCAATGGTGTCTAAATGTTCAAGGGAAAGGAGGAGTTGTAGGTCTTTTACTTTAGATCAAAAGCTAGAAATGATTAAGCTTAGCAAGGAAGTCACATGTAAAACTGAGATAGGCTGAAAGCTATGCCTCTTGCACCAGTTAGCCAAGTTGAGTGCAAAGGAAAAGCTCTTGATGGAAATTAAAAGTGCTACTCCAGTGAAACACACAAATGATTAAAAAAAAAAAAAAAGCAAAAACAGCTTTATTGCTGATGGGGAGAGAGTTTGAGTGGTCCAGATAGAAGACCACACCAGCCCCAACATTCCCTTAAGGCAAAGCCTAATCCAGAGCAAGGTTCTGACTCTCCTCCATTCTGTGAAGGCTGAGACAAGAAAAGTTTAAAGCTTGAAGAGGCTGGATCCTAAGGTTTAAGGAAAGAAGCCATCTCCATAACAGAAAAGTACAAGTTGAAGCAGCAGGTGCTGGTGTAGAAGCTGCAGTAAGTTATCCAGAAGATCGAGCTAAGATAGTCAATGAAGGTGGCTACACTACACAACAGATTTTTCAGTGTAGACTAAACTGCCTTCTATTGGACGAAGATGCCATCTAAGACTTTCACAGCTGCAGAGAAATCAATGCCTGGCTTCAGAGCTTCGAAGAACAGGCTGATTCTCTTGTTAGGGGCTAATGTAGTTCACGAGTTTTAAAGCCAATGTTCACTTACCATTATGAAAATCCTAGGACCCTTAAGAATTATGCCAAATCTCAGGGCGCCTGGGTGGCTCAGTCGGTTGAGCATCCGACTTCGGCTCAGGTCATGATCTCGCAGTTCGTGAGGTTGAGCCCCACGTCGGGCTCTGTGCTGATGGCTCAGAGCCTGGAGCCTGCTTTGAATTCTGTGTCTCCCTCTTTCTGCCCCTTCCCCGCTCATGCTCTCTCTATCTCTCAAGGGTGAATACACATTAAAAAAATAAATAAATAAATAAAAAAGAATTATGCTAAATCTACTCTGCCCGTGCTCTATAAATGGAACAACAAAGCCTGGGTTGCAGCACAGCTGTTTACAAAATGGTTTACTGAATATTTCAAGCCCACTGTTGAGACTTACTGCTCAGGAAAAGAATTTACTTCAAAATATTATGGCTCACTGATATTGCACCCAATCAGTCAAGAGCTCTGATGGAGATTAATGATGTTTTCATGCCTGCCATCACAGCATCCATTCTGCTGCCCGTGGATCAAGGAGTAACTTTGACTGTAGGTCTTATCACTCAAGAAATGCGTTTCATAAGGCTATAGCTGCCAGAGATAGTGATTCCTCTATGGAAAGTCAATGTAAAACCTCTGGAAAGGACTCGCCGTTCTAGAAGCCATTAAGAACATTCGCGATTCACGGGAAGAGAATACCAACATTAACAGGAGTCTGGAAGAAGTTGACTGCAACCCTCATGTAGACTTTGAGGGGTTCCAGGCCTCAGGGGAGGAAGTGCCTGCAGGTGTGGTGGAAATAAGACGGGAACTAGAATCCAAAGCGAAGCCTGAAGATGAGACTGCACGGCTGCCGTCTCAGGATCAAACCCGAACGGATGAGGACTTGCTTCTCAGGGAGGAGCAAAGGAAGTGGTTTCTTGAGATGGAATCTACTCCTGGGGGAGACGCTGTGAAGACCGTTGAAGTTGGCACTTAGAACGTGACATGAACTTAGCAGATAGAGCGGTGGGAAGGTTTCAGAGAATGGACTCCAATTCGGAAAGAAGGTCTACTGTGGGTAAATGCCGTCAAACAGCATCGCCTGCTACAGAGAAATTGTGAAAGGAAGAGCCAGTCGAGGCACCAGATTTCACTGCTGTCCTATTTTGAGAAATTGTCACAGCCACCCCAACCTTCAGCACCCGCCATGCTGGTCAGTTAGCAGCCATGGACATGGAGGCAGGACCCTCCACCAGCAGAAGGATTATGACTCACTGGAAGCTCAGATGATGGCTTGCATTTTTTAGTAATAAAGTATTTTCAAATTAAAGTATGCACATTGCTTTTTAATTTTTTTAAAAATTTCTTTCTTTTTTCTTTCGTTCTTGTTTTTTTTTTTTTTTTTTTTT
>NW_024412402.1:11801430-11840559 GCF_014898765.1 Herpailurus yagouaroundi | reverse complement strand
AGAGAGAGAGAATCTTAAACAGGCTCCACACTCAGGGCAGAGCCTGCCACAGAGGCTCGATCCCACAACCCTGGGATCATGAACTGAGCCGAAATCAAGGATCGGACACTCAACTGACTGAGCCACTCAGGTGCCCCTGTACATTTCTTTTTCAGACATAATGCTATTGCACACTTAATACAGTACAGTGTAAATATAACTTTTATAGGCACTGGGAAAGCAAAAAAAAATTATTTGACTCACTTTATCATAATATTTGCTTTCTTGTGGTGGTCTGGGTCAGAACCTACAATATCTCTGAGGTATGTCCATGTGTAATTTTGCCCAAGTTTCTATTGGCTTAGCTTTACATTAGTGATTTATAAAGAAGGCTTCCTACCTGCATAATCTGGGAGCTTTTTAGAAATGCAGAATTTCCAAGCCCCGCCCTTGACCCACTGGATAAGACTCTTTATTTGAACAAGATTCAGGTGATTTGACTGCACATTTAAGTTTGAGAAGCACTGATTTAGAACATTTTGTATAAGACTGGGATCCCTCCACCTCTTGTGTATGTGGTAGAAATTCCCTATAAAACCACCTGACGATGATGTTTCGGGAGTCCTGTCTATTGTTGTTGATATAGGTAAACGGTTAGTTACTTACCCAATTTCTTCAATGACTACAGTCTTATTCTGCTTTTTAATTTTCTTCTAGGTTTTACTAAGTTATTCCTTTTTCTAGAAAACTGCCTGTTTTGTCTATGGTTCTTACTGTACTTATTCATTTAAAAAAAGATATTCATATGAATCTTATGATTTTTACTTTTTATTTAATTTATTTTTTTTATTTTAGAGAGAGTGTGAGCAGGGGAGAGGGGCAGAGGGAGAGAGAGAATCTCAAGCAGGCTCCACACCCAGTGTGAAGCTCCATCCCAGGACCCTGGGATCATGACCTGAGCCAAAGTCAAGACCAGACACTCATCTCACTGAGCCACCCAGGCACCCCTGAATCTTTTAATTTTTAAATTCTCTGCTGTAGCTGGAGTTACACCTCCTTTTTTCACCTTAATACTGTTTGTGCTCATACCCTTTCCCCTTCAATCCTGCCAGAGGTTTGTCTGTTTTCATTAGTCTTTTCAAAGAACCAGGTTCTCATTTTATTGACTTCTTCTCTTATAACATTTCCCATTTCTTTATTTGTCTGCCTTTATCTTTTTTCCACCTTCTTTGGGTTTACCCTGACTTCCTTTCCCAACTTTTTGAGTTGAGCTCTTAGCTCATTAATTGTTTAATTTTCCCTTTTTATGATCTAATTATTTGAGGCTATCTACACTCCACGTGTTACTGCTATAGCTGCATCTTACATATTTTGACGCATCACATTTTTATTCTCTTTTACGTCGAAATGCTTTCTAATTCCCTTTTTATTTTGTCTTTGGCCCATGAATTATTTAAAAGTGTGTTTTAAAATGTATGGCCAAATGGAATATTCTAAAAAGATTTTAGAATGTATTGCTAGCTTAGTTACACTCTGGATCGAGTACATAGCCTTTATGATATTAGTTCTTTGGTGTTTGTTGTGACTTGTTTTAGGGTGCCACACGTAGTTTGTTTTTGCTGATATGACATGTGCCCTTGAAAAGGACGCGTGCCCTCCAGTTGTCAGGTGCAGCTCAATCTTGGTTACATTTTTTTCAAACCTTTGTCCTTACTCATTTTTATCTGCTTAATCTATCAATTACTGAGAGCTGTGTTACAATTGTCATTAGGATTTAATGATATGTAAATTTCTTTTTGGAATTGTGTCAACCTTGACTTTATATGTTTTATTTGTTTTAATTTATTAAAAAATTTTTTTTTCATGCTTATTTATTTTTGAGAGAAAGAGACAGAGAGAGACAGAGCATGAGCAGGGGAAGAGCAGAGAGAGAGGAAGACACAGAATCCGGAGCAGGGCTCTAGGTTCTGAGCTGTCAGCACAGAGCCTGACGTGGGGCTTGAACTCACAAACTGCGAGATCGTGACCTGAGCCGAAGTCGGATGCTTAACCGATTGAGCCACCCGGGGACACCTCGACTTTATTATGTGTTTTAAGGCTGTATTAATAGCTTCATGCAAATTTAAAATTTCTATATGTTCATGGCAAATGGATCCTTTTAATGTCATGTGGTGTCCATTTCTATTCTTCTGTGTGTGTGTCCATCTTTCTTCTTTTTTTTTTTTTTTTGAGAGAGAACGAGAGAGCGAGCAGGGTGGGGACAGAGAAAAAAGGAGAGAGGGAGTGCAGAGCCCAAAGCGGGGCTCGAACTCATGTCGTGAGATCATGATTTGAGCCAAAACCAAGAATCGGAGGCTTAACTGTCACCCAGGTGTCCCATCTTTATGTTTAATAATAAAAGCTATATTACTATATAACAAAATATTTCTATACCAGTGCTCTTTGGATTGGTATATGACAGGTGCATCTTTTTCCAATGTTTAAAAAAATTTTCTGTGCCTTTTCTTTAAGATCACTTATAAACAACACAAAGCTCTTTTAAAAAAAACCCAACCTGACAATTTTTGTTAATGAGTGAGTTTCATCAGGATACATTCTTATGATTATTGATACATTAGGTTTAATGCTACCATTTTATTTTGTGCTTTTTTTGCTTATACTGTATTTCAGTTGCTGTGTCTGTCTAACGATTTTTTTCCAAAACTTTGTGCTGTAAAGCAGACGTTTATTATGTCTTAGATTCTGTGGGTCAGACACTGGGCAGGGCACAGCTCCACCGCATTGGGGCCCTCATCTAGAACACCTGAAGGTCACACTTGTCTCGGGACTTGCCCCCTGGGGGCTGATGCTGGTTGGCTGCTGAAACCTTGGCTGGGACTGTCAGTCCAAACAACCTACCCACAGCTTGTCTGTGTGGCTGGGGGTTCCTTACAATATGGTGGCCAAGTTCCAAGGGCAAGAATCCTGGGAGAGAGTGCCAAGTGGAAGTCATGGTGCCTTTTAAGCACCAGCCTCAGAAATCACAGAGCATTATCTCCACCACGTTCCATTTGTCAGGCTAATAACAAGGTCTTGCCTGCCCAGGTTCAGGGGAGGAAGAGTAGACTTTACTTCTTGGTGGGGAGTGGCAATTTTCTGGAAGAGCACAGGGGATTGGAAATATTGTAGGCATTTTCAGAAAATACAACCCACCACATCCTGCTTTTTATTTGCTTTATTTATTTTCTTTCTTGCCTCCTCTTGGAACAGTTGAGGCTGCTAAGAAAATTATTCTCGTATTCTGCCTGTGGTTTTGGAAGTTACACATTGTATTTCGACTTTTAAAAGTGTGTACCCTTGGGGCGCCTGGCTGGCTCAGTCAGTGGAGCATGTGACTCTTGATCTCGGGGTTGTGAGTTCGAGCCCCACGTTTGTTGTAGAGATTACTTAAAAATTTAAAAATCTTTTTAAAAAGTGCGTACCCTTAAATTTTTTGTATCTATATGTAACATAAAATCCAAAGGTAACCAGTGCCTGTTTTCCTCTCAAATAAAACAAGGATCTCAGAACTCCTCATTTTAACTCCTTATCACCCCTTCCCTAATTTCTATATTCCGTTGTTCATATTTTAACTCCTCTTTGATTCATAACTTCAATATGTCATTATTATTATGTGGTTTGTCTTTTTTTTAATAACAGCATAGGCTTATTCCAATTTACTGGCATGTACCATGTTTTTACGAAGGTTTTGCTATGCTTCTGTGCATTTATTCCATAACAGTATTTTCAACAAAGCTCTGTAGTGAAAGACTCTCAATCATTTCTATCTGAAAATATCTCTACTTCCCCCTCACTCTTGAAAAAAAATGACTTAACTTGTGTAAAATTCAAGGTTGACAATTGTTTTCTCTCCAAACTATAGATACAGTCTTCCAGTATTTTCTAGACAAATATTCCCCTATTTTCAGCACAAATGTACTTTCAGCTAATCTGTGACTTTTATCTCTGCTTATTTCAAAGATCTTCTTTGCCTTTAGTGCTCTGAAATTTCACAGTAATGCTTCCTGGCGTACAGTTTCATCTATCCTACTTGGGATTCTTTACAAATACAAGGATTTCCAATTCCGGCAAATTCTCAGTCACCCTCTCTTCGTATATTGCCTCTCCCCTCATGTCCCTCCTTTAACTATTAGACATGTCAGACATTCTCATTCTGGTCTCCATTGTGGCAATCACCCTTCTTTTTCTTCTTTCTTCTATCACCAAGTTCCTTGTGTGTCTTTTTTTCTTTTTTTTGAATTTTTTTGATGTTTATTTTTGAGAGAGACAGAGAGTGTGAGCAGGGGAGGGGCAGAGAGAGAGAGAGGGAGACACAGAATCCGAAACAGGCTCCAGGCTCTGAGCTGTCAGCACAGAGCCCGACTCGGAGCTCCAACTCACGGACCGAGAGATCATGACCTGACCCGAGGTCGGATGCTTAACCGACTGAGCCACCCCGGTGCCCCTCTTTGTGTGTCTTTAATTTGTCTCATAAACTCGTTTCCCCAGCATTTCTTCTCTAGGATCCTAGGCAGCCCCAGATAAGAAAATGTTCACTTAAGAACATCTTGTGTTTTAGGAGTCCCAAATCTATCCACCAAACCAGGACCACTTTTTGAGACAAAATTATCAGCTTGTTTATTTCTGTGCATGCTGGTAGTGTAAAGTCAAAGGCCAATTCTGCATGAGGAGTTGGTCCCTGGTGATAAATTACCAGGTGAGACTTCTACACCAGTCTTGCTGGGACAAACGTCTTTGTCATGCTTCTGGACTCACAGTGGTCTTTTTCTGTCCATTCTTTGGTGGGAGTGTAACCGCTTGCGAGTCAAGGCTCTGTGCAGAGAACTCAGGTGCAACACGCCTGAGAAGGCCCAGAGCCTAGTCCCGGGGCCCCACGTCCCTGGCTCACCAAAGCTAGCAAAATCATGTAATGGTTTCTGTGTCAATTCAAGTGCCTCTTATTCTAGGTTCATTGTGTCTGGTTCTGGGGTGAATGTTCTTACTTCCTTAAAGGTCAGTTGGGCATTTAAAGATTACTTGCCTTTCTAGGCCTCTGTCCTGGGAATGCATTTAGTTATCTAGGCCACCCCACTGCTGAACTGGAAGTCCTGCCCCTGAATCCCACCACGACCCACCCCTACATCCTTCTCTCCGGCCCGTGGAACCTCTAGTCTGCCCCTGAGTCTTTCCTGGTCTGTTCCTGAGCCCCAGTGCCTTCTAGTTCTGGTGCCTTGGGGCTCTATAGAGAATCCTCAGGCTTCTAAGTCCATTCCCCTGCAGACTCCTTTTTTTTTTTTTTTTAAGGATTTCAAGTCCTTTTTCTTTTTAAGTTTACTTATGTATTTTGATAGAAAGTGTAAGTAAGCAGGGGAGGGGCAGAGAGAGAGCAAGAGAGAGGATCTCAAGCAGGCTCTTCACTGTCAGTGCCAATCCTGACGCAGGGCTGGAACTCACAGACTGTGAGGTCATGAACTGAGCCAAAGCCAAGAGCTGGATGCTGACCCGACTGAACCACCCAGGTGCCCCCTCCTGCAGACTCTTAATGTTTGGCTTCCTCCCCCTTCTCCCCTCTTGTTCTTTGGGTTCTTGTGAGTTGACGCCTTTCTTTTGTTCTTTATTTTCAAGGTAGTGGGGATTTGGAAGGGAGAGGAAAGACATACACCCTCAATCCTCCCCCGTGAGCGGGGAGTCCAAATTGTATCTTATCTTCACATTTCTTTAGTCACAAGTGAGCTTGTACTTTGTAACATATGTTCATTGCAAAACATCTTTCTGTTGCCATTTGTATACTTTACCTGTTTTGTGTTTGCTCTCCTCACCCCACCCTTATCCCATCTGGACTCTTAGAATGTTCCTTTCAGTTTCCATATCAATTCTTTATATTAAAACATTAACACTTGGCCTGAAGGTTGCAAGCAGATATGTTTCTTTAGTCTTGTTTTTTTTTAAGTTTATTTTATTATTCATTTTGAGAGAGAGAGAGAGAGAGCACAAGCAGGGGAGGGGCAGAGAGAAGGAGGGACAGAATCCCAAGCAGGCTCTACGCTACCAGCACAGAGCCCGGTGTGGGGCTTGAACTCATGAGTCGTGAGATCATTACCTGAGCTGAGATCAGGTGTCTGCTGCTTACCAGGCTGTAAGCAGATGCCCCTCTTTAGTCTGTTTTTAAATTAAAAAAAAATTTTTTTTCTAGTGTATTATAGTGGATCGACAACATCGATTATTGTTGTGCTGGCCTGCCACTCTTTGTTTTTTATAGAAGCATTAGTTTGGGTTTTTTTGCATAAATTCTTATTTTCATGTAGTTCGATCTGCCAGGTTTTACCTTTCTGCGATTGCTTTTGCCTTGATTAGGAGAGCAAAAATGCTCCCCAAAGACTGCGGGGAGGGAAGGGCTGACAGGAAGCAGAGGGAGCGGTAGGAGAGTTTCATTAGAGTTTTCGTTTGACCCCGGTCATCTGTCTGTACACGGATAATTGAGAACTGACTACAAGTGAAATTGATAAACTGACCTCCTTAATTACGAGCCGATATAGCCCATCAGTTCACTGTGGGCAGGAAAGCAATTTCCCAGCTTGCCCTTAAGCATGTGCCTACACACCCTCTCCGTTGAGATTTTGTGCTTTGTGACCTGCCCTTCCTGTGAGTTCCCTTTAAAGCCTACTCGCCTCCTGACGCCCAAAAGTGCTGAAAGATAACAGCATCCAGTCTTTATTGCTGCCCGAGTTCCAGCGCCCCCAGCTAGTGCGTAAAGAGGACGCGGCATAGGGGCGCCTGGGTGGCGCAGTCGGTTAAGCGTCCGACTTCAGCCAGGTCACGATCTCGCGGTCCGTGAGTTCCAGCCCCGCGTCAGGCTCTGGGCTGATGGCTCAGAGCCTGGAGCCTGTTTCCGATTCTGTGTCTCCCTCTCTCTCTGCCCCTCCCCCGTTCATGCTCTGTCTCTCTCTGTCCCAAAAATAAATAAACGTTGAAAAAAAAAATTAAAAAAAAAAAAAAAAAAAGAGGACGCAGCATATATCTCAAGCGCCTCTGATGGTAGCTGGCATGATGCTTGATAACAGAATTTCTCAGACAATAGGCCCAGGCTGGGGAATTTTAATATTGTCTTTCCCTACAAGTAATTTCCAATGTTTATGCTCTGTGGAGCCCCTTTCGAGTGTCGGAGCAGAACAAATGCCAGTTTTAATGGACTTGCTAAATCATAAAAACTGCTTGCAAAATTGCATCTGATTAAAACAGGAAAATGTTCCATTATTCAGAAAAATCTCCCTGCAGAGGCTCATGGAGGCGGCTGGGGGTGGAGAAATGTTGGGAGTACCCAGATCCTGTGGAGTTTTCTCTCCATGGAAAAGACGTGGCTCCACTTAACAGTGGTCCCATCCCCTCCCCAGGTCCCCAGTCCTTCTGCCTTCCCTGATGAAAGGGAAACTGACGTTAGTCATTTTATAATTAATTTATGTGACAACACATTATCAGCCGGGCACAGCGTGTATGACAAGGTATGCTGCCAGTGAGGGGTTGGTGGAGAGGGCGTGGGGCCATATTTCAGAACCTCTGAGTTGCCTATGATGGCTTCCATGGAGCAAAGACTGAAAGGAGCGAGACAAAGACCGAAAACAGCGGGTCCCTCAGCGGGACCAAGCTCTCCCGGCTTAGCAGCAAAATACAAACTGAAGTTGAATCGCCCCACTGAAAATAAGTCACCCACCAGAGAGCCCCTTCCAGCGGATGGCCAACAGAATCTGATTTGGGCATTTCCCCTAATAGTGAGCCAGTTAGCGGGGCAGACCAATGGACCAACACCAGGAGTGAGCACGCAATGTGTGTAGAGAATTGTCCCAACGTCTGGAGAGGAAGCAGAGCAAAGCACTGTCCTGCCCGCGTGGACTTCCCAAGGGGAGCAATAGGGCGTAGAGGAAGAAGGGAAGGGCAGGCACAGCCCTAGATATAGAGCAGGGTCTCTCTAGACAAACAAGGGCAAGACGAATGGCAGTCGAGTCGCTATAGATCATTCCCGCTTGGTGTCGTTCAGCTATCAGAGCCAGGAAGGCAGCCTGGGCACCCTTCCAATATCAGCACCCCAGGGGGAGAGTCTGGCACTAATTGGGTGTCTCAGTGACGAGGCACAGTGTGAGAAACAGCAGTGACTTATTATTTTCCATGATTCCAGGGGCAGCTGGGCTCCGCTGGGCAGCTCATCCACTCGACGCGCTGGGTCAGGTTGGCTGGCTCATGAGGCTGCATTGAGCTGGGGCTGGAGCATCCCAAGTGGCTTCAGTGCCACGTCTGGCACGTGGGTGGCTGGAGGGCTGCCAGGCTCCTCCCTCTCCCTGTGCCCCACCAAGCCGTGGGATCTGGCAGAAGCCAAAAGCCCGGCCTGTGCGTCTCTGCAAGGCGGCTGGGTTTTGGGCCTAAGGCCCCGCACCGCGTCACTTCTGCGGCATTCCATTGGCCAATCTGCGGCATTCCATTGGCCAACGCCAAGTTACGGGGTCAGCCCAGGTCAAGAGAAGGGGAAATAAATCCGACCTCTAAATGGGGACGGAACAGACTCGTACAGGGCTGGGAGACTTCTGGTGGCCCCCTTTGCCATCTCCCACACCACTGAGGCTGCCTAAGACAACGGTTGTGTTTGAAGTCAGATGACCTGAGTTTGGATCCCATTTCTCCCCTCCCTCGGGAAGTCATGAGACCTCTGTGACATTCCCTCCACCGGGTGTTCACGGGCGCAGATTTAGTGAGACTATGCAGAGCAAAGCACCTGGCCACCGGCGGCCTGCTCTAGCTGGGGGTGGGATTGCTCTGGCCTTCCCCATCCTCCACCCCAGGCCCTATGGTTGCCTCGGCTAATCAGGAGACTTCTCTGCTTCTGTATCTTAAAATGGACTTTTTTTTTCTTTTTTCTTTTTTTTTTTTTTTCATTTAAAGTGCCTTCATTCCTCTTGGGAGGCTATGATTTTCAGTTTTGCTTGCAAGCTCTCTATTCCACGGCCACCCCAGGATGTAGCCCCTTCTCTCCCCCGGACTGCTGCACCAGGGCACCCGGCCCAGGGGCTAAGAGTCGGCTGTGTTCTGCCTGCATCCTGGGGCAGGGCCGTATCTGCCGAGGGGGCTCTCCTGGCCCGGCCCCTTGGAGACGCTCTGTATACACTAGGAGTGAGCCACCTGAGGCCAGCCCCGATAGGACTTGAGAGGCCAGCAGTGAGGACCCGCCAGCTGTCACCCGGCCATCAGCCCGCTGAGCCCCTCCCTGCTTCGGGCTGCGTGGCTGCCCACCGCTGCCTGTGATGGGGCCCACTCTGCTTAACCCCGGGGTTAAGGGCTCTGTCCTGTTTACCCACCAGCAACTGTCTCCGGCCTCCTCAGCTTCCCTTCCCGACCCTCTCAACCTCTGGCCCAGCTGCCGCCTGTCACCCGCTGTCCTCCCTGCTGCAGAAATTATTTTTATAAACTCCTCCTTGACTGAAGAGCCACTTTAAAGAATTTAAAACACCGCTGCTCTCTCCTAATGAGAGGGAGAAGGGACGCCGCGGCACTAAATTCTCTAGAGCTTTCGCGTGGCGTTCTGATGTCACTATCTCTGGGTATATTTCTCTTCCCACAACACACAAAATATCGGCTGGGGAGCATCACTACCTATTTTAGAATCATCCCCTTGAGCACTTTGTCTCCTTCTAGGATTTCCAAACTCTACACAGTGTCAACACCACCAACTTCAAAAGTTGAGGATGGGGATGTAAATTGGAACATGATGCTGGACTCCGGAACGAACTGGCATCTGCCGAGTGCCCGGCATGTCCCCACCTCTGGGCTGAGCCCGGGGGGGGAAGGAACCAAACTAGGACAAAGATGCTGCCCCTATCGGCCCACCCAGATGGAGTCGCTGGTGCCTCGGTCCTCAGGAAGGATGTCAGCGGCCTTGGATGCCCCCTGAAGCCAGTCCTGTCTTTGCTTGTGGGCGCCCCCTGACCCCCCAGAGCTGCAGCCCTAACACCTCCTACCCCGACCTGCCCATGGGGATTCAGTTAGTCTTTGTTTTCTGGACGTAACCCTCTGACTCCTGACTATTCGGAAACTAGCCTGCCTGGCTGTACCCGATGTCTACCCTTAGCCTCCCCAGGGGGATGGGGGCCTCACTGCCGTGAAGGGGCCATTCCTGCCGAGCCGCAGGCCACTGCCGCTTGGCTGCAAGCATCACCTATCACCCGAATATCCACCATGCCACCAGAACCCCATCTGCCTCTCCAGCGCCCTTGGGCACGGACAGTGGACCTCCAGGTGCCTTCCCCACCCCGCACAGCCAGCCTCTGTAATTGAGTCTCTTCCCTGGTCCACGCTTGCCTTCCCCTCACCAGCCCGTGTGCATGAGGCCCCGCCTCATCTTTTGCTTCTTGATACATAGGAGACCTGAATTCAGGCTGCCCACACCTCTTGCCCAGAGAAGACAGCACCTAACATGTCTCCTTGCTTCCACTTGTGTCCCTGGGACACATTCTTTGTAGTGAAGCCAGAAGACTCTTTCTAAAGCCCCAGGCTGGCAGGCCCTTCCGCTGGACGCCTTGGATGGCTGCCAGGCTCGGTCAGCCCCGCCCAACTCACCACCAGCCCCGCCCACCTCCCCAGCCCCGCCCACCTCTCTCTCCCCTTCCAGAGCCCAGGGTTCCAGCCTGAGCTGCTCCCTGTCCTGTTTTCACCTCCGCAGCCTTAAGTACTGGGTTCAAAGCCTGACACTGCCCATAACTAGCAATGCGACCTTGTCGGTAGCTGAGGTTAATCAGAAACCAAATTTACCAGAAAAGGTGAATTCAGGCTTGGAGATAACAATTGCAGTGATTATCATGATAATCATAAAGACAGCTAATACTTAGATTGCACAAATTAAGCAAACTGCTTAACCTCTCAAAACCTCAGTTTCCTCATCTGTTGAATGGGGATAGCAGGGTTGATGTGAGGCCCAAATAAAATAAAGTTGCTAAAGTCTCTATTTTGAGCCCGGAAATGGTAAGCGTTTAATACAAATGGATTACTGTTAACGCGCTGGTGCAGCCACCGGGATTCTTTTTTTTTTTTTTTTTTCAACGTTTATTTTATTTTTGGGACAGAGAGAGACAGAGCATGAACGGGGGAGGGGCAGAGAGAGAGGGAGACACAGAATCGGAAACAGGCTCCAGGCTCTGAGCCATCAGCCCAGAGCCTGACGCGGGGCTGGAACTCACGGACCGCGAGATCGTGACCTGGCTGAAGTCGGACGCTTAACCGACTGCGCCACCCAGGAGCCCCAGCCGCCGGGATTCTAGTCGAGCTCCCTGCACTGCCTTGACCCTTCCCCTCCACCTCCTGACTGAATACCTCCTGCTCATCTTTCAGCTTTTTTATTTTGGATGTCATTTCTTCCAGGAAGTCTTCCTGGATCCCTTTGATCTGTGTTGGGTGCCACTTCCATGTATTTCTGCTCTGAGGCCTGTTATAGGATGGACCTTTCATTCTGAATGAGCTGTGGGTTCCCCCCTGCTAGTCTTGGAGCCCCTTGAGAGCGGGACCCGCCTCTTACTGGCATGTCATCTCACACCTGGTGTAACATTGTAGCGGGTGAGCAGGAAACCTACGGTGCGGGGAACCAACAAAGGCCTTGCGGTCTCCACATGCATGCACGCTGGGCCCCAGGGCGGAGCCACCTCCCGTCCTTGAGGGCTTCTTTATCCAGACGGGAAGGCGAGGATAATAAGCATCCGACAGTGGTGAATGGTTCAAGACGGTACATGCGTGCATTACCGAGTGAGCGGAAAGGGCAATCAGCAAGCCGAGTGCTCAGAGAAGGGAACTATCACTGTCGGCCTATTGAATATTGTTTGAAATAAGTGGGCCATCGACTAGGACATGGAAATTGCTTTGTCATACAGAAAGTTTCATTGCAATGGTACTTGCCGTAACAGGATTTGACTTGTAATACGGAGCACTTATAGGACTTTTGTGATTCCCAAGCACTTACCGTACGTTCGTGAAATGCATAGTGTTAACAAAAAAATACCCCAATTGTTAGGAGATTGGCAGCTTCAATTTCCTGCAGCGAGGCCTTTAATTGCTCCTTGATCACAACCTTCCGACCGGGGTCTGGGATTTCTCCTGGACGGGCT
Source organism: Herpailurus yagouaroundi (assembly GCF_014898765.1). Taxonomy (NCBI): domain Eukaryota; kingdom Metazoa; phylum Chordata; class Mammalia; order Carnivora; family Felidae; genus Herpailurus; species Herpailurus yagouaroundi. Next base: position 11,828,428 of record NW_024412402.1, on the reverse strand, counting down.
CCTCTGAGGCCAGCACGGGCCTCTGGTGGGGAAGAAGAGCGTCTCCGGGGATGCAGGGGAGCCTATCTGCCCAGAGTCATGCCTCTGGTTTTTCTGAGGACAGGAGACGCTGGAACACGTCCACACAGACTCTGGGTGGAAGTGGATTCACAGCTAACAGTTCCTTCCCCTTTTGCAAAGGGAGGACACCATGCTCCAAGGCAAAGGTGTTCTCTCTCCTGCAGGAAGGGAACCAGATGGACACATGTCGGCACGCCTCGGCTGGGGACTTTGGGGACACCAAATGTAGCTGATTCATACTCCAGATTAGCTGTCCTTGCGCCGAGGGGCACCCAGCACCCAACCTTAGCATTTCTGTTTGCTGTGACTCGCCACGTCCTGCTGGCCCAGCTCCCAAGCTTCCTGGTCACCTAGCTTGGCCCCAGTGCCCTGGCCACCTCCTTGCCCACGGTCCCCTTTCTGCCCCTTCATAGGACAGCGCCAGGCACCCAGCAAGCTCCTTTCAAGGGTGAGCAGTTCTGACCATCATCATCGCCCCGTCTTCAGAACCCAGCTCTGTATCTTCCTCTCGTGAATAGGTTTCCGAGTGACTTCACCTAATGAGAGAGGATTCTTCATACTCGGAATATTCAGCTTACAAAGTGCTTCCTTGTATAGATTCTTATTTCAGCCTCCCAGCGAATCCGGGAAGGGAAAGAGTGGGGCAGGGAGTGGCAGCCACCTTTTTCTGGCAAGGAAGAGTTGCTGAAAGGTGAAATGGTTTTTGGTCGAGATACAGGGGCCAAAGTCAGTAGGTGTGTGCTGGTCTCAAACCCAGAGCTGTGACCGCCATGATGCATGCTTGTTAGACCACGATTCACGGTAAGATAATACATTTTATTTTTTTATTTACAATTTTTCTTAATGTTTAATTCTTTTAGAGAGAGAATGAGAGAGCAGGGGAGGGGCAGAGAGAGAGGGAGACACAGAATCTGAAGCAGGCTCCAGGCTCTGAGCTGTCGGCACAGAGCCCGACGCGGGGCTTGAATCCACAAACTGCGAGATCTCGACCTGAGCCGAAGTCGGATGTTTAACCTACTGAGCCACCCAGGCGCCCCCAAGAAACACATTGTATAGCAGGGCCCAGCGCGTGCTTGCACACACACACACACACACACACACACACCTGACAAAACTGAAACAAAAGTTTGGTAATAAAACAATCCCTCCTTTACTACCTGCAGACTCCCTCCCCTTCTCCCCTCCCCTTCTCCCCTCCCTACCCCACCTCTCCCGATGCAGGGCATAACCTCCTCTTATACTCCGTATGTAGGGCCCTTCCTACCCCCTCTCCCCACCCCCAGGTCTGCTTCTCACTGATATTTTTTCTCTTCACCCTTCCTCAACCCTGGTTCACTACTTTGCACTTGTCTGTATGTTGCTGTGCAAGCGTTTTAAAGCCCGGCGGACGTCACTCCCGATATAGGTTATAGACCAGGTGAGGTCAGGGACTGTTCTATATTGTCTCCTCAGCCTTTGGGGTTCCAGCCCAGGCCTGAGCCCACAGAGAGCACTCCACCAGCTGGTCTGGTGGGCCTGGATGGCAGCTGGTGGCAGATGGGTCCTGCCCACCCCCCAGCTCTCCTCCAGGGTTCTCCAGAGGACCTTGGCTGTACTCTTGACTAAAGTGTATCTCACTGTGATTAATACAGCCCCTTTCAAACCCTGACATCTGCCGGCACCAAAAAAATTATTTCTCTGGCAAAAGGTACTGGAAATGCAGCATCTAACGATAGCAGGAGTGGTGGTGGGGGGGGGGGGGGGGGAGGGGAGGGGAGGGGCTGGGGTTGCAGTTCAGTTTCAGGATGACTGGACTGTCTGGTTGGCCGAGGAAGCTCCCCCAGCCAGCCCCTGCAGAAGCTTCATCCGCCTATGTTGCAGATGAGGAAACTGAGGCTCAGAAAGGTTTAAGTTTGGCCATAGTTTGCACAGCAAGTAAGTGCTCAGACCGCACTGTGCCGCCCTGGGGCTACAGCCAGCTCCAGCGTGCCCCGGCTCTCCTCCCCTCCCTGCTCAGGCACACTGGCTACGAGGTGACTTCACATGCTTGGGTCTCCCCTCTTCAGCCGCTGCTGAATGATTAATAAACTTCATAGCAAATCATGTACGGATCGGCGCAGACCTCTCATTTCTAGAAACAATGTCTTCTCTGGGAAACAGCAGAGAGTGGTCTTTGGGGAGGCAGCAGCCCAGACTGGAGGAAGAAGGGGGAAGTCTATTACTGCGAAGAACCCGTAAGCGGCTCCTGGGGACTGACGGCCTCTGACCTCGGGGTCCTTTTTCATCTGTAATTTCTGTGATTCTGGGATTCCCCCTAAGCCTCGTTCTTCATGCAGCGCCCTGAGTCGTGGTCCAGCTGAACTTTTGCTAAAGAATGTCAAGGTGTTCAATCATGTGCAGTGGTGATTAGCAAGAAGGTGTAACAGGCGCAACAGCCTGTTTCTGGGTCGCTGCTCTCCCGGGTGCTGAGTGGCCAACAGATACAGAGTCTGGTCTTGTCCACAGCCCAGCCTTTCACAGCCAGGAGCCAGGCCTGGTGCTCCCTTGACCCTGGAAGCCCCAGCTGACCTGGCTCAGGCTCATAAGAAGTGCTGACCAACAAGCAGATGGCCTCACCCTGGAAAACTGCTATATCCCTCCCTGTCTATTCTCTCGGTGCCTGCTTTCTCTTAGACTCTGGCTTATTCTTTTAGGTCAAAGGCTAATGGATCCAGATTCCCAGTGAAGCAGCAGCTTTTTAAAAAAAAATGTTTATTAATTTTTGAAAGAGAGTGAGGGAAGGACAGAGTGCGAGTGGGGGAGGGGCAGAGAGAGAGAGGGAGACACCAAATCCGAAGCAGGCTCCAGGCTCTGAGCTGTCAGCAGCGAGCCGGACGCGGGGCTGGAACTCACAAGCTGCGACGTCACGACCTGAGCTGAAATCGGAGGCTCAGCCGACTGAGCCACCCAGGCGCCCCCAGACTCCCAGCGAGATTGAAACATATTTCAGAAGGCAACACAGGGCGAGGTGAAGCTGGATTTGGGTTGAATTTGGTGCGATACGGAGGCAGGGGCCAAGTGTGACATTTTCCTCAGTCTGGGACCCCCCAAGCTTCAAAGGTGGGAAGAATTCCTGCTGGCTCAGCGGGAAGATTCCTGGAGGGGAGACTGAGCCTTGAGTTCAAGGCTAGCCGTTACTTGGGTGACCCTGGGAAAATGACTTCTCATCTCTCAATCTCAGTTTAATTATCTATAAAGTGGGCATAATAATAGATACCACCTCATCTAATTAATATGGGAACCACAGAGCACCACACATGTGACAGCAAGTCAAGTGAAATACACTATCCAAGCGTTACTGAGGCCTTGTACTTTCAAATGTCTCCTCGACTTAAAAAAAAAAAACCAGCAACAAAACTCCCTTCTCCTGAAGAGGGTGAGGACATTCCCTCACGTGGGATTCGTTCTCGCACGTCTGCCGTGGCCCTTGTCCGCTGTGAGTGTTCAGGCAGGAATGGGTCCAGAGCAGGGAGGTGTGGGGGCCCCGTGCCTGTCTCCCAGAGCCCCAGCCCCAGGAGAGAGACCCTCCAGCACTGGAGCCTGGGCCCCCGGAGCATCTCTCCTGAGGTCGTTCATCATGAGGTTACACCCAGACCATTGACCTTTGGAGGGTCCCAGCAGGTCGGAATAGACTCCTGACAGGCAAGCAGCCAAGGGCATCTGTGTCCATGTGGGGGGGGGGGGGGCGGGGGTTCAGCTGACTCGAGAAACTCCTGCTATCTCTCACTTCACTGACAGGTGCCAGCCACACACCAGGGAGCAGGCTGGGCTCCTGCGACAGAGGATGGATGGGCTGAGGCCCCACCCCGGGTCCTCCTGACAGGGGGTTCCCACCTGCAGGTGGCCTCCCTTGTGGCTTGCTGCTGCAGAGAAGCAGCGAGAGAGACCAGGTTTAACAACAGGGAAATGCCAAGTTATGAATGACTCCAGAGGCTGTAATTAGCTGGTTCTCGGCTGCTATATTTTTAGACACAAATATTGTCACCAGACGTTTCGCAGCCGCCCCAGAAGCTTGCTCCTCTCAGAGCCTCACTCTTCCTTGGCAGGCGGGAACTTCCCCTCCTCGGGTGGAGCTGGGATTCCAGGACTACCCGGGTCTTTCAGCCGGTGTTCGAATCCCGGGTTTGAATCCTGGCACCCTCTTCAGTGTTGAAAACCCTCAAGGGAGGCTGAGGAAGCGGCGGGGGGCTAGGAGGTCACGTACCGGGCTCGCGTGCCTGGCCCTTCACAGACTTGCTTGGTGACCGGAGACATCTGGTATCCATGTAGCCCCTTCTAAAGCCCAGAAACGGCGAGGGCGGGTCCCTCGCTACTGTAGAACAAGAAAGGCTACACCCAGCTGGCGGTGTGTTCATAACTTACTAGCTGTGTGGCCTTGAACAGCCCAAGCCTCAGTTTGTCCATCTTCAAAATGGGAACCCACGGCAGTCACCATCTTATCTTGTTAGGCAAGTGGATGGGAGGGTGAGAGGTGCCCCCACATGGGTACACTCCCGTCCCAGAGAAGTCTTGGGGAGTGTCCCCTTCCTTCATTGCTTCATCTAGGGATACCCAGCACCTGGACAGAGGTCACTCATAGACATCCCGGCAGCTCCTCCTGATGCCCCTGTCTCCGCAGGCTGCCCCCCAAGCCCCGCCCCAAAAAGCCACCTGGGTAAAAAGGGAAAATTCAACCTCATCACTGGTTGTTGGCTTCCCTCAGCGTCAAACACCTGGTTTGCCTGATTTCTCCCCAGGTGAAGTGACAGGCTATCTGAGAGCTGTATTCCAACCAGAACGAGTAAATGTCCCTTATGTTGGAACTACTACCTGGCTTTTTCACCCCAAGGAATCAACACGTGATGTCCAAAAGCCTGGTTTGAGTCCTACTTCTGCTAACTACTAGCTAAATGGCCCTGGCCACATGTTGAACTCCGCATCCTCAGCCGAAAGACGGAGATGCTACTCTTCCCTTATCTCACAGTCAACGAGGCAATGTATTTGGGGGGCCCTGCGGACTGCGGAGAGCTACGGAACACATGGGATTTGGAGGACCAGATCAACGGTTTGGGTCCACCTGGATGAGCGAAAGAGACAGAGAGAGAAGGGAGGGAGGGAGGGAGGGAGGGAGACAGCATCACCATAACCCTATCAAATAGGTTACTAAAACTATTCCCATTTTGCAGATGAGAAAGTTGAGCCTCAAAGGTGTGAAATTACTTCCCATGTTCCCATGGCGAGTGGTAGTGCTCCAGGATCGGAATCCCCCATGCTGTCACTGAGCGTCTGACCTGGGCCAGACGCTGTGCTGGCATCTCGAGATGCCAGGAAGAGCCCAATCCTGGTTCCCAGGCAGCTTACCACCTGGGAGGGAGAGGACTCAAGCCAGGATGCTTGTCTTACACTTGCCATGAGAGACAGTTCTGGCCTCCAGGTGAGTTTCCTTGGCAGGGACTCACTGAACTGAGGAGTCCTCAATAGAAAAACAAAAACAAAAAAAAAGCCATTACGGGTTTGACCAGAGCAGAACATTCTTAAATGGGTCCAGTCCCAGAATTACATTTTTGGGAAGACAGTTTGTGTTTGCTAAACAGCAGAGAATCTGGAAAAAGAGAGAGAGAGAGAGAGAGAGAGAAGTAGAAAAACCCAAGCCCTACCCGTGGCACAGAAGAAAAATATTGCAAATATTTTATGGTTTCAAAAAGGGCTTTGTCAATTCTCGTTGTTTCCTATTAACCAGGGGAGGGAAGGGGAGAATCTTTGCAGAGCCCTGTTTGTGTAAGGAGTACACTGAATGGTGGGTCCCTCCTCTCTACTGTTTATGCACCCTCCTTCCAAGCCGGAGCCCTGTCCTGAACCTTGCTGGGGTCACCCCCTTCCTACATTCCCCGTCTGCCCTTGGGTTTCCTCCCCATCACCCATCATACCCACTGTCTCTAGCCAACGGAGAACAATCACTCTCTTAGGCATTTTTAACTTCCTGCTCAGACTGCCCACGGGGGCGGTGGGGACAGGGGACAACCTCCCAGGAATGATGGCGGCCAGGTAAGGCACTGAGGTCCTACCGTGCCCTGAGCACCACGTGAAATTTCACTTCATCTCCAATAAGTGTTATCGCCATACCCTTTTCCAGGAGTGGAATGGAGTCTTGCAGAGCTTAAATGATTGCCCCATCTGACACAGCCAACACGAGGTGGTGTCAGGATTCAAACCCAGGTCCATCTGACTCCACAGCTCATGTCCCTAACCATTATGCTATATTGTCTCTTTTCAGAAGAGGACAGAATAAAACTGTTTTAGGAGACATCAGTACATGTGCCTGGTGACCTAGGGTATGAGGTAACTTCATTCATTCCTTCACTCCTTGTTCCCACTTACTGATTCATGAATGCAGGTGTTGAGTCCCAAGACACAGATTATCTATACATCTAGGGGTATATTCTACATGGTGGCTGAAAGCAGGGGCTCTGGGCTCAGACTGGCTTCAAATCCCAGCTCCACAGCTTACTGGCTGTGGGACTTTGGGCAAGTTCCTTAATCATGTTGTGCCTTAGTTTACTCCTTCGTGAAAATATAATAATTAGTAGCTACCTTTCAGGTTGTTGAATAGACTTAAGAGAGATGATACGTCTAAGACACATAAACTAGGGTTTGGCACATAGTAATTATAGCCACCATTACTATTCCCTGTCATAGGCGCTGTGCAAGGTGCTGCAAAAACTCCTACTCGAACTTTATTCTGCGGGCTTTAGGGAAGTACTGAAAGTATTCGAACGGAAAGGTGCTGATATGATTTTGTTTTAGGCACTTTAACCTGGCTGTGGGGTCAAAGGGCAGGCAGACTGGCTAAGAGGCTACATTAGGTGCGCCTGGGTGGCTCAGTGGGTCAAGCATCTGGCGTTGGCCAGGTCATGATCTCACAGCTCGTGAGTTCGAGCCCCGCATAGGGTTGTCTGTTGTCAGCACAGAGCTTGCTTCAGATTCTCTCTCTCTCTCCCTCTGTCTATCTGTTCCTTCCCTGCCCACTCTCTCAAAAATAATAAATGAGAAACATTAAAAAAAAAAAAAAAGAGGTTACATTAGTGGTGCCGGCCACAGGTCATTGCAGCCTCAGCTAGTGTAGTAGCATAGACAGGGGGACAGGACAGGACGCGGTGATGTTCTGGAGGTGGGCTGCCCTGTAAGGACGGGCGGTGTCCTGGAAGGAGTGAGGCTTGCTGCCCAGGGGAAGGAGGGCTGAAAGGGCCTCCAGCGGAAACAGGGAGCAGAGGGGGAGAGCCCACCCAGAGGGAAGATACCGAAGGGGAGGCTGACCTTGCCCGCCAGAGCCTTTGGGCCGTTGTCTGGTGTCTGGGCCTCTTGGGAACTGGCCAAAAGACAACCTTGCTCAGAGAGGCCGGGTCATGACCAAAGTCCCCCAAGAGTCTCCCAAGACAGGGCCCATTTTGGAAGCTGGCTTTCCCATTGCTAACCCAGTGTAACCCAGCTTGCTTCCTTGCTGCCCTGTCTGCCTTTCACATTTGGGGATCAGAAGCCAATAAAGGAAAACTGTCATGGAAGCCCCAACCTGCCCACGGGAGTGGGGCCCCTTTCTGCCCCAAAGGAAGTGCAGGGGCCTGTTTCAGTAGGCTTACTTGCGTGTGCCCCCCACTCCCAAAGAGGAAGGGGTCCTGTCCTCCTGGGGGAGGGGGGCCAGGGTTCCGGTGTGAGTCATGGCAGAGGGAGGACCGGTGGGAAGAACCCAGCTCCAGGCTGTGGGACCCCCCAGGCCTGGTGAAGAAGGGAGCTCGCATCTCAGGATGGCCCCCCCTACTTTCTTTACATCCCCAGTCCCTAGCACAACGCCTGGCACAGAGAGATGCTCAGTGCACCTATTGAACGCACGAGCAAGCAAATGCCAGATTACCAAGCCCCTTCCACTTGGGGTGGGACAGGGGAGAGCAGCCAAGGGGGTGGGCAGGACCGATGGCGATGGAGTCGAGGGCGTTTCGAGAAGCAGTTGAGCTGCCCTTGTCTGGCGGACTATTGAGGAGCACGAGGCAGAGCCGCCAGCTGAGTGGCCTGCGAGGGTCACAGAGAGTGTGGTAGCGGAGTCCGTGGCTGGAATGGCCAGGGTCGGGGGCTGCCAGATAAAACCAGCCCGCTGGCCAGCTTGGCTCCCCAGCCCGAGGTGGCAGACCCTGGGATAGAAGGCAGCCTAGGCTATGCAAATCTATGCAAATGAGGTCCCAGCACCGCTCTCTGAGTTCCCAGAGAAAGGATATTAGCACCGACCACTGGACAGCTGGCCTCTGTCAGCAAGGACGCCAGTCATCACATCACCATCCTGTGGCAAACATCCTCAAACCTCCCGAAAACCAGGCAGGATTTGGGTCTCAGTGGGAGACAAAAGGTTGGAGTGGTCATTGAATTGCAAATGTGCTGTATTGTTTAATCGGTGCCAGTGTTGTCTGAGATGAACTATGACCCCAGAATGGAGTCTGAAAAGGCAGATGATACACAGTGTGAGCTCTGGGCCGGTCCTGAGGTGGGGGTGGGGGGGGTTGGGGGGGGAGGAGCGGGCCTTGGAAGCTGGAGGTCTCAGAGCTCTGAGGGAGGAAGAGACACAGTTGAGGGGGAGGGGAGCCTGACATCCTCCCCAGGGGAAGAGGCCGGTGAGGTTGGGTTCCTTGAGCCTTAAAAAGCCATTTCACCCTGAAGCCAGAGAGGAGGTGGACTTGAATTCAGAGCCAGGATCTTGCACTTTCAAGAACCAGGAAAGATAAGGAGACCCGGCTATGGCCGAGGGGGTCTGAACAGAGGGCAGACATCGATGAGATGGTGGAGGAGAGGCCGGAGGCTGGAGACGGCAGAGTCTGGAAGAGATGAGCCAGCAGGGAGATCGCCGTGCTGATAATGGTCAGGACTGGAATTCAATTCTGTCCTGTGCATGCCCTCATTCATTCATTCATTCATTCCACAAAGGGCCCTTCTGTGGCTGTCTCTGAACTCACCGCTGGGGAAGGAGCAGGATGAGGACACAGTCCCTCCTCTCCTACACAGTCCTCGTCTTCGGGGAAGAATGGATAAGCGAACGATTTTTAGGTGCACCGACTCAAGGGCAAAGGGAAAACACAGCATGTCTAACATAATCTGGGGTGGCAAAGGAGACTCCCTGGGCACCTGGCACTTACGTTAGTGTAAATCCATTCCGGGCAGGGGGACTAGTCCGTACGAAGGTTCTAGGGTTGGGGCTCCTGGGTGGCTCAGTCGGTTGAGCGTCCGACTTCAGCTCAGGTCATGATCTAGCAGTTCGAGCCCCGTGTCAGACTCTGTGTTGCCGGCTCGGAGCCTGCTTCAGATTCTGTATCCCCCTCTCTGTCTCTGCCCCTCCCCTGTTTGTGCTCTCTCTCTCAAAAATAAATAAACATTAAAATTTTTTTTAAGGTTCTAGGGTTTTATGCGGCGTGAGTGAGGATGAGTTTGAGAGTCGAGGATAGGCAGAGGCCGGGGAACACAACAGACCACATTCAGGACTTTGGACGTGATCCTGAAGACAGTGACTAGAAGGGGTGACAGTGACTTTTAAAGGGGTGGCACGATCAGACTTATGACTTCAATATGTCCCCAAAGCTGCTGGGGAATGAACGGAGTCAGTCAGGTAAAAATGGTGGCCTTGAATGGCCCATGTGATGTCGTGGTCATTGTGAGGGAACCGTGGCTGGATAGGAGAATTGGTCAAAGACCTTGGATAAGGGATGAGGTCCCGAGTGAAATCTCTGCTTCCTAGTCCCCTGGTGGTGGCATAAAAAAGTTAGTCGCGGTCCCTAACCGCGGGACAAACTAAACCTAAATCTGAGGTCCTCTTCTTCGCTTCCTCGCAGAGTGAGAGGGGTGGGGGACTTCCCTGCCTCTCTGTCCCCTTGTCCTGGTTCCTGCCTGCTGTCCTCCCGTGGGGGACCTTTGGAACCGCACCTGTGACACGCACCTACTACGGTGGAAAACACCACCCCCTCCAGGTACTTGTTCCAGTGCCGCACGACCCCCCCCCCCCCCCATACCAAGAAGGGCCCCAGGGGAGCGGAGCAACCCCGATCGACCTCCCTCGCTATGACCTCCTTGTTCCGTGCTTTGGATGTTCATCCTTCCCAGGGTCACTCCTGTGGTTCCGGAAACTTCCTCACGCTCCTACGACAGAGGCTGCCGGGGGACAAGGTTGCCTTTCAAAGAAGCGGTCCCCGGCCAGTGATATCTTACGCTGCGGTTATGGACAACACAGACGGGGTGAATACGGGCCATAAAAGCAAGAGGCAACATGTGACATTTAATTCAAGATTAAAAGAAATCGTCAACTGGAGCTGATTGTGCTCATCCAGATGTCACCAGAAACAGCTGTAAGCCATCTGCCAGAGTGGGTACCACCAGCTGGAGCCGCTCTCCTGAACACCCCGGCTCTGCCTTTCTCCACAGCGGGAAGGTATAGCTGAGGTTGGAGGCCAACCCATGTGACAGGGACCGATGGAGGCAGAAGTGGCAGCGGCTGAGAAGAGGGGCAGGCAGCGACCCCTCCGCCTCCCCCCTCCCCACCTCCCGGGCCTTGTTTGTGCTAACAAAGGCGAGTAATGAATTACTGATAAGTGGCCTCTTTTAAAGGGAAATTATTCAAGAGAGCAGGTGAGATTCTGGAGACATTCGTCTTCCCAGCTCTGTGAGGCTGGCTGGGAGATGGGGAAAGGTAAGAGAGACGATTCATGGCCAGGGCCCTTCATCCGTCACTGGGGCGTCCTCCGCAATGGGGAGGCAGGATTGATGGGTCCCCGGTCTCAGGTTGGCGGTGTGGTGGGAAGCCATCCTCTCTATGTCATTAGCCAGGCCAACGGGGCTGAGAGTCGGGGGGGGGGGTGGGGGGGGACTCTGTTCCAGAAGATGCTTTATCCCCATGCGCTTAGGTCCTAGCAAGGAAAACCGCCATCGGGGGCAGCTCAGGGCAGAGGAGGGATCTTTCCAGAGGCTTGGGGCCCTGATCCCTCCCTCAGCCCCTCCGGGTCCCCAAGCCTCTTTGCTGCTCCCAGCCGTGGGTGGGCTCCACCTGACTTCACGCAAGTAAAACCGGCCACAGCCTTGCTTGGAGCCCCCACCGTGCACCGCAGGCCTCTTGCCTCGGACCCTGGGGCTTCCCTTTCCGGGTTGAGCTGCGGACCCTGCGGAACCCCTCTCAGCACCCACACTGGCACAACCTAAAAGCGCTGGGGAGGTGATGCTCAGTGAGGCAAAACTTTGGTCCACGGGAAATGGGAGCTCGTGGAAAATTCTTCCTTTTCTCCCTCACCGCAGATGCTCCTGAGACATACAGCTTCTTGAAATGGTCTTGCAAGATTGAGCAATCAGTCGCACTCGGCGGCCAACTCAGCAATGTGTCCTTAGAGTGGCTCTCCCCTCCCTGCCTCCTCCTGCTTCTTGGGATTGCATTTCTTAATAAAGAAGCAGCCATTCCCTGGGCCATTGCTTCAGGCTCTGCTCTTTGGAAACCCAGGTTAAAGACACCGGTACCAAGACTGGCTCTAGAAACCTGCCCCTCAAGGTGGAATTTTGGAGCTGGGTTACTCCTTGGGGCCTGGCGTTAAGAACCCCACCGCTGGGGGGCGCCTGGGTGGCTCAGTCGGTTAAGCGTCCGACTTCAGCTCCGGTCGTGATGTCACACTCCGTGAGTTCGAGCCCCGTGACGGGCTCTGTGCTGACAGCTCGGAGCCTGGAGCCTGCTTTGGATTCTGTGTCTCCCTCTCTCTCTGCCCCTCCCCTGCTCCTGCTCTGTCTCTGTCTCAGAAATAAATCAACACACACACATACACACAAAGAACCCCGTCGCTTGGTGATCAGCTGGGTAGAAAAACCTTGGCGTGCAGAGCTCTCACCAGTAGAATTCTAGACAGACGTGCAGGTGAAATCTCCAGGGCCCTGGCCACTTCAGCCTGGGCAAATGGATTCACCATCCTCTTGACAGAGGGAGAAGCGTCCCCTGGCCTGGAGAGCATGCAGTGACATCACCCGAGAGAGGTGCCTCTCGAGACGATACTTGTTTTCCGCAAAATCTGCCCCCTGCGCCTGGGTGGCTCAGTCAGTTAAACTTCCGACTTCGGCTCAGGTCACGATCTCACAGTTTGTGAATTCGAGCCCCGCATCTGTGCTGACAGCTCAGAGCCTGGAGCCTGCTTCTGATTCTGTGTCCCCCTCACTCTCTGCCCCTCCCCCACTTGTGCTCTGTCTTTCTCTGTCTCTCAAAAATAAATAAATGTTTAAAAAAAAAATCTGCCCCCTCATCATCTCAAAAGAGCCTGAGCTAGGGGCGCCTGGGTGGCTCAGTCAGTTAAGCGTCTGACTTCAGCTCAGGTCATGATCTCGCGATTTGTGGGTTCGAGCCCCACATTGGGTTCTGTGCTGACATCTCAGAGCCTGGAGCCTGCCTCGGATTCTGTGTCTCCCTCTCTCTTTCTGTCCCTTCATGCTCTGTCTCTCTCTCTCTCTCTCTCTCAAAAATAAACATACATTAAAAATTAAAAGAAAAAAAAAGAGCCTGAGCTGGAAAGTACAGTCTTTTGCTCCAGGAGGAAAGAGCTGATATGCCAAATGGATGGCGGGTCCTGACTAGTGGGAACCACCAGGGCTAGATGAGCACAGGTAGATGTGGACATGAACGTGGCAGTGTTAGGTAGAGAAAGGTGGCAGGGTAGAGGTAGGGGACGTGGGGCTGCACAGGGGAGAATTTAGTACATGGGAACACTCACCCTGGACTCAGGGTCCAGTGTCAGCTCAGAGCAGGTCCTGATAGTATGAGCTTGGCCATGACAAAGGGCCATAGAAATTGAATAGAAAGGCCAGAACTTTCTTGGCAGAGCATTGAAGAAGGGGTCAGGAGGCTCAGAGAGAATTCTAGAGTGTATTTTCCATGGAGGACCTGGAAACTGTTGTCAATCATTGTAGTTAACTTGGATCCTCTAAAAAGATATGTTGAAGCCCTAACTCCCTATACCTGTGAATATGACCTCATGTGGAAATAAAGGTCTTTGGAGACATAATCAACTTAAAAAGAGGTCCTTAGGGTGAACCCTAATATAACTGGTGTCTTTATAAGGAGAGGAGAGCACACACAGAGAAGCAGAGGCAGAGACTGGAGTGATGTGGCCATAGTCCAAAGAACTAGAAGAGGCAGGGAATGATCCTCCCCCAGGACCTTCGGAGGGAGCGGGGCACTGACAGCACCTTGATTTCAGACTTCTGGCCTCCAGAATTGTGAGAGAATAAATTTCTGTTGTTTTAAACCTCCCGCTTGTGGTATTTTGTTATGGCAGCCCTAGGAAAGTCCAGGAGTGCCTAAAGGAACCCCCCCCCCCCCTTTATAAGGGATGCCCTTGTGGGGTTGGGACGGTGCAGGGGGGCTGATGGTGAAACTAGGCTCCCTGTTTCTAATGGACACAATGGGATTCTGGAAAGGCAGAGGCCATGCAGGGGCACAGCAGCATCAGAGGCAAAATGGATGGCAAGGCTAGAATGGTACCGGGAATACTTGGTGATGACTGATCAGCCATGATGTGAGAAAAGGGGACAGGAGGCAAGGGTGTTGCTTAACTTGTGTCATTTTTAAAAAAGATATCAAGAAATGGTGAGCGGGAGGATGACATCAGACCCTCCCTTGGTCTCCAGATCTAAGGCCATACCCAGGGTCCACTGGTAGAAAGAGAAGAGAGTCCTTTTGAGGAAGGACCATCCAAGGCCACCACAAATTTATACGATACATACCCCTCCGATCTCTTCCCAAAGGACCTACAGCCATTTGCTAGAGTAACTGTGCATGAAGGGAAGGGCCAGATCACCCACAATTCTAGGGGCTATTGGGTACTAGCTCTGAGCCAGCACTGACAAGGGACTTGATCTGCCATCACGGTCTTCCAGTTGGGTGCGGGGCCTTCAGCTCAGGTGGCAAAATGGACTTGGATCCAAGTCTGTCTTTTAGTGGACCCATGGGCTGACCCCGTGGTTATTTCCCTGGTTCCTGAGTGTGTAATTGGGATAGATAGACTAAGGATCTGGCAGAAGCCTCACATTTGGTCCCACAAATGTGAATGAAGGGCTATTACGGTAGGATGGGCCAAGTGGGAGGCTCTGAAACTACCCTCCAGCTCAGTTCCAGCCAAGATAGTAAATCAGAAGAATTATTGCCACATTGTGGGGGAAATTGCCGAGATTAGTGGCACCATTAAAAACTTAGAGGATGCAGAATTGGTGCTCCCCATCACCCCCTCATTCAGCTCACCATGCTGGCCCTGCTAAAACCAAATGGATCATGGGGAACGGCTGTGGACGAGCATAAACCTAACCAGGTGGCGGCCTCGACTGTAGCTCCCGAGCCAGATGTGGTAATTTTACAAGAGTAGGTCAAATAGCCCCTGGCACTTGTATGAGACTATTGATCAAGCAAACGCCTACTTCCCCACCCATAGGGAGGATCAAAAGCAGTTCTTTTTCATGTGCTGGGGATACATTTGTTGTCTCCCCCCCCAGGGCTATGCTAACTCTCTTCTCTGTCACAGTGTGGTCCAAAGGGAACCCGATCATCTTGAATTCCTCGGAACCTCACACGGGTCCACTGCAATGATGACCTCAGGCAGATTGTACCAGGACAAAAATCTGGGGACCTGCCACGTCGCTGATGTTGTTAGGGGTCTAGGCGCATGGAACATTCCAGCACCTCCTTTCTGAGGCAAAAGACAAACTGTCACATTGCGTTCCTCCTGCCACTGAGAGAGAGGCACAGTGCTCAGTGGGCCTCTGGATTTTTGAGGCAGTCTACGGCACATTTAGGGACAGCCCTCTGACCCATTTGTTGGGTGACTTGAAAAGCTACCAGTTTTGGGGGAGACCCAGGCAAAAGAGGGCTCTGCAAGGGGTTCTGCCTCTGGCGCGAGCTGCCCCAGCCCTGGGATTGCCTGTCCCAGCAGACCAGAGGGCACTGCAGGTGCGTGTGATAGAGAAAGTCGCCGTGAGGAGCCTTTGGCAAAGCCCTGGTACAACAGTTGTAGTGCACACCCCCTGGGGTTCTAGAACAGGGCCGGGCCTTCAGAAGCTCCTTTTGGTGTGCTCCTGTGCCCTAGTGGAGCCCACCCGACACCAAGTGACTGGGAGACTCACGCTTGTCACCAAGGGCCAGCTTCTTACCGTTGAGTCATGGAGTCAAGCAGGCAGAGTGCCTT
Source organism: Herpailurus yagouaroundi (assembly GCF_014898765.1). Classification (NCBI taxonomy): domain Eukaryota; kingdom Metazoa; phylum Chordata; class Mammalia; order Carnivora; family Felidae; genus Herpailurus; species Herpailurus yagouaroundi. The sequence continues at coordinate 11,813,147 of NW_024412402.1, read as the reverse complement.
GTATGGTGGAAATGGTATATTCAGAAAGAGGCCCTCACAGGGTCCAAAGGCACAAACAAATGAACGGATAAACAGATCCCCGTATCAGTGACCTCTATTGCACTAACCCCTCTCCCCTAACCCACACCTATGGACTCCGGCAGGCGGGGGGATCCTACAACTGACCAACAGAGGGACAAAGAACTGGGGCCTGGACAACAAAGAGGCTGGCACATCATGTCGGTGGAAACATGGCCCAAAGATCAGTGGTGGAAAATCCCGTCTGTGGGCAGAGCCGGGAATAGTGAATACACTTGGTTGTCCAGTCCTTACGGAGGGAAGTGCGGCCTGAGGTACGAATATACACCGACACCTGGGTGGTGGCGAGTAGCCTGGCCGCTGAGTCAGGGGCTTAGAAAGAATGCTATTGGAAGATCGGCGACCAGGAAAGAATGCTATTGGAAGATCGGCGACCAGGAAGCCTTGAGAAGGAGGGTATGGATGGACAGAGATCTCTGTGTTTGTACCACCAGAAGCATCTATAGCAGAGCTGACTCTCCCCATTCAGGTGGAAAGGATGAGTCATCCTGGGGATGTCAGCCAGCCTCTCTCATCGGTCACCTGGGAGCAGGTACGGGGTGACGATGGTGGCGGGAATGGAGGCCATGCGTGGGCCAACATCACGGGCTCCTTCTCACCGAGACTGATCTTGCAACCACCGCAGCTGGATATACTAAGTGTCGACAGTAGAGACCGACACTGAGTCCTAAATATGGCGCCATTCCTTGAGGAGACTAGTCACTTGTTGGCAGGTGGATTGCACCAGCCTCCTTCAGCCTGGAAGGGGCAGCAATTTACCCCTACTACTCTGGGCATCGGTCTGCCTTCCCTGTCCACAGAACCTCCCCTAGCACCCGCATCTGAGGGTGTACAAAACACCCGATATCCCATGTGATATTGTCTCAAACCAAGAAACCCAGGTCACCCAGGGAGGTGTGCCAATAAGCGCACGGTCATGCGATTTATGGTCTTACAGTGAACTTATCACCCTGAAGCAGCGGCCTTCAAAATGGCGGAACGTCCCATCAAGCGAGGGTACCAGTTTAGGGACAATACTCTGAGGAGTGGGTGTATGTGCTGAAATGATGGCCCGTATATGGTGTTGTGTCCCCCAGTAGCTAGAATGCACAGAACCAAGGACTGGGGTGTAGAAGTAGGCATGGTCCTCTCATCATGACACCCAGTGGCCCACTGGAGAAATGAAACGAACAGTTGGACACTTAGCCGACTGAGCTACCCAGGCACCCCTCTGGTCACCATCTTGAGGGGGACTCCGTGACCGATGGTGCTTATACCTCCGTCTTCAGAAAAGGGGGAAGATCTCTGTTCACAAGAGAGGAGGACTTGTTTTGCATTTTGAGTGCCAGATGTGACGGAAAGTCAAGGTGGGCCCGGCCAGCGTGGACTCTATCTACATCTCTTAGGCCCTACTTCAGAGGCCTTTGGCTTGACCGACCTCTCTTCCTGCTGCAGCGGTGACTATCTCTGCATGGGCTCAACGGACATTATGCAGGTGCTACCCGAGAGGGCTTACTTCGTGTCCGTGCTGCCCGCTGCGCGCCTCTCACCTCTGGCACTGCTGACCTAAGACCTGGGATGCCGAGTGGTATCTTCTAGCACTCAAGGATTACAATCCAGAAGGGAAGTGAACTCAGTACTCCGTGGGGCCAACCTTTGACAAACAGGGTGTTGGAACTGGTAGCAAAATCTTCCTTTTTTCTTCCCCTGGACAGAGCATTTCTGCAGCTTCTTGGGGTTGGTTCTCTGAGATTGAGCAATGAGCTGCCCGTGGTGGTGGCCAGCTTGATAACACAATCTCTCCATCCCTCCCGGCCTCTCTCCCCTTGCCCTTCCCTCTTGCACTCCCTGATCAAATCACGGCACGTAAGCCTTGGCCTCGGGCTCTGCTTTCTGGGAGAAGCCAGGCAAAGACGATCTCCAACATTGAAGGTGGGGGCCAGTTGTCATGTATTATCTGAACCCTCCGTTTACTCATTCACATCCGCTTCCTGGTCCCTGTGGCATCTGATTTTGGGCACCTGGTCTCTTACATCCTCTGCTCAAACAAGCTATGGGCTTAGATTTCCAAGAATCAAGGGCACAGATTCTTTCTCAAATTCGTTGGCCAAACGCTTCTGTTCCTGGGCACTACTTCCGCCTGCAAGCTCTGAAGGCTGAGGTCCTGGGGTTTCAGTTCGTCTAGAATTACACTTTTAGGAAAGCCCCTGGAGAGATTCCTAGACTTAATCTGCACCCCATTGGGAAGCTCCCTCATGCCTAGAATCATCTGAGAAAAAGAAGGGCCCCAGGGGAAGCAGATGAGAGAGGAGAGACCTGAGAATGGACTGAGGGCATGTGGTGGGTCCAGAGAGACTGTGTCACTGAGAAATGGGATGAGCGGTAGGGAATCTGCCTTGAGAAATAAAAGCCGGTCCCATAGAATGCTTCTGGAGTCTCTGCCTGGGATCTTAGGAATCAAGGCTCTGAAAACCACCCGATGTCTCTGGAGGGGCTTCAGAGGGAAACGGAGGCAGGTGTTAACACCCCCACTGTCCACAGCTATCATCAGCTTCGGCCCCAGATCGAGCATTTGACCAGCCTGCTTTGCCCCCACTACCTACGAGGTACGGGCAATACCTTGGGAATGGGGAGGAGAGAGCAGAGACACAGATTTGGAGACACTTCCTGCCACACATGGGCTTCCAACGCATTTCTAGGCAACAAAAACAAGACGAGGCCACAATAACTAGTCATCAAAAGAGCCACACGGGAAGAGGGTGCCGTGACCGGGAGGGATTTCTCTGAGAAGGTGGGTTGAGAAATTGAACAGCCACACCTTTCATCCAAAGAACACTTATTGATGACCTGTGATGTGAAAGGCAGGATTTTAGGTTCTGTGTGGAGTGGAGGCTGGAGAGGGATGTGGTGAGAGGTAAATAAACATAACCACCCACTTGCCAGAACCTTCCAGGCAGGGACTTCAGAATCAACCATGAGTGGCCACAACACCAGTCCTCGCGGTCTAAAGGGCAGGTGGGTGATAAACATTAAAAAATCTGGGGGCACAGAGGGGGACGTGGTCAGTGCCAACTTAAAGAGGGGGCGTTCCTGCTGGGATTTGAGAGAGAAGTGTCTTTTTCAATAGATGAAAATGGGGTGGAAGAGGGGCAGAGAGGGGGGCACTCCAGGCAAAGGCCAGAAAGCACAGTGTGGGTTTGGAAAACGGGAGATCTTTCTGGTCCTGCCCGGCACCATCGTGTCTTCCAGGCGCCGGGAGCTCTGCCAGCATTGGGGATTGGTTTGGGTCAGGATTGCGTTCAGCAGGGGATCGCAGGAAAGTTCCCCGAGACAGTTAGCCTGAGAGGGGGTACACTTTTGTGTGTTTCCACATCACCCAGTCCGGGGTGCTGTGCGATCGTTAAGAGGGACGTCTGCCCTCACTTCGGGGGGGGGTGGGGGGAACAGCGCCCCAGAGGTCCATGCAACCTGAAGAGGTAGGAATTAGCCAAGCAAGAGGAGGAGAGGGAGAGTGGCCGGGGTCCTTGGTGAGGACGACGGCGTACAAAGGCTGGAGTGAGGGGCAGCGTGGTAGCATGCCCGCAGAAACAGAGCGCCACAGAGGGCCCAGCAGGGCCAGACCAAGAGTTAAGGCTAGAAAATAAAGGGAGTAGGGCAGAGCCTAAAGGAGCCTTTATGCCCCATTCCGGCTTTGGGACTTTATCCTTCAGGCAGACGAGAGCCACCGCAGGGCTTAGGCCGGGAGTGACACGTCCAGGATGTGCTTTGGAGTTCAGAGGAGACATCAATTTGGAGTTGCCACCGTATAGATTGCTTATAAAGCCAATCTAAAGCCGCGTGTCTGGATGAGATTACCGAGAGGCTGTGCGCAGAGAGAAAAATAGAAGTGGCCCACGGGCTGAGTCCTGGGCGCCTCCAATATCAAGGGCCAGCAGAGGAGACGGGGGAGCCAGGGACGAAAGAGGAAAACCGGGAGCACGTGGGGTCCTGGACTCTTGTGAGGAGAGTATCTGAACAAGCAGGGAGTGATCAATACCACTAGACGCTGGAGATGGGTCAAGTGGGGTGGGGGCTGGGGGCTCACGGGTGAATGTAGCCTTCTGGAATGCTGGGGCAGGCTGGCTGGACGAGCCTCTGCGTGCTCTCAAGGAGAAGGCAGGAAAGGAACAGGAAGCATGAAGGTGGACAGCTCTTTCAAGGAGTGTGGCCAGGGGAGGGAGCTGGGCCCAGAGTGTTTTTCCTCTTTTCTTTTTTGTTCTTTTCTTTTCCCGTGGGACAGGGAACAGCAGGTTTGCACGCTGATAGGAGTGGCCCAGGCGGGAGTGAGAGACTCAAGGCATAGGGTAGGGCAGGGGCGGTGCTCAGGTGGCCACCTTGCACGGCGGAGGGTGGGGGCTGGTGCACAAGCCGGGTGGGGACCGGCCTTGGCGGTCTGTCCACGGCACAGGAGGGAGGTACAGAGTTTGCAAACAGAGGCGGGGGGGCCACCCCCGGCCGGTTGTGGGGAAGGGAGTTTGTGGCTGTCGTCGATCCCTTCCCACTTTTCCAGTGAAGAGACAGCAAGGTTATTGGTGGAGCTGAGGAGGCAGGGGAGGTGGGAGAAGGAATGGACCGGAGAAATGATGAATATTGCCAGCCGGCAGGCGGCACCCACTTGAGTTGAGGGATCATAAATGGAAAGTGGTCGAGTCTTTGACCCTAGATGCAGATCTGGGTGTTTGTCAGGAGGAGGGATGGATATTGGCAGGAAGTGGATAAGTGAGGAGCCAGGAGGACCGGCCTCCAGCCCCAGGATGGAGAAGACGGCCCCCTACGTGTGTGGGGATGGGGGGGAGGAAGCCAGAGAGAGGGGGGCCGGTCAGCGAAAGAGGGAAGGGCACGTTCAAAGAAGAGGCCGAGGGAGGCTGGTGTGCGGAGGGAGGAAGAGAGGGAACTGATGGCGAGGCGGAGGCATGGACCCCTCCTGGCAGGCAGGTGTCCAGAGAAGGCGTGGCCCGGGCCCTCCAGCTGCCCCCTTTCCTCCCACCCCTGCGCAGATCTCCACCAAGCGGTTTCTCAGCCAAGTGCTGCCTGCAGCCCCGCGTCTGAGGAACCTGAGAGATAATCATCTCGCAGGCGCTGAGGTGTTCAAACTGTTGCAGGATCAGAGTTTGCTAATATCGCAGCAACACAGCCCTGGGGATGCGCCGTCCATCCGCGAAGCCACAGAGGCCGCTTATCTTGCAATACATCGCTCCTCTTACAAGGGACGCCAAGAGCCTGCACGATGGAAATTACAGAGGGAAAGGGCTGAGGTGGGGGCAGAGATATTATAAGGAAAAAAAAAATCTGTAAAAGCCCTTATTTTTAGGCCTATTGAAGTAGAAAATATGTGCTCAGACTCTGAAAACCCAGCCACGAAGCCAACCCCGCCCTCAGGGAAAGGCAGGGGTCCTGGGTTGCAGAAGCCTGCCATTCATTACTTTTGATTTACTGCAGAGCAGACAAGAGGCGCTCACATGATACATAGCTTGTATATTCTTCTATCGATTTCCAAGACTTCGCTTTCTAAACTTCCCATCCATCAGCAGCATCTGCGCCCGCTCTCCCCCAGAGATAAAAAAGGGACGAACCCACCCCCACCTTGCATGGAGGGAGTGGCAAGTTTTAAGAACCGGGAAGGTTGGAAAGGTGAGGTCCCCTTGGCATGTTGTTGAAACGGGGGCGCGGGGAAGGGTGTGGCTGCTGGGAGGGGGCACAGACACCCCTAGGGCTCAAACCAACAGGGCCAAGGAAGAGCGAAGCAGTATGTTGGAGAAGAGGCAGGTACTTGGTGGTTGTTGTCCCCTGCGGAGACTGTCTTGGATGCTGCCAGTATAAACACTTCGGGAGCTGAATAACCGGCATAAACACGGCCCACATTCACCATCAGCTTCTACCTCACAGCCCCTGTTGCCAGCCTGTGGACTCAGAGAAGAGAACCGCTCCCCGCTGGCTGCCGAAAGAGGTTGTCATGCCCCCACCGGAAGACACGCTGTTCTGTGCATTTAAGGAAAGTCGGGTACCCACGTACCACCTTAACTTCTCTTCTCCTGCCAATGTTCTCAGAATGGAAAAGGCAAGCATCTGTGATGTTACATCCACCCCCAACCCCCCTCCCCACCCTATTTACAAAAAAGACTCTTCCAGCTCTTACGAAGCGGTTCTCAATATCTGGGGGGTTGGGATGGAAGAAAGTAGGAAAAGTCTTCACTCTACCCGCTTTGAGTCTGGAGCACAAAGCAAGGAGGCAGGGCTGAGGGCTGCTAGGGCCTGAGGGGAATAAAGTCAGACACGGGAGGCCTCCACTCCGTGGCTAAGGGCACCTTGCCTTCACGGGGGCCCTGGGGAATCTTCTCCTGAGTGGAGAATCTCAGCCCAGCGCAGAACATCACATAGCAGGAGAGGAGACGGAATATGAGACGCTGAGCCAGGAAGCGAAGTTATCAGGGGCCCGGGGCCTGTGCTGCTCCGTGGACTTTGGCCAAACTCCCCATCTCTCTGTGCCTCAGTTTCTCTCGGGGAGATAATCTTTGCCAGTTCCTTCACCTCTCCAGGATATTGGGAGGCGTCCAAAGAGTCTCAGAAGTGACACTATTACAAATAAAGGAATTATCGACGTGACTGATGGTTTCAATTGAGCCTTGGGGTCTTTGCTATTTAGAGGCTGGATCGATAGTAATAACAACATAAATAGGGAATAACTCAGGAGAGAGTCCATAAAGGACCCCACGGCAGCAGGGCCAGATAAGGCAGAAGCAGAGAGAGGCTTCCTGTGTGGCCCACATCCGCTCAGCCTCTAGGCTTGCTCCCGGGAGCGGCCACCCCGCTGCGTGGCCAGCCTGTCCTGCGGCCATCGCTGCTTCAGATGGCATTCTACAGGGGCCCTGGCCGCGCCAGGCAGGGCGCATCCGCCTGGCAGCTTCCAGGAGAGAACAGATGTGCTGGAAAGGACATGGGATGTGGAATTCAAGGGCTTGGTTTGAAGTCCTGCCTCTGGAACGTCATACCTGGCGATGGGCTAGTCACGTGGCCTCCCTGGCCTTGGGCTTCGCGTGTGCAAAGCGGAGGCAATGACAGCTAATTTGTTGCTCGAAGATATCACCGGAGAGAGGACTGCGGAGGCTCTCTGCAAAATACTCAGTTGTTATTAGACAGTTACCCATGTGGGACGATGGGCAGTATCCCGGGAATGCCTCCTTTTCCAAGATATCTTGGCCACACCCTAGTTACCCCAGGACCAGCATCCCTACCTTCAGCCTCACTGAGGCAGAACCGAATCAAGGGTCTGGGCCCGAGGAGAGATGGGATCCGCCCCCCCCAACCCCCCCATCCCCTAACCTGACCTCTGAGCAGTGATGGAAACATTGGTATCCTTATGGGATTCTTTGCCTCTAACTTTCCCGCTGAATCGTAAGCCCTTATGTTGCTGGCGGCAGAAGGCACAGTCCCGACGCGCACTAGCACTCAGTGAGCGAGCGACCTGGGGGTAAAGGTGGGTCTCGTCAGGCACTAACCACCAGTGACTTGTCCGTCAAAGGCTTTTCCTCCAGGAGGTGGGGCCTGATGAAACAGATCGGCACGGGGTGTGTCTGGTGGGATCGAGAAAAGCATCTTAAAGGGGGCAAAGAGTCTAGAGGGGGAATCGAGACAAGGGGGCTGAAACCAAATTCGAGGGGCTTGAAGAAGTTTAGTGCCCAGGGTACCCACCCCAGGCTATCAAATCCCCACTCCCAGGCATGACCCTCTGCGGTTGGAAAGGATCAATGGTGCTAAGGCCCTTGTCCATGAACTTCCCGTCCAAGTATAAACATCAACAGAGGGACGCATGCCCCGTGAGTAGATCGGCAGAAGACCAAAGACGAATGTGGACACCGGTCGCAGCGGGATCTACGTGCATCATGCCTTCAAACGGCGCGTTTTCACACGCGGTGCGTGGGTGTCGTCTGGAGCGGCGCACAGTTCCTCGCACACACGTGCCCGCACACTCCCGACGTGTGCAAACACACAGATGTGCACAGATACCTGCATACCCGCACACTCGTGCAGATATGCACGGGCACACGCATGACATATTTGAACAGCAGTTCACACAGTGAAACTTTTGTCCCCTTGGGCCAGCAGAGAATTTCAATCCCACTAATAGATTGCTGTCCCTGACCCGACCAGAAGCCTGGGCTCTCGTAATGACTTAAAATCACAGAATTATAGTTCAAAGGGGCCTGACAAATCAGCTATTTCAACCTCCGACCTAGAGCAGAAAAATCCTCTCTAACATTCTGATGTGTTGACACACAGTCTCTGCCTAACACCACAGTGATGGAGAACCTATTACCCGATTTGGAACCCTATCTGATTGTTGTTATTAATAAGGAGGACTATCATTTATTGAGTGCTGACTGTGTGCCCAGTGCTATGCTAAGCACTTTAGGTAGACTATGGCAGATAAGCCAGTGAGGTAGGCATTCTTATCTCCATTTAATGGAAATTTAAACTGAGTCTCAGGGGGCGCCTGGGTGGCTCAGGCAGCTAAGCGTCCTTCGGCTCAGGTCATGATCTCACGGTTCGTGGGTTCGAACCCTGTGTCGGGCTCTCTGCTGACAGTTCAGAGCCTGAGGCCTGCTTTGGATTCTCTGTCTCCCTCTCTCTCTCTGCCCATCCCCTGCTTGCACTCTGTCTCTCTCCCTCTCTCTCTCAAAAGCGAATAAACAAAAATAATTTAAACCGAGTCTCATAAAAACTGACTTGTGCATGGTGATGCCATGTGGGTGGCAGAGCTGGGATTTGAACCCGGGACTGTCTGACTCCACACTGCTTGCACCGTCAGGTCACATATATGGTGCAGGAGACTGTTCCTCAGAATGAACCAAACTCGGCTTTTCTGCAACTGATCCCAGATCTGCGCGCTGGAGCTTTGCAGAGGCCTCTTCCTGTCTTCCTGCACCTCCCTTCTCTCCAGGCTTGTCCCTCTCCTCTGATGCCCTCTTCCAAATATAGCACCCCCCCCCAAAGAATTCCATTTTCAGTGGGAAATCACCTCCATTGTTTGGACAACTTACTTGGAAGGTGCATCCCTAAGATGTCACTGGCCTTTTGGACAGCAACATCACATCATTTTTTAATGTTTATTTATTTTCTAGAGAGAGAGAGAGAGAGCAAGTAGGGGAGGCTCAGAGGGCAGAGAGAGAGGGAGATAGAGAATCCAAAGTAGGTTCCACACTGTCAGCACAAAGCCCGACACGGGGCTCGAACCCACGAACTGCGAGATCATGACCTGAGCCGAAGTCAGACGCTCAACCCAGGTGTCCCGTTTTAAACTCACTGTGGGTTTTTATTTTACTTTAGTTAGCTGGCGGTTTTATTTTACATACACTACTATAAACTACTGCTGTAGTTAAGAATAAGAAAAATGTTTTCAGCTTATTATTCCAGCCACTTTTAAGATCATTTTGAAGTGGAGTTTGTCAGCTGGTACTTTAACTAGGCTTGCAGCTTGGAGGGGTTTGCAGATGGGGTAAGCTGAGTGTCTATGCCAAGTAGTTGATCAAAGTCAGGCCAGGGTTCAAGGGCAGAGTCTTGTATCATCTCCTAGACACCTCCGACCAGGTGATACTGATCTACAAAGCATTACTCCGGTTCCAATGTCAAGTGCCATCACACCTGTGTATTTGGACCAAGACTAGAGATATGCCAGGGGTCACTTGGGGGGAAGTAGGGGACAAAGGTCAATACCAATCCAGGAGAAAAGGATAAGGTCAAGGGAGAAACGTCAAACTCGGTAAAAGTCACATCTGTCCAGGAAGCAAGGGTGACAGGTTGTGGCTTCTGGTCTGGAAATGTCAGTAGCTCAGGGCAGCATCCACCAAAGTTGGAGTTTGAGCTTAGGAATATGCAGAGACAAATGAACCTTGTTTTAGGCATTGTCCAGATGAATTCCAGAAGATTGAATGCTGCTGGCCTGGGGGTCCTTTTAAAGGCGCAGATAATACAACCTTTCTGAGTGTGTACCTGGCTGTCTTAAAGGTACCCCCTACCTTGTTCCACCTGGCCTCCGGTCAGTTTTAGATCCCCTGGCTGTGAATCTTCTTGACGATATTATTTAGCTCTGTTTCTCCAGTTTGCCCATAAGGATGAAAACTGTGGGCAAATAACTTTCTAAAATTGAAGTGTTTCATATGTAAGGCATTCATCCCCCTTATATCGGGATTTTTTTTTCCCCCGCAGGTTATAGAAACCCTAAATCAAATTGGCTTAAACAGTAAGGAGACCGTAGGTCTCACATAACGAGAAGCCCAGGGATGGGTACAGCTTTAGGACTGGCTGATCCAGTGGCTTGATGATGTCCCCAGAGGTTCGATTCTACCCATCTCGTCTGACATCCACAGCATTACCTTTTTTGTTTGGCTGGTTGGGTTTCGTTTGTTTTTAAACTTAAACTCCAGTTACTTAACATACAGTGTAACGTTAGTTTCACGTGTACAATAGAGTGATTCAACACTTCCATACATCACCCTGTGCTCATCACAAGTGCCCTCCTTAATCCCCATCACCTATTTAACTCGTTCCCCACCCACCCCTTCTCTGGTAACCATCGGTTTGTTCTCTGTGATTTCTTGGCGTGCCCTCCCCCCTCCTTTTTTTTTGCCCTTTTGCTCATGTGTTTTGTTTCTTAAATTCCACATAAGAATGAACTCCCATGGTATTTGTCTTTCTCTGACTGACTTATTTCACTTAGCATTCCACTCTCGAGCTCCATCCACGTCATTGCATATGGCAAGACTTCACTCCTTTTATGGCTGGGTAATAGTCCGTTGTATATATATGCCACATCTTCCTTATCCATTCATCACTTGATGGACGCTTAGGCTGTTTCCATAACATGGCTGTCGTAGATAATGCTGCTATAAATATCAGGGTGCTTGTATCTCTTTGAATTAGTATTTTGGTATTCTATGGGTAAATACCTACCAGCGTGATTGCTGGGCCGTAGGGTCGTTCTATTTTTAACTTTTTGAGGAACCTCCGTACTATTTTCCACAGTGGCTGCACCAGGTTGCATTCCCATCCACGGTGCACAAGGGTTCCTTTCTCTCCACATTCTTGCCAACACCTGTTGTTTTTGGTGTCTTTGATTGGCGCCATTCTGACAGGTGTGAGATGACATCTCACTGTTGTTTCGATTCCCTGATGATGCGTGATGTTGAGCATCTTTTCATGTGTCTGTTGGCCATCTGTATATCTTTTTTTGAAAAATGTCTATTTACGTCTTCTGCCTATTTTTTATTGGATTATGTTTTTAGTGTTGAGTTATGTAAGTTCTTTATATGTTTTGGATACCAACCTTTTATCACACATGTCATTTGAAAATATCTTCTCCCATTCAGTAGGTTGCCTCTCAGTTCTGTTGTTTCCTTCGCCGTGCAGAAGCTTTTTGCTTTGATGCAGTCCCGATGGTTTATTTTGGCTTTTGTTTCCCTTGCCTCAAGGAGACGTATCGAGAAAGAAGTTGCGACAGATGACGTCAAAGAAGTTACTGCCTGTGATCTCTTCCAGGATTTTTAGGGCTTCAAGTCTCACATTCAGGTCTTTCATCCATTTTGAATTTATTTTTGTGTATGGCGTAAGAAAGCGGTCCAGATTCA
>NW_024412402.1:11799849-11801420 GCF_014898765.1 Herpailurus yagouaroundi | reverse complement strand
ACAGAATCGGAAACAGGCTCCAGGCTCTGAGCCATCAGCCCAGAGCCCGACGCGGGGCCCGAACTCACAGACCGCGAGATCGTGACCTGGCTGAAGTCGGACGCTTAACCGACTGCGCCACCCAGGCGCCCTAATATGTGGCAAATTTTTAGGTGTTCCCAGACCCCCCCCCGCCCACCTCCCCTCCCCCCCCCCCCGCAAATAACCTCTCTTAGGTGATACCTGAGGGCACAGCTTGCTAATGGCTGCCCAAGATAAATCATGATAAAGCACAGATGCTCCCAGACAGTTCCAGACCATGGCAGCTTGATGCGGAGATGCTGGGTGTAGTTCCCGGGGAAGGAGCTTGGCGGCGCCACTCCCTGCTCGAGATGCGCGCTGCCTCGATAATGGCTCCCGGCAACGCGCACAGGCTGAATGCTTTCCTTGATAGGAAACAAGCAGGCTGGGAATGTTGTTTCACTGGGTCCTCTCTCAACGGTGTAACATCCTCCCGAAAGAATGGGGCTGCTTCACTTGCAATTGCTTCCACCATCATTAAGGTACCGCGCTCTCCCTGGCGTTCCCAGGTCGTCAGGGACTGTGGTGTCACTAGTACCCTCCCCCAAGGGTCCTGCTTGCCTGGGATGTGGACTCTCCCCCTTTCCGCTCCCCCCCCCCTCGCCCCCGCCCCCGGTTTTGGAACGTGCCTGGTTACAGTCTGCGCTCACCACGGGGTTCCTCCTGCACCGTGGGTCGCCCTAGACGCTGCCTTCGGTTTCCCCATCAGCCTCATTTGTGATTACAGCATCAGAACTCAGTGTTGGAGAGCCTCTCGGCCCTCCTGAGCCGTCTTCCCTTTGAGAGCCTCTACTGTTGGGACTGGGACTGTTTTCTCTGAACCTGGGCAATTCTACCTTCTGAAGTCCTGTGGTTCGCTCTGATATGCCTAGCTTTCCCTCTTGTCCCTGATGACCTCTAGGAAGGATTTGCCCCAAGCTTCCTGTTATCATTTATCCATCGCTGCATTAAAAAACAAACAAAACTGGGGCGCCTGGGTGGCGCAGTCGGTTAAGCGTCCGACTTCAGCAAGGTCAAGATCTCGCGGTCCGTGAGTTCGAGCCCCGCGTCGGGCTCTGGGCTGATGGCTCGGAGCTTGGAGCCTGTTTCCGATTCTGTGTCTCCCTCTCTCTCTGCCCCTCGCCCGTTCATGCTCTGTCTCTCTCTGTCCCCAAAATAAATAAACGTTGAAAAAAAATTTAAACAAACAAACAAACAAACAAAACACCCCAGTATTCAGTGGCTTAAAATGGCAAACATCTATTTGCTCCTGATTCTGCAATTGGGGCTAGATTTTTGCTGGTCTCACCAGGGTTTACCTTCGTGGCTGTCATTGGACGCACGGCTGGGGGCCAGGCTCAGAGCAGCAAGAGTCAAAGAATAGAAGCTGTAAGTATTCTTTTTTTTTTTTTTTTTTAATTTTTTTTTCAAAGTTTATTTATTTTTTGGACAGAGAGAGACAGAGCATGAACGGGGGAGGGTCAGAGAGAGAGGGAGACACAGTATAGGAAAAAGGCTCCAGGCTCCGAGCC
>NW_024412402.1:11782198-11799749 GCF_014898765.1 Herpailurus yagouaroundi | reverse complement strand
CCCCTTTTTTTTTTTTTTTTAATGTTTGTTTATTTTTGAGAGAGAGAGCATGAGCGTGTGGGGGGAAGGGCAGAGAGCGAGGGGAACAGAGGACCCCAAGCGGGCTCTGCGCCGACAGCAGCGAGCCCGATGTGGGTCTTGAACTCACAAACTGTGAGATCACGGTCCTGAGCTGAAGTCGGATGCTTAACCGACGGAGCCACCAAGGCATCCCTGCTGTAAGTACTCTTAAAGCCTGGGCTTGGAGGTCAGGTGACATCACTTCTGCTGGATTCTACCGGTCAAAGCAGGTTGTATGGCCAGCCCAGATCGGGGCAGGGAAATAGACCTCTGATGGAAGGAATTCCAAAGACAGTGGGGCCACTTTTCACCTACCACACTTCTTTTCAGGAAATCTATTTGGAGGACCAGCGTTGAGGAGACAAGGGAGATGATTCTGATCCCTGGAAGGGACTCAAACTCTGGCAGACGAACAGAAAGCTAAAGAGAGCACTACAATCCAATGTAATAAATCATCCTCATGGCCACCGGCTCTCACACATTTGCCCTTGGCTGGGCAGTGTGCTTAGTGATGCATTTGCTTCCTCTCACCGAGCCTTGACTGTACTCCTCTGAGGAGAAATAGGTTAACAATTGTGCCCATTTTCCAGATGGAAAAACCGAGGCACAGAGAAGATAGGTGTTAAGAATGCGAGGCAAGACGTAAACTCAGTGGATGTCCAGCTCCAGAGTCCTTGCTCTTACCAGATACCTCCCTCTGCAAGGTCAGCCTTGAGTATGGACAGTGTCTTGCCTTTGGCCTTAGCCTCGGAGGAGTCCCATCAATAGGCAAGTAGATGGGGAAGCAGGAGAAAGACAAGAGCTTGCAGCAGATTTCTTTTCGCAGCATGCAAACAAAGAGATACCCTGCCCTTCACTGCTCTCCTCTGGGCCCCTGGGCAGGCTGCCTGCGTCTTTCACCCCACTCTAAGATGGCACACCAAGACCAAAGGCCAAGGCGGCCTGAGGCTGCGTGAAAGCTTTGAGAACAAAGGAGTCACGTCCTCCCCAACTGTCCCAGAGACACGTGATCAGAGGGAGAAACTGCTCCCAAAGCCACACAGGAAACCACGTCTCTGTAAACTCACCCATGACGTCAGCCCTGCATCCAGAACGGCCCTTGTACCTTCCTTCCCACTCATCCCTGCATTAACCAATTACTGAAAACAGCTCAAAATAGCACCTGTCCCTCAGCTGGGGCTGCTGCAGGAATATGGCTTGTGATCCTTTTCGAGAAAGAGCAAGTCTGTTGGAAATCAGTGCAGTGAGATTATCTGGCTCTCACGCCGATGTCCGGCTCTAACCTACCCAGAACAGGCTGGGCTATGGAGTTTGCACGTTTCCTACCAGACAGTCGCGGTGGAACGTGGCCTCTTGTACCAGCTGTAGTCTGGGTCTCAAGGTAGCCATCGAGGGGTAGCAATGGGACCCAACCCCGTGAGCCACTCGAGCCCCACGGAAAGCAGATTCTCTGAGAAGCTGGCCAAGGCACAGGAGTGGTCCGGAGGGTGTTCGGTGACCTGCTTCAATACTGGCCCCGTTTCTCCACACCCCAGGCCACCCCCACCAGGATCCCAAGGGACTCCCATCCCCACCCATCACTCCTAAACCCATTTTAAAATCTGCCAAAGCCGTGCAAAAGGAGGCTTATTGTAAATATGAGAACAACAGCAACAGAATGAAGAGCCATCAATAGGGTTACAGTTAAACTTCGGTACCACTTACGGATGGAACAGCATGCAACAATTAAGTGAATGCAATGATCTCTTCACTGGCCCGGAAATCACACCAAGGAGATTGTCAAGTGAAAAAGACAAGCCCCATAAACATCCACCCATCTATCTCCCTCTCTCTGTCTATTATTTCCCTGCCTGCCCATCTATCCAAACAGTGAACTGAAAACAGTGATTTCCTTCAAGGAAGGGAGAGGGGTGGAGGGAGGTAACCACGACTTTTGCTTCATTTGTATCCTTTGAATTGTGACACGAATGTATTCATGTATTACTTATAAAATTAAAATTTAAATACATTCTCAAGGAAAGCAAAGCTAGAGAGAATGATCCACTAACAAAATAGAAAGCAGCACATCCCTAAATCCAGCCTTGGTTTATTCGTTTGTCTCTTCAGCTCCAGCAGCAGTCCTGCCCGGAAATGGCCTGCGTGGCTCTTTGCCCCGCCCTCGAGCCCCTCCTCTCTCCTCGGCTGATGTCACCCTGATGACAGCCCTTGATGTCCCCTGCAAGCCCAGCCTCACCCACCAGCCTCACTGACCCCAGTCTCTGAAAACCAGGGAGAGTGCAGGCATCTTGGGTCCCAAGGTTCCGTCCTGGAACTGTGTCTGTCCCACAGCCAGTGTCTGGGGGGTCTAGTCCTTATTCCAGACCCAACGTCTCTCCACCGGGATCTCTCCCAAGTGCCCCTCCTGATGTCCCCTCAGCTTTTGCTGCCCTCTTTGGGCCCTGCTCTTGGAGCTGTATCCCCCACACTGTCCCCACTGGCATAACAGTGCTGGCTGGGAGCCTAGACTGACGGCCCCATCCCAGCAACAGTGGGAAGGGTGTGTGGGTTCTGCTTGGGTCTACGGAAATGCCATGGTGGCCCCCTTGCTCTGGAGCAAGTGGCCTGGATGAACTCTCCAAGGACCTGCATGGGCTCTGGAGGGTCTAAACTGACAGGTGGCTCTTTGGTTTCAGTCTCCCGTGAGCTAGTGAACAGCCCGGGTGGGAGTCAGCATGAGGTCCCTCGCTGGGCATTGCCACCCCCTACCTGTCTACTCAGAGTATTCCGACCATCTGGTTCTTCCAGCTAAGTTTGCAGCATGAGGCTTTGGGGAGGATTTCAGGAGCGGGTCTGCCTGCACTGTTGTGCATGACTGTAGGGAGCTGTGTGATCTCTCTTCCCAGAAGACTCGAGAAGGAGGAGAGTTCCTTCCCCCCAACTAGCTTGTCCAACTATTTTGTCTGTCGTTGGGCCCGGAGGCAGGAGAATGACCGAAATGACCCCTGATGACAAGCCCATGCCAGGACTCAGCAGACTGGGAACAAAGTAATTGCAACAAGCATGTTCTTCCCTAGAACTTGCCCTTCTAGGAACACCCAGCTTATTGGGAAGGCAGACCTGAGGGCTCCTGGGATGTCCATGAACTTAAGGAGATACCTGTCCCTCCATGGGGTCGGGCAGGCCTACCTAATGGACAGCTTGCGTTAGTACGGATAGAGACAGCTTTCCCCCAAGAATGACGATGGGTTTTGTTCTCCACCACTATCATGGTAGGGTCTGCCTGAACTCAAATACAGCCCTCCTCTGACGTTCGGCGATACCCCCCCGAGGTCCCTTGGCCTCCAGGGCTCCAAATAATCTATTAATAAATAACTATCCCTGAGATCACACAGTGCAATTAACAGAAGCTTGGTATTAAGCCGCATGGAGGTGGGTGTCAGAGATGGGGCAGACTTTTACCCATCTTGTTTGCTGATGAGGCGAGGGCACAAGATTGCAGCAGGCCAGGGTCGTTCTGAGGGGGCCGGGACCCTCCTTAGAGCGGAAAAAGCCCCCCCGACGCACAGAGGCCCAAGAAGTGGGTGGTAACAAAGCCACTCTGAGAACGGAGACGTTTCTCGGGTTAGTAGCAGCTGCCGATATCTTTTGCATAAGTACTGTTAGGTGGGTGTCTGGTCGAAGCCGATGTGTGGGTGGTGGAAGAAACAGCCAAATTGACGTGAGTTAAGAACTGAGGGTTATTTTGAATTCTTTCTTTCTTTTTTAAATTTGAGCTTCTTCCTTTTTCTTTGGGGGGGGGGGGAGTTGTTTTTCCGTGGATAGGCCAGGAACGTGGAAAGAAGAGGGGCTGGTTAGAGAAAGACAAGTGTAGGAACGAGCCTCGATTCACTCCCAGCCTGGTCATTCCCCTGAAATCCTGCCTGGAGGCATTGGCGTGGTCGAGATGACCTTCCGGCACCTTTCTCTGGGGGCCAGAGGAATCCTGGCTGGGAGATTCTAAGAGGCAAGAATCCTACCTATGAGGCTGGAGGGGAGACCTGTAGTCATGGTAACCATGCAATTCAGTTTCCCCATGTGAGTAGGTGGTCCCAGTTTATGAGAATCCAAATCTGACGTTTAGGGAGACACTCAAATCTGGGCACCACAGTTTCCACAGGGTACCAACATAGCGGCTCATCTTCCTGGTGTGACGGTGGCTCCCTTTGCCAAGTCCCCCATGACCCTCCTCCGGGAGAGGAAGGTCCAGCAGCCAGAAGGAGCTGCTTAGAGACCCAGGTACACCCAGAGTGGGAGAGCCATAGGGTGGAGGAGAGAAAGGAAACATACCCCCCAGCACGAGTGAACCTAAACATTTCCACAAGGTCAAAGGTGGAGAATACCATCACGGCAGAGAAAATAAAGCTCAACAACGGGACCGACAACGTAAGCAGGGTGTGAGCGTCGTGGAGGGTAGGACAACCTTCTAAAGGAATTTTCGTAAATCCTGGGAATCAGATCCCTTTATACTCGAGTCCCAGGCACATTGCTGGTCCTCATTCCCCACTATTCCCACCCAGGCTCCCAGGCACCCACCCCATCTGCCTCCTCCTGTCTCGCCAGGCTGAGAGTCCCCTAGACATGCGATCCCGTGCCATATACCTGGGCCCCGCCACTGTGTGGTGGCTGGGACCCTCCCGTCCCTCCTTCCGTCCGTCGGTCGCCTGAGCTTGGATGCCTGCAGAAATGCCACCATCCCACTTGCCTCAGAGCAAAGCGCTCTAATCCCAGAAGGCAGGGAAGGCAGATTTTAACTCAGACAATGTTTAAGACACCCAGGAGCGGAGACAAGCTAATGTTTGTATAAATGCCCTCCCACTGAACCTCCTCCCTGTCCATCTGTCCCCTGGCTCTCACACAGCTAGGACCGCCTTTGTGGGTAAATAAGGGAGTCCCCAGAGAGGCAGGAAGCCCTCCTCCTCCTCCTCCAGGGCCGGCTGCCTCCAGGCTTCCGTCCCACAGCCCAGCCGAGAGAGCCTCTGCCTCCTCCTCCCTGCGCTCACGCTCCCCCACCCCCTTCTCATTCCCTTTATCTCCTTCCTCTCCTTTCCCATTTCTGGCCCTGGCTTAGCCCTCTATAATGACTTAATCTTGCCGACAGGGTGACAAGCGGATGAATCGAACTTTGAGGCTTTTTTCTCCACTCTAGATTCATTTGAAGATTTCTCCCAGATGCGGCACTAAAACCCTAGATTCAATTTCCCTTTGACATAATAACCGAATTAGTCTCATATTGTCATACATAAATTACTAGCCAGTCAGGGTGCCACCAGAGGGAGAGAGAGCTGGAGAGAAAGCAAGGCGTGAGCATCCAAAGGGGTGTGACTGTGACAAGCGGGGACCTGAATAACAAGCGGGGACCAGGAGGGTAACAGCTAATCATATCTGACAAACGAGGAGAATCCCCAGGCCGCAGCAAAGGTAAACATTATTTACCTTCCTCTCCGTGCCCCTGGCCATTAAGATGTCACCATGGGGAGCCGTGTACCTTACAAGAGATACACAGATCTAAATATCTTCTCGATTAAGTAATGCTCTGTTTGCAAAGGCTGCCTTCAAAGAGGAAAATGTAATTTTGTGGAATACTGCTGCAGCCTCTAGGCCTGGAGACAGAGCTAAGCCAGGCAGGGGGCCTGGAGGATGCCTGCCTGGGGCACAGATGCCCGGCCTGGGCCCCAGGGGCCTCGCCTGCCTGGTTCTGAGCACAGAGGCTGGATCCTGGCCTTCCCCACCTACGCCCCGGGATTGATGACTGGCCCGCAGTGTGGCCAGATCAGAACCAACTGGAATGAGGCTCCCCCGCCTGTCCGCCAGCCACTGGCTCGGCCTCCTCTCCATTTCCCCCGCCTCACCTGTTGGTTCTGATCAGTTCTTTCTCCTGAAGGTTCTGGCCTCTGGCCTCACCTCTGCCTCCTAGGTCTTGATGGGATTATTACGACCACAGCTTTCCAACCAGTTTCCCCACAGCTTCCTAACCGGTCCTACGTGACAACCTATGCTGCGCTTCCCCAAATGCAAATCCGAGGCCAGCATTTCCCTAAATTAAAAAAAAATTTTTTTTTCAACGTTTATTTATTTTTGGGACAGAGAGAGACAGAGCATGAACGGGGAAGGGGCAGAGAGAGAGGGAGACACAGAATCAGAAACAGGCTCCAGGCTCTGAGCCATCAGCCCAGAGCTCGAACTCCTGGACCGTGAGATCATGACCTGGCTGAAGTCGGACGCTTAACCGACTGCGCCACCCAGGCGCCCCAGCATTTCCCTAAATTAAAACGTACAGGTGGCTTCCCAAAGGGGAACACGCAAACCCCTTAGCATGGCCTATAAGACGAGCAGGACATACTGCTCCAAGCGTGCCCCTTACCCACATTTCCCGAGCTCCCCACGCCCATCATTTCCCAAGTGCATGCTGGGATTTCCCTGAGCGGCTCCCTCAGCCTGGAGCGCTCTTCTCCCCTTTCGCTTGCAGCTTAAACATTGTCTCCATGTGAAGCCTCTCCCGGCCTCCCTAGACCCGATCCAAACCATCCCTGCCCTCGCCAGTCTCCACTGCACCCCAACTTTCTTCTACACGGTGCCTCGTCACATGTGTGATTTCTCTTCAGGGCTTACTTATCATCTCTCTTCCTGGATAGCAAGTTCTCTGAAGGCGGGAGTTGGGTCTTATGCATGGCTACGTTTGGGGGAGGCATGAAGCCAGATCAGAGCAAACCGGGGACCCACACAGACCCTGCACACCCCTGCCTAGAAGGGTCTGCTTGCTTCCCGTCATGTCTATGCAGTTAAATTGAAGCTTTGATGGCATGTCTGCCCTGAGCCCAGCATAGGCTAAGAGCCAAGTGACTTAGGACGTCTTGGGTCCCCCCGTGGTCGGTACAGAGCGTGGCCTGCGGTAGGTGTTCAGTAAATGTGTAAGCGATTGTCTGCTGTGGATTCTGTTCTCAGGAGCTGACTCCTTTGGGGGGGGGGGGACAAAGGGAACAATTATAGAAAAATAAAGGAGCAGATTAATCAAATATCCCACTGGACTGTGAGCTCCTCGTGGTCAGGATTCGTGTCTGCATCTCTGCCCCAGGCCCACACATGCCCAAGTAAATGCCCAGCAGAGCCCCCGCTCAGTGCAAGTTGTAAGAGCCGGGGAGACGAATGCAGATTCTGCCTGCATTTTGTCCTCAGATGTGACCTGGGGGACAGGTAGTGGCCTGTCACTCTGCCTTCAACTTCTCATTAACCTCACCACCTGCCCTAATTGTTTCAGTCCTGGGTTGGGTAACTACCCTCCTTTTATGTTTTTATTCAGCCCGTAGTCCTGCAGAATCCCAAAGACTTAAATGACTTTAAAGCCAATTTATTGAATGAGCGGGCTCGGTGGGAAAATCAGGACACAGCCTTTCCCCTCACTACTGCATTCAGACCTACTCCCTCAGATGTCCCTCTCCACCCACACACCCACCCACCCCACAGGAAGCAGATCCTAGAAACGTTCTTTCTTCTTTTATGGACAAATATAACTCTGTGTATTTAAAGTATAGAATGTGATGATTTGATACACATACACATTGTAGAATGATTGCCGAGATCAAGATATTAACACATCCATCACCTCCTATAGTTAACATAATTACCTCTTTGTGTGTGTGTGTGTGTGTGTGTGTGTGTGTGTGTGTGTGTATGGGGGGGGGGTGTGGTAAGAATACTTAAGATCTCTCAGCAGCTTCCAAGGGTATAATACCACATTATTAACTATAGTCACTTGCTGTACATTAGACCCTCAGACCTTCTTCTTCTAACTGAAAATTTGTACCCTTTACCTATAGTACCCCAAGTCTTCCCATCACCACCCCCCAGCCCCTAGCAACCGCCATTCTGTTCTCTGTTTCTAGGAAATTGGCTTTTTTTTTTTTTTAAAGATTCCATATATAAGTGATACCAAACAGTATTTTTCTTTCTCTGTCTGGTTTATTTCACTTAGCATAACGCCTTCCAGATTCATCCATGTTGTCACAAAAGGTAGAATTTCCTTCTTTCTCATGGCTGAATAGTGTTCCATTATATATGTGTATGACATTTTCTTTATCCGTTCATCCACGGAAGGCCGTTTAGGTTGCTTCCATATTCTTGACTATTGTGGCTAGTGTTGCTGTGAACACAGATATACAGATATCTCTTCAAAATGCTGATTTCATTTGCTTCAGATATATCCCCACCGAACCAAAGAGCTTTTGCATAGCAAAGGAAATAATCAATAAACTGAAAAAGCAACCTATAGAGTGAGAGAAAATTGTCACAAACTGTATAGAAGGGGTAACATGCAAAATATATAATGAACTCATAACTCAATGCCAAAAAAAAAAGCAAATAATCCAATTAAAAATGGACAAAGAACCTGAATAGACATGTTTCCAAAGAAGACATACACATGGCCAATAGGTAGATGAAAAGGTACTCGACATCACTAATCATCAGGGAAAGGCAAATGAAAACAAGATATCATGTCACACCTGTTAGGATGGCTGTTATCAAAAAGACAAGGGATAAGAAATATTGGTGAAGATGCGGACAAAAGGGAACCTTTGTGCACTGCGGTGGAAATACAAAATGGTATGGCGACTCTGGAAAGTGGTCTGGCAGTCCCTCCAAAAATGAAAACCTGAGCTACCCTATGATCCTATCACTTTTCACTCTTCAGTATTAACTTTATTTTCAGTTGTTTAAAAATCCATTTCAACCCAAATCAAAACCTCAGTATCCTACCCAGTTGAAAGCTCTTCCCACTGGTACCTCCCCCACCTGTCCCAAGCCTGAGACCCTGCCATGGGGAAGGAAGCCGCTTCCTGCTTATTCTGCCCCCCGCCCCCACCTTTCTCTTCCGCCTCCCCTACTCTGTGCTGCCTCTGCGTCCTCCATGGATGGCGCAGGGAGAGAGGATCTTTTTATTTGGTTTAAGCTGTTATTGGCTCTCTGGCTACTGGTAGGAGTCCGAATGCAAGCTTTGTCTCTTGTGGGGGAACATTGTGGGTTCCTTGAGATATTCTCTGGGGAACGAGACAGTTTCCCCATAAGATAGTTCTCTGATGGGGGCAGTGGGCTTCCCACTGATCTCTCATGACTCCCCATCATCTCCAACTCAGGGGTGTACCCACACAGCCTGCCTGGTCTCCCCTTCCGGCCAGTGTGCGTGGCAGCACCTTTCAAGACAGCTCAAGCCAGGCCAACCTGTAATGATCCCTTTGGCCTTCAGGAGGTAACCTTGCACCTCCAAACTCTGCCTATGTGGGCAGCTCCCAGGTGCTTTTCTGAGGTCCACGCCAGGAGAATTAGAGACAGGTCTCTGAGTTCCTACAGTATAAGCATCCAGCCAGGGATGCGGGAGTGCCACTCTTCCTGCTTGTAGACAACATTCTCTTCCTACGTGTGATTTTCTGCAAGCTTCCTTTATTTGGCTTGGGATAGGCAGAGGAAGGGAAACTCAGAGTACCAGCTCCCCTCCAAAATTCTGTCTCAAACCTTCTCCTTTCTGAGAGGAAAGGCTACGTCTGGCGATATGTCTATTGGGCCAGTTTCTGGCCAGGAAACAGATGGCATGCTCAGAGGGGTAACTGGAGAGAGGTAAAGAGATTATTTATAAAGGTGTGGGCAGGGTTCAGGGAGACACAAGGGATTGAGAAACATCTTGAGTGTAATGGGCAAAGGCAGGGAGATGTTTCTGGAACCTTACAAGATCTAGGACTGTCACACAGGGGCCACAGCCTTTACTAGAAGGATTCAGCCCATCTCATGCAATGACGGAACAGAGAGGAGCCAGAAGAATAAATACCCTGGCCTCTCTCCTCCTGCCCTCAGATCTCCTGCCCGTGCCTCCCACTGGCTGAATTCAGCCTGAAACCCGAGGGCGAGGGAGGCCAGTTAATGCTGTCTGTAGAGGTCATCCTGGCAGGACGGGGGTGGAGAATTGTGCTCCAGGGATACACTGGGGAATATCCAGCACAGACCCGTCTTCACAATGTGCAGGAACTTGTCACCCACCGTCCTCAGCTTGGAGCCTCAATGAAACAATAGTGAAAGTCCATTTGTCAGCTAATAACCCATCCCGCATCGTCTTCCTCTGCTCCTCTCCACTACCCCTAAGGCATCCGCACCCCAGTATAGACTGCAGAGCAGGATTGCGAGGTCTGGGAGCAGAGATGATGGCTCTCATCTTCTGCAAAGCGAGGCTTGGTTCTGAGCTTTGTCAACACCCAGGCGGCCAGTGTCGAGACATCAACTGAAAACCGCCTAACCACAGCGCAGAGAAGACATGGGGCGAGTTTGGACGATCTGCCCTTTTAGACTCTCCAGGCCACAGCGCCCCCATTGTGAATACCCGTGATTAAGGGCTGGCCGAGGTCTGCTGGCCGAGTCGTCCTCTGAGAGGCTGCGGTTAGGGGTGGAAAGGACACAATTGGGCCAGAGATGCCCAAGGTGGAGACAGCACTGCAATTTGACTTTAGGGACACAGGGATGAGGCCCACAGCGTCCTCTCCCTCATCTGCTTCTCTGACGACTGCTTCAGGGGTCATCCAGTCCAGCTGGCACAGCCTGGCAGGCAGGGCTGTGGATCGGTGCCGGCCACCAGACTGCTCCGGAGATGTGGCTTCTCCTGACAGTGGGGACTGACTTTGAAAGGCTCATTTCTCAACGTCTGGGCTCCTGCAGGCAGGACGAGGCCCAGTGCTGCCCAGGCCAGGATGGGTATACTCACAGGCACATCAGTTTCTTGTCACACAAACCATTGTAGATCATACAATATTCGTGTTTATCTTTTCCTCTCCACCCTAAGGTGGGCTGGGTCTGGGGGCTTGAGATGGAGCGAGGACACCGGGGGACTCATTCACAGAGACACTGCTGCTATAGTAACCCCCCAAGGGAGATGTCAAGGGCCTTCTGGGGTCCCAGGCCTTGCCCCAGGTGGCCGGAAATGGTTGTGCAAGTCAAGCCCAGGCTGCAGGCTGCGGCCTGGGATATCCAGGACCCAAGCTCCATGCTGGTTAAAGGCTCAGACTTTTCCACCAGACAGACCTCCGTTCAAATCTTGGTTTTGCTGCCCCCTGGCCTTGTGCCCTCGGGCCACCTAAGACTCAGTTTCCCTACCTGTGAAATGGGGATGACAAATCTCACAGGGCCGTGCTAAGGATCACGTGAGCTAACACGTGTTGACTGCCCAGCACGGAGCCTGGCCACGCGGTCTGCAGTCAGTAAGTGGCAGCCATTGTAGTTATTGTTGGCACACTCCCGTTGTTCCTGTTTATTTACCCAAAAACTATTTCCTCGGCACCTCCCACACGGCACTGGAGGAAGAGAGATCTCAAGGAGCTCAAAGTCCAGTGCTGGAGACAGAGGAGTGGAGGTAAACAGCTGTGATATGGGGTGAAGGCTGTGGGGGCACAGAGTTCAACTGCCCGGCCCAGGCTGGGATGGTCAGGGAGGTCTTCCCGGAAGAGGCAGCACTCAGGCTGAATCTTGCCAGAGAAGTGAGGCTTCGCCAGACAGTCACAGTGGGAACACTGCTCTAGCCAGAAGCAGGAATGAGCACTGACAAAGGCAACAGAAGAGAGTGGCAGCTTTGGGATGGCTAAGGGTCAGTGAGGGGAGGAAGGGAGGTGGGGGGGCAGTGAGCCAGAGAGGAAGTCAACATGCTGGACGGAGGCATCTGCACTGCGTCAGGGTGGGGCAGGGTGATTCATCAAAAGGTGGTCGGGAGCCTATGTCATTAAATAGTCCTCCTGTGGGGCGCCTGGGTGGCTCAGTCGGTTAAGCGTCCGACTTCAGCCAGGTCACGATCTCGCGGTCCATGAGTTCGAGCCCCGCGTCGGGCTCTGGGCTGACAGCTCAGAGCCTGGAGCCTGTTTCCGATTCTGTGTCTCCCTCTCTCTGCCCCTCCCCCATTCATGCTCTGTCTCTCTCTGTCTCAAAAATAAATAAACGTTAAAAAAAAAAAAAAATTTAAATAGTCCTCCTGAACTTCATTGAGGCTTTGACCGAGGCACCTGAGGGTGCTGCCTGGAGGCTGTGTGATGAGAACCCCAGACCCGGCCCTGCTTCCCTCGCCCCGGGCCACCCCCTCTGCTGCCACCACGGCCTGCCTCACCCTCCACGCTGCCCCTGCCTGGGCTAATGCTGGAAGGACAGAGGGCCCCAGCCGTCACCTTGCTTCCGCTCCTTGCAGGAGCAGGAGGCCAAGCAGAAGCTGTCCAGGTTGCCAGGGGAGTCCCCGGGGCCTCCAGACAGCCCCCCTCTGCTAAGGGCACCCAGCTTACGCAGCCCCCCTGTGACTCTGACGATTGTCATTCCTGGAGGCAACAGCTGAATCCACAATCCAGTTACGTGCACGAGGAGGCACCGAGGCTCCCTTCCCTCTGAACTTCTAGCTGCTGCTCTTTAGTGACGGGCCAGCTGTGCGCTGTCACTGTGGCTGCAGGGACATGCGGAGCAGGGGCGGCGGTGGGAGGGTCACCCTCCACACTCTCTGAAAAGGCGATGTCCTGAGCAGTTTCGAAGTTCCAGGCTGCTTCTGCAAGCAGCTTCTGCAAGGGACGGGGGCTGCCTGCCAGACAGGAAAGCAAAGTACTTCAATTGAACGGGAGTGGGTCGGCACGGGGATTTGGGACCACATTTTTACTCCAAGCCCTAGACGACCTCAGAAAAAGTCATTTGACCTTTGTGAGTCTCAGTTTCCCCACTTGCCTTATGGGCACGACAGAATTACTGGTGGAAATTCATCGTGACAATGGATGTCTATGTTTCTCAAACAGGGAACTCTGGGCCTGGGCCTACGTGGTGATACGGCGGGAGGTGTATATTTTCCTAAAGCAGAAATTTTACCCGAAGATTTTAGAGAAGAGGACTGTATTAAACAAAGACGTTCTGGGGCGCCTGGGTGGCGCAGTCGGTTAAGCATCCGACTGCAGCCGGGTCATGATCTCGCAGTCCGGGAGTTCGAGCCCCGCGTCGGGCTCTGGGCTGATGGCTCGGAGCCTGGAGCCTGTTTCCGATTCTGTGTCTCCCTCTCTCTCTACCCCTCCCCCGTTCATGCTCTGTCTCTCTCTGTCCCAAAAATAAACGTTGAAAAAAAAATTTTAAAAACAAATAAACAAAGACGTTCTGGAGACACATATATCATTCTAATGAATTATAAGGATAAAATAGGACACATCAAAGCTGTTCTTTGTAATGCTAGCAACCCTTTGGCTACACCCCAGATCTCTGGGTCCTGTCACTGGGAGTGCATCAGCTGAACTCTAGGGTTTGCTTCTTTGGGGCACACTGTGCTCGTGAACTTCGCTTCTGACTGTAACCACACCCATTGGGTCCATCGGTCTCATCTGTGATAGAATCATAGAAAAATCGTGAGCATCAAAGGATACTTTTCCCCAGACAGTGACTATCCTGGAAGTAACTCAGAGAGGAGGATGGGGGAAACCAGGACGGTCTAGAGAAGGCAGCCAAGGGGAGAGGGGCACCTGCTAAAACAGGGGACAGACCCGGAGCACAATGAGGCCAAAGAGATGTGGGACGGGAGGGCCCCAGAGCCGGGGCTAAGGAACAGCAACATAGACTCATGGGCGGCTGCAGGCCAGGGAGGGAGCAGGAGCTACAAAGAGGGTATGATGGCCCATCACCAGATATGGAAACGACCTCTCTAAATCCCTGGCACTGATTTATGCCCGCCACTTTACCGCAGACCCAGTTTAACGGTGAGTCCTCTGGGGTCTGTTGATCATGTTCTGCCAGGTTTATGAAAAGAGCCAGCTCGGCCAAGCCTTATGACTATTCTGTCTCCTCAAGCTAAATGCAGCTCGGTTTGGGGAGCACAGCAAATCTGCTTGCTAGAAGCGCATTCGCCTGAGATGCCCAGCTTTTTTCAGTTATGGCCTATGTGATTGAGGCTGTGTAAGTACAGGTTGCACGCAGTTTTAATGAATAACAATGAAGTATATTTAAAAGTATAGATTTTTAGCAGCAATACAACTGTTGAAGGGTGGGAAAAAAACCCCACACCCCATTTAATTAATTTTATTCCCATCAAAGTGCACGGTTACAGGCCTGGTGCTTGTCATCGATCAGTTTTGATCAAGTGGCTGAGAATATTGTATTTTAATGCCTGAAACTCTTAGAAGAACAGTGGAATGCGTTCATTTCTGCCTCTAGGTTTCAGAATGATGCTTTCCTAGAGCTTGCCATTGTCCACAGACGGGCCTGAGGGCCGCCCATTTGGGTCCACAATTCTGGAGATACTGTGGAGTCATAGGGACAAGCTAGGACATTTCAGAATGTCCTGCTGTTGATGACCCCCGGCCCCCAAGCCTAAAAGCACGCCTCACGGTCATCCAAGTCTGTGAATCACTTCTGAAACCGTGGCTTTATTATCGCCAAATAGCTCAGCAATCCTCTAAAACATGAGATTCTACTGAGCTGGGCACGTCATTGACGGGAATGAGCACAATCTCCACTTGTCATCTGGCCCATCCTCACGGCCCCATTGAGTCTGAATGTCTATATGTCCTAGAATAAATCAGAGGTGCCCCCCCCCCACTCCCTACAGCTTCTACTTCTCTGTGTTCAGATTTCCTTGGGGTGGGGGGGGAGGGGAAGTAATGAATTACAGGGTATTCAACCCCGTGGGCCTGTCCATGCTGAGAAAGCGTTTCAGCGAGCTCCTTTGACAAGTGTCCTCCACCCAGCAATGGGATAGGCACAAGAATGAAGTAAATAAACCATCTTGATAACATTCCCCAATACGTTATGCAATAAACCTGTCTCGAAAAGTTAGCAACACAGGCTCTTATGATGGTTAATGCACTTTTGACTTGAATAACTGTTGAAACCTCCCCTCTCCCTCTTTCCCAGCAGGTACCTCATCAGAGAAAGACCTCAGCTTTTCACTTTTCAGCCCAGCTTCTCACACTCTTTACTGGGAGGGACAAGGGCCTTACAAGACTAAATACACGAGATCGTTACGTAAAAGGTGCTTAATGAAAAACGTCAAGCGGGACCCCTAAGTTCTTGTAGATACCCATAGAGAAGAATCCATAAAAAAGAGCCCATCTGGCTAAATAAAAATGTACGTAATGTAGATTATACATTCCGGGGGGCAGGGGGCGGGCACTGCACACATTTCTTTAAACTCATATTATATCTTTCAGGCTCAAGTCACAGGTACGGGAACCAGCTATACTTTTCAATGCCTGGCCCAATCTCACCTAACACTGAGGCCTCTACGCACTGGACACTCTGCTGAGAATGTCCCTTTAATCTGCGCGCAGTGCTCTAAGTTGGGGATCATCACTCCCATTTTATCAATGAATAGATAGCGTCTCAGAAAGGTTGAGGGGTTCTGGCTTCAAAACCCGCGTCCTTTGCTTTCAAACCTCAGCTGCCTCCTACTGCCACCATCTGGGGCTGCTTAGGGTTTTTTAAAATTCTTTTTAATGTCTGTTTATTTTTGAGAGAGAGTTCGAGAGAGGGAGGAGCAGAGAGAGAGGAGACAGGCTCTGAGCTGGCAGCAGAGAGCCTGACGCGGGGCTCGAACGCACAAACGGCGAGATCGTGACCTGAGCCAAAGTCGGACGCTTAACCGGCTGAGCCGCCCAGGCGCCCCTGGGGCTGTTTCGATACAGCCTTGATGGGAAGGTTTCCTTGAGCTTCAGTGAGTCTGCGATGTACTTGAGAGGCATGGCTGACCCGAGTTTTGGGGCACCCGCCACCCAAGAGTCTGATCTGGTAGCACTGTAGACGAGGGCTGGGCGTCTGCATCTTCTAGAAGTGCCCTCAGTGGTTAAAGGGCAGGTGCTGAAGCACCACACTCTGGGCTCCTCAGAGAAGAGAGCTCCTCTCAGCCCTCCTTCTGCCTCCAGTTGGACGTGCCCCCTCCCACCCCCCAACTCCTCCCAGGATCTTGCGATCCCATGCTGGAAACCAGGGGCAATTCCTTCACAACTTCCCGGGCCTAGCCAGAGAGGCAAAGAAAATAAAGAGCAGACACAGCTCCTCTGCCCCTTCCACGTCCACCACACGGCAGGAGTGACCTTTGCAAAGGCTTGCCTGTAAAACAGCAGATTCCCGCCCTCTCTGCTTAATGGGAGCGGGAGTGGCCGGCTGGCTCTCTCCAGCAAGCAGGGCTGTGGTCATCATCCTCCAAGAAAGAGTTTATGAGTCTGCCTCTGGCATTTAAAATTAATATACTTATTAAGGAGCAGGAGAGTGCTTTCAGGGTAAATGTCCTTTTATTTTTTTCCCCAGGGTGAAGGCCACTTAGCAGAAACTCAAACGCAGCTGTCTCCATGAGTTCTTGGGGGTGTTCAGGGATTAACTATACAGGATGAGCCTGTTCTACACACAGCCCTGCTGCGTCTTCTCAAGTGGTTTCCGGCTCCTCCCCTTAGGGCTTCGGGGGATAGAAATGCTGAGACTTTCGGGCCAGGACGCAGTCTCTTCCAGCTGCACTCTTACTGCGCATGCCAGGACCCGGCCATGCCCCAGACGTCCCTCCACCCAGCCAGTCGTTCACCCACCTTCCTTCCACCCTTTGTGTATCGAGCCAGCCGTAGCTTTCATGCTTCATTCATCCAACATTTATTGAGCACCTTAGGTGTGGAATACAGGAATACACAGATGGACGGCACACCCCCCTGCTGCTAAGGAGCTCACATTGCAGGAAATTTGCTTCAAAGGCAAAGGGAGACAATATGCTAAAGCAATGGGTTCAGATTTTGTAATCTTGTCCAACTAACAAACTCCTACTCATCCGTCAAAACCCAACTTAAATATGCCCAACCTACACAACTGCCCGTCCCCACCTCCAAGAGATATTTCCCCTGGCTATTTTCCATGGCTCTATTTCAGGCCTTCTCATTGCTGTTAGTACCTGTCTCCTCTACCCTACAAGGGCAGCAACTAGTCTTTCCTAAATGTATCTCCTGGACTGAGCCCAGTGCCTGCCATAGGCAGGCTTTCCAAGTTTTGTGACTCTAAAAACTACTTGGGAAACTTGCTAAAAATGCTGACTTTCCAGTTCCACTCCTGTGCGATCTGATTCAGTACGTCTGAGCCTGTGGTCTGGAATTTGCATCTTTCATGAGTTTTTCGGGTGAATCTGGTCCATGTGATCTACAGACCACACTTCAATAAAACGATGCCAGGGCCTTGATAAAAACTTTTTGAATGAAGGAACAAAACCAAGAAATTAAAGGTCAACAAAAAAATCTGTGATTTCTTTTAAAAAAAAAATTTTTTTTTAATGTTTATTTTTGAGGCAGGGAGAGACAGAGCATGAACGGGGGAGGGTCAGAGAGAGAGGGAGACACAGAATCTGAAACAGGCTCCAGGTTCTGAGCTGTCAGCCCAGAGCCCGATGCGGGGCTCAAACTCACGGAGCGCGAGATCATGACCTGAGCCGAAGTCGGATGCTTAACCAACTGAGCCACCCAGGTGCCCCCCC
>NW_024412402.1:11762079-11782098 GCF_014898765.1 Herpailurus yagouaroundi | reverse complement strand
AGCCCGACGCGGGGCTCAAACTCACGGAGCGCGAGATCATGACCTGGGCCGAAGTCGGTTGTTTAACCAATGGGCCCCCCCGGGGCCCCCCCCCCCCCAAATATCTGTGATTTTAATAAGGTCTATGGATTTTACCAATGTGAATTTCCTAGTTTTTATATTGGATGGAGTTATACCAAATGTGACTGCTGAGGGAAGCTGGGTGAAGGGCCCTTGGGACCTCCCATTTTTGTAACTTCCCGTGAATCCATAATTTTTTCTAAGGAAAAAAGTTTTTTTGTTTTTTAACTCTCTTGTTTTTTCAAGGCCTCAAGGATGTGCACTTGTAATTTCCTTCAGACCACCTGTCTCCCGACGTTTAACCCCACCCTCTTGAGATGTCAACAATCTACAGATGTCTGTTGAGTGTAATTATCTACTTCATTATTATACAATTAATTCTCTGTTATTAAAGAGAGGCATTCATTCTTTGCTTAATTTCTCACTATCCCACAAAATAATCTTATAAAAAAATACTTCCTTGTTAAGTAAGATATATACTAACATTATTTGGGGAAGTTGGGGACAACTCTTGAGACCATACAGATGATACTCTGTGACAAAGCCGGCATCCAAAAACCTTGCTGTCTTCATGTGTGTGTGGATCCCAGTGCTTCTCAGACTTGACTGTACATTAAATATGGCCCAGGGGGCATTAAAAAAATCTCAGTGCCCAGGCCACGCCCCGTTCCCATTAAAATGAGAATTTCTAGGGTGGGGACAAGGCATCAGTAGTTTTTTTTTTTAGAATTTTTTTTTTTTAACGTTTATTTATTATTGAGAGACAGGGAGACACAGAACATGAGCAGGGGAGGGGCTGAGAGATGGAGAGACACAGAATCTGAAGCAGGCTCCAGGCTCCAAGCTGTTAGCACAGAGCCTGATGCGGGGCTCGAACTCACAAACCGCGAGATCATGACCTGAGCCGAAGTCAGACGCTTAACCGACTAAGCCACCCAGGTGGCCCAGGCATCAGTAGTTTTTAAAGCTGCCCCCCCCCCCCCCCCCCCACGTGATTGCAGCCGGTGCCATAGGCACTGCCGTCGCGTGAGAGGCCTGCTCGGGCAGAGAGACTCTGAGGTTCCCTCTGAGCTGCTTTCTGGCTCTCAATTCAGCTCAGAAAGAGCCACAACGCTATGCAAGGGAAGATGGGCTCTGTGACCTCTCTGCCGTTTCTCATTCCTCAAAGCGGAGGCCCGGAGGCAGGCAGGACTCATGCTAACCTTCCCATGGAGGCCTGTATCTTTGGCTCTCTGCTCTCCCCATGCGTGGGTGCCTGCTTGTCTGGGTGCCTGAAAAACTCCTTTCAAAGCAGATCGACATTTCACAGGGTTCTGACGACCCTCGGTGGTCCCCCGAAGTCCCCGCAGGCCTGACTGGCTCACTTACAAAGAGGCCCACAGTGTCTGTCCAGGTCAGCAACTTTTCACGAGGTCGGCCGGGTCCACGCCAGTTTTCTGACCGGGGGTGGGGGTGGGGGTGGGGGTGGGCTCCCACTCACAGAGTACCCTGTGACAGAAGGAAAAGAGGCTGGTGCCCAGCTCCGGGGGCAGAGCACCAGGCTGAGTGGCTGATGGGATCTCCTGTGGTCACAGAAGGATCGCTCTGGGGAGAATCTGTTATCCCTTGATGACGTGGGCCTCTGTGTTCTATGAAGAGGGCCGTTTTCCCAGGTAGATCTGGTCCTGCAGATTGTGGAGCTGGGAACCTGCAGACAGCCGCGTTCCTTCTTTGGTCCCCAGGGGCTCTCCACTCCTTCTGCCTCCCAGGCAGCTGAGGGGGGCTGGAGGGGCCAGGAGGGGTCCCGCACGGACAACCTGCAAACTGCCACCTAGGACAAGGGTCACGTACCTGCATCTGGAGGATGCCATTCACTTGGGCTGTGCAGGGTGGGCCCTGGGAGCCCCATCAGAGATGGCCTAGTTAGCCAAAGGGACCTGGCCTGTTGCCAGCTGGCAAAGGCTTCGAACACACTCTGCTCTCCGCAGAGTCACCTGGAGGCCGCTAAATATCTTAGCTCCGAGGCCATCTCCCCTGTCCTTACCCACGCCTGCCTCCCCTCTCCAGATCCCTCCTCCCTCCCGCCCTCCTCTGCTCGCTTGGCACAGAGTTGTAGACCAAGGCGGGAGAGAAAGGTCTCACACGGATATGAACCAAAAAAGTGAACTTTCCAATGGATGAATTGGGTGACCCAAACGGCAAAGAAAAAGGCGGTTTGTAATCTTGAGTCTGGCCGCTGTAACGGCCAAGCTTTATTTATCCTGTGTCCCAGATACTGCATTTTACGCGTTAAATCTTCCTAATCCCCTAACAGTACTGGTATTTTCTCATGCCCATTTTACAGATGAGGACTTGGAGGTCCTGGCTTTGATGTGGATCTAGAGATGCACGTTTCATCAGTGGCTTCTTCTGCGGGTAAGCTCCAGAATCCTCTGCGTTAAGACCACAGGCACATTCTTATTGCCCTGGGAAGGCACCAGAGCCCCTCTCCCTGGGGGATGGATACTCTTCACTGAGGAGCAGGACCCCTGGAGTGGGAGATTGGGGAAGAGGAGCCTTCTTGACTGTTGGGTAAAAATGGCCTAGAGGACAGAGCCCCCCCTCTTGGAGCAGGGAGTCAAGATGTATCGGCCTGGCCCGTGTCGGAGGCCCTCCCCCCACTCTACCAGGACATTTTAGCAAGGGGCTAATGTCAAAGACGGGGTCATCTTTGACCCCATTAGACCCCGTTAGAGGGAAGATGGTGTGTCCACTTCTCCAGGGGAAGCTTCTCAAGGTGAGGCAGAGCAGAGACCCTCCCACCCTGCTCCCAGAGAAAGGGAACAGTGCATGAATCCGTTAAATGAATTTAGGATAAGCATGTTACAGTGTCTGTCTGTTAACATTTTTCTACACCTACGTGTTGTGGCGAGACTTAAGTAGTTTAATGTGCATAGAATACTTAGGACAGTGCCTGGCACACAGTCAGTACGGTGCTGGTGTTAGCAGAGAAGCGGTGATCTCTTTGGAGACCGGAATAATTTTCAGCAGGGGACGCCATGGCGAAATCAAGGAGCCTCTTTTTGTTTTACGTTTATCTATTTGAGAGAGGGAGAGAGAGAGCGCGCATGCGCACATAAGCGGGGAGGGGCAGAGAGCAGGAGAGGCAGAATCCCAAGCAGGCTCCACACAGTCAGCACAGAGCCCATGCGGGGCTCGAGCCCACCAACCGTGAGCTCGTGACCCGAGCTGAGATCAATAATCAGACGCTCAACCGACTGAGTCGCCCAGGCGCCCCTACTAAATAAAAGAGCTTCTTGACTGTTACGTATCAGACATACCAGAATATTCTACGAGGAAAAGCAGTAGCCTTTCCTTCCCTGGCCCCTTGTATGACCTGTTTTGGCGGAGGCAAAAGATAATAAACGTTTGTCTGAGTACCTACTATGTGCCGGGCACTTTTGTGTGCAGCGTCTCGTGCGGTCCTGACCTCGGCTCAGAAGGGCATTCCCTTTTCCAGAGAAGGAAGCCGAGGCTCAGAGAGGTTATGAGCCTTGCCCCTGATTACAGGCGCCACCCGGGCCTCCGTGCCATTGCAACTGCATCCGGTGACAGAAGATGGACAGACAGTATGACCTTCGGAAAACCCTCACAGCCTGAAGCTTCGCACTTGGGCTCGCTCAAGCCGCCAGCAAAGTGGAGATTGGAAAATCATCATGCTTTCCTCAAAGTGTTTCTCTTCTGCCACAGTAATAAATTCTCCCGACATTAGCAGGAGCCGAGGGTGGGGGGGGGGGGCGGCGAGGGAGGGTGGTCAGCCCAGGGCGCTGACTGACAACTCTAGAGCGAGCCAGCGTGGACAGAGGGCGGCCCGGCATTCTGTGTGCGGAGGCCGTGGGCAGGGTGATTGCTGGGCTCCCGTGAGAACAGGCGGTCCACGAAGCTTTGACTCACACTTTGTAAATTGGTTTCATGCATGGGCTATCAATGGGGGCCTGGCTAGATAATAGTATTTTCCAACACAGTTCTTCTCCCCTCTCCTCTGCAGCCTTCCACATCTCCATGCAGAGCGCCTGTAGGGATGTGATGTGCTTGGCCGGGCGCGCCCTGGTCAGGCTCCACGGCTCTGGCGGGGGCCGTGCAGATCTAAGAGGCCATGGTTCAGAGCTGCCTCGGAGGGCGGCTTATGTGCTCCACTAACACAGCGAGGGGGAGGACAGCGTCCCGGGCAGCCCCTGCCAGGCAGGCTATGGGTCCAGGCACTCCCAGCCATGCCTGCTTGTTACCGGGGGAGGGTACTCAGGACGTGCCCCGGGTGGGGGGGGGGGGCCCTCCGTGACTGCTCACGGCTTCACTGCGTGGTCCCGCCAGCCTTGACCGTCCATGGCAACTCCCTGCCACACGCAGTCTGACTCCAGAAGAGGCCCAGCAGAGCCCAGAAAACCCAAGCAGCCCAAATGCAACCGTTTACTAGAGGCTGAGCCCAGGGAAAGTGAGTTACTGGGGAAGCGCGCTCGGGAGAGGCAGGTGAGGGAACGAGGCCTGGGCTGGGATCAACTTCAGCCGGGGACCCCAGGAGCATGGATTATACTTCAAGGTCAGACTCACCTGAAGGCAAGGGGGCTGGTCTTTTGTGGCCCTGGGTCAGTCATTGTTTCATGGCTTAAGGCGAGGTGACTAGGGCAGGGTGTTACTACCTACCCTCTGGGGTCAGGTGGCTCCCATTCCGTCTAAGACTCATTCTCTAGAGAAGGGGGACAGCTGCGAGTTTTAGCAGCCAATGCTCCGCTGGGGGGGTGAGTGCACCGGGCCAGCCACGGGGATCTGAGCGGGACAGCAGCATCACTTGCACCGTACCTGTGGGTACACAGCCAGGGCACGACTCAGCCAGAACCCTACCAAGAGCCAGCCTGGTGACTCTGACTTCGAGAAAGCCAGAAGGCGGCGGAATTAGCTGGCATTACAGTGAGCAGTATCTGTGACAGCCTAGGCATCACCCCAACACCTGTCCCTGACACTACAGAGCTGATAACTCACAGATCTGTTCTCTTATCTCTTCCCAGCAGGGACGCGTGTCCACCGCTCCTACCAAGGGCAGAACGGGAGACTTCTTGCCCAGGCTCCCCGAAGCCAAGGCCAGCCCCGTCCCGTCTGCATCACGGCACACGGGACACCTATCAAAGCTCCTCTGTGACCATCCAAAGCCTCCTCCCCCAGAGCCGCTACCGCGAGTTTTCGGCTGAAACACAAATGCCCGCCTCCGATGCGGAGAAGAGATTAAATTGGGAACAATCTTAATTCTCTCTGGCAGAGGGAAGCGAACGAGGGCTGTCAGTTCCCCAATGATATATTGTTAAGGAAATCCAAGTTTAAAGGTATTTCATAAGTTTGCCTTTGCCTGCTAATAAAGAGAGTCAGCTAACGGAATCCGATCACCAGGCGAGATGGTAATGAGATAATGCCGCGTACTCCACAGAGACCTAGCCGGCTCCTTGAAATTCCTCAGAGAGAGAGTTTCTGAAGTGCCACATTGTGACGAGGAAGGGAGAGTAAGAGAGAAAGAGAGAAGGGGAAATGGGCATAATTAGCCGAGTAGATTAGGTGATTCAACAAAGATCATACGGTCTCAGCAGGCTGGAAAGCTGTGGTATTTATCAACATACCTTGAGGATGCTTCCTGGTCTCCGGGCCGTTCTGTCTTCTCAGCGAGACAAGAGAGCTCAGCGCCGTCTTTCTGGAATATCCAGAGACGGAAGACCTTCTCATAAACAAATAGGCAGGTCTGCCTCGTGTCCTTGCCGGCTGGCTAGCTGTGGGGCTCAGCTAGGCCTCCCCGAAAGCCCGCAGGTTTGGGGAAAGAGGGTGGGTTCCAAGGGACGCTGGCCTAGGACTGCGCTCCCTCCGGTGGGTGTCCGGCCTGCTCCCCGACTGCGTGCTGAGTGCTCGGGTTGGGCGGGCTGCGATGGGGCTTTGGCTCCACTTTGGTGGCATTTAGCTCATGTCCTCATCGTCCCAGGGCTGAATCGTGACCCATGCTCTGGGGCAGGTTAATTCTGTGCGTGCACCTGGGTGCGAATGACCAACCTGTTTATCAGACTAGAAAAGAGGACCCATCCACAGGCCAAGACAATGTGGTTCAAGGCTTAAAGCAGTAACGTAAATTTCTTCAGCACTCCTACTTACTGGGGCGCCTGGGTGGCTCCGCTGGTTAAGTGCCGACTTCGGCTCAGGTCATGATCTCACGGCTCGTGAGTTCGAGCCCCGTGTCGGGCTATGGGCTGACAGCTCAGAGCCTGGAGCCTGCTTCGGGTTCTGTGTCTCCTCTCTCTGCCCCTTCCCTGCTCGCGCTCTGTCGCTTTATCTCTCTCTAAAATAAATAAATGTTAAAAAATTAAAAATAAATGAATAAATAAAAACTCCTTACTACCGAAGCTAGCTCAGCCCCTATGCTCACTTGACCCTCATGCTTACCTTCACAGAGATACACATTTTTGTTCTGTGAGAAACTGATGAAGGCTCTTTCCAGAAAAAGTACAGACACACACACCCGAGCTGTGGTGCAATTTCAGGGGTCCACACATCCTGACCATGAACCCCAGGTTTCAGAACCCTGGAGGAAAGGGGATATACCCTATTGAGACACATGTGGCCTAGGTGGGAGGCCATCCGGAAGCTGGCCAGCCCCTGAGACAGACGGGCTCTGGAGCGGGCTCGAGTTTTAATTTTCTGGGCCTCCCTGCTTGTGATTTCAGGTGTCTGGGTCTCTGGGTGAAAGGGAAGCCAGGGGCCAGCAGGGTCGAGTCCAGGCGCTGTGGCCCTCGGATCCACGCGGGGACCTGCACGCGGGTCTCTTGTCTTGTGGGATCTTGGTCGCCTCTACTCTGCTGTCCAAATGACCCAGCAGATGATCTCCTGGAAGCAAAGGGGCTTTGGAAGGCAGCAAAGAGGGGCAAGTGGGGGGACTGTGTTCCTGCCACAGTCAGGCTGGAAGGCAGTGAACCCCGAGGGACAGAGTGGTGGTAGCCACACCAGAGCGGAAGGGAAGGCGCTGAGGCTCTGGGGCCTGGAAGGAAGGACAGGAGGGAGGGTGGGCCCGGGGTGTGGCTGGGGTTTGAGAAGGAGCACGGGGGTGTTACCCGAGGGCGACTACCGGCTTCCTGCCGTAGAACCAGAGGGGTTCTGAGCTGACTGTAGTCATAAGTTTCGATACCAGCCATTAGCTTTGCTGTCCACACGGGGTTTCTTTCCCCCAGTGATCACTGATGTATCGTGTCCCCGTAATTGTGTATTGTATTTTGGCAGCGATGCATCCAGAGGAGATTGGAAACCCAGATCGAACCCTTCCTCCCCGGAAGAGCATCCATCACTCCGAAGGCACTGGGGGAAGTGAGGGAAGAGAGTCAGGGGGTGCTCACACGCAGCCAGAAAAATGTGGGAACGGTCTCGGATCTCGGAATCCTGCATGGCCCAGAATCTTCTGCAGATAGCGCCCACGTGGCTTCGCTGTCTGGGCCCTGCACAAGGGGAGCAGGGCGTTGTGAACGGGGATCGCTGGCATCACCAGCCCCATCCACCCATCCATTCACTGACCGGCATTTTTGGAGCATCTCCCACACGCCAGGCACTGTTCTAGGCTGTAGGGATAGTGGCGAACTGGATAGACCACACCTGTGGAACAGGCATTCTAAAGGAGGCTCTCAGGCACAAATTCCTGGCTATATCCCGCACCGACCCAGGGGAGCTCCCCACCTCGCTCCCTTGCAGGGCAGACCCCTCCTCAAGATGGTCCAGGCACAGCTTTGGGGCCTCCAACCACACCTCTACCTCCTATGTCCTTGAGCTAAGGGTCAAGGTGTATCTCCTTCCTCTTTCCACCACACCAGGTGCCAGGCATGGCTCTGCCGGCGTTCCCTGAGTGACCGAGGGCAAATCACTTCCCTTCGCTGCTCCTCGGAATTCTCAGCTATAAAATGAGCCTAATGACACCAGTTCCGGTCACATCCCTGGGGTATCTTTGGGATAAGGGAGCCCGCAGAAAGTCCAGATGGGGAGAAGACTTCAGGAATCATTGAGCCCAATGCCCTCACTTCATAGAAGAAGAAACTGAGGTCCAGAGTGGCACCTGATGAGAAAGCGTCAGAGAAAGCTCTTGCGGAGTGGAAAACACCACGGGCACGAGGGGTTGTTACATTGTCATTTTTAGGTTTCCTTTGAGCGCACTGACTGGTCTCCCACGGCCCAAGCAGGGAGCGGAGGCACAAGTCGAGAGTCATTCCCTGCAGGTCCGGAAGTCCTTCATTTGCCCTCAAAGACCTCATTGGCCCCAAGCCTCATGTGGCTCCCCCTGCTGTGTCTGCCCAGCCCCACTAAAGAGGATGGAAGCTGTTTATTGCTTTCTTGCATGGTGGGGGAGGCTGGAGTTATAGGCTAATTAAACCACAGACAGATTCCTCAGCAGTTGGCTGGGACCATAAGTGCTGTTACAACAGTAAAAGGCCAGAGATGACAGATGGAGCTTTTTCGAGATTATGTCACTGTCACCCCCAAACACAGCTTTCGCTCCAGCCCTCAGCTTCAGGGCCATGCTCCATGGGGTGATTGCTCTGCATCAGGGAAGCCTATAGACAACTGGGGGGGGGGAGCAAAAACGAAAGACAAAGGAGTGGAACCGGGTGGATCCAAACACAATGGCAAGGAACAGCAACTTGGTCCACAGCGCGATCTCCTTGGAAGGAGATATAAGTGTCCAAGAGGGTTCTCAGTGGAAGGATAGGGAGATCCTCCCCAAAGTCTGACTGAAATCTCTTCTGCTGACAAGACACCAAAGGGATGGGGGAAGGAAAACAATGCCTGTGTCAAGGGAGAGGCAAGCTGGGGGAGGGCTCCCTCAGGATGGCCAGTGACCACAGGCCTTCGACCTTCAGAATGGCTGTTCCTTTTCAACATCCCCACTTCAGGGCACCCGGGTGGCTCAGTCGGTTAGGTGTCTGGCTCTTGGTTTTGACTCAGGTCACGATCTTGCGGTTTGTGAGTTCTAGACCCGCGCCGGGCTCTGTGCTGACAGCCCAGAGCCTGCTTGGGATTCTCTCTCTCTCTCCATCTCTCTCTGTCCCTCGCCTGGCCGTGCTCTCTCTCTCTCTTTCAGAAAAAAATCAATAAACTTAAAAAAAAAAAATCCCCCAATCTACAGACGGAATTAGTCTCAACTGTACCTTCTTCCTCTCACCTCTTCCAGGAAGTTGATCCAGATGAGATTAAACCACACTCTTGACTTCACTTTGGTTCCCGTGCTATCCACAGCCGACGACCTAGAGGGAGGAGAAAGAGACAGGCAGATGAGTGTTACCCTCACTTAAAAGAACCTGCGGGGAAAGTCTCCATCTGGTTTACAGACTCAGCCGAGGTGGGTTTGAGTCTCCTCTCTGCCTCTTGGACGGTTCATTGAACTTTCTCTGGGCTTCTGGTTCCTCCACGGTGGTAAACATGGCGACGTGTTCCTGTCTCGTGGGGGTGTCGTAAAGCTCCAGAGGGATCGTGCACTGAAAACACCAAAGGGCTTGGCAGAAGCGAATTGTGGCAATTCTCCGCCCACGCACTGGAGATCGTGGGCTCCAAGAGGAAGTGAACGTACCTTACCCCGAACAAGAAATGTTTCCTCGTTAATGAATTCTTTGTAGCCTCCACAATCAGAACAGTCACCCCCAAGCCTAGGCTGACGCTGACCTGCTGTGAGGCCCCTGAAGGGACAGATCCCAAAGAGTGACTGCAGGATGGAGGGGCTGCTGTTCCAGGGAGGCCTGGCTCCCACCTCCCTCCGGCCCGGAAGATGCTGTACATCCAGCCAGGATATTTATCTCCTGCCCCGCCGCCCGTGCCCCTCAGAACCTACAAGGTCACTTGGCCCAGCTGGAGTTCTAGCTCGAGCACTGATGTGATGCAGTCTGACAGCCCTGTCTCCCGCTGCCAGGCTGGGGCATGGACGGAGGCCGCTGGGTTGCTGCGGGGGCAGGGCGGGATGGGGATGAGCAGCTGTGTCTCAGCCTGGTGGTGGCCTAGGGAAGGCCAGTGGGACCAAGGAGCTGCAAATTTTGCTATAAGATAGAAGCAGTCTTGCAAGAATGTACCTACACTCTCCCCTGTCCTCCCCTGCCACCTCACCATGGACCTCCGTCCCTGAGACCACATAGTCTGCCCAACTGCAGGACACGGGTGGGGCAGAAGAGGGGACCCGAGCTCCTCTCACGCTGCCCTGGAAGTGGTCCTCTCTCTCCTGTGATGCTTACACCACGATGCAGAGCCCGGATCTGCCCACTGTGGCCCCGTCTCTGCCCACTGTGGCCCCGTCTCCCACACCATACCTTTCAATGGTCCTTTTCAGCTCTCCCAGAGGAGGAGAGGAGGAACCATCCCTTGGAGCCTCTCTGCTTTGTGCCAAGGGCTGTCTCAGGCACTTAAGTACCTGGGGGAGTCCTTAGAGCCATAACATCTGTTGGGGACCCCAGGGGTGGTGACACACTCAG
This sequence comes from Herpailurus yagouaroundi, assembly GCF_014898765.1. Taxonomy (NCBI): domain Eukaryota; kingdom Metazoa; phylum Chordata; class Mammalia; order Carnivora; family Felidae; genus Herpailurus; species Herpailurus yagouaroundi. The sequence goes on along the minus strand of NW_024412402.1, from coordinate 11,771,560 downwards.
TCTCCATACTATGAAGAGAGTTGGGAACTGTTTACAGAGGTGCGGGCAGGGTTAAGGAAACTAACCAAGGAGACTGCAGTGTCCCTAGACTGGCAACAGCAGGGTCCCTCACCTCCCCTGGCCCTGAAGGGACAACAGAAGGAAGAGTTACTGGCCCTGGAAGAGAGAAATTTTCAGGGCGGTGGGGAGGGGGCTGCCCGATAGAAGCTGTGGCCATTGATCAAGGGACACGGCCATCTGGTGGGGGTCCTGCAAGGAAGGAGTTAGGGGAATAAATCCCAGACCTTACTGTCCTCCTGTCCTCCGACATTAAGCAGTGACCACCCATCAGAGAGCAATCAGGGGCCAGAGAGCGAGAAAGCTCACTGGTGCTGTGCCAGTGGGGGTGGGGTGGGCCAGTGAGGAAGGGTGGAGAAGGGCCCAGGGAGGCCCACGGCAGGTGGTCAGCACACAAGAGATAGGAACACGCCCATTTACAAGCGGCCAGAGTCAACAACTGATTTCAAAGCTGGAGCCTACCCCCATGCTCTCTCTAATGGCTTGTCTAATGTCTTATCTCTAAGAAAGTAGGACAGCAGGTGAGGGAGGACAGATCACGGTTTTCTCATGTCACCTGATCCGTGCTTCCAGCCCCTGACAGCCCCCCAGCTCCTGATACTCTGGGAGTCCCTCAGGTCTCCAGGAGGTACAGATCCAACCCCAACTCGACCATCAACTGGCTCCCGACCTTGAGAAATCCCTTAGGCTCTCTGGGCTTCAGCTTAAAAGAAAAAAAGAAAGAAAAGAAAAGAAAAGCATGATTCTATGATTCTGTCCCTGCTTTCGTTATAAATATTTTTCAAGGATAGAAGTGTAGAATTCTCTGACATTAAAGTCAACCCGCAAATGCAAAAGAAAAATCGTTCTTCAACCCATGTTTAGGAGACAAACTATTATGTGTAGGTATTATTCCTGGTGCTGAGGACACAGCAGCAAACAAAACAGTCGAGTCTCTGCTTTTGCAGAGATTACATTCCATGTGGGGGAGACAGACAATGGACGAACAAATGCATACATAGTATGTCAAATGGAGGTAAGTGCTATGGGGCAAAAATATGCAGGATGAGGCATGTAGGGAGTGCTGGAAGGGAGAGTTGCTATGATTTGTAGGGTGGTTGCAGAAATCCTCAGGATAAGGAATCGTTTGAACAGAGGCCTGAAGGAAATAAGGAAGAAAGACATACGGTGATCCAGGGAGAGGAAGCAACAGGTGCAAAAGCCCTGGGGCTGAAGCATATTGGGCACGGCGGAGAAAAAGCATGGAGATCAGCATGGATGGAAGAGTGACCAGGATGGAGGGGTTAGGGACCACTGTGCCATGTCATAGAAGGAGAGCAAGAGTGGACGTGGGGAGAACTGTTAGAAGCTACTGCAATAATCTAGATACGAGATGATCGTTTGGACTGGCTGGAGGCAATGGGGAGCGTTCAGGAAGTGGCAAAGCCAAAGGGTTTGTTGAGGGATTGGATGTGAGGTATGAAAGACAAAGGGAAGTCGAGACTGATTCCAAAGTTTTGGGTCTGAGAAACCAGAGGATGGTGCTGCCCTTTGCAGTTGGGAAGGGTTGTGGGCGGGGCATCTTTCAGAGGGGGAATTATGGATTGTGTTCTGGACGTGTTAAGTGGATAAGAATGTTACTTATATGGGTCTAGAAATGGGCAAGACCGGGCCAGAGTTGTACATCTGGGAGCTGCCAGCATATAGATGATATTAAAGCCACAGGCCTGGAAGGAGCAGGTGAGGAAGGAGAAGTCAGGTGGACCAAAGCCTGAGCCCCAGAGCATTGCCAAGTTAGGACCCAGCAGAAGGGACTGAGAAGCAGTGTCTCATGACATATTAGAACCAGATAAGGAGAGCACAACAACCAACGAGGAAAAACTAAGGTCTCGTATCTCACTTTTGAGTATTGCTGCCCCAATCCAAAATAAAATCTTTTGAGCAATGAATGACAGAATGATACCTCAGAACCAGTTTGGGTGGATCCTAGTAATAGAGGCTGATGCAACATCATGAAATGTGTTAATATAGTTCACTGTATGATAACGGAAAATCTGTGTGGTTGTCTTGGTACACACCAAAAAAGCATTTGATAATTCTCAATATTTTCTTCATTTATTTATTTTTTTTTAATTTTTTTTTCAACGTTTATTTATTTTTGGGATAGAGAGAGACAGAGCATGAACGGGGGAGGGGCAGAGAGAGAGGGAGACACAGAATCGGAAACAGGCTCCAGGCTCCGAGCCACCAGCCCAGAGCCCGATGCGGGGCTCGAACTCCCGGACTGCGAGATCGTGACCTGGCTGAAGTCGGACGCTTAACCGACTGCGCCACCCAGGCGCCCCTATATTTTCTTCATTTAAAAGAGAAAAAAATGAAACACCTCAATCAGGAAGAAAATTAAGCTTCCTTAATTCCAGAGCTTCCCCAAACCATTAGAAACATCTCCATTTTGCCTGGAAAGAATACATCGGTGCCCGTTTTGTTCAAACAAGATTCTGGAGACGCATCAAGGGAAGAACAAGAAGTATGGAAAATAAACAAAAGAAGGATGAAAGGAAAATGTTATTTTCAGATAATATGATTATCTACCTAGGAAATCCAAAAGAACGAAATGGCACGCTGTTAGATAATAAGATTCCAGCGCAATGGTTGAGTGTCTGAACAACCACTAAAACCCAAAGCTTCCCTCCATGCCACCACTTTAAAAGAGAGAGAGAGAGAGAGAGAGATGCAAAATAAAAACACAAAACAAACAATGACAACAACAAATGGAATGAATCCAGTAAGCTATGAGCAAGGCGTTTATGGAAAAAACTATAAAACTCTAATGAGTATCACCAAAAAGGGTCTACAGAAATGGAGAGGCCTCTACTGTTCCCGGCTGGGAAGTCTCAGTATGGTATAGATGATGATTCTCCCCAGATTCAAAGCCACTCCTGTCAAAATCCCAACAGAATTCTATAGAACTTGATCAACTCAATTTAAATCCATCTAGAGGAGAACAAGAACAGCCAGGCAATTGCTGAAAAAGAAGTACGAGCAAGAGGCATCTCGCCTACCAGTACGAAATACAAAATATGTGATAATTACATCAGCCACGGTCCTGAGAACAACAAGATGTCAGCCTGAGAATGGACAGATAATACACAGTTCATGCACGCACAGGAGTGCATGATGACAGAACTAATGATTACAGGGTAGACTGATAAGTCACGGGTGGTCCTGGAGCAACGGCTTGTATCAAGCGACGGCCTGCTGCCCTTCACAAAGAACTTGACTCAACTAGTCTTAAATAGTAAGGAAGCATATTGCTTGCGTAGGGAAGCCCAGAGGTGGGTAAGGTGGTAGTAAGGCCTTGAGGTTGGCCCGAGCCGCTGGCCCTGACTCCATTCTTTGTTCATAGTTCATAGCCAGGCCCATTTCTACAGGTGGCCTCACCCTCAAGCTGACTTCTCTGCTGATGGCAAAAGAGCCATAGAAACGCCTCGATCCATAGTCACAAAGCATGATGTCCAAAGGAAGAAGAGTTTTTGTTTAGTTCCCCCTTCCAGGGCTACCTTTTAGAAGTGAGCGAAATATTTCGCCCAGGTGCCCTCGGTAAACTTCCCTCGCCTTAACTGGGTCGTACCGCTGGTCCTGAACTAATCACCATGACCGACGTGGTGCCATGCTCGGATGTTTAGGCAAGGTGTATGGGATTACCCCTAAACTAATGAGGCCCAGCCCCAAAGCCCAGGGGACACACAGGGCTGGGATAGATGCCGAAAGGAAAATCTAGGGGAAGCAGAAATAATGGCCATGGAAGCTATCGATTTGGAAGAAATAAAGTTAGAACCTACTTTCCACCATAACCAAACAACACATTTCAAGTTGACTAAGCTTCATAAGCAAGGGGAATACGATACAAACATTAGAAAAAAAAATGAGAAAAAATATAACCTTGGGGTACAGAAGCCCTTCTTAGGGAAGACACAATAAAACCAAAACCATAAACGAAAGAAATTGATAAATTGCGTCAAAACGAATTTTTTGACTGGCAAAGAAAAGAAAAACCCATAAAGTTAAAAGGTAATTGACAGACTGGGAAAAATATGTGAAATATGCATAACAGATGTGAATTAATACCCAGGATGTATAAAGAGCTTCCACAAAAATGATAAGAATAAGCAAAAACTAAGAGCAAGTAATTCATAGAAAAGGAAAGATACATAAGCAGTGAACATATGAAAAATGTTTATTAGAAATCGGGGAAATTCAAATCAAATCAAATATTTTATTTTGGCAAAAAGTGTAATATTAATAACATCGAGCGTTCAAGGGAGTGTGGGGGCATAAGTTTGACACACTGCTGTCAGGAGGGTAAATTGGCAAAGAGTATTTACTCAAATTAAGTATGCACTTACCTTCCTACCAGGAACTTTACTTCTAGAGAATTCCTCATTTATGTAAATGGAAGACCATGGACAAAGATGTGCTTTGTTATGTTGTTTTCTGTTGTTGTTGTTGTTGTTGTTGCTGTTACGTTGTTTCTAACAGTGAAAAAACATGTGACCCAAATGTCCAAGAGAGGAAGAGAGTTGGGACTCCTGGGTGGCTCAGTTGGTGAAGCGTCTGACTTCAGCTCAGGTCATGATCTCACGGTCCGTGAGTTTGAGCCCTGCGTCGGGCTTTGTGCTGACAGCTCAGAGCCTGGAGCCTGCTTCGGATTCTGTGCCCCCCCCCCCACCCCCGTCTCTGTCCCCTCCTCTGCTTGTGCTGTTTCTCTTTCTCAAAAATGCACATTAAAAAAAAATGTTTTTAAAAAGAGAGGAAGAGAGTTAAATAATAGACACATAAATACTTATATACAATGTATACATATATAATGGAATTTCATTTAGCTGTTAAAAAATGACTAGTTCTATAGGTAGTGAGATTGAAATCTGTCCAAGGCATATGGTTAAGCAAAAAAGTGAAAAGAGCAAATTGCAAACCGTGATACCACATTTTACCATCTCTGCAAAAAACAGAAGACCCAACATGTTTCTATTTGTGCGTATATGTGACAAGCACAGAAGCCAGTCTGTAAAGATGCACACCAGTCTCCCGATGACCTGGGAATGTCGGGGGCGGGTCGGGGGGGGGGGTCGGGGAGGTAGCACTTAGGTTTTATCCGTACTATGTGGATTTTTAAATGTAACTACATGTATCACTGCATAATTAAAAAGAAATGTGAACATTTCATTGTTCCTCCCTGCATTTGCCGAGGGCACGCTATATGCACATCCTGGCTCGTCCACTCAGATGAAGGAGGGACAGGTTTCCAGCTCCTGTCTACCAAGGCTTCCGGGGAAACGGGGGAAGGCTATGGTTTCCCAGAAGCTCCGAAGGGCCAGGCAGGTTTGGCTGCAAAGCCCAGGGGCCTTGCAGCCAGAAGACTTGCAAGTCTGAATTGTGTCTCGCTTCTTGCCAGCTACACAACCAAAGTCAAACCGCTCTCCGTGCCTCAGTGTTTCCATCTGGAAAGAGGGCTAACTAATATAAACACCTGCCTCGCGGGGCTCTTGGTAGCATTAAATGGAAATGAAGACGACTGGACATTATAAAAATATATTTTTTAATGTTTATTTTTGAGAGAGAGAAAGAGACAGAGTGTGAGCGGGGGTGGGGCAGAGAGAGAGGGAGACACAGAATCCGAAGCAGGCTCCGGGCTCCGAGTGGTCAGCCCAGAGCCCCACGTGGGGCTCGAACTCACCGACCATGAGATCATGGCCTGAGCCGAAGTGGGATGCTTAACTGAGCCGCCCAGGCACCCCCAAAAATATTTTTTAAAAGATGTTTATGTATTTATTTTTGAGAGAAGGAGAGAGAGAGAGGGCGCAAGCAGGGCAGGGGCAGAGAGAGAGGGAGACACAGAATCTGAAGCAGGCTCCAGGGTCCGAGCTGTCAGCACAGAGCCCGATGTGGGGCTCGAACTCACGGACCGCGAGATCATGACCTGAGCCGAAGTCAGACACTTAACCGACTGAGCCACCCAGGCGCCCCTAAAAATATTTCTAAGTGTGAAAACTACTCTAACTCCAGGTTTAGGGGCTGTCTGTCGTTCCAAACACCTGTTTCTCCCCTCCATTAGCACAAGGAACAGAGTTGGGTCTTCATTCCCTCCTCCTGCCTTCTCACCCTCTGTGTGTGCTCACCAGAGCTGGACGCTGAGGGGAGTGGGGGGGGGGGTGGGAATGGGGAGCAATGGCCCCTGGTTGAATCTCTGCGAGTTAAGTGTTCGTTCTCTCCAATTCTCATCTGTACACCTGTTAGCAAACCGCAAAGGCAGCCCCGCTGCCGGGCGGCTCGCAGTTCCCATGGCCCCAAGCCCGGTATGGACTGAGTTGGTCTTTCCCGGCTCTACCTTGTATTAGCACGGGGTGGGCTTCCCAGAAGCCGGCTGGGAAAAGTCTTTCAAACCACACCAGAGAGAGCGGGCGTTTAGTAACGCTTTGCCCCTCGCTCCTCCTTGGACCCAGGCCTTCGTTCACACGTGGTCCTCGAGGAGGAGCCGACCACCCCGATGCCCCGTCCCGCACTCCCCGTCCTGCTGGGAGGGCAGACGGAGAGGGAGGGGGAGGAAAAAAATCACTGCTGGCCTCTCCCAGTCTATCGGCCAGCCTGGTCACGGCCCCCTGTCTCTCAAGATGCAGCCAGGGACCGAGATGCGGAAGCGGTATCCTGCCCAAACGGTCTCCTGCTCTTCTCCACTCCATTTATTGGCCTGTCTCTCTCCTCCAAAAGACATGTCGATCACCTCTCTCTCGGCCTGGGACCAAGCAAAACAGGAGGCCAGACAATACTGAGCACAGAGCCCCTCCGCTTTCTCCATCCCTCCTCCGCTGCCTGCTCCCCAGGAGGCACACAAAACACACGGCCAACAGCGTGTGCAAACAAACATGTGCACGTCCCCAGGCGCCCCCTGCACGGTCTGCTGTACAAAAGTCCTGCTCTTGGCTCCCGCCTTTGGCCGGGAGGGCACCTTTACTTAAAGACACCCAAGAAAAAAGATTCTATCGCCTTGACGTATCCTTTCAGACCCAGCTCGAGTATCATAGCCTCTACGAAGCCCACCAGAGTTCTCTGCCTCCCCACAATATACCTCCACTTGTAGCGTGAAAGGCATCAGTTCTAGAATGAACTTCATAGTATTTCGTTTTACGTCGCCTACCTATCTCCCCTCCACATTGGCCATTTATGTCTAGAACCTCCATAGTTAACACCGTGGTGACACGTATTAGACCCTCGTTGATGGGGAATGGATGGGTGGACAGACGGATGGGAGGAAAGCCTCTCCAGAGCATTCTCCCCCACTTTTAAGAAGTAATATATCAAAACTCGCTCCTGTTTTTCACTCCCTCAACGTTCAAAGCTCTGTTGGTCTATATAGTCATATACAACAGAGTGTCTTTGTAGGTATTACAGAACTTGATAGGCCGTGGTTTTTCTCCCTTTGGGGGAGCCCAAGCCTCTTTGAGGGTCGAAAGAAAATGGCAAACTTCAGAAAACACGTTAAAAATGTGCAACTTTCTCAATAAGAGGCTTGCAGGCACTCTTGAAGAGCCCCCATGGGGGTCATCTAGGCATCCAGGCACCCAAGTTCAGAGTCCTGTCTTGGTGATCTAGACAGAGACCAATACTTTCATCCCACTTATATGACCTCGGACTCATCAAATGGTGGGAAAGGGGTAGGCATCCGGCCTTACTTGACTCTCACAGCCTGAAGATAATTCCAGAGAATCCCTCACTTCGTTTTTCTCCAAAGCATATACATACCCGTTGTTCATAAGGCAAGTGGATGGGGCTCTGAATTTTATATTGACAACAAACCGGTCTCTCCTTTGGGCTAAACTACTCTGTCCTGAAAACACCTTGTCCAATGGAACTTGGGATTCTCTAGATAGTACCCCCATAGGAAGCCCTGGGCTGGCTCCAGGCAGCCCCGGATCACGACAGAAGTGGCGCCCCGCCCCCCCGGAATGGCAGGAAGGCAGTGTGCACTCTCCTTTGCCTCAGCAAGAGCTCTGGCCCGACGTACTGAACTTCAAGTTCAGAGTCCGAGGCCCTCATCAACTGAATCCACCAGCACGGTCTGCGGCCAGAGGCCTGGTGGTAGGAGGCAGGCAGGGCTCAGCCCTTCTCGGCTGCAAAAAAGCAATGAGGTTGAACTTCATAGTTATTGATCACAGCGTCTCTAGACCTTTACTATCGTTTAACTCTCGCTTCTAACCAAATCCCCTTTATCTCTTTTTGCCAACCTCACTGCCCAAAATCGTTTTTTTTCTTCACACCGTAAACACATTTCCATTTCAGTGCACAGCCAGCCTGCTGCCGGAGCCCTCTCTGTGTTTCTTTCCTTCTCTCTCCAAGAGCGTCCTCATCATAGGGAAGAATTCTAGGGAGGGATGGCCTGGAAGGGGTTAAAGTGACCCAGTAAAATAGATCTTACATGTTCTCGATTTCAAGAGGCGAGCCGCACACAGAACCTGGAAACTTGGCTAATTCAAAGATCATTTCTTTTGAGTTTAGACCGAGCTGGGGACGGGGCGGGGGGGGGGGGGGGGGTTGTCTTTCCATATGTAAATGGAAAGACAATCAAGTGGATGGTCCAGGATCGATGAGCATTGGGGAAAAAAAAATCGAACAGTGAGAATTAAAAAATAAAATAATAGGGGCGCCTGGGTGGCGCAGTCGGTTAAGCGTCCGACTTCAGCCAGGTCACGATCTCGCGGTCCATGAGTTCGAGCCCCGCGTCAGGCTCTGGGCTGATGGCTCAGAGCCTGGAGCCTGTTTCCGATTCTGTGTCTTCCTCTCTCTCTGCCCCTCCCCCGTTCATGCTCTGTCTCTCTCTGTCCCAAAAATAAATAAACGTTGAAAAAAAAATTAAAATAAAATAAAATAAAATAAAATAAAATAATAAAGTCATAATTCAGAGACCGATCTCCCAGCGGTCCTTTCTGCCCCTCTTATTTGGACCCACTTCATGCTGGGACCCCAGGCCGAGGATCGTGTAAAGAAACAGCCTACACGGATGTGCCCTCGCTTCCTCTAAACTCTCTTGCTGTGCCTGACTTATCTCCTAAGCAGGTTAAAAATGTGCTGTGTCTCGATCGGGAAGAAATCTCGGGGACCCCCCCTGCCCTCTCTTGCTGAACTCGGAGTCAGGCCAGACAAGGCACCGTCGGATGTTCGCAGGCCACAACACTCAGTGTGCCCCTCCAGGAGCTGCCGTGAGCTCTCCCTCACCCCTGCCCCCTCAGGGTAGCACGTTCTTAGGCTTCCCCCGGCCCCGTTGTACAGGCAGAACACAGTACAATCGTCCCCCCGGGGCAGGGGCACTGGATTTGCTAGGTGCAACCAGAAGGCAGCTTCATTCTGTTCTTTTTCTCCGAAGCCCCCTCAAGCTCCATCTTTCCTGACC
>NW_024412402.1:11637727-11761979 GCF_014898765.1 Herpailurus yagouaroundi | reverse complement strand
GGGGGGGGGGGCACGGGGGTCGCCAGGTTTCTCACTTTGTTCTCACTCTGCTCTCCCTCCACTCGTGTCTGCTGTTGGGAATCCCCTCAACGCCAGCTAGGGTGCAGAGGGGCAGCGGGGGAGGAGGAAGAAAGGCCAGGGAAGGTCTCACTTGACTTGTAAGACGGTATTATGGCATCCATGCCCTCTGGACCTAGCATGTTCCAAATGCTAAGTCTCTCTCTCGTCAGGGACTCATGCGTGTTCTCTCGCTTGTGATTCCCTCCATGTGGATGACGCTTCCTCTACTGGTGGCTTTTGGCCCCCACCTCCTCCAGTCCTGCGGCAGGAACAAAGGCTTCAAAGTTCCCAGCATCCCTCTGCCTGGCCGCCACCGGCCCAGAGGAAGTAGGGTCTCTCTCTGTGCCCCACCAGCCTCTGGGAGGAGGCAGTTTGAGGCCACCGTGTCCCTCTCTGCCCAGCATCCTCACACCCGGCCGGCCAGAGCCTCTCACCTTTAGACCTTCCCAGGCCTTGGCCAAGCTCTTGAGGGGCATTCTTCGTGTCCCTTCATTTGGGTAGGTGGGAAGTTCCTCTCCTGTGGGGACAGGTGGGACACAGCCCACGGACAGGTCATTCCAGAGAAAGCCTCCCAGCAGCCTCGCCAATCTCTCTGCATCCTAGTTTTATACGCTTGAGGTGGCTGAGAAGCTAAGGGTCACACAGCAGTTGCTCAAAGCCTTTCCCTGGGTGGCAGGGCGGCCATGGGGCGGGGCGTAGTTCTCAGCCTCAGAGTTTCGACCGTACCCTTCTTCCCAAGCACCTTAGTCGGCTTCACTACTCACCCCAAGTGTGTGAGGGCCCAACTTCTTGGGACCACGCATTCATTCACCCACAATCATTCCAAGAGCACTTAGCTCAGGCTGCCCTCATAAAACACCATAGACGGAGTAGCTTGAACAACAGAAACTTATTCTCATAGGTCTGGAGGCCAGAAAGCGCAAGACAAAGATGTCAGCAAGGTAGTTTCCTTCTGAGGTCTCTTCTCTGGATTTGTAGGTCGTGGCCATCTTGCTATGCACCTATATGACAGAGGGAGAGGAGATAACTCCCATCATGGGGTCCACCCTCATTACCTCATCTAATCCTATTATCCCCCAAAGATCTCATCTCCAAATACCGTCACATTGGCAGTTAGGGCTTCAACATATGAATCTGGGGGCACACAGGCACCTTCAGTCCCTGACCAGCTGCCGGGCCAGGATAAGAGCATCCACAGCTTGAAGCTTGCTCTCTGTCTCCCACTTTCGGAGGAAAGACCAATGTCTGGGTAAGCGTGACAGCTGCAAAGCAACGGCCCAGAGGAGGGGTTGATGGAAGGAGTTGCCAGGGAATCCACATCCTTAGGAAGGACTGCGTGGACGTGCGGGGGCCCCAGTGGCCAGCCAGCATGGGGGGGGGCGTCCAGCAGGGCCGCAGAGACCGTTCCCCCCACCTTCCTCCTTATGGAGGGGGTGCCTTACCGCTACTTGGTAGGAACATGTACCTGGGTGGTGGCGGACATTCGAATACAAAACCAGGATGGGCTTTGACTGGTGCTGACAAAACACTTTCCACGCGGCTGAACTGGGCCCGAGCTTTCCCGACAAATCTGGTAATCGGGAACCTTACTTCTATCTTGTAGACAAGTAAAGTGAGGGGGGAATACAGAAGCGTGTCTGTGCACCCAGGAAGAAGCCACTTCCAGGCCAAGAGAGGGCTGCCTGCTATTTGGGGGAACCAGTCCCTAAACCTGAGCTGCCAGTTCCTGTGGGGTTTGTCACCAAGAGGTTCCCACCCACTCCCAGCTTTTTCCTCGATACACCATAAAGGAATGTTTGTCTGACTCCGGGTTCTTTGCATTTTGTTTAGAGACCGAGATAAAAATGTGTTTGTTATCCCATCTGCGGCCGCTCAAATGAGAGAAAAGTGCTTCTGTATTAGGCGACACAATCCACCCAAACCTTTTTACTTCTATTAAAAAAGCGTGGAGGCAATTTACCAGGAGGCGCCTGTCACCGTTTGAAAAGCAAAAGGCGCCTTTTATCTCCCGATTTATTTACAGGTGCGGCCTGTGACAGAGGCAAGGATTTTTTTCCGGCGTGGTGACTTGGAGGAGGCGTGGGAGAAAAAAGTAGCTATCGGGTGCTCCCTTGGCCCTAAAGATGTGTGGCACTGCCACCGTCAGACCGTCCTAAAGCGGGTCCCAATGTCCTGAGGTCACCAGCACAAAACACACTCCTTCAGTTGGCTCTACCCCTGCAAAGGAGCTAGCCACGTCTCTGTGGGCTTTCCTCCAATCCAGGTGGAGAAGGGAGAGCAATTTGGGGGCCTCTAGTAGGGCAAGGGCTCAGAGAACAGGAGGGGGCCCTGCAGAAGGACTTTCTCTTTCTGGGAATCGGCCAGGTACAAAACAGGGCTGAAAGGTATCTCTGACACCATCGCCTTTTTGGGAAATCTTCGTGGCAGAAATTAATTTCTGGAGTGGCTTCCGTGTTGTCCTCGCCGGAGATATCTTTTGACGTTTTCATGGAAACCTTCTCCGAGGAGCCCTGTGGGCACCGTTTCAACTCCTGTCACTGTAGACACTGAGAACACACGAAGGAGGAATGGGGCCCGGGAGAGGGGTATGGCGCTCGGTGCATACATAGTAATAGCAGGCCAGGATCAAATCGGGCATCACATTTGGCCACACAAGACCTTTTCCTCCCCCGGTCAACAACATTTAATGGGCCCCGGCCGTGGCTCAGCATCCAGGGCTGGAGATCCAAGGTCAGGCGGGGTGCAATCCTGCTCAGTCTGGGCAAGAAAGGAAATCATCCAAAAATGAGAAAGAGTTAAGTAAGTAGTAAGTAGAGGTGTCCAAAGTGTGTATACGAGCACGGAGAACACATGAACGCATTCTGAGTTGGGACTCCGGGAAGATGGAACTTCCCCCGGAAGACAGTTTGTTCATTGGTCTCCAGGAAGAAAGTGTTTTCCGAAGACAACTGGGGGTGGGAGTGGGGGGGAGTGGCAGCACCGAGTGTCCCCTCTGCACAGAAGAGCTCAGCCAGGACGCGGCGGCACCTCCCGCCAAGGGTCCCCATCATCCACCGGGGCTTCCGTTGGCTCTGGTCCTCAGGGCGATGGTGCCCACGGTGTCCAGTCCCAGCGACCTGGCCGGTTGCCACGAGCACCACCCCAGGAGACACTTGTGCTCCCCAGCACCCGGGACTCAGGAGCTCTACGTGTTGGGAGCCACAGCTGGGTTGAAACCTTCAGAGCCACGGGCTGAAATCGATACTGACAGAGGTGGGCTGGGGCGGATTCTGAGTCCAGACCGCTGCCTGAGAAGCAGAGGGAAGCATTGGGATCCGCAACATCCATCATAATGGAGGGCCAATACCAGTTCTGGAATTTTCCGCGAAGCACCACACAGTCCATCCCCCTTAGCATGGCTTCACAGCCCTCTACCATCTGACACCTGCCCGACGTCCCCCCAGGAAGCCCTTCTCCTTCTCCCTCTGCCTGTGGTCTCCTGGGGACCTCCTAGGCTGGGCACAATCCTGCTCTTCCTCTAGCACTCCTCCTTTTGGAGGCCCTTATTTGACCTTCAAGGCAGATATGAGTGTTCCCCCTTCCCAGACAAGGAGATGGGGGGCCCAGAGAAGAGGGGTGGCTTGTTCAACCAGGGCCATGGCCAACTCCCGAGTCTCCTAATTCTGTGAGCCCAGAGCCCCGTCCTCCCTGCCGTGGTTCCAACCTCTTAACTTCCCAGGATCTCCTTTATTGTTTTTCCTTCCACAGACCCCAGGGACTCCTATGATGTCATCCCCAGCCAATCGAAGGTCTCGAGTAGCAGGAGATAACCACTGTTAGCACACTGAGTTGACACAATCCCGGTTAAAAGCAGAGAAACCCGATGTTTTAGGTAGGCTGTGCGGCCAGAGTGCAGATAACAGTATGATTTCTGTTGGGCTATTTGAGACATTGACAGAAGCTCTCAGAATCTTTTATTATGACTTTCCCTGGGGGTCCAAAGACCTTAGGTTGGGAAATAGTGCGCGATTTTTACAGCAAGCTCAATTTTCAGGAGAAAAATCAGGACCTACGGTGTAACAACTATGAGTAATGAGACAGGCTGATCATGCTCCATACGGTTTCCAAAAATCTGGGTTAGATCGCCATTCATTCACTCACGCATTTGCTTGCTTGTGAAGCGCCTACTATGTGCTAGGCGCCGGGGAGCGGAGTGAAGACGGGGTCACGGCTCCTGCCTTCACAGAGCCGCTGATTAGTTTACACACAATGACCCCGAACAGTGTGGAGCAGAAGAAAGCGTGAAAGTCTGGGAGGTTTTGAAAGCCCGTCTGGAGGAGACATCTGAGTTTAGTTTGGGAAGATAAACAATGATTTGCCATGGTTAAGAACAGAAGATTAATAGGGAAGAACATGAATAAAGATAGGTTCAGGGTATCACACTGCAAATATATGGGAGCTTCAAGCAGCGCCCTAGAACTGTAAAGATGTAAAGATGGAGACAGAGATGGAGGTTGGGAGAAATGAGGCATCAGGGCAGGAAGGAGCCAGGCCAGCAAAAATCCTGAAATCAGCACACCCCTGGGGCCCCACCCACACGTCCCACCTCGGTGAACCCACAGAAACCAGTCTTGGACCACAACGTATGTTCCTGGCAATTGCCCTTGACCTCAACCGCTCTGCACTCCTGTCCCTCTGCCTCTGGGATCCCTCTGGACACTCATTAATCTCCCATTCTCTCATCACAGCAGAAAGTGAGACAGAAGCCACACTTGCCCTCACATAGTTTTTAGTCTAAGAGACCATCATTGATCTCACCAGCAAACGCATCCGTGTAAATCGCAACTATCACGTGTAATCTCAATGACCTGTTTAAATTACAAATATGAAATGTAAATATCAAATGTGAGTTAGGATAGCTACGAAGGGCAGCTACCTGGTGCTATAGGGGCTTGTAACAGAGAGACTAACTACTCAGAGACGTGGGAAAGGCTTCAGAAGTACTAAAGACTGAGCTGAAACCACTAGACAGATAAGGATTAAGGTCAAGCTTGCTTTTGGCCCCTTGGATGTCGATAAGCTCTTTGAACTCCTTTCTTTGAGTTTGGACTTTTCTTCCTACTTGGCCCCAGGCTTTGTGCTTGATCCCCTGACTTTTCCAACTTCTCCAGCCCAGGCTGAGAGGACCCCTCTTCCGGCCCCTCCCAGGGTAGACTCTGGCCTTTGGGCAAAGGGGATCCATGAGAGGGTTTTCAGCAGGGAGTGATACCTCCAGCCCCAAGTCCTCCCTGAACCCCACACTTGCCCATCCAATCACCTGTGTCACATCCTCAGTTGGGTTAAAACCTCCCAAATCTAACCTGGATGGATAAAGCTTTCAGAAGAAGGGAGCAGTTAATAGCACCCAAAACGATTGGCCCTGAAATTTGGGTCATCCGGGTGGCTGCTTGGTCGGTGGGAATGGAGAGGACAACCTGAAGGGGTCAATACCAGGATCCAAATCGTCACCTTCTTTTTGGGTCTTTGGCGCAGAGAAACATACAAGGTAATAAAGGGCTTTGGAGTCCAACAGGAAAATGTGGATTTTTTCATATTAAATATAACTTATTGTCAAATTGATTTTCATACAACACCCAGTGCTCATCCCAACAGGTGCCCTCCTCAATGCCCATCACCCACTTTCCCCTCTCCCCGCTCTGCCCCTCTGACCCCCCCCCCCCACCCATCCCATGGCAGAGATAGCTAGTTTTCCTTCCAAGATTCATTTTCCTCTCATTTCGAGGCAGTAGAATTTTCCTAGACACATGGCCACCCAGAGGGAAGACTACATAACCTAGCCTCCCTCACACCTAAGTAAGACCATGCATCTAAGTTCTGCCCTATGGCAATAGTGTCGTCTGACAGCTTCCAAGAGTCTTCCATAAATTATAGCTGGCATGTATGCCCTTGGCCCTTTGTGTATTTGTCCCTTTCTCCATGAAGCCACCTGGAACACGGCCATGATGGTAGCCATCTTCAACAACGAGGACAAGGGCTGCCCCACAGGGGTAGCACAGGAGCAACCTGGGAGGATCATGGGACTTCTGAGGGATATATGGGTCAACGTTTCCATCCCTGACATTCCCTGGCTGCCTCCAGATTTTCATGTGAGAGAAAAATAAACTCCAATCTCATATGAGCCATGGTTATTTTGGTCACTTGTAGCTGAATCCAGTCCCAACTGGAGCACAGCCCCTTTGGCAGCTCAGACTCCAGGGTCATTTTCTACAGCAATCTTCACTGCTCCCGATTCAAATGAGCCAACGGAACGAGGCGCTACAGCTTCTGACCCCCCACCTCCATCTGGCCAGAACCTTCCCTGGAATGCTCACAGCAACCTGTATAACGCTTTACCATTCACAATGTGCTTTCTCAAACAGGAGCTCGTCAGATTCTCACAGAAGCACTGCGAGGTAGCCAGGACTCCATATTTCCATGGTCTCCATTTTTCAAAGATGAGGAAACTCAGGAAAAGGAGTGTAGCTATTTTGCACACATCACCCAGTTAATAAAGAGCAGAGTCAAGAAGCCCAAATCTTGCAACGTTACACTCCGAGCTCCTTGCAGAATACAGAGCTGCCAGAGTCTACAGCTGGTCCTGGACAGGAAGAACTGGGAAGAGAACTCTCGGGGGAGGGCTACGGTGGGCATGGGGCTGGAGGGCTGGTTCGTTTGCTTTTGTTTTTGACAGATCTACTGTTTTAATTCCTCTAAACATGTGTCCTTCTTCTTCTTTTTTTTTTTTATTGTGGGGAAAAGAACCACAGAACATGAGATTCACCCCCGTCAAGATTTTAAGTCTACAGTACATTATGGCTCACCTTTAGCACACTGGTTACTGCAGACTTCTAGAACTTTCTCCTCTTGCAGAGCTGAAACTTCATACCCAGGGAACAGCAGCTCCCCACTCTCACTTCCCCCTGCCCCCGGCAACCACCATTCCGCTTTCTGCGTCAGTGAGTTTGACCACTTTAGATACTTCGTGTGAGTGAAATCACTCAGAATATGTCCTTCTGCGACTGGCTTATTTCATTTAACGTAATGTCCTCAGGGTTTATCCATGTTGTCACATATGATGAGAGTGTCTTCTTCTTCAAGAAGGTAATAATACTGCATCATGGCAGTAGGTTGGCTTGGCTAGTCACAATAGCCTGAATATGGAAGCAAGGAAACGTCCATCGAGAGAAGAATGGAAAAAGAAAATGTGGTACATTTACGCACCGGGACAGGGAATTGTTTAACCAAACTAGGTGGCACATCGGACCCCTGAACAGGGCACCTCCCACATGTGTCTAGGTTACCGTAAGCCAAAGAGAACTTCCAAGGATGCCTGGGGGAGACTTCGTCCAGGAGTATATCCAAGTGGTGGGCATTTAAAGCAAGGCACCTTGCTGATATTGCTGGACAATATCTTGGCTGGACAAAGACAAGGTGTCCTATGCAGTACTCAAAGAAATTTAAGACAGGGCTACAATGCAAAGCTGCCCGTGCCACATGCCCAAGGCTGTGTCAGGCACAGTGCATGCCATCAGAGTGCCAGAAGTGGGGGATTGGAGTGGTCAAGGAGGACTTCATGGAGGAGGTGAGGTAGGATTGGATAGGTGGAGAGGACAGACAGGAGGTTTCACAAGCATTAGAAGTAAATGCTGAAACGTACAACAGGGTGGTAGGCGAGGGAAGAATGACTCAAGAGCGAGCCAAGTGTTCAGGCTGAGGAATAAGTATTGGGCCAACCAGCAGAGTCAGTTTGGGCTTGTACACCAGGCTAAGGAGTTTGGACCCTATTCCCCAAGTAGAGGGGAGACACTGGAAATGTGCTTTGCACCACAGGAGGGATGTGATCAGCGTGGTGTCTGAACTTCAAAGAGGCCTCTGGCGGGGTACGTGGGGGGACTGACCGGAGGGCAGTGGGGTCACACTTTCGGAGGCAGGGTGTATGGGCAGGTCCTCAAGTGACAGCGGGGCTGGGTATGAAAGCTGCCTGGAAGGAGGAGCCCAGAGGCCTCGGGTGTCTCCATCAGAGAGGATGTCATCCCTGGCCAGACAGAGGGAGGGCTCAACTTCTGTGGAATATAACGGTCCTGGGCTCTGCTGTGAGCAGATGGCAGCTCCCAGCCAATGGGGAGTGTGCCGTGTCCACGTGACTCCGGCTCTGTCCTGTGGGATCCCTCCCTAGTGAGCAGACCCTTCGGGGCTTTCTGTAGGAGGGGCAGAGGCCATCTGGGGCTCTACTCAATCACTGGGGGGCCAAGAAGAGGCCTAGCCCACGAGAGGTCAGGAAGGAGGGGAGTCCCCTGAGGATGGCGCAGGAGGACAGGAGGAGACGCCAACTTCCTCTCTCTAAGAGATAGTCCCTCCATCGCTCCTATCTCACCCTGGCCTCAGCTCAGAAAAGCCCAAGTTGCTGTCGCAGGAAGGCGAGCTGCAAACCGCCAAGAGGCGCCCCCAAGAGTAGAGGTCCATTCATCTCTGCCAGGAGTCAATATGGAGAGCACTAAGGAGGGCTGCCCCCAGTGATTGATGGGGTTTCCAGAAGTTATTAACTGAGCCGGACTTGGTCTCTTTGGGCTGATCTATGATCCGGGGACAGTTTTAAAGCATGTGGCTTTCTGGCGCTGGATTATCGAAAAGAGTTAAAATTGAAGTAGTCAGTCAAAGCACTACCATCTGTCACCGGCTTCCCCGGGTGGGATGGGGAGGCGGGTGCTGCACCCTAGGCTCCTCCGTCTGGGTCCCAGGTCACTCCCAGGAGCCCTGGGATGCTTCCATCGTCCTCTCTGATGTCCGGGGCAGCGGGGGAGGGCAGGGCACATACAGCTGAAAATCTGCCCAAAGCAGAAAAGGGTGGGGGCTTGGCTGTGGGAGTCCGTATCTCAAGCTTCGCTTTCCAAGGGCAAGTCAAGTTCTCTTGATAGAATAATGTCAGCGACAGTCGTGTGTCAGTACTAGTCTCAGTGCTTTACCTGTATGACCTCACTGAATGCTCACTGGTAACCCTGCGAGGTAGGTGCTTTTACTGTCATTTTGTACAGGAGGAAGCCAAAGCTCCAAGTGAGGGTAAAGGAACTTGGCCAAGGTCGAATCAAGGGAAGATACAGCCAGGATCCCAAGTGAGGAGTCTGGTTCTGGAGCCTGGATCCTTAGACTCTAAACCTCCTGCCACAGGTCGGGGGCCCCGGATGGAGGGGACATACACACACACACACACACACACACACACACACTGCATATACACGCTCATGCATACTTGCGCACACACATGCATGCACACACTTACATGCTGTCGCCTTTCCTTCCGGTCACTCCCAGACCCCTCTCAGCCTCCCCAGCTCTAGACCCTGCCTGGCTTACCCTCAGGGCTCTCCGTGGCCACAGAACCCCCTCTGGGAGGAGGGACCAGTCACATTTACGTTTATTTACATGCCTGCCTTTCCTGCGGGGCTGTAAACTCCACGAGATCAGGAAGAGTCCCGGAATGGGGCTTGTATCAGGGAGGTGAGTGGTGCCGGGAGGCTCCAGTGCCCGGCCCCGCCCAGATTTTCACACACTAAGTTTGGGTCCCTAGAGCAGGCCCAGCCTCTCCCCCTCTCCCTCCACACTGGCACCTCGGAGCCGTCCATCAGAAACATGAAATAGGGGTGGGGGTGGGGGTGGGGGTGGGGGAGATTCATGCTGGCCGCTGGCCTTCCCACTGGGAACGCGGTCTAGTAACTGTGATGAGGGCCAGGGAAAGGCTGGGGGCTGGCGGGGGGCGCAGCTGAGGCTTGGCCCTCACCAAGTTGCGCAGATTCCGGTACTGGCAGGCCGGAAAGGGGCCTCCAGAGGCCATCTTCGCCCCGTTCCTGGTTTGGAGCAGGACGTGACTGCACCAGTTCCTGACACAGCCCTGGGCTGGGGACAGAGGCAGCTTCAACCCCTGTGTAATGTCCTCCAGTCTCCAGATCACGGTAATAATACATGTTCTCTGGTGGGGGCAATTCACGTTTCTCAATATTATGTAAAGCATGTGAATAAGAATGATTTAAAAAAAATCTATTTCTGTCCATTTATAACAAACAGTCTGTAAAAACAGCATGCACTGCCTGAGATGCTTGTGCAGCTTTGAGACAAGTGGTCCAGGCCTCCCCACCCCCACCCAGCTTAATCAGGTGGCTGTCTAAGCCCCTCCCATGGAGACCCTGGGCCCGGAGGTCAGGGACCCCGCTTCTGTCCTCTAGGAGGAAGGGCAGCTCAGGTAGGCCCTGCCTGTGGGGGCTGTGCTGACAGATGCCTCCCGGGGTCCCTCGGGCCCAGAACACCCTGGGCTTCCTGCATCAGGACACAAACACTCTCTGGAAATAGTTTGTTACCCATTTCCTGTCTCGTTGTGATCTCACTGAGGGCAAGTGTTCTGGGCACCAACCCACCCCCATTTCAGCAAGTGACAGGGAATGTCACGGCTGTGCATTCCTCCCTTCTCGCCTCCTGTTTAATCCACCATTTCTCTGAGTCCTCTCTCCATCCTGCTCCAACTCTGCTCTCTCCTCACATCCCCCCCCCCCCCCCGTCTCTCTACCCCTCCCTGCCCTACTCCCTCTCTTTTCCCACCTGTCTACACCTAGTCTCTCTGTTACTTCCTCCTCCAAGCCCCTCCTCCCATCCCCCTGCCTGATTGGGTCCAGAGATGAGTATTTGGTCAAGATGATGAATGGGTCGTAAAAAATATGGCTGTGGGTTGGAAACATCCACTTTCAACTAATTTTCAAAATAAAAAGTACACAAACATCGAAAAATCAAATAAAAAGCAGGACACAGCAGGCTGAAAACAAGTTAGAAATGTTTAAAAAGAGGGAGAAAACCCCAAACTGGAAAATTACAGGTATTTTCCCTTATAATTTCTGTGTTGGTTTTATTTTTTGTTTATGCCTTTTTCTTTGTTTTTTGTATTTTTAATGTTTATCTTTGAGAGAGAGACAGAGCTAGAGAGACGGAGAACGAGTTGGGGAGGAGCAGAGAGAGAGATAGAGACACAGAATCTGAAGCAGGCTCCAGGCTCCAAGCTGTCAGCACAGACACCAACACGGGGCTCGAACCCATGAACGGCGAGATCATGACCTGAGCCGAAGTCGGACGCTTAACCAACTGGGCCACCCAGGAGCCCCTGTTTATTCTTCTTTTTCTCTTATTACAGAAAGCGCACATTGTGGGAAATACAAACAAGCAAAAAGAATATAATAGACAATTATAAGCCCACCTATTCAGACACAACCACTGAGAACATCTTGGTGTATACACCTTGGATTCTTTTCTGTGTGTGTGTGTGTGTGTGTGTGTGTACATTTTACTGGTTCCCAAAGAAAATTTCAGCATTTCAGTCCCTCAGGCTGTAAAACAAGTTCACACTAACAGCAACCATAAACCTGGTCAAAGTTTGAAAAGTATTACGTATTCTACTTTCTTCTTGGAGCTTGTAATATTCGCCGTAATGAATATTCATTGTGATATTCATCATAAATGAATTTAAAGCTCTGGAGAGTTCCCCAGCTAAGAAAATCTGTTTAACTTTGTTGTTCCCTAAACTCTTTGACTCTCGAGTCCCCTTTTCATCTGGCAGCTCTTAATATCCCTACTCGGGTTTGTGAGAAAACATTTTGCCAAATAATGAGAGATAAATATCTCTATATCTACAGATTTAGTTTACAAAAATAGAATATCTCATTTATTCCATTTTGTAATGCTAGATAGGTATCCAACTAATCTCTGTTATTGGGTATTTGGGTTATTTCTAACTTTTTTATGGCCATTTATATTATCTAAACAGTATGGAGTAACAAGAATAGGCTGAATGTGAATTAGAAATGAAAAAAAAAAAACACACAAAAGGAAATAACTCAAATTCTGAAAAAAAATCGACAAAAACGTTTAAGAATGCATAAAGATTGCCGAACCATCCCCATGGTATGGCGAAATTTTTAATCCAGGTAGAAAGAGTATCCATTTATTTAACAAATATTTATTGAGTGCCCACTGTGCACCAGCTCTACTGAAGGTTCTGGGGAGGTGGTAAGTCAAAGAGGTGGGCGGGGTTTACATGCAGGTGGGAGGGGACAGAGTAACCTAATCAAACAGGTGGAAGAAAGTAAGCACGTTGCAGCAGGGGAGGGGAGGGGAGAGGGATGCCGAGTCAATTAAAAAAAAAATTTTAACGGTTATTTATTTTTGAAGGAGAGAGATGGAGTGTGAGTGGGGGAGGGGCAGAGAGAGAGGGAGACACAGAATCTGAAGCAGGCTCCGAGTTGTCGGCACAGAGCCTGTCGTGGGGCTCGATCTCACGAACCGCGAGATCATGCCCTGAGCGGAAGTCGGACGCTCAACCGACTGAGCCACCCAGGCGCCCCGAGGTGGGGGCAATTTTAAATGGGGTTTTCAGAGAAGGCCTGGCTGGCAGGATGCACATCCCAGCAAATATCCTTGGGACTTGAGGGAGCAGGCCATGCAAACATCTGGGGAAGGAGCGGTCCAGGCAGGTGGAGGGCCAGGACAGAGGCCCTGAGGTGCCAGGGAGTCTGGCTCTGCCCCTGCGAACATTCATTAGGCCTGGGGCCCCGGGGGAGGAGCTTGTCTGGATTTGCTGCTATCATGGTAGACACAGGGCGGGGCCTGGGCTGGAGCATCCTTTACTGTGGGGCAGGACAGGGCACATCCGTAGCATCGCAAGCTGTTAGGAAGCAGCGATGATTCTATCTTACCAGTTCATTGTTTTAGCCAGATTTTTGTTAGTTATCAACGTGCATTCAACTAACCACCTCCTGTTCCTCCCCAGCCCATCACTTTTCCCCCAATGGCCAAAGATGCTGTCTCCAAGCTGACTGCCTGGGATCAAAGCCCTTGGCTCCCCTGAGAGCCCCTGTGCTAAGCCCAGGACTCTGCCTTCCCTGGCTGGGCTGTTCCTGCTCTCGAAGCCCGCTCTGAGCCCGGGATCTGGGAAAGAGAAGGAAGCTGGTCACGGGTATTGGGGAGAGCCTGTAGGATACCCCTGCCTGTAGGAGATTTCTCAAGCGCACCACCCCAAACAGCGCTGGCTTTCCTGCAAGGTGTATGAGAATGACAGACAGGGGAGGTGGAGGCAAATCCAGGCACAAAAAAGAATATAGGAAGACAGAGGCAAGACATGGGGAAGGATGCAGGAGGGAATGACAGAAGGAGAGGTACAGATGCTGTGAGGAACTCAGAGACAAAGAGAAAGGTTGACAGAAAGGCAAGAGAGCCAGGATGCCGGAGAGAGACGAAGACCCAAGAACGAAGGGCCCCACCGTGGGAGGGATGGAGAGGTGGAACGCAGGTGGGGAGACGGAGAGGGGTCCCGGAACCCAGCTGGTCGTCGCTCCCTCTGGCACAAGGAGCCCAGAACCCTCCTTCCAGGGAAGGGAGAACACCCAGGAGTGGGGAGACCTGGAGGGGGAGCTGGCCCACCACCTGCAGCCTACAGCAAGAAGCCTGAAGATTTGGGGTTGTGAGGACGAGGGCCAGCACACGGGGCCATCTGCAGACATCTTTGAGAAAAAGAAATCCAAAGAGCTTAGGGATTGTCCTTGGACCACTCCCGGGGGGGGGGGGGGGGAAAGTTTTAGTTTTGGAGCCACCCGGTCCGGGTTCGGATCCTGGTTCTAGCCCTGTGACCTTGGGCCGGTGCCATCACCTCTCTGAACCTGTTTCCTCCTCTTTATTAGTTGTGCGGCTCAAATGAGACAAAGCCCATGCGGCATTGAGCACAGTGACCACTACCGTTATTCACTGGCCTCCTTACCTGGGAGGACAGTGTCTGAACAGGGAACATGTAGCTGAGGGCCTTGTCCTCTCTCCCGGTGTGAGTGCACTGGGGCCTGGATGCTCTCCTAGCTTCCAACTCGCTTACTCTCCAGATTGGCCCTGACAGGTACATGTTTTTAACACCAGCGCCAAGTGAAGCTTCCAAGATCCTCTACGCAAGCCATATCAGGCGCCCGCCTGCTGGGTGCAAGGGTGCCTAGGGGGCACAGGGTCCGGCCTGTGTTCCCTCTCGGGTCCTTTGGCCTCTCGCACGCCAAGACCCCTGCCTGCAGCTGCCCTGCTCCTGCTTCTGTAGGCTCTCAACCAGCCAGCCTCGGCAGCCTGGGGTGGAGAAGATCCGGGCAGACCTGAGGGTGGGGCCTCGGGTCCCTGGACCTGCCCGGGCCCTGGCCTCTGCAGCTCTCCTCTTTCCAAGGCTGGGATTTCTCACTGCACTCCCCCCTCCCTTCCTCCCACCTGCAGGCTCTGCCCCAGGCCCGGGGCTGGCTGTAGGACTGGCAGATCTTAGCAGTTCCGGCTTGAAGCTCTGGGTTTCACCATTGTGGTCCGGTTTCACAGCGTCGGTCTGCAAGGCTCTGGGGACAGATAATGCAGGGTCTGTTTTGTTCCTGGCGTTCTAGGCCTTATCACGCTAGGGTCCCTGATACTCCGGTCTCTCCAGGCCTGGGCCTCTGCCCACAGAGTCTCACACCTCCTCCTTGGGGCTGGGATCTGGCTGCCAGCGCCAGGCCGCCCCGAGGCTGCCTGCTGCCCCCTCCATCATTCTGCCCGCCTGTCAGGGTACCAGCTACTTACTCAATCCTGGGTGCGCTCTATCCATAGTAGTCATGCTTGTGATCACCGGCCTAAAGATTGCACGTCTGCCTGGCTGGGCTCCTGCAGCCGGCTGTGACACTCAACCTCTCTCCCACCCCGGGGGCGGCCAAGCCCCTGACCCCAACCCTGCCCCACTGCCTGGTGCAGCTGCAGAGAATGCTGTCCTAGAATCCCTCTCCCCTTTTCCTTATGCCTGTGTGGGGGAAAGGCCTCCAGGAAGGATGGAGAGGAGGACCATAGTCCTGGCCCCGGCCACAGAGACTCCTCTCCGCGAGTCCCACCCTCTGGGTCAGATTCCTTTCCTCCTGGCATCAGACAAGGTGACAGAGGTGAGCCTGGGCCCAAATCAAGCCAGCGCCACCGCGAATTCGTCCCTCTGTACCTCCCCCCCCACCCCCCGAGCTGACCCGTGGTCGCCCGCGTGCCTGGCTGTGTCTTTCAGACCCTCCGCGTGTCTCCTTCTCTGCTCCGCTCGTCTCCCCCCTCTGCCGTCTCTGTCTCTCCTACGTCGCTATGTTGTCAAGTATTTCCACCGTCAGCACTTGTCGAGTCGAAAGTTCTACCACTTGTGCAGTGAGCCGCGTGGGCAGGCTGGGTAATGTCTGTTTTACCCTCTCTGTAATGAATCCCATCTTCTTCTCTTCGCGGTGATGGTTATTGATTCTGTCTTGACACCTTGGTTTGTTTTCTGCCGGCTCCTGCCTTCCCTTCATCTTGCTGTGGCCATTTCTCCTCTCTTATCTGTAATTTCCTCTCTTGTTACGGCTGCCTCCCTCCTGGGCTGGTGTGGCACCGGTGCTGGGGGTTTTGTGTAAACTTGGGAGTACAGCTCTGTCGGCCCTTCTTTCTCTGAGGCACTGGGTTTGGGTGGTGGCCGGGAGCAGGTGAATAATGACGGGCGTGGGGGACAGAGAAGAAAGCGGAGCCGGGCCCTCCTGGTGTGGCTTGTTCCAAAACAGAGCTTGGGCCAGGCTGGACCTCCCCTGCTCGGGAACCTCCTGTAGCTCCCCTGGACCCACCCACAAAGGATGAGATGCTTAGCTGGCGGTGAAGACCTTCACAACCTCATCCTGACCCGCGTTCCCGGCCTCATCTCTCAGAAGCACAGACTCCACACTCCAGACACATCAGACTGGCGCTTACTATTCCCTTCCACTCCCTCGGCCTTTGCTCATGCTGTTCTCCCCACCCCTTTTCCCCTTCTCCACCTCTCGCTCAAGGCCCAACTCAAATGTTCTCACTTCTCAGAGGCCACCCGTGGCAGCCCCCTTCTGGAGGCAGAGAGAAGTTTTCTCTCCACTGGGATCCTACGATTCTTTGTTTCAAAATGGTAGCCCTTTGCCTACCTGGCTCATCTAGAACGAGCTGGGTCGTGCTCCTCTAGCAAGTCCTCGGGAAAAGTATGTTGGGTAGAGATGAATGGAGTCTTCTGGGTCATGGCAAATACCCCTCCAGGGAGGGAGGTCCCAAAGTGGGGACAGTTTCAGCAGGCACTAAGCTTGCTGAGGCACAGACATGGACCATGGAGATTTAGCCAAGTCTGGAGCCGGGGTCTGGGCACACCTCCAGGTACCCTGACACAGAGGTTCCCCAGGAACCAACCCGCTCTCTCTGCCGGGGGCGCTGCCTCTGGCTGGGCCCTGGAGCCAGAGGCGGCACATGGTCAATGCTGGGCACTGTGCAACTTCCCCGGGATCTTGGCCATGGAGTGCGGAGAAGATGAGCCAAATAGAAGGGGCGAGGAAGGACTCAGACCCAGGGTCCCTGAAGTCAAAGCCACGGACTTCCTCCGTGCCTGCTGCCCGGCACAAGCGCAGGACCTCGGGGCCTGGAGTCGGCCCGCCTCCTTCCATTGTTTCTGCCCTCCCCCACCCCCCTTGGGGCTGGCTGTTCAGCACATCCTTCCAGGTGCTATTTAAGCAGCTGTTTCTAGCAAGCATGAGCATTCCAGGCATTAACAAGTGCAGCATTTTGGAGGGTGGGCTTGTGATCACCCCAGACAAGGGTTCACCTAGGAGGCAAAGGAGGCAGAATTTAGGGTCCGCGAACCACTTTAGGGCATTTCAACCAGACCGGGAAGGGTAAAAGACACGTCGCCTCTACTCCCAGGCCTCAGACCCTTGTGGGTGGAGCTCCAGGAGTGTGCCTTGGTCAGTGGCCCCTAGGAGATGTCTGGCAGGTGCCTGGAAAGCTTGTGGGGTTCATCACGGTATCGGGAGGACAAGACACTGGAAGGAAGGAATGATCATTTCCTGAGCCTGACTATATGTCACATACTATATGTCACTCTGTCAAGGGCAGAGTAGGGTCGGGATGCTCACTCTCTTTGGCAGATAAGGAAGCTGAGGCTGAGAGGGCAAGGCTGTTTGTTCAAAGTCACACAGCTGGCAGATGACTCAGGTGGGATCCAATCCCAGATCTTTCAGACTCTGAGGTCAGTGCTCTTTCTGCCATCTCCATACCCTAGGCTCCCCCGTCCTGGGAGAAGCCTTCATCCTGATGCCAGCCCTACCCTAAGCATCTTCTCGTCCTTGCTGCAATGCCCAGATTCTAAGATGGCCCCACCGTTGCTCTTGGAATTAGGCCCTAGCATAGTCCGCTCCCACGCGGAAGCAGGCCGCACTCTGTGTCCAGTGGAACATACTGGGAGTGACAGCATGGGACTTTCATGGTCAGGTCCTGAAAGGCACCACAACTTCTGCCTCGGTCTCTTGGCTTGCCTGTTCTGGGGTAAGCGGCCGCCATACTAGGAGGCTACTCAGCCCCACGGAGAGCGTGCCTAAGAGGAACCAACTTGCCAGCCATGCGAGAGCCACCTTAGAAGTGGGGCCCCAGCCCCGGTCCAGCCTTCGGATGACAGCAGGCCAGCAGCATCCTGACTGCAACCCCACGAGAGACCCTGGCCACTACCCAACCAGGCTGTTTCTGAGGGCCAGACACTGGGAGAGATAATAAATGATTAGTGTCATTTCAAGTCACTAAGTTTTGGAGTGATTTATTGCCCAGCAACAGATAACTAATACATCCGCCGTCCTCAGCACAAAGGGCACTAATGTGTTCAGAGCCTCCTACACAGATCCCTCGGGCTGAGGGCTGGATAGTCTTTGGTTTCTTCCCCTGAAAGTAGAAAACGCCCTGAAGTGGGCACAAAGCCAGAGACCCTCTGCCCAGGCATCCTTCGGTCCAGAGGCATTTTCCTCCTCTTAGAGAGGGACAAGGACCCCTCTCTCCCCGAGAGCTCAGAAGAACACCCTGCCCAGTGCCCCGGCTTTGGGGTGAGACAAGAGGAAGGTGAAATCGTCTCTCAGACCTCATCAGAAAATGTCTCTTTCCCTCCTTAATGAAGATAAATCCCAGCATCTGACGAGGACACCAAATAGATACAAATGAACCGGCAGTGCTATCAGATGGATGTGTCTTCTCAAGACCTACAGCCGATGGCACGTAGATTCCTGTCCCCTGCGGACATCCAGCCCACAGTCCCTGGAGGGGTCCCAGAGAGCTCTGGGTGGCACTTTCCTCTTGAGAAGCCTGGGGCCGTCTTGAAGAAGAGAGAGCCTCTCTGCCCTGGCTTCTCCAGTTTCTAGCTGGAGCCCTAAGAGTGGTCTTGGGGGGGCGTCTTGTCACCCAGCACGATCCCAGACTCGAAGGCTGCAGGATGGGCGCCCAGCCCGGCGTGCTGTTAGGTTTCCATAGACTCCACCAGGCAAACAAGGCCCACATCACTGCCTTGACTGCCTCTTCCTCTCCAGTGGGGGCCAGATAAAGAAGACTTATTTTTAGGTTGGTGTATTTTATTCTTATTTGCAAAGCTGCCTTAGAGAGAAACCATCTGACTGGTTTATTACCTTCTGATTTGTTATTAACTCCTTTATCCCTCTGCTGTTACGTGTTGACAGTGCGTGTCTGTTGTGTGATGGGCCCCCGCGGGGTGTGAGTTGGGGGCGCCTGGGTGGCTGGAGACCCTACCTCAGCTTGCAAGGGGAGCACAGGCTATTTCTGGCTCTCAGGCTTTTCCGAACGAGAAGCTGGAAGCTCCAGGGGAAAAGAGACCCCATCTCCCTTCGTCTCAAAGCAGAGAGATGCACTCTGTACCCCTGCTCTTGTATCAAAGGGCCCCCGTGCCCTCCTGCGCGCTCACTCCCCTGGCCCCGTGCTCAGCATCTGGCTCCTTATTTACTCGGCCTGGTTTCTTTGCTTTCCGTGCACCAACCAACGTGTTGTTTATCCTTGTTCAGGCCCGTCCTCGGATCGTGCTCGTTCGCTAGCCATTCGCTCTGCCAAGGAACACGCCACGGCTGGCAAGAAGTCCGTCCCTTGCTGACATTTTCCATCGCGGCACCAGCATCCCTGCAAACACCCGACTGTCCTGGGAGAGGCAAAGGGAGCTGCCTGCCTCGTTCCCCAGGGTGTCCAGGCAAGGGCACCCCCCTCAGTCTTCTGTCACCACCGTGGGTATTTCTGCAGTCCTGCCGGCCAGCAGGAAGCCAGAGGGGCTGAGTGTGCCGCCCGGCCCCGGGGGTTGAGCAGGGCCCCGGCTGTGGGGAGAATCTCGGCTTGGTCACTCCCGGCCTCAGGACCTCGGTGTCATCCTCTGAGAAGCAAGTGTTAACCTCCCGCAGGGAGGAGCAAGGGAAGACAAGAGACAGCTACCAAACAGCGGTTTTGTGACGGAGGGCAGCGGACGGCGATGACGAGGTCGCCGCTGAGCCGGAGCGGGCCCCGTCTGCGCTGAGAACCTGGGGAAGAAGCCGGGAATCCTGCAGAAAAAGCGGCTCACCTGGACGACACGGGGAACCGTCGATGGCACCTCCACCCGGGACAGGGCGGAGTCTCTTAGAACAAGTATCATCCCAAGACCTCTAGTTCCAACCCGGCAGACAGCTGGTTGCCAGAGGCCATCCCGCCCACCGGGGGAACCCACGCCCTTGACTTTCCATTACGTCCACTTGGCCTCTTCAGGCCGCATCAGCCCAATTCACAGGCAGCGAACCAAGGCTGGTAGAGGCACGGCCGCTCTTCAGAGACCCCATCAGCGGGAGCGAAATGAGGGCGGAGCCCCCCCCAAAGCCAGAGTGCGTCCCCAGACTACTTTCTGGAGGCCCCTCCCACACCAAGCGGCCGCGGTGCAAAGATGGGGTCATCTAAACAGTCATCAGCATCTGGGAATGTCCCCAGAAGAGAGCCATTCCCAGCCCTTTGGCTTCCTTCCTGCGCTGAATGCCGTGGGCAGTTTCCCTAAGAGCCTATACCTGCCACATATCTCCTCCTGCTGGTGGGGGAGGAAGGAGGTGATGGGCATGGTGGGGGTGCAGGTCAGCGGAGGGGGTGCAGAGAAGTGACCCTGGAAGGAGAAGGAATGTGCCTCTACCAAGGTGCTCTGGGCAGGGCGGGGGGTGGGGGGGGGGGTTAGGCAGAATCCAGGAGGCCTGGGAGGAGGTGGTGACTCTTCCCCTAAGTCCCCCACCCCCCACCCCCTCTTCCTCCAGCAGGACTAGATGGGCCAGCAAGATGGGCCTCTTGGATTTGAGGGCTCTGGGGCTCCCAAGAAGGGCCTCTGGCACACAAAGGAGGTGGGAAAGTACTCCCAGCTAGGTCTGGGAATTGGATTGGGAAGGGGGAGGTGATAGGGGCAGAGGGAGAGGAAGAGAGAAAGAGGGATGGAGGTCGAAGCTGGGGCTGGGGAGAGGCCATGCCCATCTCTGGTTCTGGCCCCGGACAGGGAGAGACACAGGCACCTCAGATTCCCAAAGCGGCAGCACTTGAGATGGAGCACAGCGTGTCGTCACTGCCCCTCAAGCCCAGGCAAATTCCTGAGATGCCTAAAGGTGATCGGCCCTGGGTATGGTGCCTCCTGTGCCCTGTCACCGGCCCCTTTGGCCCTGTGGGGGTGGGCAGGACATAATGCAGGCCCTTTTGCAAGGGAAGACACTGAAGTCCAAGTGGCAAAGTGTCTTCCCCGAGGTGGCCTAGATATTCCTGCCTTTTCTATTTGTTATTCTGATTCCCCTCCAATTTAGCAAACGACTGGAGGGGGCTTATAGTAAAATGTATGCTCATAATAAAGTGCTTGGGATTCATGTTTTTCTACAGATATCTGGTGCTCTCTGTGTGCCTGAGGTCGTTCTAGACTGAAGTGGGAACAAAGAAAGATAGACGCCTCCCCCTCCCCCGTTCCCATGGAGCTTAGATCTGGCCCATTAGCACCTTGTGATAAGCACTCTGAAGGAGATGAGGGTAAGCGGTCATAACCACAGGAAGCATGACTTGGAGAGGTGGTTAGGGAAGTCTTCTCCAAGGAGGTGGCCTTCAAGCAGGTGCAAAGGCCCTAAGCAAACTTGCATTTGGCGTGGTCACATCCCACGCAGAGAAGGCCGGTGCCGCCCCAGTGGACAGAACAGTGCAAGATGAGAGAGGGAGGAAGGGCCCCCTCGGAGGCCTCCACGGGAAGGAGTTAGAGTAAACTTAGCAGGATAGAAGCCACCAAGGGGTGGAGATGGGACGAGCGGCATGATCCCATGGGCCCCTTAGAGGGATCCTTCGGGCTGCCTTGGGAAGAATGGGCTGTCCGGAGGCAAGAGTGGAAGCAACTTCTGTTGTCCAGATGAGAGATGGCGATGTTGAGACTAAGAAAGGCAGTGGAGACAAAAGAGGAAATCAAAAGTGGGGTGAGAGAGGGAGGCGAAGCAAAGCACTCAACTCGAGTTCTGAGCGCTGTCCTGACCGGGCATGGCCCTGAGCCCTGGCCGCCTGGCCAGGGAATTGTGATGCTTGGAAGAAAACAAGATGGCAGTCTTGGGGGGGCCTGGGTTCCTACAGAGGAAGGGCTGGGGAGAGAATGCAAGGAGAACTCTCACAGCAGCAGCCCCTGGACGGCAACTCAAATGTGGGGACCATGAGCAGAAAAGAGACCCTGCTGGAGAGAAGCCATCAAAGAGGGTCAACTGACGAGGGACACCCTGTGGCTGCTCCTCCGGAGATCAGTGCTTTGAATCACCTGTTGCTGAAGAATAACTCAATTTTGCATTACAGGAAGGACCAAAGAAGCATGATATAAAGCAAGATGGCATGCAGACAGCACCCCCAGACCCACAGACGTCCCCAATCAATTGTGCCAGTCTTGCCGCTGAGCCCAGGCTCAGCAGGTTGTCTTTGTCAACACAGGCTACCAGGCAGCTATCCCCCCTGGGCTTGTGACGGCACAGAGTTAACCTCCTCATCACTGCGCCCAGTGCAGAGAAGTGAGCCCCAAGCTTGGAGTCCAAGAGACTTGGGGCTTAGCTCTGCTTTTGTCCGTGGACAATTTGTTTAGCCTCTTCGGACCTCAGTTTCCAGTCTGTTCAAGGGCGTTCTTCTTCCCGTGTCATGTATTTGCAGAGAGGACTAAATTCGATCATGTTGGAAAACTGTTAGCCTGGTGTCCGGTAAAGGGAGGCATCGGCGTTTAAAAAAAAAAAAAAAGATAGTCCCCCTCTGCTCTACCTACGTTTCTCCTCCCAAATGCGCATGCACACACACACACACACGCACACACACACGCACACACACACACATACACACACACACTCAAGGCATAAGAGGATAGAAAAATTTATCCTAACAGCTGGTACCTGAATTGATCTTAGGGAGGGACGTCTCTTTTGTTCAGGAAATTACCTTGATAAGTCTCCAAGGATATGGATTAACACAAGTCAAGGAAACAAAAAGACGGCTGAACAGTTCTGCATTAAAATTGAGACACAATTCTGGGGCAGCAGAAAATACAATAGCCCGGTGGTGTGGAGTGGGCAAAGCCTGTTTTAAGAATAAATATGTCAAATATTCAACACGAAGCTGTTTGCGTTTCTGGGATATAAAACCTCTCTGTCTCAAAAAGAGTACATACGACACGATTCCATTTATATAAAACTCTAGGAAATGAAAACCAATCCAGAGTGACAGGAAGCAGACCAGTGGTTGCCCAGGGCACGGGGTCGGGGGAGGGACCTCAAGGTGGGGGACTTGCTTACTAACTTCACTGTGGCGATAATTTCAAAACCTTACCCACTGAACATGTTAAATATGTGTTCCTTGTGTGTTAAGTATGCTTCAATAAGCTGTTCAAATGTTTTAAAAGTCATTTATACCAATTGGATACAATTCTTTCGGTCTCTCTTGCTTTTAGATGTCCTAACTTCCCCTACCTTTCGACAGGTGCTGACCGCCCCCCACCCCGAACATCTTTTCCCGTCTCCCCACACCTCAGTCAAGTCTCACGCAGGTGTGAAGGCCTTGTGTGAGGGATCTTGGGGTAGAACTGGAAGACAGGAACTGCATCCCGCATGAGTAGAAACCGCAGAACTGGGACAGTGCATGTGACGCAGGAGACACAGCCACAAACCTAGCGAATTCAGCAGAAACCTGAGTTCTGAGGTACTCAGGGGGACTCGGACTCACCTCTGGAAATTCTTTGTTTTTATGTTTGTTTATGTATTTATTTATTTATTTATTTTTGAGAGAGAGCGAGAGAGCGCACGCGCACAAGCAGGGGAGGGGCAGAGAGAAAGTGGGAGACGCAGAATCTGAAGCAGACTCCAGGCTCTGAGCTGTCAGCTGCCAAGCTGGGGCTCGAACCCACAAACCGTGAGATCATGACCTAAGCCAAAGCTGGACGCTCAACCAACTGAGCCACGCAGGTGCCCCACCTCTGGAAAATTCTTAGAAGTCTTGGGAGAGAGCACTACCTTTATAGGATGTGCAGCCAGGGTCCAGGGCAGTGTCACAGATCTTCAGGTGCAGGGGGGGTCCCCGTTGGCACTTGCATGCCTCACATAGACAGAAGCACTTGCAAGCACCTGAAGTGCCCCCTCCGGCCACCTCTCTTTACATTGCACTGCAAAGTGAGGCCCTCCATCGTGGGGCTGTGGGCCCAACTCTGTGGAGACGGGATGGCTCCTGACTGAGCTGCTTTCTCTCTGTAGAGAAACTTCTCAAATACAGGCAACATCGGGGCAAAGAAGGGAGGCTGGCCCCTTGGCAGATTCGTGTGCACCAAGCGCCTCCTCTTTCCTTGGGACCCTCCGGCTGGTCCATCCCAAGGAGCCTCATCACACACCCTGGCGCGTATCCTGCATCCCATCCGAGCTGGTGCAATGGCCATGGAAACACCAGTTTCCCTGCAGGGCGAGTCCAGCAGCCGTCTTCAGGCCCCTCGGCTCTGCAAGGTGCTCTCCTCCAGAGACACAAGCTTCTCCACCCTTCTCCCCTCTCCCTCGCCTCCTCCCTTGCCCGCCCGATGCCGCGTCACCACTCCGGGAGCACCACAGCAGAAACCAAATCAGCTGCTCCTTCCGAGGGGATAATCAAAGTGCAGCGTCTCTGGAGAGGACCCAGCTCCGTGGAGCAAGTCTTTAATTTCAAGCTGACAAGGCTGGGAGCATGTGCCGGGGGCTCTCCGATAGGCAAGACGGATGGGTGGCCAGGGAGCCCGGCTGGTGAACAGGAGCAAGAGGAGGGCAGAGGGGCTGAATTGTGGGGCAGGGGGACAGGCAGGAAGCTTTCCAGGTGGACCAGGGGGGCTCTCTGGGCTCTGGAGGTGTGTGCTGTCTGCAAACCCAAGCTGTGGGCGTCTTCCCCTGCCACCCAGAGGGATGTCGAAGGCGGATGTAGCCCCTGCCCATCCCCACACCAGGCATGGGAGCAGAAAGAAACCCTGAAGGGCAAGCCTCCTCCCTAGCGGGGTCACAGAGCATGCAGAGGACAGAGATGACCTTCGTGTGCTTGGAAGCAGGTGTCACCGGGGGGCTTTTGTCATCATCCTGTCATTAAGAGACAACATGCCCAGAAAGGTTAAGAATCCCGGCTCAAGACCAGCAGTGACACCAAGAGTAGAATAGAGTAGGC
Source organism: Herpailurus yagouaroundi (assembly GCF_014898765.1). Taxonomy (NCBI): domain Eukaryota; kingdom Metazoa; phylum Chordata; class Mammalia; order Carnivora; family Felidae; genus Herpailurus; species Herpailurus yagouaroundi. The sequence continues at coordinate 11,737,394 of NW_024412402.1, read as the reverse complement.
TCTGGCATCCCAAGACCTTGGCGAGGCCTCAATTTCGCAATAGAAACAGAAACAAAAACAAAACCCATAGAACTCATTGGACGATTCCCACGCCACACTGAGCTGCAGCCAGTGCGTGGGCCACAAGGCCCTGGCCAGCTCAGCAACTCTGAGGGTCCAGCCCATGCCTCAGCAGAAGGACAGCTGACCTCCTGCCCTCAGCTTTCGAAGAGCCGGAATAACGAATGGCAGCCAGCAAGCCCACGGTCTTTTTTATGGCTCTCTAAGCCCCTGGACCAGTGCTCCAGCCATTGGCTCTTGCCACACTGTGTCAGGTTGGGGACTGGGAGGGTATCTATGGGCAGATGACCAAGACCAGGATGGGGAGGCAGCTGCCTGGGGAGACAGCTCCAGCTCTGAGCCCAGAAATGAGCTGCCTCCTTCCCTTCCCTCCCTTCCCCTCCCCTCCCCTTCCCTTCCCTTCCTGTCCTGTTGCCTCACCTGCCCGTGCTGGGCCTGGGCTTTGCGCACCCAAAACCAAGAACCAGACGGCGGCCCCTTTAGGAAGCTTTCCTCTTCCCCAGGCTCACAGGTGCTCTACGCTTCTGTTCCACATCACTTAGCCTCTTTGTCTTCCTGCCATCTAACGGTGCTGGGTACAGTGCCTGTCCCCTACTGGGTGCTCAGGGATTGCTGAGTAAATGAAGTTTGATGGGTGTATGAATCAGGCTGATTACGGTCTGCCCCGCTTTGAACCTAGTTTTTGCCTTCAGCTCTGTCTATAACAAGGTCTGGGCGCTAGCCAACAGGTGGGACTCTAATAGGGATTGTGTACCCCCAACCTGTCTATGTCGAAGCCCTAACCTCCCAGTGTGATAGTATTTGGAGGCGGGGCATTTGCGAGGTGATTAGTTTTAGATGAGTCACAAGGGTGGAGCTCTCATGAGGGGATCTGTGTCCTTATAAGCAAAGGTCAGAGCTCCCCCTCTCCCCACCCCTCCCTCTGTGCCAGGTAAGGACACAGCAAGGAAGTGTCAGTCTGCAAACCAAGAAGTGGGCTCTCACGAGGAACTGAATCTGCCAGCACCTTGAACTTGGACTTCTAGCTCCCAGAACTGTTAGAAGCAAATGTTTGTTTTTGAAGTCACCCACGTGTAGTACTTTGTTACGGCACCCTGAGCAGGCTAAGACATAGAGGAAATGGAATACCACCCCCGAATTCCTCCTGACGCAGCCCAGAGCCCTATCTCCAAGACCTTAACCTTGACCGTGAGCAGAAAGGTGACGGCTGAGGTCAAACTGTGCGGGGCCGCCCTGCTATTTATCAGCTCTGCGACCTCCAGGCAAGGGTTGGAATCAGAGTAGGCCAGGGATGGTATTCATGAGAACTCAGGGTCTGCATCTGTGAAATGGAGGGAGACAGGAGCCCCCGCTCTAGGCCTTTCTCGGGGGTCCTGTGAGTGGGGCTCCTGCGGGACGATGGAAATGAACTTGCCTGGAAAGCACAGCACACTGTCGGAAGGTACGAGAAGACAGGGTGTGGTTGGGATCAACAGCAGAGCTGGAGGAGGGGGCTCCTCGGGTTGACGGAAGAGCCGGACCTGGCGGTGGCCAGAGACGCACATCAGCACAGTTTTCCATCCACCATCCCTGCTCGCCCATATTCCTTGGAACTAAGAATCTACCCATTGTCTACAGCGCGTTGGGGCCCATCCGCTTGCTCATTCGTACAGCTCCGGGAGCCTGTCTTGTCCCCTCGCTCCCCTGCAAAGCCCTGCAGGGCAATCCAGTCCACCTCTGTGTCCCTCTCTAGAGTCTAGGACTTGATCGACCCCTGCTCTCTGACGTGACCCAGCTGTGCCCCATTTGGAGAGGGGGCTGACCTTGGCAGGAAAACCCTCTGAGGGCCACCCAGGAGCATCAGAGAAATGGCAGGTGGCCTGGAGTGGGGCCTCAGGGGCAGTTCCTGGGGCTCCCACCCTGTGCTGCAGCCTGGAACCCCTTCACGGCATGCACGGCACCACAGGACACTCCGTCCTGGGTCCTGCCTGAGTGGGAGAAGTGATGACTTCAACTCTTAGTGACAACTCTTAGCGACAACCCCCCCTCCCGCCCGGTCCCCGTTGCAAAGCAAGACAGATGCCCTTTATCCTGCACCCACGTGCCTCATCGCAGTCCCCAGGGAGCCAGGTAGGGGTATGAGCTGGCCCAGCTCCTGCCTCTTGCCTCCTTCCCCAGTCTTTAATATTCATGAGCACTCCTAGCAGGGGAGCTAAAAATGTTCCGCTCCTAAATCTAACTGCTTTATGGAAGCCTAATTAAATTCTTTCGTGGAAGGGGAAAAAAAGTGACCTTCAAAACCGCGAAAGCCGCTCGGAATGGCATGTCCCGGAAACTGTGCCCCTTCCCTCCCCTCCCGCCAAGGGTGGCCTTTCCCCTGGGGATGAAATTCTCTGCCTGGCTAAGGGTCCAGGCGATGCTCTGGGGTGGGTGCCCCAATGGCAAGACTTCCTGTCAAAGGAACCCACACAGGCAATGGCAATGATGCTGACCCCCCTCTGGTGGCCAGATGACCTCAGCCCTAGGTAGAAACTGCTGTCTCAGCCAGCGGGTGGGGTTGGGGGAAGAGAAATGGCAGTGGGGCAGGGTGGCTGTGACAGAGAGAGAGTGACAGACCCCCACCCCTGCCCTGAGAGGGGCTTCCACAGACCCTGGGATTCCCACAGGCTTCCTCCTTTGCTGGGCCACCTCGTCCATGCATCATCCTGGCAAGGCCGAGACGGGCCCAGGGATAGGGCCAGTCCTTTGCAAAGCTGTACCTGAGAGCTTGGGATACAAGCTCCTTTCTGGTTGCTTCTCCTGTTTACTAAGGAGAGCAGTCACTTCCCCAGAAGCCAATGGAGGAAGCTGCCCTTTAATGAGGGCCCCTGAATAGAGGGGGGCAAAAGGGTCTGGATCCCCCGCCCTCTTCCCTGTGACCCGAGAAGGGCTCCCTCCTCCTGAGAAGGTGGGCGAGATGGGAACAGGGAGGGGACAAGGATGTGAACCCCTGAGTCCCTCACCTGAGCAGTGTCAGGATTCACTTGTGCCTTGGGAATGGCTTAGACACAGGTGAGTTCTAGCGGGGGCCTCCTGCGTGAGATGTAGGGTCCCTCAGGCGTGGGGCTAGAGGATCCTTAGAGGTCTGGGGGCTCCACGACGCGGCTGCGTCAGAGCCGGCTCTCATAGGGCCCGATTAATAGAGGCTGTGTGAACATGAAGGGTGGAGCGTGTCTGATGGGGCCAGGACAGAGGTGGGATCTGAGGGACCAGTTGGTTTCTTTTCCATTTTGGGAGGAGGTCATTTTTATCTGGTCCAAAGTTGCCTTCTGAGGTCGCCAGAAAGCGATCCTGGAAAAATGTCAGGGTCCAAAGTGTGACGATTGGCAGCTGGTGAGCCCGGGGGACACGCCCATTCCTAGCCTACCCGCAAGCGGAGGCTAGAACGTCAAGCTTGCAGGCTACAGAGGTCAAGGCACTGTCATCCGTTCCAGAAGACCAGAGAGGACAGCACATGCCCCCCCTTATGGCTCTCATCCTGCCCCCACTGCTCCTCTCCCCTGGTCTACCTCCTCTCTCACTCATCCCTGACTCCTCCTCTACTCCCTGCCCCTCACTCTACCCAAATCCTCCCTGCTGCAGAGTGCGGCTTCATGAGGGAGAAGTCCCCAGGCCAGGCCAGCCCCTGGCATTCTCTCCCTTGCCCTGACTCCCAGGCTGTCCAGATCATTCGTTTCAACCTCTGACTTCCTCGTGGGTGGACTCTTGACTCCACAACTAGGTGATGACCACCAGAAGCCAACATTCACATTCTACATGCCTTTGGGAGCTCTCTTTACGCCTTTAAAAGACTCCAACGCTTTACGGAGAATGCATGAATAGGAGATTGATACATGAAAAGGCACACGTAAAGGAGGAGAGTCACTCATTCAACAAACACTTATTCAGGGCTGCAGGCCAGACACTGTGCTGAGTGATGAGGCCTGGGACATTAAAACAGACTGGACCCCATGCTCATGAACCCTGCGTCTGAAGGGACGCAGGAGTGCGTCCGTGAGGGGTAAGTGAGTAAATGGAGAGAAAGTAAATAGGTGACCAGACAGGGCACAGGTATTCGGGCTTTTGAGGGTCCCAACAGGGCTCCCCTGGACAGAGGGGCTCCTCACCCGTCTGTACCCTCCGCAATCCAACTCTTCCCCCTTCGGGCCCCCTGGGAGCTGGCTGTCCCCAAGGTGAGCGTTCAGACTTCCTCCTCCTCCCTTGCCCCCGCCACTGCGTCTATTTCGGTGTTTCTGCACCACACAGGCTGACGACTCCCTCTGCTCACAGCTGCTGCCTTTCCCATTCTGCCTTCTGGGGCCTGGAACCAAGTGGGAGCGCACAGCGCCGCCTCCGTCCCTGCCATCTTGGGCTGAGACCCAGCCAAGTCGGGCCTGCTGGCAAAGGAGGAACCAGGGTGCCAGGCAGCTGCCATCGAGAGCCACATCAGGGCACCTGAGTTAGCTGCCAACCCGACCGGCCTGGTGTGGCTGCCCCTCAGACCAGGGCACGGGGAGGGGGTCCCTGGAAGAAAGAGACAGGTGGGGACAAAGGAACTGTTGGCTTCCAGTGGGGTCGTTAGGACCTAACTTTGGCCTGACAATTGCCCGAACGGTAAAGCACGTTACTCTGAAAAATGTAAACGAATAATCATTTGATGGCAAACATGGTAAATGCTCTTTCTGTGTGTGTGTGTGTGTGTGTGTGTGTGTGTGTGTGTGTGTTCATGCGTTTGGGTGGGAGACGGGGATATGGAGCTAAGGTTCCACATCTTACGCAAATATTTTAAATGTAACTGTGTAGCTTTGAGCCATGTGGAAAGACTGTGTGATCTGGACTTGACCTAGGATCCCACACCAAGACCGTGGCCTCAGACAAGTCAACCTCTGAGTCTCTGCTCGCATAAATGGGTGCTGTAGGATAGCAGAGGCAGCCCAGACTCCATCCACCAGAACCAGGCCTTCAGTCCCTCCCGCCGCCTGGACACTGCCTGCTCACAGCCGCGCCTGAGTCCCTCGCCAGGAACGTCCTTGGCAGAGAGGAGCTGTCCCCCGCCAAGGTTAGGCCCCTTCCCCAGAGGCAGTCTGCAACCAAAGACTCGCCCGTGTGGGGTACAGAGGGACAACCCCCTTCCCTACGCTCGAGAAAACTCTGAAGGACCATCTCGGCCTCAGCACCGGGGGTGGCTCGGGTCTTACTGTAGGTACGTCACAGTCACCCTCTTCTCCTGCCCCATCCTTCTTCCCTCACTGCCTTACAGGTGTTGTTCTCTGGGAGTGCTCCCCAGAAAGCCTCCTGGGCACTAATCCCTGCCTCGGAGTCTTTTTCCTAGGGGACCGAAGGGAGTAGCCAAGTTGTAGTCAGTTAAATGTGGTAAGGTAAGCACAGGGCTTAGCACAGTGCCTGGCATACAGTGAGGCCTCTGGTCATGACAGCCGTTACCATCTTCCGTGAAGGTCATTGTTTCCCAGTCCTGGCTGGACATCACAATCAGCTGGGAAGCTTGGGAAGAAAAGGTCCGGATGCCTGGGCCACTTCCCCCGAGATTTTGATTCAGTAGGGCTGAAAGCAGGCCCAGATTTCTGTGATTTCAGAAGTCCCACAAGCGTTCTGATGGATGGCCAGGGCTGGGAGGCCCTGACCTGGGCCATCTTTCTCTATCACCGTCGCGTCTGAATTTACAGGCAAGAACCATAGACCCACGTCCAGCAAAGTGGCCAGTCCGAGGACAGACAGGTACTTAGCTGCCCAGATAGGTCTCAACTCCTTAATTCTGACTCACTCGGGGGCGGGGGGGGGGTCATCACCTGGGGGAGGGCAGGGGACTATAGAAGCTCTTTGATTTCAGCTCTCTCCGACAGAACCACAAGGTAACCCCATTTCCTCAGCAGATGCCCCCCCTCCCAAACTGGCGATACAAAGGCAATATCTGATCACGCACCCTGAGCACCCAGCAGACAGAGTCCTCCTTGTGGTGTGGTTATCAAGGAGGCCTTCAGGGAGGAGGTGGGCCCTGAACCAGACTCGCATGGATGGTGAGGCTTTGGATCCGGAGCAGTTAGGAAGGATGCCAGCCCCCAGAACTGGCCACCTCATTCTGAGGTCAGCCAGTTTCTAAGGAAACCAGTCCTGATATGTATTCTCATCATCCTTCCAGCAAAACTGAGGGATCTCAGGGGCTCTCAGACTCCTGGACCAGCAGGCAAGGATTGCCCAGTTTTTAGAAAAGCATATTTTGCTCTAAAGCTTCACAATTGGATGAGGGTTTGTTTAAAACCTGACTGATGTGCCCTTCAGTAGGCCTGCTTCTCTCTAAAGTGCCCAAGTCCCACATGCCACGGAGCCATGCGGTGTAGCTGGGGCAGAGACTTGAATCTGAGCTCACGCTTGTAAGCTGTGTGACCTTGGCCAAGTGACTTAACCTCTCTGAGCCTCAATTCGTTCCGCTTTAAAACGAGGACAACAAAGCTTGCCTTCCTGCCTCTCTTTGGGTTATCCAGAGGATCAAAAGGGACCGCGATCGCGAGAACACTTCTGCCCGTGGCAAAACACACTACAGGTATGAGCTGCTACTCTTTTACGCACCTCTCTTTTTAATTTCAGAATGCAGAAGCCCAGGGAGGCTCCCGCCATTGCCCCGCACCCTACGGTGAGTCATATGGGAGCAGAGGCAAGACCAAAGCCCCCCCAAATCCTGCCCTAATGCTTTTTCCAATAGAGCGCCACAGCCCTTCCCCAAATCTCTCTTCTTTCCCTAATTTCTTAGGCACTGCGGGGAATCGCGCATTCTCACCTTGCCCTAAATTTGTAGTCTTTGATGCCTTGTAATCTTTTGATCCCCTCCACAGCAGCAGGCCTGCCTGCGCCCTTCCTGCCTCTGTACCATCTCGAGGGGCCTTCTGCCTACACTCTGTTCGCTTTGGACATCCTAACTCAGCCTGGGATCAGCCTACCCTTCACCACCCGAGCCGACTACGACCCCTCATCCGTGGGATCTCCAGCCTCCCACTTATAACAGAGGGAAACGCTACCTGCCGATTCATTCGTAGAGAGGCACTTCGTTAGGCACTTGGGATACAGAGTCCAAAAACACTTCACGAAAGAGCTTCTGCTCATCACCAGTCAGTACCAGGCAGTGCGGTGAGGCCGTGAGGGGACCCAGCCTCTGATGGAGGCTGGGCTGGAGGACTGGACTCCAGGTTCCCGACCTCTGCTTGTTCTCTCACCCCCTACCTCTGCCTCCAATCCACCGAACACCCCAGAAACCTCCGGCTGCTCTCTGCCAACCTCCAGGTCTCCAGGGCCAAGCCCTCGGGGGCCTCCCTGCTCCCCACCCACACCCCCCACTCCTCTCGCCAGCCTCTCTGCCTTCTCCCCCATGGAGTCCCCTCCAAGTCCAACTGCCCTGCTCAGGCCCTCGATTCTAGGAGACGGGTCACGTCCACCACCCCGGGGTGCGGCGCGAGCCAAACTAATCAATGGCAGAGCTGTAGATTAAGGGGCCCGGCCCAAGGCCATCCATCACTGTCGTTTACACGGGCCTGTCAGCCTGCAAATGGAAAAGGAGATGATGTGAAACAACCCATCTGCAGGTTTTTAACGCTCTTTACAAATTGCTGTGGTGAATAACTTGTTGCCTGTATTTATCCCTTTTCAAATTGTCTCTTAGCTACAGTCATCCGTCTTCATTCTACACCCTGATGGCGCGTGCACCGCCAGTTGGGCAACCTCATTATTTCCCTGGCCCTGCTGCCTGGAGGAGGAAGGGGAAGAAGGCACGGAGGGGAGAGAGGGAGAAGGGCAGTGGAGGGGGGAGGAGACCACTGGATCTGCCATGGGCAAGCGCCTAGCGGCTAGAATCCTTTCCCCCAGGGGCCTCCATTTGTGGGTTCCTGGGGGTGGGGGGGCGGGACACGCACCTGTCCCTCTTCCAGGTTGCTTAAGAGCAGGGACCGCCCTCTGCACACCAGGCCCAGCACATCCTCAGACTGCCAGGCCAGTGGTCAGAAGCTACAGTCCAGAGACCGTGGCCACTCACCATCCCAAGCCTCAAGGGCAGTCTATCTGCGAAACAAATATAAAGCTTTATCCCGGAGAGTCGTCTGAACGTGTCTCCCCCTTTGTCCCACACGGCGAGACTTGCCACTTCTGTGTCTCCACTGAGAACCGTCCTTGTGTGCCGGTTCTCACTGCCCTAAGGCTGGCTGGCGCGTTCCTTCCTCCTCCGCTCAGGGCCACGGCCTCCTACTGGTTGGACTCCCTTCCAGCCCAACTCTCAGCAGAAAACTGACGCTTCTTCTAGGGGCCACGTTATTTCCTAATTCCGCCAGTATTTGTCAGTGATCCGTGTGCCCCCAGCATTGGAATCACCTGGCCACCCCGGAACCACTGCATCGGTGGGGCAGAAGCCTGCCTTTTTACACAAATTTCCCAGCTGCTTAGCGCCCGCTGCAAAGGCAGAAGACCAGCCCTAGGATCCACCTAGGACCCACCTGCAGCACAGAGAAGTACTATAATCTGCCCCAGTCACACAGCGAGTTAGCAGCCGAACAGGAAGGCTCCTCCTGCTAAACTGCAGGGAAATCCTTGTGTGAACAGTAGCTGTTTCTGTGTTTATCTCTCCGACTCAAACGTAAGCCCTGGAGGGCAAGGCCAATGTCCTAGGCACCCCTGTGTCCGTCCATCCTCCTCCAGGCTCGGCACAGGGCTTGGTGTGTTTTTGGTGAGCCAGAGAAATGAAGAGGGTACACAGACCAAGCCCCACATTCCAGTCTTGCTCCAGGGAAGGAAACCCATGCAGGTGGCCAAGCGCAGAAAACCCCCTTTCACGGCTCAGAGTTGCGCCCTTCTTGTCGATGTGCTACGGACCAAACCGAAATCCACCTTGCAGTCAAGTGCTGTGTTTCTGACACTGCATCCGATATTTCCGCTCTGTCTTCCACAGCAGACCTTTAAATATTTGAAAACAGCTGTCAGGATCCACTTAGATGTTCTCTCTTCCAGGTTTCAGGTCCCCAGCTCCCTCAACCACTGCTCACGTGGCGTAGCGTGTAGGCCCTGGGGCATCCCCGCCCCCCGGCTCCAAATGCCATCCCATTTGTCAACGTCCTCGCTCAGTTATGGCTCCCAGGATGAAATGCGATGCTCCAGATGTGGTCTGGCCACTGCCAAGCACAGAGGCACACGCCGCGATCTCCCCTCTTCTGGGCTCTGTGCTTCGATTGATATCGTCCAAGATTACATTAGCTCCCCTGGCTCCTTCCCCCCATCGTTGGCTCACTTTGCACTCTGCCTGCTAATCCATCTAACTCTATTACTGTCTAATCCACAGTTTTCCATCTTGTCCCCGAGGATTACATCAAAGTCTTCACAAAAGGCCTTGCCGGAATCCACATACGCGACGTTCATAGCACACACCATATCCACCAGTCTAGACAACCGATCAGCCTGGAGAAAGGAGGTTGTTTGGGCTGGACTTGTGCTTGGTGAACCCAGGATGATTCCTAGTGATCTCTCCTTTTTTTTTTTTTTTTCCTATAGACTCATGAACCATCCAGTTGATAATTTTTACTCAGTGCCCTCTACGGAGCTTTCTTCACCCAAGGTGCTTGCTCAGTGTCTGGACTGAGCAACTGTGACAGGCTGCCTGATTGATTATGCGTGTTGTGAGGTTTATGGTGGTGAGCAGAGGCTGCCTGGGGAAAAAGCAGAGAGGCAAGCAAGTCTAAATACCACAAACTCAGGAATGCCCATGGAGGTTGTAAATAGCTTGACAGAGGGATTTTTGAGTCTCTGGGTAGGAAAATTTATTAACAATGCTTAATGTATTTCACTCTCCCTGCACAATGTTTGATTCAGAGAAAATATGAAAACATCACTGCCAAACCATTTCCTTTCTCCTATAATTAGGTACTCTGGATTTTTAGTATCATTTTTGTGTGCGTGTGTTTGTTTCTTCTGATTTCCACAGGCTATTTTTAGACCAATCATGACTTACTTTCTGAAAGGCATAAGAGAAAAAGTCGTTTTCCCCAGCAATCAAATGTACCCATCCTCTGGGTGACGCACACTTAGGTAAGTCATAGCTGGGTGAGGGACCACGGGGCCTGAGGGAGCACAGAGGAGGAACCCCCCTCCAGTGGGAGTGGGGAGTGGGGAGGGAGGCACCGCACACAGTCTCCTCCAGCTGCTGGCCACCCCGCTGAGTAACCCCCTTCTTCCTCTAAGAGGGAGACAGATGCAGGTTCTCAGAGAGACGTGCTGGTGGCCAGGAGGCACGGCTGGCTCAGGAAAAGGAGAAATGACCACGAGCTGCCAACAGTGGGAGGGGCCGCCCTGCAAAGTAGTGAGCTCCCCATCTCTGGAAGAGTTCACGCTGAGTTGGGGAACAACCTCAGTGTTCGAGGCCCTTTCTGATGCTGACGGTGTGAAATCTGCCAGGGAGGCCGCTGGACGAGTTCCAGCTCTGGAAGGAAGGGAAACAGAGCCGCGATGTCGAGGGATCGTCCAACATCAGGACTTCCGGGAGGGGGACACAGCAGCGGCCACATCTGCACTTGTCCGCCACACAGAGGCAAGGTGGAGAGTGCCGAGGGCATTCACCTCCTCTGCTCGGCCTTCCTGGAGTGATCCCTCCGGAGACCGAAGTCCTTGAACACTTCCCCCGTCCGCTACCAAGGTAACATCCATACTCTCCCTGCCTGCCTTCCACGGAAAAAGGCTTTGAACGCAATTTACTAGCTGGTCACGGATTCAGTGTCTACTTCCTTTAAGTACTCACAGCCTTACAGAGACTCTCGTAGGCACCAGTTCCTTCTCTCTGGGAGCTGACAATGTAAGATCAGCCCGCAGAAAGTAATACACACGTACAGAACATATTGCCACACAGCACCACACAAACCCGGAAAGATCCCATGCCTCTGGGTGTGACAGAGAGAGCCCAGATGTGTGCATGTGCACACGTGCCCAGCTCTGTATGTGTGTGTGCAAGGGAGGGGAAGGTATCGGATTTACTTTGGGTCATGTCTAAATTACACCTGCCTGCCAAGAGACTGCCATCCATGTCTTCCCATCCCTACAAATTTAAGAATCACCCCCATGTAGGGCCAGTGTTATAGACAGGGGGCCTAAGAAAGGTTGGGAAACCGCGGTAGAACTTTAGAGTTTATTTATTTATTTTTGAGAGTCAGAGAGAGAGAGAGCAGGGGAAGGACGGAGAGAGAGGGAGACAGAGAATCCCAAGCAGCTCCACACTGTCAGCACAGAGCCTGATGCGGGGCTCCAACTCACTAACTGTGAGACCGTGACCCGAGCCGAAATCATGAGTCAGGTGCTTCACCGACTAAGCCACCCAGGCGCCCCAGAACTTTACAGTTTTCAAAGCCCTTCCTCATCCATTATTCTCGATTGTCCACTCGCTCACCAAATATTTATTCAGCACCTGCCGCGCTCCAGGCACTGTGCCAGGCATTGAGAGCGCAGGGTGACCAAACACTCACAGTGCCTGGACTCATGAAGCTCGCAGCCTAGTGAAGACAGACGTGAGCAAACAGTCAGAGAAGGGGGTATTTACAAGTCCTCTCAGGTAAGGGCAAGGACAGAAAATTATACAGCGCCGTGGTGCGTATAACCAGAGCTGACTTAACTGGAAAGTCAAGGAGGACGGCCCGGAGGAGGGGGCATTTGGGCTGATGCTGAAGCATTAAGAGACCAGTAACTGGGTGAGGGGTGAGAGGCAGGAGGACAAGCAGGAGCCTGGAGCGTTCATTAAGGGACTCAGAGATGCAACAAGCCTGCGAAAGGCATGCGTGCTCATCCAGAAAACACAGCATGCCTGCGTACGCGTTCAGGCGCTCCTGGGTGCCTGAGACATGCGGCCCCCCCAGGCAGACACAGTCCTGCTCTCCCCAACCTTCAGTCAAGAAAGGGAAGCAGCCATCTTTCAACTGCGCAAATCATTGCTTCGTGACCGTGGGGGGCGTGTGCACCCGTGGAAAGTGTCAGCGGGCAGAACAAGTTTCCTCATCTATAAAATAGAAACAGAAGCTGCCTGGAACGAACTTAGGAGTCAGAATTAGTCAGCCTCACTGCCTGGTGGAATGGTGGAGAGCCCGGGGAGGCGGAAGAGAGGTAAGGGTTTCTACCCGCCCCGTTACCTGAGGTCGGTGACTAGGAGCCAGAGCCCTTCTAGTGCATGATTTGGGGCGCATTCAGCTTATCCCAGGGCTGGGTTTTCCCTAGGACAGGGTGAGGAGGCTTCAGGAAGGCTTCTAAGAAGGGGTCCTGGGGTGCCTGGGTGGCTCAGTCGGTTGAGCGTCTGACTTCGGCTCAGGTCATAATCTCACGGTTTGTGGGTTCGAGCCCCACGTCGGGCTCTGTGCTGACAGCTCAGAGCCTGGAGCCTGCTTCGGATTCTGTGTCTCCCTCTGTCTCTGCCCCTCCCCCCACTCGAAAAATAAATAAACATAAACCAGAAAAAGGGGTTCTTAACCGAGCTTATTGCTGAAAGGCAGATAGGATGGGAACATGAGGGAGGCGTACAGTTAGTTGAGGAGAGCTCCGGGGAAGGGCCGTGGTCCTGGGCGAAGTCTGGCAGGCACAAGGCAGCTGGCTTAGGTTACTTGTGTCGCTGGGCTTGGCTGGGGCGCGGTGGGCCACAAGCGAGGTGAGGAGTGGGGTTGGAGAGCCAGGCATGGGGCAGGGAATCTGAAGAGTTTGGACCCCGTCCTGAAGGTCAAGGAGAGTCATTGATGAGTTTTGAGAAGGAAAATGGCATGGTCAGGCTTGTGCTCTGAAAAAAAAGGAATCCCTTGGCCTGCGGCCCGGCAAGGGAATTGGTGGGAGTGGGCGGGGCAGCTGGGGAGTGGGCTCAAAACCCAGGAGCACTTAGATGCTCAAATAGACAGGAAGCAGGGACTCCCTAGGTGTGGGAAGGGGGCTCAGATGGAGGAAGTGAAGTTGGATCCCAAACTGATTTCCTGCTCCGCCACTGGAGGTTGAACTTGAGGGTCTTGTGGACAAGGCGCTTAAAGAAGGCCAGGGGTGGCTGGAGAGACGAATGCAGAGGTCAGGGGCATGGCGAGGATGAAGCGACAGGCTGGAGGTGTGTCCAGTTTTCAGGGTGAAGATAGACTGAGGCCACACCCCTCCCTCGGAAACAGCCTGCCTCCCCCTCCCTCCTCTGGGCTCACAAGTGGCCTAGCCACTTGTCCTGTGACTGACGGCAAATCCCAAATCTTCCCTCTCCTGTGCGACCTCCAGGCCATCCAGGCCATCCAGGTCAGCCTGCGGGCCCTGTCTCCACGCCAGGCAGGCCCGGGTGCCCTCTCCTCTCCACCTGCTCGGAGCTCCTTGGCTGTCTCTCCAGAAGCAGCCTGCTTCCTTCCCGCTCCTGCCCGCTCCCCGTTTCCCACAGCACGTTGCCCACCCCGCGGTGACCAGACCCCATTTCTACAGAGCAGCAAACCCTCCAGTGCCTCTTCTTCCCCACCAGGATCGAATGCCCACCCCTCGCCCGGCTTGCAAAGCTCTGTGTGAGCACGCCCTGCTCAGCACACCTCCCTGCCGCCCCCCTTGCCCTGCTCCACTCTGGCCTTCTCTCTGCTTCTCTGACGGCCTCCCCAGCTCCCCACTCCGAGCCTTGGAACTTGCTGGTCTCTGGTCTCAGAACCTCCTGCGCCCTGACGGCCCCAGGTTTCACCCTCCTTGCCCTGTGGCTCTCCATGGGAGTGCCACTCGGTGGAGAGGCCTCCCCGAGCACCCTCGACAGCAGCCGCTCGGCAGCCTATCGCGCTGTCGCATTTTAATGCTGTTGGCTATCCGTGTTTTTCGCGCACATCAGTTTGCTCCTTGCACGCCTCCCACACTCCTCCCACGTACCCGCGCACTAGACGTTAGCTCCGTGAGAGCCGGGGTCTGCTCACCATTACAGCCGGGCCCCAGAAGAGGACGTGCCCATCGTCGGTGACCCTCAGTTATCTGCCAAATGAATAAATAAATGAGTAAATGGGTATAAAACGATGTCTGATGCTTGGAGCGCACAAGGGATAGACAGTAGAGTCAAGAAGAGAGAGTCCAGCCACAGAAGGAAGAAGAGAATCAAAAGACACGTTTATTCAACAAGAGGTTTTATTTATTTATTTTTTCAACGTTTATTCATTTTTGGGACAGAGAGAGACAGAGCATGAACGGGGGAGGGGCAGAGAGAGAGGGAGACACAGAATCGGAAACAGGCTCCAGGCTCCGAGCCATCAGCCCAGAGCCCGACGCGGGGCTCGAACTCACGGACCGCGAGATCGTGACCTGGCTGAAGTCAGACGCTTAACCGACTGCGCCACCCAGGCGCCCCACAACAAGAGGTTTTAAGTGGAGGGACGGGCCACCATGTCCCATGCTTCCAGAGAGACCTCATGAGGGCCCCAGGGCACCCACTGCCCTTAACCGGAGAAGGTTACAAGGACCTGGGGAGAGCAGCACTGGCAGGCGGCTCTTGGGGGCTGCTGTGGCTGGCTGGGAGGGAGGCATGCGTGGGGGCGTGGCTCGGGGGGGAAGGCGGGTGAGGGTGTCCAGGCACGGGAGGATTTTCTCTTGAAGCCTGCCTGACTCCTGGACCTAGCAGAGACAACAGAGGAAAAAGGGGTGCCCGAGATTACACAGTAAGGAAGTGGGGCACTGGAATCCCCAGAGATCTGCAGAAATCTGCAGGTGCCCCAGGCAGTCATCATTTGTCACTCATTCGAACTGATATGTGCTCCTGACGCACTTAGAGGTAACGGCAAGGGCTGCATGGGGGAGGAGCTGAGAGCTAAGGCCAGGGCACGGCCTGGCCTCTCCTCTAGCTCCCGCCCCAAATGCACACTCCATCTCCACATAGCAAAGCCAGAGGCCAGCAGCTAATTGGGCATCCTCCCCAAAAGGTGACCGAGGGATCGGTCAGCAGTTGCTGCTTGAACATACCCTTTTGAGGCCTCACCCGAGACCCCAAGCAGCTGATCAGTGTATGTGGCCATGGGCTTCTACTGCCTACAGGGTGTACTTGTCAGCTCCAGACGGTTCTCGGTAGCCCAGGGCGCCTGGGTGGCTCAGTCGGTTAAGCTCTGTGTAGCCCACGCATTTCCAGTAGCACCCAGTTTAGGCTGACGCCCCAGGATCGGTGACACGAGGGTGGGGGTGGCCGCTAGAATTTGACTTCTCTGTTCCATCCAGATCCACCCTGAGTGTCGATAAACCTAAGGGCCCCTCCAGTCGGCTGGTTCTCAGAGAACGTGTGGTCACGATGAATGAGTGATACTCCCCGGGGCTGCCCGGAGCAACCTGGCCATTTGAGTTAGGATATGGAAATGGGCAGAAAGTGGAGCTGAGGGCATGCACTGAGGAACGATTGTCAAATCAAAAGACCGTAAGACATCTTGTAGGAACGACAAACGCCCTCTGAGAAAGGAGCCGTGTGGTGAGCACAAAGGGAAGAGGAAGGAAGCGGCTGGTCTGTTCCAGGGGAACGGCAGACACACCCAGGAAACCCGAAACATCCACAGGCCCGGGGTCGGAGGGCTGAGGGAGGTGGGGTGGAAGGGGCAAGGGCGGCCCCGGAGCCAAGTGTAGCTAACCTCAAACAATTGCAGCAAAAGACATCCATTTTTAGCAGTTTGGAGGAAATTGGGGATTAGGAATTGGCCCAGAGGCAGCGGAGGCTTATCCAGGTTGGGGACAGGAAAGGATATGTAGGATCCAAAAAAAAAAAAAAAGAAAGAAAGAAAAAAGAAAGAAAATCACAGAGTGGCTGCTGGCGGTCAGGAGCAAACCTATCCGGCTGAGGGTGGTTTGCCTCCAGAGTCTTCTCCTGAGGAAGATTCTGTGGTCCCATCGTTTTGTTCATTTAAAACCAGATGGGCCAGAGCCCAGAGCATGAACCGTAGGGAGCGACCCCAGGGAGAGACATGTGTTTAAGTGCGTCTGGGGCAGACCCCGACGGGATGTATAATGAACTCTGCAGGTCTGTGATTTCCTGGCATCATCAGCCCTCTTGAGGGGTCTCCTCCAGAGGCCTGATGAGGAGCTGCCCGACTCCAACCCCATGTCTCCAGCCCCGTGGCCTATTTTCATGAATTGCAGCCTTTGCCCTAGGGAGATGGGGGGCCAAGGAGAAAAAAGTTTCCAGAGTGCCCCAGCCAGGGCACTCAGAAACACTCAGCTCCCCATTCGAAATGTGTCAGGGGCAGAGCACTGGAATATTGATGTTTCCTTTTATCCTGTCTCACTCCTGCTCCACAAGGCTCCCGGGCTTCCAGGAAGTAAGATTTAGAAGCTGGAGGCCAGGGCCCCCATGCCAGGAAGGCCAACGCCACTGCTTATAAGAGCTTATAAGAGCCCAGTGAGAGATGCTGAGTGTTCCCCTCATCAGAGTAAAAAGGAGTCTGATTGGGAATAATACCTCCTCTCTCTCCGACTCAGGGAGGCCAGACAAGCTAATGGAGGGGAGAGCCGCCCAGCAAGGAGCTGGAGGAATCCAAAAGGTACTCTGACTCCCTTTCTGCCGGGTTGGGGAAGGGGCCTGGGCCTCTTCCCTACTCCTGCCTCAGCGTCTCCTCCCCCAAACCTCCTTTGCCAGCCTGAGCTCAGAACATATAGCTGATGAAGCCATTTCCCCACAGTGACCACGGCCAGGGTCCTGGGTTACATCCCACAGTCCACATGCCCCCAGGATAGGCCCAGGGAGAGAACTGGGAGTCAGAACACTGTTGCCTGCTTCCCTAAGACTGGGTGCAGACCCTCACATCACTCTCTGGAAAAAAAACCAACCAAACACACAAAACCCCTTAAAAGTTTGCCAGATCTGGCAAATAGAAACACAAAAAACCCAGTGGGATTTGAATTTCAGATAAAGGATGAATAATGGTTGAGTATAAGTCTGTCCCACACATTGCTGGGATAGACTTACATTAAGCAATTATTTATTGCTTATCTGCAATTCCCATTTAACCAGGCATCCTACGTTTTGTCTGGCAGCCCTGTCCCTGGACCTTCTATGAGGGGTAGGCATCCTGAAAAGGATGCTAATCTAGGGGGAAATTAGTCCCCAGCAGCCAGGACCCAGCCTGCTGTTTCTAACGTGCCCACGGGGCTCTGGAAGGTCTGTTTAGGGGTCCTGTTCTTCCAGGAAAGCCTGGGCCATGGCTTTGACTCCCACACACCCTACACGAGGCATCAGCATGGTGGCTCCCTCTCCAGAACTCCCTCCCCCTGCTCTCCCAGCCAGGCTCACTAGCAGGACTGGCCCCTGAAGGTTTGAGGCCAGTCCAGGCCTCAGCCATCTTCCCACCCCACCCCTACCCTACCGTTCTGAGAATCAGCTTCCTGGTAAGCCCTCCTCTAACCTCTTTAACGACAGTCCATTTGCTCTCAGCCTCGGTCCAGATGCTTTCAGTGAAAGAGAACTTCCTGTCCTGTGGTTTTGATTCTGATCTAGAACATTTCCCTTCAAACCAGGAGCAAGGAGAAGGCTGAATACCTGCCTTTCTCTTTGTCTCATTCACGGACCGCCCCCCCCCCCAAATTGCTATCTATCCCCCCGGGGCCGTGGAAAGGAAGCCTTAGCTCCACTCTGCCTGCTGCCTTTTGTTCCTACTCGGGCTAATTGAGGCTGGCACCTGAGCAGCGGCCACTAATGGGTTTCCTCCACACAAGCTCCCAGCTGGCAGATGGGTACACGATTGCCTCCTTCCCTGACCATTAAGTGGAGCAGCCAACACCACGCACCGGCTCCCGGCTGAGCAGCCCTGCATATGGACTGGCAGAGGGGGTGTGGAGGCTGCGAGGTGCCCGGCCCCAGCCCTGCTCAGAAAGTAAAGGCACCCGGGAGCCCCCTCAGGGTGCTGGGGGCTGTGGCCGGCTGAGACGCTGGGGCCAAAGTGCTCAGGAGGACAAGCAGTCAGGCTGCTTGGCCAGAGGCTCAGACCTAGGCTCTCTCTGCACCTGCTCGCCTTTCTGGCAAAGGGCCTTCAAGCAGGCCCCTGGGTCTTTGGGAGACATCCCGTTTCTCCAGGCTGTGGCCAGGAGGCGGAGACAACTGACTAAGGCAGCCGGCCCCAGGGGAGTGGTGGAGCCCTCACATGGGGTGAAGAAGCCAGGGACACCCGCTTCCTGGAACACTGCCCTCCTTTTGCAACCCACTAACTCCTACCAAACCCCCGCCCCCGGAGTTTCACTTTTAACTCTGGGCAGTTTCACCTCCTCCAGGCAGCCCTCTCTGATGTCCCAAACTAGGTCAGATCTCTCAACACACATTCCCTGAGCACCCCGACTTTCTCTTGCATATCTCTTCCCAAAACTGTGATTACGGCAGCAAAGTGTGGTGTTTATAACAACAACTCAATGGGCAAAACCAAGTAACTTTGTTACTCCTCCCCAATTGCTTCTTGATCCACGTTCTCCATTCTTGTTGGTAGTTGGAGGGCTGGGGGGTGGGGGGTGAGACGGAGGGGCGGTAGAAGAGATCAACATACCAGGAAGTAGTAACTACTTTTAACACTTTCTCTTTTAAGGGGCGCCTGGGTGGCTCAGCGCCCGACTTCGGCTCAGGTCATGACATCGCAATTCACAAGTTCAAGCTCCGCGTCAGGCTCTGTGCTGACAGCTCAGAGCCTGGAACCTGCCTTGGATTCTGTGTCTCCCTCTCTCTCTGCCCCTCCTCCGCGTGCGCTCTGTCTCTCTCTCTCAAAAATAAACATCCAAAATTAAAAATTAAATAAAATTAAAAATGTTTACATCAATAAACATTAAACAGATAATAAAAAAATTAAGTCTTTAAAACTTTCTCTTGTAAATAGTCCATCAAGAATCAAAGCCCCTTTTAGAACCATTTCTTTTGCTTCAAAGAGCCTCCACCTTCCATCCTCCTTCCTTAGATGCCCTTGGGGGAGGGGCTCCTAGTACACACCTGCTGTCCTCTGGGTCATTGCCAGCCTCGTGAGATAACTTCCAGGCCACCTGTCCTTGGTTTCAACCAAGTGTCCCCTGGCCCCACCTGACCTTTCCTGACATCCCAGCTGCGCTCCCCGATGAAGGCCCAGGCCGCTGCCATGACCTCCAGGCATGTGACCACCTCATCCCGACCTCAGGCCTTCTACCATCAATCCTTTCTGCACTTCTGCAACGCCCCGCTTTGAGACCCTCTACCGGACACAGGACGCCCCACCGGGAGCACTGACTCAAACCCACCCCGGACACCTCCCTGGACGGAAGCTGCAGCCAGACTCTGGAAGCCTGGTCCTCTCCTCGGGCTGCACTTGGAAAGCAGGGCATGAACCCTGGTATTTTCAGGCTCCCCACACTTTCTCAGGAACATCTCTCCGTCACCCATCCTGCTCTGGATTTGACCCCAGGGAGAGCGACGTGGAGAACGGGGGATGCTCACGGGTCCCTGCGCCCCTCCTACAGAGCCCAGAGAGCCTTCCTTGTCTCCCTCCTACGGGGCAGGGAGGTCCCTCTTGTATGTCTCCCCACCGCACCCTGTGCTAAACTCTGTGCACGCGCAGACCTCCAAGCTTTGTTCTTAAAATGTAAAGAGTTGCTTCGTAAATGGAGAAGAGCGTTTTATCTCTACAGACGAGGCGGCCAAGACCACAGTTTACTAAGGTCTTTAAAAAGCCATGCGATGACCTCTTTGCTCCAAGTCATTCCTTTCCTTCTGCGTTTTCCTGAGTAGAGAAGAAAGATGAGGGGCGACAGGTCTCCAAGCCAGATTTTTAAAAACAATCTTGGAACCGCACTGTATAGATGAACCCCATCGCTGGTGTGCATCTCCATGGAGAAGTGGTAAATCTCTGCGGCCCGTGACATCCCAGGGTCCCGGGCAGCCAACGGTTCTATGACCCAGCAGGGGAACGAGGTCAATATACAAATAACTGCAACCTAAGGCAGGACCCAGAGAGTGCCACAAGAAAGGTACGAAGGCCCTTGGAAGGTCAACCAAGAAAGAAGACTCATCAATTAGCCTGCTAGTTCTCAACATAATTTTTAACCCGTGACCCCAACAATGCTTTCTCTTGCTACCCACCATATAATTCCACCAGTCAAGAACAGTTTTTCAACTTCACTCTCGGCGGCTTTATGTACAGAAACGCTAGGCCCGCTCGCGGGTTATGATTTTTCAAACCACACGTTCTCCCTGGCCACTTCCCACTCCTACTTGGTGTAGATTCTGATGAAGCCTTACCAGGAATGGGTCCAATGGTTTGTTAAAGTCAGGGAAGGCTCTATGGGTGGCCCGGAAGCAGGGCTTGAAAAATGAGTGACACACAAACAGGTCAAAGTGAGAGGGGGTGTTGTAAGCAAAGAGGACATCTAAAAGCAGGCGTGCAGATAAGGAGAGGTGTGGGCACGCTCAGAGAATGGCGAGGGGCTGAGTCTGGCTAGCAGTGGGGGACACAGAGGGAGGCAGTGGAAGGTGAGTCTGGGTTGCCAAGCTGGGGAACCTGTACTTGCAGCTGAAAGCTGCTCTTAGGACTCATCAGGAGAGGATGTGTTTCCCTTGCTGAGTAGGAAGGACCTGATCATCCAGGAGGTGGAGTCTCTATTCTTTTCATGAGTTGGAAGAACAGAAGGGATCAAATTCAGTTGTTACATTGGTTAGTATACTTTCAACTCTATGTAACAGACAATCCAGCTCAAAGTCACTGAACCAATAAGGAGCTACGGGCTCGGGTAATTGGAGTGTCCAGAGGAAATGTTGGCTCCAGGACGAGTTTGATCCAGAGGTCTGTGATGGCCCATGGGATGTCCATCTCTTTGGGATTCCTTCCACTCTGCCCTCCTAATATAGCAGCTTCATTCCCAGACTGAATCCTTTCATGGTGGTGAAATGGTTGCCAACAGCTCTGGGATGCCATGCTTCCTTTTTCATAAACCAGGAGGAGATGAAAGGCTTTTCCTACCCTACTTTTTAACGAAACTTTCAACTTTCTCTCTGATTGGACCCACTTCAATGACAAGATAGCCCTTGGGCCAATCACCAAGGCCAGGAGAATGCTATGCATTGATGGGCGTGGTCCTGGGTGGCATGCCTGTTCCCCAGCCAATCCTGGGGTGGGGGTGGGGGCAGGAATACTGTGGTTGGCTTAAGCCAGTTGGTCCCTACCAACTCAGGAGTTCCGTCCTACCCGAGTGACAGGCTGTATGTACACAGTGAAAGAGGGGTGACAGGATGCTGGAGGAGCAGACAGCACTGTCCAACACATGCTCATTTTGCTTTTTCATGAAAGGTTGCCTGAGAGCCGGAAGAGATTAGAACTGGAAACTCCGCAGTAATTTGAGTCATCCATGGACTTAACTCACCCAGTCCCCAAGGTCACACAAAATTGCAAGCTGGTCATAATACCTTTTTTCATCTTTCCTCTGCCTTCCTTTCTCCCTCTTTCCCTGCTGTGTTTCCTTATCCCCTTCCTTGTCTAATTTCCTTCCACTTTTCTGTTCTTGCCCATCTAATCTGTATCCACAGGGGATCCTCCGTCTGTATCCTCAGTCCTGCCTCTCCCCCCCTCCTGGCCCTTCCTCTACCTCGAGCCCATTCCTCTCTCCCTGCCCACATCTCCAGCTACCCTCTCCTGATGCCTCTGAGTTCAATTTCAGCTCGTCCAAATTGCTTTATTGGTTTCACAGAAAAACAAGGCTAGCTAGGGCCATTACGGGCGCACGGACGGTGTGCATTAGACTCAAAAAATATTTAAGGAAAATGCTCTGGCAAATGGAATCAATAGGCTCCAAATCACACATTCACCGGGAAGAGGGAGAAGTCTGCCTCAGAGCTTCGGTGTTTTTGGAAACTGCTCACCGATTCAGGAGGGAGAGGCTGAGGCTGGCTCACTGCCCCACCCACAGCACACAAGGACTAGAGCAAGCAGCACACATCACAGACCCCAGCACCCCTCTCCTGCAGCCTCACTAGCGCTGACCGCACCTCCCCACAACCCTCCAGGCCCCCCACTTCTCGGCTGTGCCGTGGAGATACCAGGGGCGTCCACACCTGCCCCCGGTGCAACTCTCACTGGGCCCGATTAACAAAGGGAACTATAACGGGAGGGGAGGAAAGAGGATTGGGGGAACAGAGGCATTTGCATGGAGGTATTTTTAGACTCAAAGATTAAATCTTCAATAATCATAATTTTTTCTTGAAAGAAAATGAGAATTTAGTGCGTGGTGCTTGTGCCCTCCCTCCTCTGTCCCTGCAGCGGAGGGGGAAGAAGGTGAGAGGGAGGGAAATACAGCAGAGAGAGGAGAGAAAAACAGACGGGAATTAGCCCCATGAGGCTGGAGTCAGGCTCCAAGCGGTGCTCTGGTGGATTCGAGGAAGGGGGAGCCCAGGCAGAGGTCACCCTGGGAATTTCGAGCTGTTTCCAGAGCACTGGGTCGCTCCAGAGACTGATATGAGAGAGGAGAGAACAGACTGTAGGAATCCCTTCCTCCGGTAACACTTAAATCACCATGTCATTCTATCCATGAGCCTTTGCTCCTGCCCAGTGCCTTCTGGGTTAAGAAGCGGCTTGTACTGGGGCGCCTGGGTGGCTCGGTCGGTTAAGTGTCTGACTTCGGCTCAGGTCATGATCTCGTGGTCCGTGGGTTTGAGCCCTCCCATCGGGGTCTGTGCTGACATCTTAGAGCCAGGAGCCTGCTTTGGATTCTGTGTCTCCCTCTCTCTCTCTCTGCCCCTTCCTTACTCACACTCTGTCTGTCTCTCTCTTAAATAAATAAACATTTTTAAAAATTAAAAAAAAAAAGAAGCAGCTAGTACTGACCTCCAAGACCCCTCCCATGACCCTGATTCCACCCCAAGCAATCAGACAAGCTCCCCCCCCCCCCCCACAATCCCAAGAGAGAGAGAGAGAGAGAGAGAGAGAGAGAGAGAGAGAGCTGCCCCCCATACACGTACAGTGCCACCCTGCACAGCCTGGAGGTTGCTGGGGGGTGAGTCAGGACCAGCACCAGACCAAGGTCCAGACGCTTGGGATAGAGTCCCCGCTCTGCCACTCTCTGTGTGAACTTGGACAAATCCCTTCCCCAAGGTAGACCCCAGTTTCCCCAAATTACGATGAAGGAGTGGATAGACCAAAGGATTTCAGACTTGAATCCACGAATCCCCTGAAGTTGCACAGGGAATGTTTCCTGTGTGTGCACTTTTCTGGGACTGGGCTTTGTCATGTTCGCAAAGTGGCCTGTGACCCCAAAAGAGTTGAGAGCCATAGAGGGAGCCAATGTTCAAGTCTGCATGTGGCTTAAGTGCTCTCAGCCTTCCCAAACCTCCAGGTGGGAGAGCTGTCCAAATAGTCCTGCCTTGCCCCCCGAAAGGGTTACCGTGGCTTGCCCCCGCTCGTGCTCACTGCCACCAGTACCTCTGAGGGGTGGATCCAGGGCCTCCTTCCTCCATGGGTCACACCAGCACGCAAACCCATTTCTTCCTTTTAGTAGAGTTTACACAGGCTCTTTAGATTACAACAAATTTTACCGACAAAGGAGAATAAATACACTGCAAATAACATTAAGTTGGTCGGGTTCTCAAAAACCCTACAAATTTCATTCACAGTATCAAAAGAATTTATTTGGGGCCCAAATTATCTCTTCCTGAAATAACTCCTGTCTTCACAGATGGTCCAAAAACTTCCTAGGCACTAGTTTGGATTATTTCCCATAGCACTGCCTCTCTTCCCAAAACCAGCCTCTGATCCCCATCATCATAGACCTCCAGGAGCCATCTTTCTTCCAGCACCCAGACGCTAATTGCCTTAAACATCTTGCTTCATCCAAGCACGAACATCACTCTTTTTTTTTTAATATGAAATTTATTGTCAAATTGGTCTCCATACAACACCCAGTGCTCACCCCAACAGGTCGAACATCACTCTTAAAGCTAAGACTTTCCCATTTTCTGACCAAATGCCAAATTATAGTGACTCAAGCTGAGTAGTCAATAAATCAGGATTGAATTAATGAATAAGTCAATTTTTAAAAAATGGATGAATGAAGAAGTTCATGAAGGAAACAAACGAAAATTTTACTTTCCCCAAGTCCCACTAGGAAGAACTCCCACGGGTGGGGGGTGGGGGCGGTCCTCGGACCCCATTCCCATCTAGGCTCAGGGATTTGCCATGTATTGGTTCCCGACCCCTCTGAGCGAGTGAGTGACTGAGTCCTCCTGTGTCTGGTACAAACCAGCTGTCTCTGTAGGCTTTTTGAATCTACACACTCATGTCTCTCCTCAGTGATGGATAATCCAAACATTTCTTCTGTGTTCCCTCTCTCCTCTTCCCCATGTCCTTCTGAGACACCAGGGAGACATATATTAGAGCTTGTCACTTTGTGCCCCTGTTCTTTGGTTGTCCTTTCTGTACCTCTATCTTTCCGCCCCTCCGTGCTATATTCTAAACCATTTCCTCTGACTTAAATTCCAATTGATTCATTCTCTTCTTAGCTATATCTAATCTGTCATTAAACCCATCCATCAGGTTCTTAATTTCAGATGTTGAATTTGTCATTCTAGAATTCCTTTTTCAAAAATGTTGTATGCTTTATGGTTTCCAATTCTCTGCTGAAGTGTTCGAGCTGGATTTTTATTTCTTTGAACCCTGTAAGTACAACTGTTTTATAGTCTGTGACAATACTTCCAACATCTGGAGTCCGTGTGACCCTGTGTTGCCTCTGTTTCTCCTGGTTCTTGCTCATGGTGTCTTATTCCCCCGTGTGTTGGTCATCTTTGAATGTCTGTTGGACATTCATTTTGCCCCAGCTACCATGTCTCCAAACTTCTCACAGAAACTTGAGAGTGAAGGATGAGAATTCAAGGGATTGCTGTTGCCAGCACAGTGTCAGCTCACATTATTATCCAAAGTCCAGGGAGAAAACTCCTCCAACAGAGCGGAAATTGGGACTCATTCCTGTCAACGTCTGCTCCACTCCTGGAATGTGCTGACGTGTGCTGGGGTGAGGGGGAAGGGAGAAGGTGTAAGGAAGAAGACTCCTCGGAGAGACTTCTATCCCACCACATGGAAAACTCACCAACCACAAGCCTGCCCGGAGCAAGGCAGGGGTGCAATCAGACTTCCGCCACCTGACAGAGCTCCATTCTATCTTTAAATGCGTGTTGTCTGTTTATTCACTTATTTTAAGATACTGCTCAGAACAGGTTTGAACCAACTTTTAAGAGTCGAGAGGTTTTAGCTCCTCTTGAAGGATCGGAGGTTCTGACGACACTGAGCCCTGATGCCAGGAGGTAAGAGCCAGCTGGGACTGAGGAGCTCCCGAAAAGCAAGATCTTCCCCTTAGGGGCTACAGTTGACATTTGCACTTACTCCAGCCATGTGCCACTTCGCGTGATCACCGCCTGGCCCTTAGGAATTTAATTTTTCAGTCCTTGACCTAGAGAAAAGGTGGTGTGCAATTCTGATCCCTGGAGTTTCCAAGGCTAGGAGAACTAGAGAACACAGGGGCAGCAGAGCGAGAGATCTGTGAGGCAAGGTGACCTCTAGAGTCCCTGCTAACGCCTGGAGAATGGCCACAGCTCTGCCTGGCCCCCTGCCCCGATTCCGGCCAGGCCCCCTGCCCAGGCCAGGTGGCGATCTCCCACTCAGCTCTGCCACTGCCTGCCACACCAACCTTGGGCAACTCATTTGACACCTTGGAAGCCTCCAATTCCTCCTCTGCCAAAATAGGGATATGAGTAGCTCCTGACTTGATAGGATTGTGAAATTGAAGGAGGCCATGCATGAAAAGGGCAGATCATAACATCTTGTGGATAACAAATGTTTGCAGATATCAGGGCTGTCTGCTTACCCTGTCTGCCCCGCCCACCCTTATGCTCCCTGTGGACACTTAGGACCAGGACACCCCAAGAGTCAGGCTTGCCCTCATGCTCTCTGATGTAGGGATGATGGAACCGAGGCCCAGAGAAGCGAGGTTGCTCTAGATGCTGGAGTGTGAGCATCTATCCTCGGTCCAGTGACACAAATCTGGCTGAAAGCAGGGACTGGTCGTACCAGGAGTAAGGGTGAGAGAGAAGGCTTTCCAAGTGCAGCGGGCTCTAAGCAGGATGTGGAACACAGTATCGGTGGGATAGTGGAATAGTGGAACACCCAGTGCTCATCCCAACAGGTCGAACATCACTCTTAGAGCTAAGACTTTCCCATTTTCTGACCAAATGCCAATTATAGTGACTCAGGCTGAGTAGTCAATAAGTCAGGGTTGAATTAATGAATAAATCAATTTTTAAAAAATGAATGAATGAAGAAGTTCACGAAGGAAACAAACAAAAACTTTACCTTCCCCAGGTCCCACTAGGAAGAACTCCCGCTGGTGGGGGAATAGTGGAATAGTGGAACACAGATCGGCAGAAAGAGAGGTTTTCTCATATATGGCTCCCCACATGCCCACGCTTTGAAACAGCAACACTCAAAGTATCTGTGCTTTCTTTGAGCCCCAAACAATAGTCCCAACCCGATCCTACCCAGCTCTCCTATCCAAGAGGCTCAAAAGCAAGTGCCTAGGCTCCCTTCCTACCTTCCCAACTGGGATTGGAAAAGGACACACACGTTCACGCACCCACGCGCACACGCGCACACACACACACACACACACACACACACACACAGGTGTTCGTCTTCTCCTTTGTGGGCCCTGGCATCACCAGCTCGTTTTCCTGTGGAAAATCCCCACACAGATACACAACCAGACATCCCTTATCAGAATGGCGCTTCCTCTAAGGCAGTCATCAAAGCAATCTGACTTACCAAGGAAATTAAGAAGGCTCCAGCAGGAATTGCCACAGAGCACCAAACTCCTCAGACTCAGGCGCTTTGCTGTGTTTTTTTTCTAATGAATTTTAAGCTGAGCCCCATCCCCTTGGGACATTTAGCAAATATCAGGCTTCCTGAAGTTCCTTCTCTCCCACTTCCTGCTGCCTACTGGCTCCTCAGCTGGGCTTTCAGGACCCCCCCCGTCAGCCAGCGCCCCTCCCACCCCAGAGAGCTCTCTGCTTCTTCCAGAGTTTTCCTTAGGCTCGTGTCTCCTCACTGTCCATCTCTCTCTCTCTCTCTCTCTCTCTCTCTCTCTCCACCACCCTCTCTCTCTGCTATTGCCACTCACCAGGTTCACTCTCTGCCTTCTTTGGCAATATGGCTGCCCTACTCATCACTCCCCTGGAACCATTCTGACCAAAGCTACGGTCAGCTCTCTGTCCTCACTTTACTTGATCTTTCAGTAGCCTTTGACCCAAAGGCCACCCTCCTTCTTGAAACATTCTCTTCCCTCAAAATGCTGGACCAACAGGAGGTTCCAAGGCTAAGAGCAAAGTTTCACTCCACCCTCACACACACACACACACACACACACACACACACACGTTGGGTGTTATTCTTATTTTTAAAATCTTTTCTAATCCAATGGCCAAAACAATTTTATTGTTTACACTTCCATGTCTTTTCTAGTGGAAGATTCTGTAGGGCCTCGTAGTCCACAGTAAGGAGTTCGGGTTTTATCCTAAACCCCAACAGAGGAGTCTTATCATCCGATTTTCATTTCAAGAAGTTTGGCTTGCTGGTGTGAGGATGCTGGGCTGGAGGTGGACAAGAACGGAGGGAGGGAGACCACAGCGAGGCTACTGCAGCCGTCCTAGCGGGGCATATACCTGGGCTGGGGCAGCGGTGCGGGGGTTGGGAAACAGACCGACTCTGCATTTGCCGGTGGTTCAAAATGCTAGAATGAGGGGAAGGAGGAATCCCGAATGATTCTTAAGTTTGGGGCCTGATTAACTGGAAAGATGGTAGTTATATAGTGCCGACTGTGTGACAGGCACCGTTCTCAAGGTTAGACATATTTTCAGTCACTCAGTCTCCTCAGCTCTGTCAAGTAGGTCCTGGGATAATCCCCATTTACAGCTGAGGGCACAGAAAAGAGCTAGAGCCAAGATTCCAACCCGGAGTCCACACTCCTGGAAGACAGGCTCACAGCCTCTGTTGAGGAAGGTGGAGCGGGTTAGGGAGGCAGAGAAGACTGGGGTAGAGGGGAGGGGGACGGGAGGGGAGCCGGGGGTGGGGGAGAAGGGAGCATCTCAGGATGGGACGCAGCTTCAGCCCCCAGAGGACCTGACCCCGGGAAGGCTGTGCATTATGGCCGGACGAGTGAGACCTTCAGGAAATCCGCAAGGAGGTGGATGACGGAAGAGTTGAGCAGGCTTTAGGAGGGCACCTTCAGGGACGGGGCGGGGGGCCCAGGTGACGAGGGGGCAGTGGTTGAATGCCGCACAGGTCACTTGGATTTGCACTCACCCTTCGCTGAAGGCGCCGCTTAGCTCTGCCCCAACCCACACCCCTCCCTTTCACATTCGCACACTTGCCTGCGCCTCTTTGAAAGACTTACCTTTTCATTTCCAAATATTGTTTGTGCGTTTTAAACTGTACAAGTATATGCTTATTATAAGACATTACACTGAAAGGTAGAAAAAAATTAAACTCACTCATAGGTCACCCAGAGAGTCGTCTGTAGAGGTTGGACGCTTATTTTAGATGGAAAGAAAGATAAATGCCAGTTTGTTTAAAAACCGGCACCTTAACATACATTGTTTTGTATCCTAATTTTTTTTTTTTTTGCACATTAAATATTCTTCTCAAACAGTGATTTTCATAGCTGCGTGGCTGCCCTTGTGTGGATGTACCACCACTTAACCTCTCGTGGGGGGCATTTATGCTGTTTCCAGTGTTTTGTCTTTGAAACTAAAATCATAATGAACTTATTTGTATGTAAATCTCTGTGCGCATCTGATTATTTCCTTGGGATGAATTCCCATGGGGCACTGCTGGTCCACAGCGTTTAAACTTTGTGAGGTCTGATACCCACCCCCCTGCCAAGGCGCTCGGAATAGCACCACGACCTACCACCCACACTGCTTCCAGAAGCTCCTAAGTGTCCTTCCTGCTTCCTTTTACTCAACCCAAACCATTGTCATGGCGGCCAGAACCTCTTCGTGAAACAGTAATGGCAGGTGGTATCACCTCCCCTGAAAACAGGACTCCCCTCATGTTTTGCGGGTATTACTTCTCCAGCTGCCCTTCCCACTGTGTCCTGTCTGGTCTCTTCTCGGTTCATCAAAGATCTCTCCCACCACAGGACCTTTGCACATGAAGTCCCTCTTCTGATGGCTCACGTCTTCTTACCAACCGTGACTCAGCCCGGCTCTGCCTCCTTGGAAATGCCTTCACTAACCTCCCCTCCTTTGTCTCCAGCTCCATTTTGATTTCCTTCAAGGTCCTTCACGTGTGTAAATGCAGTAAAGCTTTGGTTTGCGAGCATAGTTCATTCTGGAAACACGCTTGTCGTCCAAAGCACTTGTACATCAAAGTAAATTTCAAGAACCATTGGCTCAGTGGTGGTCATGTGACATTCAGTGCCACGTACTACTCGTAGGGCCACACGTCGCTCCTTTATCAAGTTAAAATTTATTATACATTTTTGCTTGCCTTACAGAACACTCGCAGAACAAGTTACTGGCAATCCAAGGTCTTACTGTATTTAATTGTATTTTTTACTTATTAGTTTTCACTTTCCCTGCACTAAACGGTACGCTCTGTGAAGGCAAGGACTTAATTTCACTCACTACTATCCACCCAGTTCCTAACCCAGTGCTTAACAGAAAGTTGGTCTCTGTATAAATATCATCATGTCGTCTTCCAAAAAGGTCGTACACTCCTACCCTTCCACCAGTAATGCATGAAAGCAGAGGTCACCACATCCTCACCAACACTGAGAATTATACCCTTTTTTGCAAAATAGGAATCTTTGCTAACATGACGGCAAAAATAATATTTCACTGGGGGCGCCTGGGTGGCTCAGTCGGTTAAGCATCTGACTTCGGCTCAGGTCATGATCTCACGGCTGGTGAGTTTGAGCCCTGAGTCAGGCTCTGTGCCGACAGCTCAGAGCCTGGAGCCTGCTTCGGATTCTGTGTCTCCCTCTCTCTCTGCTCCTCCCCTGCTCTCTCTCTCTCTCCCTAAAATAAATACTGAAAAAAATTTTAAGTAATATTTCATTGTTTAAATCTGATTCCTGGTGACGTAGTGACGTCGTGTTTATCAGGTTCCTCGTGTAGTCCATAGTAAAAGACCCATTTCTAACCTGTGGTGATTGTCTTTATTCTTAAAGCTATTCGGGAAAAGAAGGTGTTCTAGCTCCAACTTCTGGACTCTTCTAGAGAAAAAAACCCCAAAAAACGGAACCGTTGTTGCTGAAGGCTGACTTGGTAAGAAAGTGTGCAACTGCCCTCGCGGCCCTCTCACCAGCGTCCCTGTCCTGCCTCCTGTGCACAGCGTGAGGGAGCAAAGCCTGCGTGCCCCTCCCTCCCCACACCCCCCCAGCGCTGAGCGGCAGATTAAATGACTCCATTCAAGAAGGGAGGCTGTACTGGTAAGGTGCAATCATCTCTGACTAAAATCTCTTTTTCAGATATATAATGGTCTAATCAATATTAATAGAGAGGCTTATCTGTTTTCCTCATCTCCGTGTCCTTAAGAGTAGATAAAACGCTTGTAAAATAGGATTCTATTCAGCATATACTGATTGCTTCCAAAACGCATTTTCTCGAGATCTGTCATCAAGTGGGAGTCATTATGGAACCGCTAGGCCCAGCGCCGCCGTTGACAAATTTGGGGAAGATTCTTTGATTATTTTACCCAACATGTGATTTAACGGCTATGGGGCTTCTCTACATTCGAAATGTGTTCGCACCTGTCCCGCAAGGCCATCCTGGAAGGCAGAGGATTTTCGACAAATGGACGTTCAGAGGAGGGAGGGCTCTAGAGCCCAGGTGTAGGGGGAGAGCAGGGGAGACCCCCGGGCATCAGGGGTGGGAAGGGAGCAGACCCCCACAGACACCCGCACGGTGGCCTGTGTCAGAGTCCAGCTCTGAAGGCAGGTGAAGCAGGGAGAGAACAGGGCGGCCCCAGGAGCAGGCCTGGGGGGTCTGCCGTGTACGAGCCCGGGCCGGTCACCAGACCCTGCCTGAGCGCTTTCGCTTGTCCTGAATCCGGGACGAGCCCAGTGCCTTCCAGACCCCAGGTCTAACCTCATCTACTTCTCAGGGGGGTCGGGACAGCAGCGCCCCTTTGGGATGCCTCAATTTTCAGGGCAGCACTACTCGATGAGTACTTTGTAGACTTTGAATCCAGTAGGAATAAAAATAGAGTACGATACAGGCACGGTATGAATAAAAATCGTGGAAGCAAAACAAAGTATTACGGCCGACTTAAAAATCCATGACGAACCAATCCCATGACTAGACAGGCTGTACTTTGACAGCTTATGACATGTGTCATATATAGCATGTAATCCAGCGCAGCCGTTTAAAAGCATCGTGGAGATCTGGACATGTCGACGCAGAAAGACATCCAAGACACGTTGCTGAGTGAAAAAAAGCGAGTTGCAGAATGATTCATACAAGGTGAGCTACGGGAGGAAAGAAGAAAATATTGTGTAATTAACAGGTATTTTATTTCTTAGGGAAAGGACTCCAGACGGATGTAATAAACTGATAACAAGGGTTACTTTCATGGTCCCTGCTCTGGAGCAGGGAAAAGATTTAGGGAGGGTGGGGGAAAGAGGATGTTAGCATTATCTGTAATTTTTTGGGGGGAGGGTACATAGTCCTGCATTTCCTGTGGAACTAAAAATTATTAATAAAAACATCTGGATTGGAGCGCCTGGGTGGCTCAGTCAGTTACGCGCCCGATTTTCGCCCAGGTCACGATCTCGCGGTCCGTGAGTTCGAGCCCCGCGTCGGGCTCTGTGCTGACAGCTCGGAGCCTGGAGCCTGCCTCAGATTCTGTGTCTCCCTCTCTCTCTCTCGGTCCCTCCCCCCACTTACACTCTGTCTCCCTCAAAACATTAAAAATGAACGAAACATTAAAAAAAAAAAAAAAGAAGAAATAAGTAAATAAAAACATCTGGATTACTTGGATTTCCACGTCTTGACCGCTAGCTTACATCAGGCACAAAAAAACCTCCATTCCACATGGATCACAGATCTAAATGTCGGAGGTCTAGTAATAATAAAGCTTTTAGGAGAAACTAGAAAAATACCTTTAGACTCTGAGCTAGGCAAAAAAAAAAAAAAAAAAAAAATTTTTTTTGACTGGACACAAAAGACATCCACTATAAAGGAAAAAGCCAGTAAGTTAGACTACATTGAATTAAGCTACCTTCAAAAAGAGGGTTCCTGCTCACAGTATAATGTCCTTACAGGTCGCTTATCAGTTTCAGGGAAAAAATATCACTGAACCCCACCTGGACCAGGTAGGTGATCAAAATTAGCATCCTTAACGAGGAGCAGAGAGAAACTGTGTGGCCCCGGATGCGAGACCCGGCGACCACTCGCACGGGATGCCAGCCAGCAAAGCAATATTTCCTCTAATCATAAGAAAGTATCAGACAAACAAAATGAGGAACGTTCCATCTGAGAGGGAAGAGGGGGAGGGACTGTATTGTTCAAAATGTCAATGTCATAAAAGACAAAGAAAGGCCATGGAAATGTTCCTGATTGAAAGAAACTGAAAAGACGTGACAGTAAGAACAATGCCTGACTCTAGACAGGATTCTGTACTGGAAGAGGGAAGACGCCACAAAGGGCATTATTAGATCAACTTCAAAAATGGAAATACAGATAGTAAGGTAGATAGAAGTATTATGGCAACGTCAAGCAGACTGAAGTTGGTAGCTGCAGGGTGATCATGGACGGGAATGTTCCTAAGAAACACAGACGGAATCATTTGGGAGTAAAAGGTCATCATGTACACAACTTACTCTCAAGGTTCAGAAAAGCGTTGTGTGTGTGTGTGTGTGTGCGCGCGTGGAGTGGGGCAGCGTGGTGAGAGAGTACACACGATAAAGCAAATAAGAGAGAGCAGGCTAGTTCCCTGATCTCTTCTTATAAGGACACCGATCCTATCAGATCAGGGCCCCCCTCTTAGGACGTCAGTTAATCTTCGTTACTTCCACAGAGGCCCTGTCTCCGAATACAGCCACCCCTGGAAGCCCTAAGGCTTCAACATACGAATTTGGGCGGGACCCAAACGCTCGGTCCAGAACAAGTGTGAACACGGAGAAGCAGGGATCAATGGGACCATCCTGGGAGCTGCTGCCACGGGCACTATTTCCAGAGGCTGAGCACAAGCACGCACGTTGGCCTAGCAGTCCACGCCAGCGGAAGTGTGTGCAGACGGGCGCCAAAGTCTCGTACGAGAATGTTCACAGCAGCGCCGTTCGCAACAGCACGCCTGAAAACAATCCACATGCCCATCAACAGAAGGACGGATAAATAAATCGTGCATAATCATACAAAGGAATGCGAGACATCAATAAGAGCGAACGAGTGACGGCCATAGGCAATAGAAATCAATCTCTAAAGTAGTGCAGAGGGAAGAAAGCCTTTACCCAGATTCACCTACTGCTCGGGGAAATTGTGCCAGACGCAAATGAGTACATATTTATGGTCTCATTTCTGGGAAGTCAGAAAGGTAAGGGCAAATTTAGTTTAGCTAGAAGCCAGATTGGTGCTTACCCTTGGTGGAGGGAGCGGTGAGGCTGGAATAGGGCAAAGGGGACTTCTAGGGGCTGGTGAGGTTCCATTTCCAGACGTGCTGTGTTCACCAAATTGCACATTTATGACTTTGCACGTTTACGCATGCATTCTTTAATTAAGGGTTTACATTAAAAAAGAGATACCTGGATACTTATTAAGTTGGGATTCTAGAATCACGCATGGCCCCTCTAAAATTCCAAATCAGGAGGTAAGGAGTGGGGTGAGTGGGAGGTGAACAGGTCCCAAATCTGCTTTTTAGGGATTTTTTATTCAATTTTAAATTTAATTCAAATTTATTTAAAATAGATTTAAAAAAAAAAAAAACAGTTCACCTATTTCCCCCACCCCCTCCCCCTACCTTTCGCAACCACCACACCAATCTGTCCGCTGTATCCATGGGTTGAGATTTCTGGATTGTTGTTTGTCGTTTATTGCTTTTGGGTTTACACCTGTAAGAGAGCTCGTACGGTATTTGTCTTGCCTGACTTACTGCATTTAGCACAATACCTTCCAGGCTCATCCATATTGTGGAACATAGTAGGTGCTTAATATATGTTTTTTCTTTTTTTTTAATTTTTTTTTTAACGTTTATTTATTTTTGAGACAGAGAGAGACAGAGCATGAACAGGGGAGGGGCAGAGAGAGAGGGAGACACAGAATCCAAAACAGGCTCCAGGCTCTGAGCTGTCAGCACAGAGCCCGATGCGGGGCTCGAACTCACGGACCGCGAGAACTCACGGACTCACTGAAGTCGGACGCTTAACCGACTGCGCCACCCAGGCGCCCCAATACACAAGAATCTTCAAAATCTTCAAAAGAATCTTCAAAATGAAGACCCAAAGAAACCATTAGGTTCCAGAGTGTATATCCTTTTTGTTTTTATCATTTAAAAATTTTTTTAATGTTTATTCATTTTTGAGAGGGGGAGAGAGGGGCAGAGAGAGAAGGAGAAACAGAAACCGAAGCAGGCTCCAGGCTCTGAGCTGTCAGCATGGAGCCTGACGTGGGGCTCGAACTCAAAAACTGTGAGATCATGACCTGAGCCGAAGTTGGATGCTTAACTGACTGAGCCACCCAGGTGCCCCTATGTCCTTTTTATTTTTTGTTATTTTTTAAGTGTTTACTGATTTATTTTTGAGAGAGAGAGAAAACAAGCAGAGGAGGTGCAGACACACACACACACACACACACACACACACACACAGAATCTGAAGGCTCCAGGCTCTGAGCTGTCAGTGCAGAGTCCAACACGGGGCTCAAACCCACGAGCCATGAGATCATGACCTGAGCCAAAGTCGGGCACTTAACCAACGGAGCCACCCAGGCGCCCCAAGTTCATATCCTTTTTAAATAAAGAATGATAAATTGTGGGGACGTGACAAGACGGACATGCTTAGACCAGGGCCAGTAACTGTGGCACAGTGATTAGTGATGGGAGATCAGAGTTACTTTGGGGAGTCTGTCTGCACAGAACCCTCTCGGTGTTGACTCTCAGTTTCTGGTGATGAGAATGTTCTCTTCTTCCTGGTACAAGGAGGGCATCTTTCTCCCGGGAAACGTTGGGACACGCTTTTAGGTAGAGAGGGGAGGTCAGAGAGCCCTTCCTGCATCTGCTGTTTCTCAAGCGCCTCGAGATCAAAATGATTATTAAGCAGGGGCACCTGAGTGGCTCAGTCGGTGAAGCATCTGACTTCCTCTC
This sequence comes from Herpailurus yagouaroundi, assembly GCF_014898765.1. Taxonomy (NCBI): domain Eukaryota; kingdom Metazoa; phylum Chordata; class Mammalia; order Carnivora; family Felidae; genus Herpailurus; species Herpailurus yagouaroundi. Next base: position 11,702,034 of record NW_024412402.1, on the reverse strand, counting down.
AGGTCATGATCTCACGGTCCGTGAGTTCGAGCCCCACGTCAGGCTCTGTGCCGACAGCTCAGAGCCTGGAGCTCGCTTCAGATTCTGTGTCTCCCTCTCTCTCTCTGCCCCTTCCCCTCTTGTGCTCTGTCTCTCAAAAGTAAATAAACGTTTTAAAAATTTTTCAACAAAAAAAAGGTCAAACATAGAGGGGTGCCTGGGTAGCTCCATCAGGTAAGCACCAACTTCGGCTCAGGTCATGATCTTGAGGTTCGTGAGTTTGAGTCCCGCATCGAGTTCTCTGTTGTCAGAGCAGAGCATGCTTTGGATTCCTCGTTTTCTCTCTCTCTCTCTCTCTCTCTCTCTGCCCTTCCCCCTGCTCTCTCTCTCTCTCAAAAATAAATAAAACATTAAAAAATTTAAAAAGGTCAAATATAGAAACAAAGAGTAGAAGTTGGGGCTGGGGAGAAATAGGGAGACGTTGGTAAAAGGATGCAAACTTTCAGCTATACGGTGAGTGAGATGTGAAGATCGAACGTATGGCATGGTGACCATAGTTGAGAGCACTGTGTATCGCATCAGTGAAACTTGCTAAGCGGGTAGAACTGAAATGTTCTCACATTTCAAACAAACAAGAGATGCATTTGCAAAAATTAACTAGATGGGGGGATCCTGGCCCGATGTATACACATATCAAATCACCATGATGTACACTTTAAATATCTTCCAATTTTACTTGTCAGTTACCCCTGGAGAGACTGAGGGGGGCGGGAGAGAGAAGGAAGTCCATGAGAGGAAAGTGACTTGCCCAAGGTCTGTCAGAGAATTCTAACAGACTAGAGAACTGATCTCAAATCTGTCTTCGTGGCCAGAACTCACACCATGGTTGTCAAGCCGAGTGAAAACATTTCAAGCAGCTTCTGTTCTTAGTATATAATTGGCCAGAGAAAGGCTGGACTTGGGGCGCCTGGGTGGCTTAGTCGGTTAAGCGTCCGACTTCGGCTCAGGTCGTGATCTCATGGTCCGTGAGTTCGAGCCCCGTGTCGGGCTCTGTGCTGACAGCTCGGAGCCCGGAGCCTGTTTCAGATTCTGTGTCTCCCTCTCTCTGACCCTCCCCTGTTCATGCTCTGTTTCTCTCTATCTCAAAAATAAATAAACATTTAAAAAAATTTTAAAAGAAAAAGAAAGGCTGGACTTGGTCTGCAGAGCATTAGGGAGACTCGGCCCCCGTCTTGACCGGGCTTCTTTGCCAGGACAGACTTGCCGACGGGGCTGGTGTGATGGGGGTGGGCAGTCACTTGCTCCTGCCTTGGTCCCTTGCCTCAGTGAGCGGTGATTGACAGCGGGATTCTGGGATTCAGGAAGAACAGGGCAGGGCCCCCATCCCCTAGGGGCTTAGTCCAGCATGGTGTATGGACCCCTAACCAGATCATTACAATGGAGCAGCAAAACAAGTCGAGGGTTCTCAACCCAGCCCAGGCAGGGCTTCCTGGAGGAGGTGATGCCCCTGAATGCCTTGCCTCCTCTTGGAGGTCCCCACATCCACCCCTGCTGCCCCACCAACTTGGGGCCTTCTCCCACCCCCCAAGCATTTCTCAAGCACAACCCCTTCCTTTTCTTCTCCTCAACACAACTGACCCAGGTGGCCTTTTCATAAGGAGCTTCACCGGAAGTTAAAGAGCATAAATAAGGGAAATTACCAGCAGTCTGGCTGCGACAGGCCCGGTTTCTGATCCTGGTCCTGCGATGACCGTCAACTGAATCCCAAGTGCCTGCATATCTCACAGAACCCCGTCCATTTATAGCCGTTCCTCACTCTCTATCTTGATGCCCGTCCCTTCTCGAATATCCAACACCAAGAAGTCACGCTCCGGGCAAACGGTGGGTAAGAAATGGGCTTAGCACTCCCTCCTCTCTCCCCTCTCCACAACAGGCTCAGAAGCCCTCCCCTCTCTATCCCATTCTCAAGGGCAACTCGGGGTTCTCCTACAGAGGTATCCCCAGAAAACTTAGCACCCAGGAAGGCAAGGAGAAGGGCTTCCTTCAGAGAACACACAGGGCACGGAATCTGGAGTGGGGACCATAACGGGAGATCACTAAGTCCGTGGGACTGGAGCATCTATCTGGACTCAGCTGGTCAAGTGGCTCAGCTGGTCAAGTGTCTAACTCTTGATTTCGGCTCAGCTCATGATCTTGCAGTTGGTGAGTTCAAGCCCCGACGTGGGCTCTGCACTGACAGCGAAGAAACTGATTGGGATTCTCTCCCTCCCTCTCTCTCCGCCCTTTCCCCCTTTGCAAAATAAATAAATAAACTTTTAAAAATTAAAAAAAAAAAATAAGTCCATAGGACTAGCCTCTCCTTCTCTATGCCCGTCTGCAATCCCCCCCCACACACACCCCGTTGATCCCTATTAACCCCCACCATGATCTTTAAATTAAGGATGTAGGAATAGTCTCACAGGGGTGCGATAACATGCCTACGGAGAGGAAATGAGGAGATATTGATTGAGATCCACCGGGTATACAGTACATAGAATAATGCCCCCCAAGTGTCTCCCTCCTCTTCCCCGTGAATATACTCCCTTCCATGGCAAAAGAGACTCTGCAGAGATGATTAGGCTAAGGATCTTGAGATGGAGAGATTATCCTGGATTACCTGGGTGGGCCCAACACGATCACAAGGGTCCCTGTTAGTAAAAGAGGGGGCCAGGAGAGTTGGACTCAGAGGGACAGAGCACAAGGGAGACTTCACTGGCCACTTCCGGCTTTGAAGATGGGGAGTAGGAGCCACGAAGCCAAGGAAATGGAGAACAGCCCCTCTCCTGAGCCTCCAGAGACGAATGCAGTCCCACCGACACCTTGATTTTAGCCCCGTGAGACCCCAGTCGGGCTTCTGCCCCCAAGAACTGTGGGATGATGATAAGTGTGTGTTGTATGTCACCGAATTTGAAAGTTACCTACCTACCTGCAACACCTCCCGAGGGATTGGTTGAGGGCGCTGAGGCTCAGATTGTCCGATGACCTGCTCCAGGCCACCCAGCTGCTCTTAAGCGTGGGTTTCTTTTTTTTTTTATTTTTTTTAACGTTTATTTATTTTTGAGACAGAGAGACAGAGCATGAACAGGGGAGGGTCACAGAGAGAGGGAGACACAGAATCTGAAACAGGCTCCAGGCTCTGAGCGGTCAGCACAGAGCCCGACGCGGGGCTTGAACCCACGGACCGTGAGATCGTGACCTGAGCCGAAGTCGGACGCTTAACCGACCAAGCCACCCAGGCGCCCCAAGCGTGGGTTTCTTAACAGCAGAGCCTGAGGCAGGGGTTCGGGATTCATGATTTCTTGAGGGAGTCCCCTTCAGCCAAAACACGTAAAAAAGTAAGAGAAGCAGCAGAGGGAAGGGCATGAGGGTCTCAGGGCAAGTCACTGCATGGGTCACCCTGGAACATAAATCAGCCAAGAATATTACCTCCACTCCTGGCAAGGCGCTCAGCCCACTGTTCCCTGCGTCAGCCCGTCATTGGCTGGCTGGTGGGTGCCCTGAGGAGCCGCTAGAGGTAACCCACTGCCCAGAGGGCAGATCTCTGCAGAAGGGGCAGCTATGAGCCGTCAGCAGCCCACGCTCACGCAGCCAGGGATGGGTAAGTCACAGCAGCATCCCCACAGGTGTGGCCCCGGCCCCGTCTCCGACAGATGTGAGAGCCCACAGCCCCGGGCATGTATGGACCGGCCAGAGAGCACTGCGCACCGAGGCACGGAAAGGGGGCAGCTGGAGCTGGAGACAGGTGTCCGGGCCGGTGAGGCGGCGGGCCAGAGGCTGGGGGTCCCCACGGTGCCCAGGCAGCAGCACCCCATCCTCCCCCACCCCAGACCAGAGCCTTGCAGGTTCCTGATTCTCCAAGGAAATTGGATGTTGATGGTGTTCACAGCCCCCTCTCCCCTTCTCCTTGCCCTCCCCTCTTTCTTTCTGAGCCCTGCCCCTGAAGCTATTAATATCCAACTTGAACTAAACTGTGATTGTATTTCAACTTTCCTTTTTTTTTTTTTTTTTTTTTTTTGCCACAAGCAGGTTGTTTCTTCAGGGTGGTGAGCAGAGCTGGGATCTTGCGTCTTTCCAGCCCACGGTCTGAGGGCTGATCATACAGAACTGACCCGCCTATACCAGGTCCGGGAGGAAGATGAGCGTTTCGTTTTCTGCCTGTTTTATGTGGTGGCAGCTTCTGTGCCCGTCAGGAAACTCTGAACACATTTCATGGCCGGCTAATGGAGCAGAAATGTGCTCTCTAGTGAGGCCGCGGCCAGGCCACGGGGAGCTTGGGGAGAGGCTCTGCCCATGGGCCACCGGCTGCTGTCCGGACAGGATGGAGGAGGGAGGGTGGCAGGGAGAGGGCCAGAAGCCTGCCCAGAGGACACGCAAGGCGGCACCTGCCGTTCACAGAGGGGTCTGCCGTCTCCGGTATCTTATCAGCCCCTTGATGATGCTGGAAAGAGTGCTGTGGGGCACCCCAGTCCACAAGCGGGGAAGCCCATGCCCAGACTGACCTCACACCGTGCCCACGGATTACCAGAAAGGTCAGGGATGGAGCTCAGGTGTCCTGACCCACAGCCTGCCCTCCAGCCTGGGCTCCAGCTCTTGCCGCCAGGGCGAGAATAAGATGGGGCTCCCCCAGGCCAAGCCCCTGCTCCCTGAGCTTTCCTCCCTTCCCAACCAGCAGCCAAGCGAGCTATGTGTTTCCCACCAGGCCTCTTGGGCCCAGAACCCTGCCTCCTCTTGCCCACGCCAGAGGGCAGGTGGAGACCAGGGCTGAGTTTAAACCCCCAGAGCCAAAGGTCATACAGTCCCTCTTCCAGCCCAGGAACACAGCCCCACCAGGACCCCCAGACAGTCATGCTGGGGACCACTTTGTCCCAGAGGCAGGAAGTTCATCAGTGGTTGGTTTGCCTGGGACAAAAACAAAACAAAACAAAAAAACCCTGGAAGATGGAACACCCAGAGAGTTCCTGGGCTTGGCTGCCGGCATCTGCATTGCATTGCCAAGGGAAGAAGTAAGCTGGGGGTTGACCTGCCTGGGGGGAAAGCTGGCCGCTTACTTCCTAGAAGTAGCTGCTTTTGTCGACCCCCTGCTACATGCCATGCAGTGTGCAAAGAGCTCTACGTGAGCCATCTTGAGGAACCTGCACACTGGCCCTGTGACACAGAGCCAAATATCCCTATTGTATAGACAAGAGAAAGTCCTCACGTGAGAACGCCCCTGCAGTCTCCTTGCCTCCACTTAACTCCCAGAGACCATCACAGCAGAGAGGAGGAGCCTCCATTCACCAAAGGGGAAGTGAGGCTCAGAGAGCTTAGGCAACTTGCCGGAGGTCTCCTAGCATTGACAAGCGCCGGTCGGTGCCAGACTTGTCCCCAAGGTCCCGCTTGCTCGTTTCCACCATGGCTTCCGTAGCAGGGGGCAGGGGCAAGGGGAGGGGGCTTCTACGTCCAGGATGGAATCTACACACTGGACAATGAACGGGGGAGCTCGAGGTCCCTCCCCACACACCCAGGCCACAGAGGGCAGCCACGGACAGATGACAGACACTTTGCCCTGGGAGGAGAAAGCCTCACTGCAGCCCTGCTCTGGATACTGCCCTCCAGAGTCTGTGCTGGGGACACATGCATCCCTTTGGTGGGCATTTATTAAGTACCTGTTGCCGGTCATATACTTGGCCAGCAATCTGCAGAGCCCAGCTGAAGTTCCCCAGCTCGGCTCCCCCGGCCTGGTACTCTTTACCCCCCCACTACACGCTCCCTCTGTTTTGCAGTCCCCCAGATATGCACGCGTGTACGCATGCAAATGCACACATGTGCACACACACACACACACACACACACACTCCCCTAACCAGCCACCCGTAAATTAGGTCAGGCCCTCGAGCCAAAGTGAGGATGAACAGAACGGATGGAGGGATGCAGCGGCTCAGCAGACCAAATCTTGGGAGAAGGGGATGGAGGGGAGAGATGGAGAGGGGACAGGGTGGGCGTGGCTGCCTGGGTAGACGGGACAGTTTCAGGAAGCGGCCAGTGCGGTGCGCACTGGAGGGGCCCTGGGTGCGAATGTGACGTTGGAACAGGCAGACTCGGGCAGCCCTCGGCAGTTTAAGTGCAATGCAGGGAGGTGGATGGGTTGGGAGTCAGCCCCCTCATAATGCGGGGCCCTGGGGGAAGGTTTACAGACCTGCTCTGAGCCTCCATTTCAACATCTGCAAAATAGGGACGTGGCACTGGGATGATCGTGGGGATGACGTGAGCTGGAGTGTGGGGCATGGAAGGACTTCAGAGGTATGAATCACCTGCAGGGCGGCTGGGTCTGCCTCTGCTCCCGCCCTTACCCATAACAGCAAACACAAGGTCAAAGGGCACTCTGCGCCTGGCACCGTTCTAGGGCTCCCCGTGAATTCCATCCTGGCGTTCTCATGCCCACCCTAGGAGGTGATGCTCTGGCCATCACCCCCAGTTCTGAGCAGGGAATGGAAGCACGGTGCTTGCCCCAGATCAGGGCAGAGCCAGGCTTAGAAGGCTCCGGACCCTGTGCTCCTTCCCTCCGCCCCACCACAGACTCTGCCGCTCCCGCTGGCTGCCCGGTCTCAGCAGCAAGACTCAGCTTTGTGCCCCGAGGAGCACCTTGGGCGGCCAGGCAGCAGGGCAGGGATTTGGTTTCGCTGTGGGGGAAGAAGCCCCGAAAGACCTCCTTGACTAGAAGCGTCTCCTCGGCTGGCTTACCCCGAGACCTTTAAAGCGAACGGAGGCATCATCTTCAGAAGACCCCGGTTGAAATACACGTCGATACGTGGGAGGGCTCTGCTATGGTCTGTTTAGCAGAGGCCGGGTTGGTTGGTTAGAGGACTGGCTTTGATTTTAGAGAGGCACACAGAGGTGAAGAGGATCATGGTCTGGAAAAAAAGCACAGAACCACACAGGGACGGATGAGGGCAGTCCGCAGGGGAGGGACAGAGCGGGGGGGTGGGGTGCACAGTCTGGGCACAGGAGACTGACGCCAGGTAGAAGATTCACACTGTTTTTCATACGTTTTTCAAGGAAGTGACATACAGATCAAAGAGGAGGGAGTGGCTCTCAAATGGAGCTAGAGGAGAGGAGGCAAAGCCCTTTTTACTCAACCTCCATTACCCACCCCCATCGCGGCGCCTCCACGGCAATCTCCACAGGCCCGGGGTCCCCCAGGAACCCAGTTTGCAAACCACTAATCTCCCCGCAAACAGCAGTGGCCTTGGAGTCAGTTCAGGGATCTCCTCTGTAAAGTCTCAGAGGTCTCTCCTGGCTGTGACATTCTAGGTGATTTGGGGAGAGGAATAAAGGGGGCCGGCCAGGGACAGTATTGCTGACCATAGACCCTCCCTGGTTTAGCCAGGCTTTGGGGTCACATTTCCTTTTCCCAGAGCCCTGACCCTGAGCACAGACCTCCGTGGACCCCTGGGACTGGTACGCAGGAACCGGTGACAGATGACAAAAGATGAGGTGTGGGGTCCCGTCCCTGACCCCCCAACTGCTCACAAGGTCCACCCACATGCATCCGATGCTTGCATTCCTGTACTGTGTCCCCGCCAGGAAACGGCCGGCTTTGGCCGATTGATATCACGGGGTGTGGAGTCAGCAGCGTCGGCCTGAGCCCCGTCCTGCCCCTTCCTGGCTGAGCCTTCCTGGGCCATTAGGAAGCATTATTGCATTTTCTCCCCTCAGAAACCTCACAGGGCCGGGAGGGCAGAGACGATTATCCTCCTTGTATAGCTGAGTGAAGTGGGGCTCAATGAGATGAAGTGACGCTTCCAAGGTCACACAGCTAAACCCTGGCAGAGCCATAAACTAGGACCGAGTCCTTTCCCCCGTGAGCCTCCCGTGGGGCTCAGATGTTACACCTGCAAGGCTCTCGACGCCGGGTAGAGGGTGGGGGGCGGGTGGGCAAGTGGGAGATGCCCAGACCTCCTCCCTGGAGGGCAGTGGGGTGCACAGGCCCTAGGATGACCACAGAGGCAGTGGAGCAGGGCACCAGGGGCTGGAGGGGGACGGCAAAGGCCTCAACTCACCCTCGACACTCATCACGGCACTGGGCGCTCAGGAGAGCGAGGCGTGGTGCCTCGGAAGCAAGTGGACGAAAGCTATGACGGCAGGTGAGCTTCCGGGACTCAGACGCCTCCCTCAAGGCAAGGCCGGGAAAAGAGCCCTGGGCTCCCAGATAAAAGGTTCTGGCCCATGGGGTGGAGGAAGACCTGGGACCCCACGCAGAAGGGAACTCAGACGTGGAAGGAAAGGCCATTCTGGAGTCTGTGCGGGAGCCTCAGATCCAGGGTCCCGCAGGAGGCCTGAAAGGAGAAGGGGACAGGGTGAGGATAATAAGCTGGCACATCCCAGGGGTGGGGGCACGCAGCGGACGGGCTGCAAAGCAGCAGATGACCGTGTCATCCCCCCACCCGAGCCTGCACCTTTGTCCCAAATCCCTTCCCCTGGCCAGGGCGGTCCACGAGGCCCCCGCCTCCGGGCCCCCAACTGCAGCCGGGGTGGCTCCGGTGAGGCTGCCCGACCCTCCTCCTCTCCCACTGATTCAATTATTCATCTAGCGAGTTCTCAGCGTTGGAGTTCATCTCTCCCCCTTCTCAGCAACGCCCAACGTCCCCCCCACCCCACGCACACCAAGTTCGGTGGGGGGAAAAGCGCTGGCGGTTCCGTGTGGTGTTGATTAGAGTATTGATCCTGGCTCCAGCCCGCTGTTGCAGCCCCAGCATCCATCAATGCCAGGCAGGGCGGGCGGCAGACTGGCCTCGGGCCGGGCCAGACCGGAGCGCGCCAGGAGCTGCTCTCTGGCTGGAGCGAGGCCGGGTGTGCTGGGCGCTGCGAGGCGGGGCTGGGTGCTGGCCACCTGTGACCCCCATCACCTCCCTCCTCTCCCGGCCCCTTTGCTCTGTGGCCCTTGACTATTCATGGCTGCTTTTATCTGGTCATTCTGGTTGACAGCAGGTCCCCCTCGTTTAGGGAACCCCTCCAGTAAACTGCTCCTCTGCAAAGTCCTCCGGTGAGGTTCGGATGACACTCCACTTCCCCCCCCCCCCCCCCGCCGCGCGTGCAGAAACTGAGGCTCACAGAGGTGAGGCGAGGTCGGGCCACTTGGGCAGGGGAGGGGCCAGACCTGAATGTCACTTTTCTGCCAGGCCACACCGCCCCCCCCCCCCCCCCCCAGCAAAAGGAACAGAGACGCTAATTGAGCCGCTATGTGCCAGGGACACATTCCCTCGCTGACAACTCATATTTATCTTGTGATGCAGAGGTTCATTATCCTCATTTTACAGATGACGACACTTAAGTCACTTGTCTCCCGGTGGCACAGCTAGGAAGTGGCAGCACCGGATTCAGACCCTTGTCTGTGAAACTCCGGACCCCAGCTCTTTCTGTGCGTCTGGCAAGTCCCCGTTGAGAAGTGGTTTCACCCCCGTGTTCTCGTCGTCCCTTTACGCTCACTACAAGCGAATTGGTGCTATTATCCCCTATTTCTCAATCAGGGGGTCACAGGGGAAACTGAGGCGTGGTGTGGGGACGCGGCTGGAGAGGGCAGAACCCGGACTCCAGGCTAGGTCTGCTGACTGCCGCTTCTCTCATGCCAAGTCCACCCCCCGTGTGACCTCTCCGGGGCTGGACTGCCACAGAAACCCAACTTGCTCCTTTTCAAGGAAGCCTTCTTAGACTTGCTGCGGGGCGACCGCTCCCTCTCTCTCCACGGCTCCAGGTTCTCTCCAGAAAGGAATGAATGTGCTCAGTGTCACGGCCAGCCTTCCAGAACTCCCCTGCCCCTTCCCTCCACCGGGCCTCCTCTCTTCCCTTCTACCTGTGACCCCTGCTCAGGCACACTACCTCCAGGGAGCCCAAGCCCACCTGACCCCCATCACCCACCACTCGGCCTCAGAGGCCGGGCTTCTGATCTCACCACTGAGCGCAGCGGCCTGGGCAAGTCGTTTCTACCCTCGGTTTCTCACCTATGCACCTCGTTGGAACCACCCAGAAGCTCTGTAGACTATTAAAATGCCAGGCTCCCGCTCCTGAGATTCCGATTCAGTGGCGCTGGGGTGAGGCCTGGTCATCTGCATTGTGGAAAGCACGCAGGTTTTCATTCAACCAATATTTATTGGATGTCTGTCCAACTGGGAAGCCCAGCATGGACAGGAGCCACGGCACGCTGGGTGGCCTCGGGGGTTGCCGAAGCTCTGCTCTCTGTGTGCACAGGGCATCACCCCGCTTGTGCAGTGTGGGGTGGAGAGAGGGTGGTGAGTGTGACATGGAAGGAGCTGGATGTGTGAGGAGCAGGGGAGCGTCACCTGCTATGTTCTGTGTGCTGCAGCGGTCAGGAACCACCAGGCTGGATGGCTTCTGGGGTCCCTGCCACGCGGAGGACCCGCGGTTCGCCTGTGCCTTTCACGTGCCCCTCGCACCGGCCTTTTGTCTGTTTCCTGGCATCCCCGACCCTCGTGCTCCTCTACATGGCTGGACCACCCCCTGCCCCTGGGAGAGGGCCCTGCATGGCGGGTGTGGCCCAGGAGACCTTGGGCCGGTTGACCCCTGGGTCCCAGGCTCCCACCTGCTCCCTGCCTCGCGTTGAGCTCTAGTTGCGGAAGGCGGGAAGGAAAGCGGGTTGGTGGCCGTCCCCGCACCAGCCTTGAGTTAGCACTGGTGGCAGTGCTGGGGCTGGAAAGCTGCTATGACTATAAATGGATCCATTGTGCACTGAGCTGCTGATCGAGAAGACAGAAAGCCACATCACCCATTGGGACCCAGAGTCTCTCCCTTGGGCTACCGGGGTGGGTGGAGAGAGAAGGAGGGAGACAGAGGGAGGGAGGGAGACAGAGAGAGAGAGGGAAAGAGAGAGAGAGAGTAAGAGAAAGAGCTGCTCCTGCCTTACCTGGAGTCTTTGCAGCGCCCCAGGGAGGGAAGGTGGGACCCCAGGCTCAGTCTCAGCCTCTGCTTCCGGGCAGCCCTGGGCTTTCTTGTCCTTTCTCCGGAACCAGCAGGCAGCTCAACCTGGAACAGAAGAGCTAAAGCAGCAGATACTTTAGAAATGTATTTCCATCTCGTTTATAACTCTGTAGTTTGACATGGTCTGGGAGCAAAGGACAGACCCCTCGCCTTCATGCAGCTGGCTCGGGGGCACGCGTTTTCTTTTCTCCAGCGCTGCGAGCACAGGAGGCTGGGAGGGTGCCGGCGTCCAAAGCCCTGGGGAGGGAAGCCTAGCCTGGGTGGCTCCTTTGGAAGCTTCGCCCAGGTGTAGTTCTGTGATGAGAACATGGAGAATCGGGTCCTGCCAGCTCCACGTCGAGCCCAGGCACTCCGAGCCTTCCCTTCCCGGCCCGGGGCTGTCAGGTGCCGGAATGGCCGTGGGAGAAGCGGGCCACACGGACGCCAGTGCCCAGCTGACGCTGTGCCAGACTCTGTGCCCAAGCTTCACCTTCCCCTTGGGGTCTCCGGCTGACCCATACTCAGGCTGCAGGCCAGGCCTGCTGCCTGTCACTGCGGCCCATCTGACCCTGCCCGTAGGTCCCGATGGCTCAATCACATAGGGGCCCAAGGGTGCAGGGAGAGCCGGGGAAGACTCACCGCCCGAGTCACAGGAGTTGGACTCCCACGGCATGGTGTGGCTCATTGCCAAAGTGGGGACCACCACAAAGCTCCCCCCCTCTGGTCCCCTCTGCCTCCACTTGAGCTACAGTCACGAACTTTCGACCCAGGCTTGAATCCGAACCCAGGTTCCTCCTAACTGCGTGATCTGAGAAAGCTGTTATCCCCATAGCGCTTGGTACTTCCTCCCGAGCGATGGGAGGACAATACCTGGTCGTACCGGCGTGATGGGATCGAAACCCCAAGCCCGGGCCTGAGTACGTGGTTCACGCTCAGTTTCTGATGGCCTTTGCTGTTCTCCACGAGGCGCGTGCCATCTTCAACCCCCGCTGTCCAGGAACCCTTCCCAGACCCCCAGGATCCTGCTGATCTTTACAAGTTGTCCCTGGTGCCTGGGGAGCACTTCCCTGTTCAAGGGAGGGCTTCCTGCTTCCACCTGTCCGGGGACCCTCCTCTTCTCGGGACGATTCACAACCACAGTGTCCTCCTGCTTTTAGGGCAAACGCTGCCCGCCCTCCCAGGCAGCCTTATCCCAACGACCACCTGCCCAAGGACCCCAGCGGTTAGCCAGGGTCTGCTCCCACCCTGCACTCAGTGGAGGCTGACACATACACCAATGGGGGGGATTTCTTTTTAAGTTTTTATTTATTTCTTTTGGGGGGGGGTGGCGAGGATGAAGCGAAAGCGATCCGGTACCTGCTACCTCCCTGACTGCGAGAGTCCTCCCCTCCAAGTGGAGCACGACCATTACAGTCACTAAGCACCTCACAGAGTTCTCCAAAGGACCAGGTGAGATAACCCTGGCAAGAGCTTTTGTAAGACCATTCCCGCTCTTGCCGGCGGGCCTGCGGGGCCCCACCCTTCAGGGCGAGTAAGGAGATCATTTGACAGATGAAGAGACTCCGGTTCAGAGAGGTTAAGTCCCCTCCCCATACTGGCCAACCCCTCGCTTTGTGAGAGACAGAAACCCAAGTCAAACTGGCTTCAGCAAGCAAGAGAAAAAAGGAACCGGCTCTTGGAAGTGAACTGTGCGGGAGGAGGTATGGTTTCAGTGTTTCAGGTGTGGCTGTATCCAGGCACTCTACTGAGGTTACTGAGTACATGGGTTCTCCATCACTGCACTCTGCTCTCCTGTGTGGCTTTATTCTCCAGAAGAGTCTCCCCGAGCACAGACGAAGCATCTTTGGGTATACTTCTATCAGCTTGGCCATGCCAGGGGAAAGAGAACCCTTTCCAGAATTTCCAACAAACGTCCTAAGGCTGACTTCCCCATCTCTGGACCAATCCCTGTGGCCAGGGTGATCTGAGCTCTTCAGAGACACAGCTGAGAAAAGACTGGGAAAAGGAAAAACCCAGAAAGCTGACTACCCGAAGCAAAGAAGGTGGTGGGGCCTCCAGAAACAGCAAGATCAAGCAGCCCTCCCAGGGACCAATCTGATGGTCCAACTTCCAAACTCTTTTTATTGTGTTGTTGTTGTTGTTGTTGTTAGTGCATATTGCTGGGTGGTTTTTTTTTTTTTAATGTTTATTTATTCTTTATTTAGAGAGAGCACGAGCAAGGGAGGGGCAGAGAGATAGGGAGAGAGAGAATCCCAAGCAGGCTTAGCAAGGTCAGCACACAGAACCCAATGCAGGCCTTGAACCCACGAAACCGTGAGATCATGACCTGAGCCAAAACCAAGAGTCAGACGCTTAACCGTCTGAGCCACGCTGGCGCCCGATTGCTGGGGTTTTTAATGCTGTATCCTACGCCAGGGAGTTGATGAGAAGCCACACAGGGCACGGGGAGGTGGGTAGCTAGAAAGGCGGGGCTGGCTGTGAAGGGTCTTGAGTCCTCAGCCAAGGAGTCTGGGGTTTGGGGCAGGGTCCCAACACTTCACCTCAGGCTGGTGGCCACAGGATCAGCATGGAGCCCCCAGGAGTTCGAGGGCTGACCTACTCAGACACATGCCTGGATGAGTCTCGGGCGGCAGCCGGCAGGCCTGGAGGTAGACAGCCACACTCACTAGAGGGGTCTAGCGGGAAGCTCAAGGCCCAGAGAAGCCAAGGCCAGCGTGCATGCCTCCTGCCCATTTCCCCTCATTTGCTCACTCTCTTTTCAGAGCCCTGATACATTTGAAGCACCAATGTCACTCTGACTTCTTTCTTTTCCTGCCTAGAGGCCTCCTTCCCCTCCTCATGAAGGCATGGAGCTGTGTGTGAGCCATGTGTGTGCCCGCGCATGAGCATACGCACACGTGTGTGCACAACAGCACGTCGCAAAGGAGCCCCTCCTCTCTGGGGTGGTGACACCCATCTGGGGACAGCAGGGCAGAGGGCGTTTGAGGCTCCTCTGCCTCTCTCCAGCCCGGCCTGCTCTTTCTGTATTTACCAGCCCTCTGAGCGAGGGCATCCAAAGAAAGGATGGGGAATGGGATTTCAGGAGAAAGCAGGTCAAGTGCAGAACTAGGAGCAAGAAACAAGGGGGGTAGGGATGCTGAGAAGCAGAGAGAGGGGGGCGAGGCTGACAGGCAGGGTCAGAGGCGCAAACATGTGCTTCCCTGGTGGCGGGGCAGGGGCCCAAGGGAGAGGACGCAGGAAACAGTCGGGTCTGGGACCCAGGAGGAGCAGGGCCGTGTGGCTGTCGGCGACGAGCATGTCCTGGCCTGGACTGGGGGACAGAGGGCCCCCCAGCCTCTCTGGCACTGCCTTCCCCTGCCCACACTCCTCCTTCCCCAGAGGGCCGAGTTCCAGTACACAAAGCATAAATGGACATGACAGGTCCCTGCCCCTCTGGACTCCCTGTCTCGTTCCCGGCTATACGCATCTGCACCCCTGCCAGCCTCCACAGCACCTTCCTCCACAGGGGTCAGCATGCCGGGCTCCTCTTAGGACCCTTCCAGCCCACCCCACATCACAGCCATATCCATCACCAGAAGCTGGGTGCCAGCATCAGAGCAAGGATGGGTGCTCTGCAGCCTTTCCAGTCCCGCTCCACCCAGGGCCCAGCATAAGAAGCCTGAAAACCTTGCTGCCCTATGAAGACCAGGAACCCCTCCCCCTCATGGGGTGCAAGGGGCACATTGCAGGTGTGAATGAACCCGCTGCAGGGAGTCTCAGTTCCAGTCTGGTGACCCTGGAGAAGAAGGAGCTGGACCAACACGGAGACTTGACTGGGGTTTCCGGGAGACTGCCCACCTCAGAGATGCTGCTTCCCAGTTACCACCTGTGGTCCCCAGATCATCAGCTGCCCGCTCTTCCAGAGACGCCCGATCTGATGGGGCACAGGAGGCTCGCATGAATTAGGACCCCAGCACTTCTCGCTTTCCTGCCTGCACCCGCCAACCTCTGGGACCACAGTCAGCGTGCTGGGTGGTGGGGGCAGTGTGTGTGTGGGGGGGGGGGGGGGGGTGGGATCATCATTATTACAAGCCAAGGAAGGGAAGTTCCCAGACCAGAAGCCAGGGGAAAAAAATAAAATAAAATAGACGCACAGGCATCTGCGTCCCCCAGAGAGGGAGGAATCTTACATCCAGCCCCGCTCTGTTCTGTGACTCACCATTCAGGATGGGATGTCATCCCCGCTCCACCGCCATCTCCTCCTTTCTAGAAACCGATGCTTCATGAATCTTGCATCAGGTTCAGAAGCGGGAGACGTACGGCAGACACCGCAAGCCTCCTTTCACGTTGTGCGGGGGCGGGGGGAGGGGCGTGTACACACGCCAAGTTGCACACGCTCCTGTGCGCGCCGACCCCGGCACCTTAACCCTCGTGCACAGCCACACCCCGTGCATCCGTGCAGAGCTCCGTCAGAATTGCAGAAAAGCCTCTCACAGAGCCACACACACACGTCCCCACACCCTACCTGGCACACGGGTAACAGACCAGCACGCGGTCGCAGGCGCGGAGCACAGACTCGCAGGCGGCAGCCAAGGGCTCCTGGGCTGAGCTTCCTCATCTTGTGCAGAGCACATCCACACGGGCACACCCACATTCCGACATCCACCCCACCCCGAACACGCTGCAGACATTCCCGTCCCCGTGACTCACCACTCCACGTTTGGGACGCACGCGGGAATCGCTCCCTCTGCCTTTTCCCTCTCTTCATTTAGAAACCCTGAAAAACCGCGTGTATGTTTCACAGCTTCCAAAGCACTCGTGTGGATTATCTTATTTATTCCTCACCGCAGCCCCCAGAAGTGGCATTCTTACTCCTACCATTTGTTGCGAGAGCGCAAGGAGCTGGGACCTTCCCCGGGTCACGTGGGTTGTGTGTGGCCCAGATGGGCCAGGATCCCAGTCTGTCTGAATCCAAACATCCTGCTTCCCTTCATAGACTTGTCACTGGGCCTCCGGGGCACCCTTGAGCAAACTAGGGAAAGGTGCCCCCTCCAGGCAGACATGACCCTGTAGCAGGGTGCCTCGTTCGGTGTAGGTTCAAGGTCAGACCCCACTCCCCCCAGGCCTGGGCGCCTGTGTGCTGATGGGCAGCCGGACAACCACACGGGGCAGCCCTGCTCCGCCCACCCACCCCGAGAGGCCCCCCTCTTCAACATAGCCCTCTTTTTCCCCCTGTGTGCCAGGCAAGGCAGGGACCCCTCCCCAAACCACCTGTGAGGCATGGGCTCTCATTTGACTTTGACCCCAAACCACTAAGCATCCCCCAGGATGCTTAGGAAGCCCCTCTTGCTGGGGCCGTGGAGGAAGTTTCCACAGACGGCCCAAAGACCCGGGGGCCTCCGCCACCCACATCGGCCTGGCTCCCCACTCCCCTCTCCACACAGTGCCAACGTCGGCACACCGAGGCCACCTCACCCTTTCAAAGCCTCCCTGGCCTCAACTCCCTCCCTCTTTCTGGGAGCTTTCTGGGGCTCTTGCATGCTGTTTGGTAAATAAATCGAGGGCAGCGGGAATAATATACCTGTCAAACAGCAGCCAGCTTCCAATTTCCGCTGTCAGCCCTGCCCGGCCGCGCCACGCGGAGCCTACTGACACGCTGCCACAAGCAATACATTTCCCCAGGTCCCCGCAGGTGGGGGGCAGGCTGTTACCAGGGGACTCCCCACCAGTCAGCACAGGCTGCAGGGCAGACCTGAAGAAGAACTTTCCCATGCAAGGCCGGATAGGAGAGGGGCTGAGATAAGGTTGGGCTGCCTGGGAGGGCAGGGAAGGCAGAGGCAGGAGGGGTATTAGAAGGTCCCTTCAGGCGCCTCTCCACGGAAGGGGGTCAGGAAGGGCCATCGCACCCCGTCACTACAGGAGCATCTCCCCCAGCATGGCTCCTTTCTGATATCAGGCAGGCTAAGGTCCTAGGACTTGGGGGATTGATAGGATCCTGGAGGAGGGCAGGGAAGGGGTCATTGATTCCAGCCCTCTGCCCCTGGCCGTGCTGCCCTCTCGTCATTGCAGGTGTCAAGAGGTTAGGCAGTCTTCCTTCCAGAGAAAGCGGCACCCCCAGTTCAGCCACGACAGGCATTTCGGTTAGGAAGTCCTTTATCCGGCCTGACTTTGCCACCATAGCCTCAAACTACTGCTCTGATCCTGAGGAGCACATCAGCGAAGGCTTCACCTTCCAGGGCCTCCCACCAACTCATACACCTCCCACCAGCTCCCAGCTTTCTCCTCCTCAGACAGGAGCTCTGTCTGCCCTCCTGGACCTTCACAGCCTCCGAGGGCCACTGTAGCCAGCCCTCCCCAAGCCCTCGGGGTCCCCTCACGGCGGCTCAGCGGCGGGGCCCTGGTGGACACAGCCCTCCCTGCGTGTTCTCAGGGCACCTGGAACTCGTACACACTCATTGCCTTGCAGGTTCCAAGCAAGGTGTCTCCCCCACTGCCCGTTCCCTCATGTCAGGTCAATTCAGGTCAAAGATGCCCTGGCAATTCGACTGCAGGCTGGAGGCCGGGGCTGGGAGGAGGAAGCCGAGAGGCCCCAGCAGGGAACGTCCTGAAAATTGCTCATCCCTCTGGGTCTAGCACCGTAAATTTGGGGCCTGGACCCTCACGGCTGAAAGGTCAGGTAGTCTACAGGATTTAATATAGACGACCGAATGCACACGGCACTTCTCTTCCTGGAGCATTTTGTTGTTAACCTGAAGATGAGAGAACCTTTTCGGAGCCGCAGAGCCTGACCCCCACTGCCCCCCCCCCCCCAGAGGGCAAGCCGCTAAGCAGCGTCCCAGACCCAAAACACTGCTGCCCTCTCCCTACGGCCTCTCGTCCACCGACTTCAAATCAGGCCAAGCCTTTCCTCAGTTTCCCTGCAAGCACCGGGCATGCGTGTGTACCCCAGGGAAGTTCTCCCTCCAAATCCCATGCCCTTGGCCTAGACCATCAGGGACGGAAGGCCTTGGAGAGCCTCCAATCTGACTCCTCATCTTTACAGAGGAGGAAACTGAGGCCACGGAGGGTACGGGACCTGCTGAGCAAGTGAAGGGATCTCAGGCAAAGAAAGCACTTATCTTTTCTGAACCTCAGGTTCCTTATCTGCAAAATGAGGAAAGAATATGTATGTCGTAGAGCTAACAGAAGGTACACTCCGTGGGGACGAGGATGTTTCCTTTTCTGTTCCTACGGTACTCCCAGTGCCAGGAAGGAGAGAGTAGGGTTTTTTTTTAAATTGAAATATATTTGACATACAACATTAGATAGATTTAAGTTGTACAGCACGTTAATTTGATACAGTTATATATTGTAATATGATTGCCATTGTAGTGATAATTAGCACTCCCATGGTAGTACATGATTATCATTTTAGAGTAGGTATTTTTGATAGTAAGGGTATCTTTGAAGTGAAAGAATGTAGGTAATTAGTACGTGCCCATTAAACGCTAGCCCCGTTACCCATGATCATGGCCAAGGCAACAGGAGACCCAGGTCTCCCAACTCCTGGTGCCAGCCACTGCGTGGCTTCTCTCCCCCTGCCCACCTCTCAGCCCCGCACCCCAGCCCCCCCAACTTCCCTTGAAGAACTGGCCCCAGGGCAGGAGAAAGGGGGTCTCTTCATGGAGGGAAGGGCAGGCCTGAGCCAAGCCACCCCACCCCCACCCCCGGCTTGTCACCACCCCACGAAAAGCAGAGACGGAACAGCAGCGGTATCACGCACATTTGTTTCCACGTTGTGCAGAGGAACCAAAATAAACACAAACAAATTTGGCAACACAAGCTCCGGGTGGGCCAGGCCCCTTCCACCCTCCCTGCTGAGCCGCTGCTGTTTGCTCTCGGTTATGAAGATGAGTAACTCCTAGCCACCCACTGAGCTGGGAAGCCATCCCAGCCCCAGCCTCCAGCGCAGACCCAGGGGGCCTGGGACGAAGGAGACCCACCACTCTTGCTCCTGGTTCTGAGGCCCTGGAACCTCCGCGGGAAAGGCCGTCCCTGGCTGTGGCCTGTGGGATTTCACTCAGCTCCGCACAGGCCTCCTGCCCCCTCAGTCTGCTACAGATGCATCCAGGCAGGTTATGGAGCATCAGTCCATGCCACCAGGCAGGAGGATGGGGCATCGGTGCATTTCGGACCACTGGGCGGGGTTTGAAGCGCTGTCCAGTGGCTGGGGCTGTGAGAGTCAGCTTCTCAGGGCCAGGCTGACCTCCACGTGTGCGGCCAAGCAGGGCTCCCATGGGCACCCAGTCCAGACCAGGGAAAGGGACAGGGAAAACAGAAGGGAGCCGCTCCAGCCCCCACGCCGGCCACCACGCGCATCCACAGATCTTTTCTCCTGGTGCGTCCCCACACTGAGCAGCTCTCAAACCCTTCTGATCTCCCTCTCCCCTTTACACACACACACACACACACACACACACACACATACACACACACACACACAGCTCCATGCCTTCATGAGGAGGGGGAGGAAGCCTTTACATGGTAAAGTGGGAAGCTGGTCGCTGCCCAGGGAACAGAGGTGGGCCCTGCTGGGGATCGAGGGTGCCCAGGGGGTGAGGTGGGCAGATGTTGGGACAGTGGCCTGCAATCCAGAGCTCCATGTGCTGTCCCCCATACTGTCCCAGTGGGGGACCTGCAGACTCTGGCTGTCGGAGGGCTGGCAGGGTCTGGACAGGACCAAGCAGGGGGCTCCGACTGCTGTCCACACATATGTCCTTGAGGGCCCCAAGGGAGGGAACCCCTATAAACTTGGAAGCCAGAGTACCCACACATGTGTCTGTCCTAAGTCCAGTCCCTTCCTACATGTGCACACACACACACACACACACAGAGTGCTCTGCCTTCTGTCCTTAGGATGTGGCTTCAGTCTGATGCCGTGATTCTGCTGACGTGTCAGCATCAGTGTGAGGGTGCTACTTTGTGGGGTGACCAAGTGTGGCCTCAGTCATTCCCTGGCGTCCACACACAGGCTCCCGGGACGGTGTGTGATTAAGGGCACAGAGGGTAGACAGCCTGGGTCTCTTCTGCCTGACAACTTCTAGCCATGAGATCTGGGGCCTGTCCCTCCAGCCTCTTCTGTCTATGGGACACTGTAGGAGCTACCTCAGGACATGTTGTAAGAATTAAATGAGATCATGGCATTCGGTCCCGGTCATTTTCATTACTGTCCCTTTGTAAAGGATTCAGGAGATGATGCAGATTCTAGCTCAAGAAATCAGGGGATATTTTTTCCCCCCTAAATATCCAGTCCATCCAGGCAATGTCATCTGCTAACTCAGAGCAGGACAGGAGAAGCCCGGGTGGGCTCTGTCTTGCCAAGATATGGGACATGCCTAGGACAGTGACAGTCTCCGTGCCAGTTTGTTCCAGCTCCCACAGAGAGCCCCTGCTCGTGCAGAGCACACAGCAAATGGCTCCGGCAGGTCCCTGGCGGCCCTTCACCCCACAAATGCATGCCATGTAGCCCGTGGGACATTTGGCAGGGCGCTGGGAGAGGGGGGTCTGTGAATTCCCACAAACAGTAGGCAGGAGTCTACGCATGTGCACACACGCTCACATCCAGGCACGCACACGTGTGCCTTTGGAGAGGAAGAGGGTCTGCTTCAGATTTTCAAAGGGTCTGTGACCCCCCAAAAAGCTGAGAACTGCTATCCTACACATTACTGGTTCCGTTTGCAGTTTGGGGAAGGAGAACCCCCGAAAGGTCGTCTCTCCGTCCTGAGGACAGGCCGAGACCTTCAGCTGGGGAGGCAGAGAAGGCCAGTGGGGTGGACCAGTGGCCCCACACAGAGCTGAGCTGATCCCCACTTCTCTCTGCCTTTCTACAGTGACAGCCTTTACCCCATCTTCCTACTTCCCCCCCAACACACTCATGCACCCTCAGGCAGTGGGGAGCTCCCCCACCAGCCATCCTGCCGGCCTTTCGTGAAGGGCAGAGGAGAAGAAAGTCCTCCCGGCAAGACCTCCACCCCTCCAGTCACCAAGCATGGGAGCAGGGCCAAGAAGCGGGCACACGCGTGTGCGGCCGCACAGGCTCAGCACGCCTGCCTCGACAGCCCTCCCGGCCTGCCTTTGAGAGTGATGAGTTTATCTCCACAGGACAGAGAGGTGCGTCTGACGGCGGAGATGACTCCGGCTGAACTCCTCTGTAAGCAGGCCCCCGGGGAGGGCTGGGAGAGATGCTATCGCTCCTATCAGTCAGTCAGTCAGTCAGTCAGTCAGGAAACGAGGCTCTGTGCGGGGACCCCTCCCGTCCCCCGCTCCCCGGTGCCCGTGAGCTCAACCTGACCCCCTCTGCAACCAAGGGAGCCATAAATATCCCACAGGCGCCCGGGCACCGGGGCCCTGGGGACACGGGAGATGAAAAATAACTCACCCGAAGCAGCCCCCACACTACCACCCCCAAGAAAAAGAAAAAGAAGAAGGAGCCAGAAATCCTCACGGCGCTGCCTCTGGATCCTGAGGCCTGAACGGATCTCTGGAGTTTGGGAAGGGCCATCAATTTGAGGGTGGAGGACACGTCTGGGAGAGAAGAGACACATCTGGACCGTTCCCGTGGGTGTCCCAGGTGTCTCCTGGGCCCGTGTTACTGCAGGCCCCTCCAACATTGGCTCTCGCCCAGGAGCTGTGTGCTTCCCCCCTGCATCTCCCCACTGCCGGCTTCACCCCTGCCCAGTCATAGCCTTTCAGCAAGTCGGGGGTCCTGGGCCCCTCTTCTGGAAAAGGAAAGACGGCGCCACGGAGTGGGGAGAGTCAGGAACCAAGGCCTGCACCTTTGGACAGCCCAGCCGATGTGTGCTCTGATGTGTCTGTCATGAACTAGGGGGGCTGAGAAGTCATCTGGGCTTCGTGGGTGGGAAAACTGAGACCAGAGAGAGGGGTGACCAGAATCAGTGTCTGCTGACTTCCTGTCCAGGGCACCCTGCTCAGAAGGAAGAGGAGGTTTTGCCAAGCAGAAGCCACTGTGGCCATTCTGGGTTCATCACATGTGACTGTGGCGAATGGAGGGGCCCCCAGGGCTGCTGCAGCCAGCAAAGGCTTCCCAGGTGAGGCGCCCCGAAGTGCCTCCTGTCCCCCTGTTTCTCCCCTTATGTGCTCTGTCTCCCCCCTCGCCCCGGGCGTGGACCCTGACTCCCCCTTTCTCCGAGCCCCTTTTCACGGGGAGGGTGGGTAGCACTCAGTGCCCGGTGCTGACCAGAGATCCCGGCAGCTTCCACCTGGGTCTGGGACGTTCTAGCCACCAGTCTGCCCCCCTCCAGCTTCCCCCTACCCCCCCAACACCCTATCTTGCACACGTTATTGAGCAGGAAGCTGTGTGCCACAATGCAGAGAGCAAGGTCTCTAGGGTACTTGCTACGTACGTGGAGTCCGGAAAGACCCTAAACGTCTCTGAGAAGACCACCAGAAGAGAGGTGGTCTTCTATCCCACCCCTTCTTTCTACCCACCCCCTAATCCCCCCAAGGCTCTGAGTTTCTCTCCCAGCCCTGGCCCATCTCCAATGGCCCCAGAAGGATGCGGGGCACCAGAGGGAGGACCTGTGGCCTGGGGCCTGGGCCCAGTTACGGCACTGGTCCAGTCAGGACTCCAAGGAGGGCCTCCCAGCCTCTTCACCAGCCAGGCACACTTAGAAAATGATAAGTTGGGGGGCACCTGGGTGGCTCGGTTGGCTGAGCATCTAACTTCGGCTCAGGTCATGATCTCACGGTTTGTGAGTTCGAGCCCCGCATCAGGCTCTGTGCTGACAGCTTGGATCCTGGAACCCACTTTGGATTCTGTGTCTCCCTCTCTCTCTGTCCCTCCCCCACTCATGCTCTGTCTGTCTGTCTCTCTTTCTCTCAAAAATAAATAATAAAACATTAAAAAAAATTTTTTTAAGAAAATGGTTAAGTTGGGGGCGCCTGGGTGGCTCCGTCAGTTGAGCATCCGACTTCGGCTCAGGTCATGATCTCATAGCTGCTGAGTTCGAGCCCCACATCAGGCTCTCTGCGGTCAATGCAGAGCCTGCTTCGGATTCTCTGTCCCCCTCTTTCTCTGCCCTTCCCCTGCTCACACTGTCTCTCTCTCTCAAATAAACAGTAAAAAAAAAAAAAGAAGAAGAAGAAGAAGAAAATGATAAGTTGGCCCCCCCTGGAGGGAAATGAATAAAGATCCCCCAGCCGGGCCACAGAGGGGACTTTTGACAATATCAGTACTGGGTGCGGCAGCTTTGGGGGGGGGGGGGGAGGTGCAGTTCTGGTCCCACCTCTGCCACTGCCTCCCTTCGGTGACAGACTCACCCCTTGGGATCTGTTGGGACAGGCCACTTTGAATTTCTTATCATTTTTTTTTTTTTTTTTGTATTGGAACTCTTATAAAAAAAAAATGACTTCATTAGCTGTCTACCCACCACAAATTGCCACAGATGAGGTGGCTTACAACAGAAATGTGTTTTCTCACGGTGTTTGAGGCCAAAAGTCCAAAATCAAGGCTCAGGAAGAGAATCCTTTCTGGCCTCTTCCTGCTTCTGTGGCTCCGGGCTTTCCTCGGCTTGGGGCTGCGTGACTCCAGTCCCTGCCTCTGCCTTGACCAGGCCTTCTCCACCTCTGCCCTTCGTGTGTCTCTGATAAGGACCCTTGTCATTGGATTTAGGGCCCTCCCACATAACCCAGGATGATTTCACCTCGAGAGCCTCTACCTTAGTCACACCTGCAAAGACTCTTCTCCCAAATCAGGGCACAATCATAGGTTCTGGTGATTAGGACACGGACATATCTTTTGGGGGCCACGCATTCAGACCCACTACGATCATCTCATTCAAGACCCTGTTGTATTGTTCCTTAGCAAACGGATGGAGTTTGCAACAGGGATGAAAGCTGGAGCATTCTCCGCCTTCCTCCCTCTCCCCAGCCCTGCAGTCCTCCTTCCTCGCCCCAGGGCCTCTCCAAGGAAGCACGAGACATCCAGGCCCCCTTGGCCACCGCCATTGTCCCTAGCTCAGGGCTGGCACAGATGAGCCCACTGGATAGAGGCTGGGTGGGACTTGAGCTGATCTGCTCACCCGGAAGGTGCTAATTGAACTGATTAATTGAGCCAATTACCTCAGCCTCCCAGGAGGGCTGGGAGCAGGCCTGGCTCCTGGGGACCAGGTGTGAGGCGGCAGGATGGGCTGAGGGGCAGCCAGGCCCCAGGGGGTGGAGGCCATACTCTGCACCGCCAGGCCCGCCCGCCGGCCCGGGCTCAGGAGGGAGGATAGGCCGAGCCCACTCGAGCAAGGTGAGCTGAGACGCTTGGGCAGATCCAGGAAAGCTGTCCGAAGGGGCAGCAGGGCTGCAGCAGATGCGAGGACCCCAGGACGGGAAGGGGGTGCCGGGGACTAGTGAACGATTCCATGGAGAAATGAATTTCCCTTTCCTGCCGCGCCTTCTGCTAAATTTGGAGTGTGAACGGAAGTAGGCGTGAATGCGAAACACGAATCATCATCGCAGGGCATTCGGGACACGCAGGAACGGCCCAGACCGCCTTCTGTCCTTCATCTGGCCAGGTCTTCACAGCCACCTCGAAAGCAGCCGCGTTTGCTGTCGTTGCCACATTACAGATGAGGAGAACGAGGCCTAGAGGGGCCGCCGCAGGGCTGAGATCACACAGCTGACAAGTTGAGGGAAGCGAGATTCAAACCCGGTCCTCCAGGGTGCAAGGCTCTGGGGTGCGTGGCCTGGGGTGTGCATGGGGCTTGGGTCAATGAGCGGGAGTCCAAATAGGAGTTTGTGAGCGTGACAGCAGGAAAAACCTCAGGACCTGAGCGTCTGTGAGCCAGCCAGGCGGGTCCTCTCACCCTAGACAGCATCTCTGCCCCAGGGCCAGGCCCAGCTGACAGCGGCCAACAGAGCCCGCCGACCTTGCCGAGGAAGCACCACGTTCCAATGTGTCTCCTGCTGCTCCCCCCCACCCCCCAGCACCGACATCCTGACTCGCCTGAACCCAGGCAGTAATTCCCTACCTCCTCACCTGCTCCCTTCCGGTTCTGTCTCCTTCCAGAAGCCAGAGGGCTTTAAGAAACACTCAGATCTAATCGTCATAACCCGTTTTTGTCTTGTTTTGTTTGTGCAAGTGTTGTGTTCCTTTAGCTGGGTAACAGAAACCATACTCGTTTCAAAGCGCTCTTTTCGGGGCGCCTGGGTGGCGCAGTCGGTTAAGCGTCCGACTTCAACCAGGTCACGATCTCGCGGTCCGTGAGTTCGAGCCCCGCGTCGGGCTCTGGGCGGATGGCTCAGAGCCTGGAGCCTGTTTCCGATTCTGTGTCTCCCTCTCTCTCTGCCCCTCGCCCGTTCATGCTCTGTCTCTCTCTGTCCCAAAAATAAATAAACATTAAAAAAAAAAAAAAATAAAAAAAAAAAAAAGCGCTCTTTTCAAAAATCGACTTTATTGATACAACTTACGTAAAACCAAACGCGTCCCTTGTAAGTGTCTAGATAACGAGTGTTGACAAATAAGACACCTGTGTAACCATCAGCCCGTTCCACTTCCATCATCCCAGAAAGTTCCCTCGTACCCCCCACCCAGTCAACACCCTACACCCCCATCTCCCGCCCAGGCAATCACTGATCTGATTTCAATCACTGTAAATTAGTTTTGCCTTTTCTAGAATTTCACCAAGTGGAGTCATGCTATGTACTCTTTGGTTTCTGGCTTCTTTCACTCAAAATAGCGGTTTTAGAATTCACCCCCATTGCTACATATACCATGCGTGCATCTCTCAGTAGTTGGTTCTTTTTCACGGTTCTATAGTTTACTATTACAAAGACGTACCGCTGTTTGTTGATCCAAACACCAGATAATGGATGTTTGGGTTGTTTCCAATTTGGGGGCTATTATGAGTAAAGCCGCTAGAAATACTGTATGTAAGTATTCCTAGTAAGTACGGAGTTAACATCATAAGAAAGTGCCAAACTGGCCCTTAGGATACATTTTGAGCTTCTTAGCCTGATCTTCAAGGCCCTACATGCTCTGTTCCCTCCCTTCTTTTCAGTCTTTTCCCCTCCCTTTACTTGTGCTTACTGTATGTCAACCTCACTCTTTCTTACTATTGCCTTACAGCACCAAGCTTCTTTGGACCGCAGGACCTTTGCATGTGCTGAAATGCTTTCCCCACTCTGTTCTTCAAGCGCTATCTTCGTTTTCATTGCTCAGGGAGGCTTCCCTACCTCATCTATATGTGGTTCTCCTCCTGCCCTCTCAAAGCCTTCTGTACTTTTTCCCTCAATACCCATATCGGTGTGAATTACATATGATTATGTGTACGTTGCACGATTTCGTGTGTAACATTCCTCTCCTCTACTCAACTGTAGGCCTATGAGTACAGGAATCACGCCCTTCATCTCTCCTGTGTGCCTGGTACAGTACCTGGCCTGTAGAAGTTGCTCAACAGATACTTCAGAAGATTAAATAAAGGAGGCTGAGCTCCAAGGCCCCCAGGCCTAAGACGGGGCTCCCATGCCCTGCTGAGGAACCGAGGAGCCCAGCCCTGACAGAGAGGCCCAGGCAGCCAGGCTGGGCAGTGATTCCACCCCAGATCCAATGACTGACTGGTGGGGGAGGGAGGGAGGGAGGCGGGAAGGCAGGAGAGGAAAGAGAATGACTCATTTTCAGAGACACATGGCAAGGAGAGAGGAAAATGCAATTCAGCAGCTTCTTGACCTTTCCTTTGTGTGGGGACAAATGCTCCAGCCCCAGCGAGCAGGGGTGGCAATTAGGTACTCCCAGAGCCAGGGAAAACATTGTGCTTTGGCCCACAAGCAGCAGCAAAAGAGATTTCTCAGGCTCGGAGAAAAGACATGATGCTCTCCCCACCCCCCCGTCTTTGCCACTCATCCCCAAGCTCCCCAACAGTGGCTGTTGCTACCCCAACCCAGAGGCCATGTGCAGCCTCTGAGGCCAGGAGAGAAGTGTGGTTTTCACCCAGAAGGACAGCGCAGAAGCAAAGAAACCTTCCTTTTCAAAAGGCCAAAAGAACATGGGCTCACTGACCGCAGACAAAGCACTAGGGCAAGGCTGGAGATGGGGGCACGGTGGTCGTGAGTAAAGCACGCCTGGGAGAAATTCTCAGAAATCCTTTCTCATGCGTGTAGAAGTCAGGCCCACACAGGGGAGAGAGGGTGAACACAGGATCTCCTGGGGGAGGGCTCCTTTACAGGCAGGACGTGAACGTAAGGGGCTAACTGAGGCAGCGTGGCCTCTTGACGCTGGACCGCGTGGCCTGACTCACTGAAGTACTTCCCCTGTCCACACCCCTGGAGCCCTCAGAGGGAGCACGGCCTAAACAAGAAACCCAGGGTGGTGGAAAGAGGGGGTGGGCGGGCTTTCAGCCTAATGGAAACACGGTGAAGGCTTTGCAGGGCCACCAGTGCTAATGGACGCGGACCTCCCTCTGGGGTCGTCACCCAGAGTTTATCTGTAGCGAATCTAGCTTTTAACTTCTCACTGATCAAACCTCCCCCTGTGGTTCTATAACCTTTTCTCCTTCACGCAGGCAGCAGTTCATTGTTCCTGAGAGGATCTGAGTCAGTTTGCTACCAGGATCCCCTGCCCAAGTAGAGAATACACCCATCCCCCTAGTATACACCCAAGAACATGCACATTCGGCTGGGTCATGTCCTAGCGGAAGCAGTCATGTCCTAGCGGAAGCAGTCAGGATCTTGACCTTCTGAGCTGCCAGGGCCTTCGAGGGGCAGCTGGGCAGATAGATGAACGAGGCAGTGAGAGGAAATCAGGGGCCAGAGCCAGGGCTATTTGTGGGTCTCACCAGTTCTCTGGATGCTTCAGTGCGTAGTCACGTCGGGGCCCAGGCGTGAGGACTGTCAGCAGACAGCGGACGAGTGGATTTCTGGCCAGTGGGGTCCACTCGCTGCACCTCGCTTTCCTGATCCCAAAATGGCAACAGGAATACCAACCTCGGGATTAAATAAGGTAAGTACCCAAAAAATGCGAGCTCGTATGATGGATAAACCTTACATTCGATCAGTTTGTCTTTACTCCTCACAATTTAGTCTTCACTTTGGTAAAGGGTTTTATCGTGTACGAAAGCCTCCCGCATTTATGATCGCCTGTCATCCTTATAACAATCACTTAAGTATACAGGAAAAATTCTTTTAGCCCCGTTTTACAGACGCGATGACAGCACCCCAAAAGGGTAAAAGAAAGCTGTGCAAATCCCACAAGACTTCACGAGTATGCAAAACCAGAATTAAAACCTCCTGACTTCGAGCCTGAATTCCCCGCCCCCGCCACTGGACTTCCGCTTTGCCATGCAAATCCCTGCCTCATGGGATCTACTGGGTCCACCGTGTGGCCTGGCAGCCCAAGAAACTTCGAAGACTTTGTGGGGGCTTCAAGAGCTGAGGCCCATTTCTTTCAACCGAAGGACAGGGTTTGGGTGGACACGGCTGACGGTCGTCACACAACGCACAAGCCTGGGAGATGGGGGTGAGGCCAAAGCTGGTACTGGACTTGAGGCAAAGAATTTTCCCCCAAAGAAGTTTGGGAGACAGGCTCCTGGGAGTAGAGAGGAGGAAGATAACACCCACTGGAGGCAAGATGGTAACATGAGGCCCCAATCCCAGCCTCCCGGGTGACAGCAGATGAATGGCGGGGGGACCCAAGAATGACCTTGGGCATTGGTTCTTCCCATAGCAGAAATGGGAACATGAATTAAAGTTCTTCCTGCAAAATGTCAAATACCCGAGGAAGACCAACACAGGGGTGCATTAGTTATCCGTTGCCGTGTAACAAACAATCCCCAACCTCAGTGTTTTAAACACAGAAATATTATGTCACAGTTTGTGTGGGTTAGGAATTTGAGAGAAGCTTGGTGGGGTGACTCTGACTCCAGTTCCCATGTGCGGCTACAGTCAAGGGGTGAGGCCACCTGAAGGCTCGACTGGGGCCGGAAGACCCACCAGCAAGGTGGCTCGCTCATGTGCCATGGGCAGGAGGCCTCAGTTCCTCCCCATGCGGGCTTCCTACGCTGCTTGAGTATCTTCATGGCATGGCAGCTGGCCCCGGAGAGCCAGGAGAAAGTCACAACACTTTTTTGACCGAGTTTTAGGACTCACATTCTGTCACTGCTGTCTTAGTCTATTTATCAGGAACAAACCTGTAAGTTGCTCAAGGAAGGAGAGTTAGACTCCACCTTTTAAAGAATCCGTGGCTCTATCTGAAGCCACCACGAGGGATTAAACACCCTCAGACTGGCAGAGCGTGCTCAGAACAGACTCAGGAGACAACCTACGGGGTCAGGACCAGCATGCGAGAGGCCCCTGCCGCGGCACCAGAGAGTCCCCCTTACCCCAGCCAGAGTCCCTGACTCCTGCCCTCATCCCGCAAGGGCTTGGGCTACCAAGAACCAAGGGAACCAGATGCTTTGGGGCAGTAGCTGAGTTGGAGGAAGGAGTGACCTGCCAGGGTGTGGTGGAGGCTGCCTACACTCAAGCCTAAGCGCATGCAGAAAGGAGAGATTGGGGTGCTGCATCCCCCCCCCCCCCACCCCTGCCTACAGCAGAGGGGAAGGAGCCCTCCTTCCTTCCTGCAGGGCTTGCAGAAAACGTCTGGGCACACCCTTAACAATGGTCATGGGTTTGGAAAGGAAAACTGCCTTCTCCTGGAAAACGGCTGGCCTCGGGGCAAAACTCAAACTGTAGAGGTGAAGGCTGGCTTGCCCAGCTACCCCTTCTCAACATACCTGCACACTCACCATCCTGGGAAGGCAGCATCCAGTACCGCCTACCCCTGCCTGCTGGCCTCATGCAATTGGATCACAAGTGGACACCTGACCCAGCAGGAGAGAAGTCATTGGCTGACCAACAGCCAATCAGATCCTCTCTCTTAAGATTTTTTTTTTTTTTGGCACCAAGGTGTCCAGAGCCTGGGAGTCAGGTG
This sequence comes from Herpailurus yagouaroundi, assembly GCF_014898765.1. NCBI lineage: Eukaryota > Metazoa > Chordata > Mammalia > Carnivora > Felidae > Herpailurus > Herpailurus yagouaroundi. Next base: position 11,672,135 of record NW_024412402.1, on the reverse strand, counting down.
GGGCCGGCTGGGAGCAGGAGGTTACGCGGTCCAGGCAGGCTGGGGCGGGAGCAGCTATTTTAGGACCCTGTGTTGATGAGCAAGCGAAGAAAGCTGATCTGCAGAGTAAGGCAGGAAAATGGAGCTCGGAGGGCAGCAGGGATGCGACCCAGCGTGGCATCAAAGCGGGGGAAACAGGTGGGAAGGGCAGTTCGCAGGGTTCTGGGTGCCTCTCAGCTCTCCCGAGGCCCGATGTTCTTCTTGGAGGGGGTGGGGGGGGGTCCCCGTGAGGCACCCTTGCATCCTCATGGTAAACCCCATTCCTGAAGCAAGCTTGAGTGGTTCTTTTCTAGGCAGACCATCCTGCCTAAGAGCTGAAGGTGGAGGAGGAGACAGAGGGGCCGTGTCCCTGTTGCAACCCTACCAGGAAGAGCCTTTGGGCAAGACTGTCACATTCACCGCACACTTGTTAAGTCCGCGGAATCCAGACAAACAAAACGAGACACTTACTCAACTTACGCACCGTTGTTTGCTTCCGGCATCGTTATTACTCTTCCTGTGGCTGGTACCCAGCAGCAATGAGAACGAAAAGTCTGACACCACGGCGGATGGTTTTTCTCTCAATCCCTCTGGGCAGAGGTGAGCAGGAAAGACAGTAGGCTTACCGAAAGGGGGGTGGCTTCGTAGGCTGATGTTGGCTCTGGCCTGGGCAGTGACGCTACCAGCAAGTAGGAAAGAGAGGGGAAGGACAGTATCTGGATGGAGAGCTAATTCACTCGTTCATGGGCTCCTGCCGCCCTGAGAGAGGGCATTATTTGGTTTTAAAGCAATGTCGATTCCGACAACAGCAACCACATCCACCTTCAAATGCAAGTTCAGTAGAATGGACTTTTGAATTATGCATCAGTTCCTCCAACAAACATTCATTGAGCCCTTTCTATATACCCGGTCCTGAACTGGGTACACACTTGAATCCAACCCAATCCCTGTCCTTGGCGAGCTTTAAAAGTTCTTGGAGCTTTAAAAGTTCTTCCATAGAAGACACTCGTCCAATGACACATAGGAAGAGGCCCTTAGTAGCTCATGGGAAAGATGGGCAGAATATTCCCACACAAAAGAAGGACATTCTGGATGAGGGAATGAAGGAGACAGCAGACTTTGGTGGGAAAACGCTTGGACAGGAATCCAGGAGGCCTGGGTTGTAGGTCCGATTCGGTCATTAATTCAGAAGATCCCCTTCCCCTTGCTGGACCTCAGTTTCCCATCTGTCAACGAGGGAGGTTGACTTAGCAGCTTTGGCATTAGAGAGTCTATGGTGGCAGGTGCTGGGGGGAGGGGAGGGTTGGGGAGTGAAGTTTTTACACAGCTTGATAGCGTTCAGTGGTTTCCCCAACAGCTTGCCTGGGCCAGATGGGCAACTGCCCCTAGACCAGGCCAGGGGAGCCCCATCTGGTAAGACTCAGTCTCATTTTGTCTTTCTGTGAATGTTCTGTTAATCCCGGGTGCCAGACCTTCAGACAGGGGTCCAGGAGTGAAATGACAGCATCCACTGTGACCAAGAACTTTAACTACACTGGCAAGGCCCACGGTGCCCTCAGGGAGAACATCCTCGTTTCCAGTGAGGTCGCTTACTTAGATTTGAAAGCAAGAAGAGGGGTGCCCCGTTGGCTCAGTCGGTTGAGCGTCTGACTTCAGCTCAGGTCATGATCTCATGGTTTGTGAGTTCGAGCCCCACGGCGGGCTCTGGGCTCACAGCTCAGAGCCTGGAGCCTGCTTCGGGTTCTGTGTCCCTGCTCTCTCTGCCCCTCCCCTGCTCGGACTCTGTGTCTCTGTCTCTCTCAAGAATAAATAAATGGATGGAAGGAAGGAAGGAAGGAAGGAAGGAAGGAAGGAAAGACGAAGACACCAGTAGGCCACATCACCGTGTTCTAAAAGACCAGGCTCCCAGAACAGGCTCTACTGTTCTGTTCCAAAGTCTACTTCTCAGCAAAGGGGCCAATAAAACTTTGTGACTATGTTAACCTGCGATTTCCCTGAAATGGTTTGGGTTCAGCCTCCCACGGTCAGACCACCCTAGGGAAACACAGGCAAGCTAACCTTGTGAGTCGTGCCAGGAACAGAGGATAGCCCAGTGTGACCCGTACTGAGGGTGCCTCAGAGGAAAACAAGACTAGAGTGACCCGTCGAAGTTAGATTGTGGACGATGTTACTTGCTGGGCCAAGAAGTTAGCTTTCAGAGCAGAGGACTGGTTGATGAGCCATAAGCTTAGGAAGGTATCCTGACAGCAGTGGGTGGCCCGGACCATGCAAGGGGGTGAGAGGGGACTCCTAGTGGCCCTGAGAAGGCTTGGGGGAGGCCCTGAACCCTACAGAGAGGGTGGTCATGGAAAGGAGCAGGAGGGGGGGAAATGGGAGGGATTATACAGGAGGAGGAACCCATAGGACTTGGCCACTGACTGGAAGTAGGAAGCAGAGAGAACAAAGGGACAGAAGCCTGGGAAACATCCAGCTTTCCTCCCCAGCATAGATGCAGCAAATCACACACCTAGAATCACAAAAGACCTTAAGGACTCTTGTCTACACAGCACAACCACTGAAAACTTCAGAAAGCCCCCAGATGCCATCTGGCCCCCAAATATCTGGAAAGCCGTTTTGCTTTTTGTCTGGATGCTTGCAAAGGGCATGGGAGTAACGGGGCCTCTCTACCCCCAGGCTCCAGACTCGCCCCACTAAGTACTCTTCAGGAAGGCAGCCAAGAGCCAAGGTGCTGGGTGAAGGGGTAGCCAAGCCCCCTGCTCTCATCAGAAGCCATGCTGGTATTTTTAGTACCGCAATCAACAGTGGGCCCGCCTCTGGATCGGTTCAGGCAGCCTGGGCCGAGCAGAGCTGTTAAAAATGGAAGGGCACACACTGCAATCAGTTGTGGCGGACGAGGGGCACCGGAGGGGCAGCAGCTGTGACATCGGAAGCTATTGGCCCTCGAGCTGGCGGAGGGGAGCACGGCAGGGGCATGGGGAGAGCAGCTTCCGGGAGCACGCTGGAGCCTGAGGTCATGCCGTCCCAAACCCATGGTGCCCCAGAAGCATCCGGGAGTCAGGCCCCTTCCCCAAAGCACTGCCTCCACACCTGCTTCTTACTGTGCCACAGACCCCACCGTTAGCATCCTCACTCTTTCCTTTCCCTGCAGGCCTTTCTGTAAGTGGCCAACTTCGGATGTTGGGGGGTGGGGGGCCCGGTGAAAAGGGGAGGGACTACAGACCAGGGCTGCCCCGGGCTAGAGGGTGGTGAGCACTGAAGAGCTGGAAAGAGCAGGACACAGATGGCCCATCCCGCCCACTGAAATCGGGGAACCGACGGTTGTCGCCTCTATTGTCCCCCACTTCTCTGTTCTGGTAGAAAGCAGAGGTGCACCGAGAGCTCCCTGTGTCCCTTCCAGGGTGGGAACTGTAGTAGGCGGCCTGGGACAGTGCACCTGTACTACGCTGAGACCCAGGAGGCCTGCCTTCTAAGCCATTTGTATCACTCTGCGGCACCTTTGGGGCCTCCAGCAAGTGACCTTCCCTCTCTGGCCTTGGTGGCTCTATGTAAAATGACAACACTGGGGTAGCAGCAGGCCAGGTGCAGTGATGGATGCTTTGGAGGCCCTGGCCACAGCCTCTCCCCTCCATCCCAGAGCAGAGGACTCCTGGCTGGGGCGGAGCCGGGCCCCCAAAGAGGGGCTGTACTCAGTGTCCCCTTCCAGAACAGAAGCCCAGAGGATGGGCTTCCTGGCATGGTTGGGACACCGTTGTCCTGCCCAGCCAGGAGCAGAGGGGGCTGCGAGGGTGCAGAGAGGACAAGGAAGTGGATGCAGAACTCAGGGACCCAGGGCGCCTATCAAAGCAGTGCCTAGAGGCCACGCTGTCCCACGCCCTCACCGTACAAACCCTGGCACCGAAGTCAGGGGAAGGCAAGAGCCCCGGTGACCCCGCCAGACACGCGCCCGGGGGGAGGCACGCATAGGACGCCCGAAGGCAGGAGCCAATGCCCCCTCCCCACTGCGTCCTGGGTCCTTCAAACGACCCCTACCATCGGGGTCTCCAGAACCCCGATTCACCCCAACTGAGCCCTCAGCCTCGCAGACGGGCCGTGGGGCTCCGCAGCCATCTGCCAGCCTGCATGCAGGAGCGCGGGGGTTGTAGAGTTTATTGAATTCGTGTAGGAGCATAAATCCGTGTCAACTTGCCTCTGAACAGTGTTCAGCTGGCAGACGTGCTGTCCTAGGAAGATGCTTCGCTGCCTGTCCCACAACCCTTTACTCCCCAAGCGGGGCAGATCCAGGCCCCACCAGCTGGGTGCCTCGCTCGAGGAGGTGCCCCGACAGGTCATTCCTTCCATCCCCCTGCCGCACCGCCCCCCGCTCCCCGCACCAGGCCACAATCATGCCGAGTCAACGTCTCCTTAACAGCATGCCCTGGACAACTGTGCTCCGTAGCCGCTTGGCCCTGCAGATGTTCGGCATCTGGACGTGTCCCTCCCCCCACCCCCGGGCATGGGAGGGGCCCTGCTGCCTTCCCTGAGCCCGGGCTCCTGGAGCCAGGGGCAGGAGGAAGCGTCCAGTTGTCCCTGCCCATCTCCGGCTGCCCTGCGGGCATCGCGTCTTCCCACCTGGAAGGTGGGTACCACACCCAGGGTGCACGGACAGGAGCGCCCCCAGGCTGGCATATGGCAGAGCCACGTTCGCCACCACGGTGTGGGCTGGGTGGCGCATCTCGTGCTTCCTCAACACCTCAAGAGGCGGGATGAGAATCTGCCGTCTGACAGCCTCGGGCACCGCAGCCTGCTGAGGGCTCAGTCACGCACCTAGCTCTGCAGATGGCTGGGCCGCGTCGGCATCAGGGGGGAGCAGGTGGTCGGCTCTCTCTGCGTGCGCTTCTGCGGCCACTCGGTCTGAGAGACGCGGCGATGCCCGCCTCCGGGGACAGCAAGAGAAGAGCTGCGCTGCCTCTGTGCCCCGGCTGGCCTGCTGGACGGTGGCGGGCACGGCCACTGCCCTCTCTTCGTGTGGGGAGGCTCTCTGCTGGGGGCTCAAAGCCTCCCTCCCACCCCACCCCCCAAAAGCTGCTGGCTGTGGAAGATCAAGAGAAGGGCTGGTTGGGACTCAGCAGAGGGTGGAAAGAAAGAAACTGCGCCAATGAAGAGGCGCGGGAAGATTGGCGTCTCTCCACAACCAGCCAAGGGGACAGTGGCTTCTTCCAAGAGGCCGGAGCGGCGACCTTGCTCCAACCAGAGGAAGCGTTCGGAGCTGAGAGTCGGGCAGTGCGACAAAAAGGAACAGGGAGGAGAGAGTAGTGATATTGCCCCCCTTTTCTGCCGCGATGTAGAAACCCCAAGCACTCTTCCTAGGAGGAGGGAAGTACTGTCTCTGAGCCTCCGAGAAGTTGAGTGACTGGGCCACCATCACACGGCTCGCATTGAGACCCAGAAGGAAACCCCATTCTTAACTTGGACGTGAAACCATCAGTCCCCCTAGGCCATGAGTTCATGCCCTGTATTCCCCCAGAGCCCTGAAAGGCAACCACCCTCAGCCAGGCTCACAGACAGTGGGGTAGGCGCTCTCAGGTGGTTTCTGTGGGTGAAGAACTGCCCCCTCTGCTGCCCATCCTCTGCGGTGAAATGCCCTGGGCTGCTAGCCCTCGGTGTGAAGGCATCTTGGAAAGTCTGTAGGAAAGACAGCGGGAGGCGATCCTGGGCTCCATCCATGCACAATCTTGCTCAGGACAACACAAGGGGAAAATTTAGCTGCGTGGACTGGAGTCAACTCCCCACCAAGCCTCAGTTTCTTCATCTACAAAGCGAGGCGATGGGACTAGGAGATCCCTGAGGTCCCTCCCAGCTCGGACTCTGTGAATCTGGAAAGGAAGAACACTACTCCGTGACTCTATCCCTGACCTCTCCCCCTGGCCCTCTCTGTCTCGTGCTCCATTCTTTGGTTTGCGCGACGGTGAGAGGCCCTGCGTATTTCTCGGTCTTTCTCTGTCTTCCCCTGCATCTCCCTGCTTGTATCTGCCTCTCTCTGGTGGCATCACTCCAACTGAGGGTCCTGTGTAGGGACACCCTTCATGGATCCAAGGAAGGGAGCACCCACAGTTCTGAAACACTGTCTAAGAACTGGTAATCTGTTTGGTAGAGAGGACAAAGCTGGTCACTGGTGCTGTGCGCAAAGAGTGATAGTGAGAAAAGAGAAGGCGACGTGCCTGCTGCCCTCAGGGACCTCCTTTTTTTAATGGCAGAGACAAGAACCATCCAGAAAGCGAAGAGGAAGCTCAGACTGGCATCGGGCCCAGAGATAAGTCCCAGCAGCTGGGAAGAGGGAGGGCAGACAAGCAGATGAGGGTTAGCACCTGCCATAAAGACTTCGAGGGGACCAGGCATACGCACAAGAACATTCGGCCTTCCAGCAAAGGCTCAGGTCAAAGGCAAAGGAAAAGAGTCAGACCGCCAAGGCCAAAGGGAAGGCGCAAGACCCAGGTCTGTTTTCTCAGGGTCCCCCCCATCCCAGAGGCCTCTCCCTATTGGAGACCATGGCGAGTGCAGTGGCCTCAAGTGCTCCTGAGCAGAGAGATAGCATGCATATGTCCAGTACGAGGACTCAGACCCCCAAAGGACCTGGAAAAGTCTGGGACAATAGCAGATAGAGGGGAAAGGGACGTTTCTGGTCTTAGAGGCAAAGTCTGGCTGCACAAGTACAAGATGGGGTGGAACCCACTTTGCAGCAGAATGTGGAAAAGAGACTCCGGGTGTAGCTGAAAACCAGCTGGAGATGAGACCAGAACACGATGGGTCCACTGACCCATCTCAACGTGCGTACCTTCGGCAGAGCTGCGCCGATAGAACAGTGGCCAGAGGAGGGAGGTCAGGGTCTCATGCTCCTGACATTCTGTGCTCAGTCCTGGGTCTCCCATCATGAACGGTCACTGACAACCAAGTCACCTCCACAGGGGGACAATAAGAGGGAGGGGTGGAGGGAGCCATGTCCTGTAGTTAATTTTACAAATGCTTCTATAATGCTGTATCCCTGCACACTGCTAACTCCCTGCATCCTCATGATGACCGTGTGAGGCGGGCACTATTTCCAGCCCTCTGGCAGGGATGAGGAAACTGAAGTGCAGAGAGCTTAATTAACTTGCTCAAGGTCAACCCCCAGGCACCTCGTGCAGTCAGGACTCAAACCCAGGAGATCTGGCTCCAGAATCGTGCTCTAACCCCACCGCCGCTGCCTCCCGCACACAGACAGCTGAGAAGGAGCAGGGATCCTTAACCCACAGAGGAGAAGGCTCTAGAGTGGCGGGCGGTGGGGCTGCCTACCGTGCAGGGAGTGTGCGGGGTCAGCGCTGGGGGACCCGGACAGCAGCCTGGGCATCAGCGAGTGTTGTGGAGGCAACACTACTCCTCACCCTTCACGCTCACCTCCACACTATGCTATTCACAGGCCCCTCTGTTCTCCCATTATCCAGTCCTCTAGGGCACTTGTGCCACGTATTTGATAGAATTGTGGCATCTCGACGTGAGAAGTGGCTCCCTGAAGTTCTCCTGCTTGACTTCTCGCTCCTGCAGAATTCACATCAGCCCAAGGGAAGAGTATACAGTCTTGGTCACCTTCAGTAATGGGGAGCTCAGGACCAGTCAAGTCACCTATGCCAGCGGTAAGTGGGCAAGTCCATTAGAATGAGAGCTTCTCAATATTCTAGGACAGCTTGGGGGGGGGGGGGGGCAGGGAGAGGAAGAGGTGATACAAAATAGAATGTAGGGCCATATAGGCTGAAATCTTTTCTGCGGAAGGAAATATAGCACCTTCTATTTGTGGGAAACCTGAGATAACAAGTTACAGCCTTCGGGTGTTGCAGAGAGGAAGCAGAAATGATCCCCCACGTTTACAGGAGCAGGTGACAGAAGCACAGAGGACCAGCCCCTGCTGACAGTTACAGAGCAAAGAACAGGAAGTATGGAGCGGGAACCCAAGATCCTGGCTTGGGGGGGGGGGAGGTCTCTGACCTGTTGGCCCCCAGGGAAGAGGCCCGGCTGGTGCTTCATGCCACATGCACTCCGGTGGCCCGTTCCCAGTGCCAAAAGTTGTTTAGATGTGCTGTCCACCCTACCTGGGACCACGGAGCACTGGAAATGCGGCCAGGGGACATGAGAAGGGCTCCAGGTACAGAACACACCATGGGATTTGATAAGAAGAGTGTAGGGGCGCCTGGGTGGCTCAGTCGGTTAGGCATCCGGCTTCGGCTCGGGTCATGATCTCGCGGTCCGTGAGTTCGAGCCCCACATCAGGCTCTGTGCTGACAGCTCAGAGCCTGGAGCCTGTTTCGGATTCTGTGTCTCCCTCTCTCTGACCCTCCCCCATTCATGCTCTGTCTCTCCCTGTCTCAAAAATAAATAAACGTTAAAAAAAAAAGTTAAAAAAAAAGTGTAAAACATCTCGTTAATAATTTTGTAATATTGAGCACACATTGAAATGATCCTATTGGGTTATATAAAATATATGATTAAATTTAAAACGACTGTTTAAACCACGGCATCCCAACACAGAATGAAGGCACGCATGGGCAGAACGCAAATTCCCTATTAGTGCTAGGGGTCCAGAGAGTCAGAACCTTGGGGGTTCAGGAGTGAGAGAGCCCTCTGCAGTGTGAGGGAAGGGTCAGGAAGGAATGGCTGGTGGCCTTGGGAAGAGCCCTGAAGGATAGGTCCAAAGTGGGCAAATATTGAGAGCAAAGAGGCATTCGTGGTGTAGGGAGTGGGGTGCACCAGGGAGACTGGGAGGTTGAGGAAGGAGTTTCCTGGTGACAGCAGTAGAAAATGAATCAGGGCAGGGACGATGTCTCCCCACAGAGGCCCACCCCAGGTCCTGTCTTTGTTCCTCTTGAGCTCCCAATCCAGACTTCACTTTCTGTGGCCTCTTTCCTTAAAACGCATTCAGTAACCAACCAATCGCTGAAGAGCGCCTACCGTGTGCCAGGCACTCTGTGAGGTGTTGGGGGCACAGCAATGGACCAGACCTCCTCGGTTCCTATCGTTGAGTTTACAACGACGGAGAACGTTGAGTTCACAATGTTGAGAAGGCAAAGAGATAAAAATGTACCAGTGCTTGTGCACTAACCTCCCCAAATCCAGTTCTAGCAACTACTATCCTGGCCGCGGGTCCATGACCCCCCTCGCTCCCGCTCCACCCGAAGGAACAGCCCCAGCTCCGTGACTCCTAGGCAGTCCAGTCTTCTGAGGGTCCAGTCATGAAAGCCCAGCCTACCCCGTGAGTAGCCTGGGGACCCAGATCCTGATCTGCTAGGAGCCAAGGGTGCCTGACACCCATGACCACCAGGCCCACAGGCCTAGTAGGGGCACCAAAAGGTATGAAGGACCTTGCTACCTTCACAGGCCCCGTCATGGATCCCGTCCGAGGTTCTGCATTCACAGAGAGGCCTGGCTCCTCCCAAGGGGGAAGATACCACTTGAGTCAACTACCCACCCAGATGCTTCTCAAGAAAACAGGGCCCTTGGAGTTTAGCTCGTGTTCCCCGATCGGCCAGACCTGAGTTCCCAGTCCTGTCTCCTCTGATCTCATTTCTCCCTCAGCCAAGTTCACCGAAGGACCAGCTTGCAGAGGGCAGAAAGGTGGGGGCTGGGCCCAGCCCCCTCTCGGACCCTCTCAGCCTGACCCAGAGGAAGCCAACGGAAGCAGGAAAAGCACCCCAGGCCCTCCTGAGTTGTACTCTGTCAGCCACTTGCTTGACTCCTCGGGACTCCCAAGAACGTAAGGGAACGTGAAGACCCACTCTCGTATTCCACAAATCAGAAATTGGACTTGGGGTTCTGGATGTGTATTAGTACTATAGCCCTCCCTATACAGTCTGCAGCCCTCTACCTGCAACGCCCCCCCCAGGCACCCCACACACACACACTTACATACACGGGTACAATGGCAAGGACTAAGGACAGAGAACATTGCATGGAGATGGCCTCAGTGTAAGAGGCTCCGTCACATCCCAGGCCCTGTCAGTGGGCAGGCCGTCCGGTCCAGTCACTGTGACAACAGGACCCATCTCTCAAGGAGGGAGCTGCGTGAAGCTGCTCAGAGCTGGGTGTTGGAGGAGGCCATCCTCATGCCTTAAATATCCTTCACTAGAGACCTTTACCCTGCCTCACCCTTCACCCTACAGCTCTGAACCTCTCAGTGACCATGTCCCTGCTTCCGGAGGGAAATGAAAGCTGGATGCAAGAACAAACTCTGGAACGGGAATCGGGAAAGACCGGCTTTGACCTTGAGCGAGTCATTTCTCCTCTGGGCCTCCGTCTCACCCTTCCAGGAAAGTCAGCGATTGCTAAGGTCCCTGACAGCTTTGACATTGAAGGCTCCGGGGTTCCATGGGCTTGTCCTCTGGATCCTGGCAAGCTGACAACTATGCACATCAGAGCCCACATGAGCAACATATGTGCCAAAGGGTGGCAAAGGCGTCTACGGGAAATCAGCCTGGCACTGCCTTCTCTGGTGACGTGGGAAGAACACAGCCCTCCCCTGCATCCCAGGACGCCCCGCAGCATCTCTCCACGTACACTGTGCAGTGAGAACAAATGAAAGAGCCTGGCACGGTGCCTGACCCAGAGTGGCTGTTCCAGAAGGGTCCAATGTCCCTTCCTTCCCCTCTCAGATACTGAATGTGTATCTCTTTTCTTAGAGGATGGTGGGGGTAAGAGAAACTAGAAAGAAGAGGGGAAGGACAAGGTCAGGGAGGCTGGGAGAGTAGGAAGGACCACAGCTGCCATCATTAATCACCTTCCCTGGTAACCTGTGTCTGGTGACTCAGCACCTGTGACACTGATAAAGGCTGGAGGGATGGAGATGACAAAGTCACAGGCGGGATGTGATCGCATGGGGGAGGGAGAGGCAAGGTTGAGTCCTGCTTTCAGGGTTTAAGCTCAGTTGGAGACACACACACACACACACACACACACACACACACACTGCCATTCTGCAGCCTGCAGAGCCCCCTCCTCCTGCTGCCACCCCATCTGTGCTCAGGCTGCAGCCCCCTCTGCCTACTCCCCATGGCCAACCAGGACAAGGTAGGCAACCGCTATTGAATATTTTACACATTAAGAATTCTATGAAGCCAGGTGCATTAGAAGGGCAGGGACTATGTAATGAGGCAAACTGGCGTAGTGGAAAGTGCACGAGGTGACCGAGGACCCATCTGCCTTCTCCGATCCTCCCCCAAGACCTGCTTGCTGAACGAATGGGCATCAGCTGGTTCCTGGCAAACCTGGCGACCAACTAGCTGTGTGACCGCACGCAACTCACATCCCCTCTCTGGGCCTCGGTTCCATCATCTGCACGATGACTAGGTTGGATGACAAGATCCCCAAAGTCCTCTCTGGCTCCAGTAGGCTGTGACTCTCAGATTCTATAAGCTATGCACACGTCCCAGCAGATGGCCAATAGCAATAGTCATTGGTTGAGCTGGCTCCCACCAATTCCCTGTAAGAAGTGAGCACATACAGCAAATGCTCTTTTTGGTTCCTATCCATGCAACAGCCACTGTTTATAATTAAAATTCTGAATTATCAACTGTTTTCATTATAAGTAAGGAAGGGGAGGGCAGAGCACAGCAGAACAGAATTGCAGGTGGGCTCTTTAGGACTCCTGTGTTCTATATTCATCATTCCCTCTCATCTATAAACCTCTAAATACCTCTCTGTCTCCCTCTCTCAGCGCCCCCTCCCATTAAATATTGTCATGGGTAGAATTTTAGGGTGGCCCCGAGATTCCTGCCTCCTCCTGTATCATGATTATCATGAGATAATTGAGGTTTCAAATAAGTTGATTTTGAGTTACGTAAAAGGAAGATTGTCCTGGGTGGGCCTGACTTAATTAGGTGAAAGCACATAATAGAGGGAGGGGCCCTTTCCAGGAAGAGAGAGACCCCGCGGAAGTAAGCCACTGTGAAGTGAGTGAGCCCGTGTCAGAGCTACAGGTCAGGAAAACTGTGAGCAGCTTCTGGAGGCCAAGAGAGTCCCTTGGATGGGACTTCAGTCTTACAGCCACAAGGAACCGAATTCCAACATATGAGCTTGGAAGAGGATCCTGCGCTCCAGAAAGGACCACAGACCAGCCCACGGCTGGCTTTCAGCTCTGTAAGACCCCGAGCAAAGGACCAAGCTAGGGTGGCTTGGACTCCTGCCTCGCAGAAACCACGAGATGATAAAATTGCATGGTCGTTTTAAGCTGGCAGGTTCGCGGTCATCTGTTACCGAGCTATAGAAAGTGAACAGAAATATCTAACCAGATGGTAAAACATCACACCAGCATCTCCCAACAGGGTGTTGCCTGGATGCCGCTCCAATGCCAAGCACAAGTGGCCTGCCCCCTCGGCTGTTTTGGAATTGCCTAAGAGCCCTCCCTCTGACCCCAGTCACTGAGACTAGGCCGCAAAGACAAAGGGCTACTCTACCCAGGGAGGTGCTGCCTCCTCCCACGTGAAGGCGATGACATCTGTTCAGTCCAGCGCCGACACGGGATGGCAGAGGCCACCCCAGGGGACAAGTGCCCTTCTATTTCTCCCAGCCAATCTGGTAATGGCATGCAAATGACTCCATTAGCTTCCAGGCCAATTGACAGCCAAGCCATGCGTTAGATAAATTGCCTCCAGGAGGGTGCCCACTCCCACCCCCCCATAACACAACACCTTGGCACCTAGTGCAGTCGCCGGCCCTCTGCCCTTCCTCCTTCCGTGTTCTCCCTCCTGCCCTCCTCTCTGCCTGCCCCCTGGGGCACCAGCCCCTAGTGCCTCTGCCTGCCACTTCTGCCTTACTGCAGCAGAAGCCTCATCCAATGTGACATCGGAGGGCAAGGGGACAGGGAACTCAGCTGAGGTTTTGGAATGGGCCCTAGGAAGGCATGAGCGTGGAGGACAGGCCCCATCCCCCCTTGTCTCAGCACCCCTCCCAACCCTCTCACATCCCCACGTGTACCCCACTCCTTCCCTGACTCACACAGGTCAATAGTGAGCCAGGAGACCTTCCAGTGATGAGCAAATCCTATGGCACATTCCTAGGGCCTAGAATCTTTTCATCCATCCCATGCCCCTCCCCTGAATCTGCCAAGAGGACAGCTGTCCCCAAGCCCCTGAGAGAGGCATCTGACACTTAAGTTCTCCCTAGTAAGTAGCCCAGGACTCCTCTGTTTCCCTGTCTCCCCTCCCATCCTGGTCCTCACTTCCCCAAGGGCTAGATGGGCAGTGAGGTTTCTGGGACCTCATCCAAGAAGAGCCTGGAAGACCCCTAGAGTTTATTCTGTTATTGAAAGCAGAGACATAGCACTGGTCCTATCTCTGGGCACTGGAGAAACACACGAGTGGAAAGGAATTGGATCCCAAGCCACCGGCTCTGCAAAAGGACTTGCTGAAGTTGACTTAGCACCTTCGCTGCTTGTATGTAAGCAGCTACAAGTGCCCCACCCTCGGAGACAGGGATCCCAGACGCTCAGAATTCACAACCCACCCTCCCCCCCCCACCCCACCCCCCCCACCCCCCGTGCTTCTAGGGCTCCGCACCAAGCATCTCCTCCTTCTCTGAGCAGAGCAGACCTTACACTTCCCCCACATTTGCACGGGCTGAGCCAGAGCCCCGCAAAGCGTGGCCTCTTGGTGATGCACACCAGAGTTACATGGGAAGCTGGTGAGGATACGGATTCCCTGCCTGGTTAGCACGTTCTTCAAGTGATTCTCATGCACGGAAGTTTGAGACCCGCTGTCTAGTTTCTCTGTGGATGTTACTCTCACGCTTTGCTACCAAGTCAATACTTACCCAGAAAGAAAACCATCTAGAAGCAAGATCAGATGTTTGATCCACTTGCTAGGTGCTGCAGTGGCTACAGGACAATTTACTTAACCTCTTTTCAGCCTCAGCTTTCACAGGTACAGAATGGGAATACCCAGGTTGCAGTATTCTTAGGCTAAAATTAACCTCCACTCATTCCACAAGGATTCATTGAGCTTATCCTCTGCCCAGTACAAAAGCAAAATCATAGTCTCTATCCTCCCAGAGCTCAGTTTTATAGGGGAAAAGCAGAAACAACATATAAAAATCAAGGAAATAAACAAGAACGTATCATTCAATGTAAAGGGCTGTGCAAAGAATAGAGCAATGGCAAACTACCAAAACTCATTTAAGACGAAGTGAACTGAATTCGCCTGTATTTATGAAAGAAATTGGAGTTGCAGTTAAAAATCTTCCCACAAAGAAAACTCCAGGCCCAGCAGGCTTCCTTGGTAAATTCTACCAAACATGGGAGAAACGAATATTACCAGATCTATATAAATTCTTCCAGAAAATTACAATGAGGAATCATTCAAAACTCATCTTATGAGGCCAGCATTACTCTGATACCAAAACCAGACAAAGACACTCTAAGAAAACTACGGGGGTGCCTGGGTGGCTCAGTCGATTGTGTCCGACTCTAACTCAGGTCACGATCTCGCGGTCCGTGAGGTCGAGCCCCGCGTCGGGCTCTGGGCTGACGGCTCAGAGCCTGGAACCTGCTTCCGATTCTGTGTCTCCCTCTCTCTCTGCCCCTCCCTCCCAATAGGGTTCTCTCTCAAAATAAATAAACATTTAAAAAAAAATTTTTTTTAAGAAAACTACAGACCAATATGTTTCATGCTGACAGATAGATTCAAAAATTCCGAACCAACTTTCAAGAAATGTATCCCAACAATATAGTAAAAGGACAACACATCACAACTAAGGGGAGCGCATCTCAGGAATACAGAGTTGGTTTAAGATTCAAAAATCAATTGATGTAACTCACCGTGTTAATAGACTCCAAAAGAAAAGCCATAATGCTCCTCTCAAAAGACGCAGAAAAGGCATTGGACACAAATCCAACATCCATTCTTGAGAAAAACTCTCCGCAAACCAGAGAAAAGGAAGGAACTTCCTCAAACCGATGAAGGGAACCTACAAAAATGCATAATCACAATAATGCAGCGGACATCCTATTTCATGGTGAAAGGCAAAAGAGGGCTCAAGTCCGGGCAGTGGCCACCCAGGCAGGGGGCGGGGGTGGAGAGTGCATGCTCACGGGCCGGGTGTGAGGTCAAGGCCGGCTCCTGCATCCGTGCAAGCAGCTGGCCCTCGGGACATGGTGGCTCTTGGATCTCCACAGACCCTCCCCTGGGCAGCCCAGTGTGTCCAGTACAAACCTTGGTGTCTCTCCAGCTCAACTTACTGTGGTTGGTTACACCTGCCTCCCTTCTCTGCCCGAAGATCTCTTCCTCCTACCCCAGCACCTAGCACAGTACCTGGCACCAGGCAGGTACAGTAAATGTATGTTGAGTAAATAAGTGAAGGAACGAATGGCGAATTCACTAATTAAATCATGAATGCGGAGCAAGGGAAACATTTCAATCTGCCTTGGCCTCAGTGTCGGATCCTCTCCTCCACCCCAGGTCAAGGGCGCCCCCAGCTACCACCCTCCTATTTCAGCAGCATCCCTGCCTGCTCTCTCTACCCAGAAGCTGCAACCACGTGGCCAGACCACTGGGCAGTCAGTGCTGGCCGACTCCTGGTGCCTGGCAGCCGGGCCTGACCTAGTTTGGAGCTGGCCGAGGCTGACATTTGCCACAATACATGCAGCTCATCAGATGGGCTTAGCGTGTTGGGCTCTGAAGCCGGATTCGGCTTTGCATGCCAGAAATGTGGACAGAACACGATGGGCTCGGAGCCCCGTCTCGCCCTGTCCCACGGGGAGGCGTGAGGGACGTTGCTAAAGGAACAGGGAGCGGGGAGGACTCCTCGTGGCACGGATCAGTTTACTAATCTAAGCATTTTCCAAACGTTTTTTGGTGCGTTTTCCGTTGACTACACATCGGCAACGTAGGTCAAACGCAGAGCGATTGCCGAGGGCCCCAAGGTGATTCAGACACTGTCTCAACCCTCAGTTACTCCCTGTCAAGAGTCAGGGAGAAACATCCGTGAATAACCAAAGTAAAAGCAGATAGTTGTTACAACGGAGATGTGTGCCTCACTGGGTGGCATTTCCGTGGAAGGAGAGGCCAAGGGAAGCCTCACGGTGGAGGTGGCTCTTGAGAGGAGACACAAAGGGCGGGGAGCATCTCTCTAGAGGATGAAGTCGGGTCATGGTCCAACCTGGCAGAGTGTCAGCGCGTCCCAGCGTTCAAGATGGGAGCGAGCACGCTGTGTCTGGGGCTGTGCGCGTTCCCAGGGCCAGAGGACAGCCTTGGAGTACGGAGTAGGGAGAAGCAGGCTGCAGGGCAAAGCAGGGCTAAACCATGGATGGACCACAGGCGCCAGGCTCAAAAGTTAGATGTGGTGCTGTCAGCGATGGGAAGTTCCTGCAGGATCGAGGGTAGGAAGGCGATAATGGTCAGCATTAGCCTGGTGGATGCAATGGCGGCCGGTTAAGGCTATAGAGTGGCCTCGAGTCTGGATAAACAGTGACAAGGTCTGGAGTAACGGACCTGGAGAGGGCAGCTCAGGCCAGACCCCGAGGGGGTAGCTAGGAAGGCCTGGGGGGAAGGGGAGGATGCACCCTGCACCCTGGGGCTCAGCTTGCACCAGGCTCACGCTCTCTACCCCTTCCCCCTTCGCTCCTTATTCTGGGTACCCCACAGAGCCTTGTACCCACCCCCCGAACCGCTTTCTTCCTCGGGGGTGTGGTTACATGCCCTGTCTGCTCTCCCTCTGCTGCCCAGCCCTGCCCTTCAACCTCAGGCTGTACAGAGGAAAGCGGGGGGGAGTTGCAGAGACAAAGCTGAAGTTGAGCAAAGCAGAAGGGAAACCACATTGATGGCGGGGGCCTGCTGGGTGTCCCTACAGAACTAACAGGGTCTTCTCCTTTCGGGAAGCAAGGTCGGAGTTTCTTCCCCGTGACATCCCGGCTTGTATCCACCTTCCCCTTGTATCCAGGCTTCGTTGGGCATCGCCTCTGCGCTGAGCTTACAGAGAGGGTCTGATGGGTCCTCGGAGCCTGAACTCTCCCCACCAAACCGTGAAATAGGAGCCTGCCCCCCTGGAGACACCAGAATGATGTGTTAAGGGGTCAAAGCTTCCTTCCCTCAGTCAAACCCTCAGTCCCTAGGAAGTGGCGCCTCCCAAAGGCTGGGCACCCAGGAGGCCCTGACTGTATCCCCAGGGGTCAGGAATGCCACCGACTATGGCATCCAGCAGGAAGAAGGGAGAGAGGGGCAGGCAGCTGATCTCGTGGCTGGAGGGAGTGGGCACTGAGTGCCCACTTAATGCAGTATGACACCCAGGGCCCCATGGCAGCATAAATATTCCACGTCATGGTAACTGAATCTGACATGTCTTCCCTGGCACCCCCAGTGTGCACCTTCCCTAGCCATCTCTACCCCCCTGCCAGACCCAGGGGTCAGGACCAGGCGAGGGGAGTTCCAGAACCCCTGCTGTCACACTAGGCTTCCATTGCAGGAGAGGGCCAGCCTCCATACCAGCATGGGGGTGAAGGGGACTCTCCCAGGCCTGGGGGACAAAGCCATGCAGGAGTGGGAGAGGGACTGGGAGAAGACAGGTTCATTGGTACAACTGAGGCAGGTGAAGAGAGGCAACTTGGTGTGATAGAAAGAGCCCTGGCATTAAGGGATGCAGATCCCATCCCAGCTGGGACACTCACTGTGGGCAAGTCTCTTAACCTCCCTGCACCTCAGCATCTTCATTTCTAAGGGGGGTAGATAGAATCCCTACCACATGGGATCCTTATGGAAGACAAAATGATGTCTGTGGGAGAGCTCATTGAAAAGAAAATGCTAAACAAAGGCCGGTCAAGGTTATCAAGAGATGAAGCTAGATTCTGTGGCAGGACGATCCGCCGGGCAGGGGGCAGGCAGCCTGGGCGGGAGAGCCCAATCCTCTGTCTCAATGAACAGAGGTGGCTGTGGGGGCAGGACTGAGCCCACTGTGCAGGTCTGGCTCCCTCCCCCGCCCTGGGAATGGTCAGGGACCAAGACTCGGGGGGTCCACCCTCCCCAAGTCTTAATAAACTATCCCTTCCCAGTCCTTCTCTGCCCTCACAACTAAAGGGGCAAGCAGTGGTCAGGCAGGGGGTGCCCCAGGGCCACACACATCGCATCACTGAGACCACTCACCTGGGACCTTTCTGATGGGCAGCTTTAGAATCACCTTGACCCTCAAGAACCCAACCATCCTTAGGGAAACCATCCTATGAGTTAAAGCACGCCAAATGGAACTAGGCAACAAAGCCGAGTACGTGTGACATGCCCAGGAACAGCAGTGACTAGCATTTGGACAGCACCGAAGACTTCCCAAGGCACCTTCCCAGGTACTTATCTCCTTCATTCTCATCGCAACCCTAGCAAGTCGGTGCTAAGTCATTATGCCCATTTTTCAAGTGAGGAAACTGAGGCTCAGAGACTCAAAGTGCTGCCTAAGCTCACACAGCCGTGCGGCAACAGGGCTGGGCTCTGAGCTCCCTCTCCTGCCACCATTAACACCAGTCAGCTGATGCTGCCTGAGCACCTGCTCGGTGCAGGCATCACGGGGCTGCTAGTGACACAAAGATGTGTGCAACGCGGGCCCTCAAGGGCAGAGCGAGAACCGTGGCATGCAGAATGACTCCACCACACGCCAGGAAGGAGCTTTCGCGGTACTTAACTCGGATTCCACATTACACAGACGAGGAGAGCAAGGTGCAGAGCCGGGCTTCTAGACCAGGGATCAGCAAACATTTTCTGTAAAACACCAAAGAGTAAATATTTTACACCTTGTGGCCACATACATCTCTGCAACATATTATCCTTTGATAATTTTTTTGTGTTTTTACAACCCACCCCTTCGAAAATGTGCGCACCATTCTTAGCTCGAGGGCTCTACAAAATAGGCTGGCTGCAGGGGGCATAGAGCCCGCAGGCTACAGTTTGCCAACCCCTGTTCTGGGGAGGGACGGGGTCACACAACCTAAGTTGCTTCCTAAGCTGGGGTTCATTCAGCCAACAAACCAGCCAATTCTTTGAGCACCTGCTATGTCCCAAGCACTGTGCTGTGAACTGGAAGGACCGAGAATGTCACCTAGGCGGTGGCTTAAGATTGCCAACAGTAGGTGGGCAAGATAGTCAGATAAGGAAGTAATGCCACCGGATGGGAGGCTGTGCAGGACAGGGCATCCAGAGCAGGGAGACCCCAGCTCTTCCTGGGTTTCCTGTGTGCTGCCTCCCCACCCCACGGAGGCAGATGTCACATCCTATTTTATTATTTTTTTTAATGTTTATTTATTTGTGAGAGAGAGAGCACAAGTGGGGGAGGAGCAGAGAGAGAGAGAGGGGGGACAGAGGATCCAAAGCTGGCTCTGTGCTCAGAACACAGAGCCCGGTGCGGGGGCTTGAACTCAAGAACCACGAGATCATGACCTGAACCAAAGTCGACGCTTCACCGACTGGGCCATCCGGGCACCCCTTCCACAACATATTTTAATCTCTATTCCTGTCTGTATGTCACATGGGGGCAATAACCTAAGCCCATGATCTTCACTGCGTCATACTCAGCACCTACGACAATGCCTGGCAGATAGGAAGCAAGCAGTATGTGCTGAATGAACGCATGAATGAATGAATGAATGAATGATAACAACCACAGAGCTCTAGCGAGGGCCAGCTGGCTGGTGAGAGCTACCAGAGGAATCGAAGAGACTGAAGGATTGCTCACCCTGTCCCCCTCACTTGTCGAACAACGTGGGCTGACTGGGCCTAGAAACACAGCCCCACGCACCAGAAGCTTTCTGCACCCTCCTCTGTCCTCCCCCCACCCCCCCAGCCCAGGCCTCTGCTGACTCACAGCAGCTGCTAATCGCACCCCAGTCAAGCATGCTTAATTAAGCCCCAGTTACCCACAGCTTCCTAGCAAGAGGAAAGATGAGACTCCAGTCGCGTGCCAGACCCAGAGGGGGCTGGGCCGGGTGTGGGATTGCTGGGGAGACGTGTGCAGAAGACAGTAGGTCATTCACTGGGAACCGGCCGTAGAAATGGTAGTAACAATAATAATCGCGATAATAATGCCGCAGACTAACAGAGCACCTACTCTGTGCCCGGCCTGACTCTTAACACTTTCTGTGTGTTTAAGCTTCCTCATAGTGAGCTCATGACGGGTACTATCATCACGTCCATTTTACAGGTGAAGGAAATGAGGCTCCGAGAAGCTACGTGACTTGTCCGAGGTCACACAGCTAGGAAGTCACAGAGGTGGAAGGACTCCCCTTTTCCTGTGGTCCATATTCAGGGAGAGGAAGGGCGATCACGTCCAGAGCGCTGACCCCACTGCCCGGTGGCCTCGGCTCCATCCTGACTCATATACAGGGATGCAACTCTATTTCTAACTCAACTCACATTCGTCATATGGCCACTACAATGCCATCAGGCCTTGGAGAGAGGAGTTGAAGGGACCGAAGCCCTCCCACAGAGAGCTCACAGACCAGGGGTTACTACCCATTCCACTGTGGGAACAGCACGATAAATACAGCCATAAATGCACATCCTGGTGCCTGGGGCTGAGGCCAGGGAAGAAAAGTAGCCTTTAGGGAACACCTCCCGGTACCAGATACCAAAGCTGTCATACTCCTTCCTTTTCCTTCCTGACCTATAATCGCATACATGTTAGTGTGACCCTCTATCACTAGTGTCCCTGGCGTGAGCGATTACTCCACGCTAGACCATATACTCCAAGATACAAACCAAGTATCCCAGCATCTGCCACAGGGCTGGGTGTAAAGTCCATGCTCAGTAGGCTTTTAAAAAAATTTTTTGGGGCGCCTGGGTGGCTCAGTCGGTTAAGCGGCCGACTTCGGCTCAGGTCACGATCTCGCGGTCCATGAGTTCGAGCCCTGCGTCGGGCTCTGTGCTGACAGCTCAGAGCCTGAAGCCTGTTTCAGATACTGTGTCTCCCTCTCTCTGACCCTCCCCCGTTCATGCTCTGTCTCTCTCTGTCTCAAAAATAAATAAATGTTAAAAAAAAAATTTTTTTTTAATGTTTTTTTTTTTTTTAATTTATTTTTGAGACAGAGACAGAGCATGAGCAGGGGAGGGGCAGACACGGAATCCGAAATGGGCTCCAGGCTCCGAGCTGTCAGCACAGAGCCCGTCGCGGGGCTTGAACTCACGGACCGTGAGATCACGACCTAAGCTGAAGTCGGGCGCTCGACCGACTGAGACACCCAGGCGCCCCTCGGTAAGCATTTTTAAATAAGTGAGTCAATGAAACATAGTCCCACCCTTCAGGAACTTGCAGCCTAGGAGGGGGAATTGAGGCATGGATACATGGTTGCAATTCAGTGTGATGAACACAACAGGAACAAGAAGACGCGGGTCACGGGGGAAGGGATCCGCCCGGAGCAGGGGAGCTGGGCACGGTGTCCCAGAGAGGGGGATGCCACAGACAGATCTTGGAGAAAGAGCAGGAGCTTCCCAGGAAGATGGGGGTCCTCGGCGCTGAGAGCGTGGCCCTGGTGTGAACCACCAGCTCTATTAGAAAAGCTCTAGGTGACCCCAGAGACACAGCTGGAGAAGGGCTGGACCACATCTCAGAGGGCCTTGCTACCACCTGAGGAGATTGGACCTTACTCCTTAAGCAATAAGGAGCTATATAACAGGGTTTAAACAGTGGGGTGCTTAAGGGGGTATTTTTTGTGTTGTAGAAAATGGCCCTGGCAGGGCTATGGAGGTTGCATGGAAGACGGTGAGCTTGGGGCAGGCAGACCAGCTAGGAGGCTGGCGACGGACCCTGAGTGTTTAAGGGGAGCAGAAACAGCAAGGACGGGCAGGTGGGTGAGAAGAGGGACAAAAGTGACCCTGAATGCACAGAACTAAGTGGCCGTGCGGTTGTGAAAGAGGAGCGATGCCACATAAGCTCTTAAGAGTCTCGAGCTCTGCCCACCTAAGATGGGGACAAGATGGTCTACCCAGCAGCGTCACTGTGAGCCTCCAAGGAGTCAGAGACTATAAAGGGCTGCACAGGGTCCCACTGGCAGTAGGCAGCTTTTTCCTCTGCACCTTACTGTCCTTTTATGCCATAGGTTTCCACTAGGGCATCACGCAGCAGAGCCAAGTTCAGAGGGAAAGAACAATGGGGGGGACAGGAGGGAGGCGTCTCCTGGGCTTAGAGCTGCACCTGTGTCCTCAAGACATGTGCCCTGGCAGTGGAGAAAGGCTGCCAGCTCTGTAGGCCAACAGGTCCCAGGCACATCAAACCTGGCTGGTCTCACAGAGCCTTCTTTCTGAACTGAATAAGCAGCAATTTAGTCATTCATTTCATGAAGCCCACGGAGAAAACACAAACCACTCTAGGCCTTTCAACTGGAGGGATTTACATCAGGGATTTGGTTGTAAGGTAATGGAAGAGGCGGGACAACCCAGAGATTAGCCACCACCTCCTTGGGGCTGCAAGGGGAAGGCTGTGTTCTAGGGTCCCGGGAGCTCAGGCCACCAGACAGAAGTGGGAACCACTGCAGGCCTGCCAGAGGGAGCTGGGCCGTGCCGGCTGCTCAGCAGGAGCCAAAAAGCAGACACAGACTCTGCAGAGACCTGGCTGGAAACTGAGCGAGGCAAGAAATACCCTGGCCTTTCCCCTCCTCCCACCCTCCACCTTCTTCCACTGCCTCTGATTGTCTGGACCTGCCCATAGGTAAGGGAGCCTGGGAAATGTAGTTCCCTGTGCCACCAAACAAGACCGAGCAAGGCAGGAAATGGACCTGGGAGCAACAAAGGACCAGCACACTCATTCATTCATTCACTCACTCACTCCTTCGGCCAACATTGACTGAGCACCCAAGTGCTGGGGAGATAAAGACAAACAAAAATTCTGGGTCCTGTCCTCACTGAGCATAAAGTCCAGCAGTACCCCTCAGTGCCCACGGCACCTGCTCAACTAGCCTCGGTAGGGGGGTTGGTGTCGAGCTTTGGGGGGCCCCTGGGAAGCTTCTAGTGTGCAGAGTAGGTGAAGCCGGGCTCTGCTTAGGCTGTGGATTTGGAGGAGCAGGAGCTCAGCCGGCTCGGCCTCCTCCCCAGCTGAAAGCTCACAGCTCAGAATGAAATGTCTCCAAAAAGGGAAGAAAACCCTTAAATCCCACTGTTTGTCTTTGGAGCCTGGGAAGCGAGGATCTAATGAACATGAAACGTGCAGGCTGCTCAGAAGTTGTCTTTGAAACCTCCCCAGGCCGGCTTTGTCAAGGAGCAGCATTGCCTTTCAAAGCTGCCTGGCTCCAACTCCCCTCTCCTCCTTCCTCGGTAGCAGGCGGCAGCTAATTAGCCAGAGATGTTAAACGCTCCCTAATTCCTCGGTGAAGTCCCCAGGCTTCTGGGGGACTGGCAGCAGGGCTGGCAAACTGAGTTCTTTCACTCCTCCTACCCCCTCCATCCGGTGCCAGCCCCTCCCCTGCCAGCACGCTCCCAGCCCGGGGCCGTCCTGGGTCTCATCCTCTGGGCCAACCTTGCCACCCCTCCCACTCCCTCACACTGGCCTGTGCAAAACCACCACCTCTGGTTCCTAAAGTCTTGTGTGCCTCTTCCAAGAAGACTCCCTAGATGCACCACGCGGGGGATGACCAACCACACGCCCTAAGTCTTTGTCCTCAGCGGGGCCCTAATACGCACCCCCCCTCATTCATACCGGCCCAGGGGGCTGCCCTTACTGCCCACCACTCAGAGCAGCCTCCCTAAAGAAAAAGTGCTCCAAACTAACCTGTCCCTGAGTATTTATGCCAGCCCAGGAGAAGGAGAGGCAAGAGGCAGGAACATCATATAGATGTTTACAGACAGGTCACCTAGAGTCATAGCCTGAACCTAATGCCACTTGCTGAGATCTTGGGTAAGACACGCCCCTCTCCGGGCCTCAGTTCC
This sequence comes from Herpailurus yagouaroundi, assembly GCF_014898765.1. Taxonomy (NCBI): domain Eukaryota; kingdom Metazoa; phylum Chordata; class Mammalia; order Carnivora; family Felidae; genus Herpailurus; species Herpailurus yagouaroundi. Next base: position 11,648,238 of record NW_024412402.1, on the reverse strand, counting down.
AAATCTGTAAAGCACGGGGGTTGGACCGGCCCAGCGCTTCTCAAACTGGCACACGCATCAGAATCACCTGGAAGGCTTAAGCACAGATCACTAGCCCCACCCTCTGATTTCGGATTCAGCCGGACTGGGGAGGGGCCTCCTGAGACTTTGCATTTCTAATAAGTTTGCAGGTGGTGCTGCTGCTTCCGGGACCACAGTGGAGAACTCAACGGCTGGCTGGCTGGATTTTAAGCTGTATTTGTCAAAGCTCCAAGGGGTTGCAGCAAGCTCGCTCCCTCAAGGGGCATGTGGGAGTGGTAATGGGGGCTGGGGGATGCTGAGTTGGCTGGCCCCCAGCCCCCAGCCCCCACCCACCCTACCCCCAGCAGTTTGGCATCATCAGTTGGCTGTTTGTTCTCGTGCCCAGGTAAGAGTTGGTCAGAACCGAGGTCCCATGCTTTAGGTGAAGTGTTTGAAAACCTGTCAACCAGATTAGCCCTTCCAGCTTGGACGTTGCAGGGTCCCCTGCTCATACTGTTTCTCCTTCACAGTCAGGGATGGGGGCAGCAAGAACACGGCTGAGGATTCGGGTCCCGACTCTTAGGAGGGGCTGTGAGACTAGGTGGAGAAGCGGATGAGTTCCTGGGTCATCGCCATCGGGAGGTACATTTCAACTCAGAGATGCACCTCTGGGTGACGTGGGACCCATGTGCACGCACACACACACACACACACACACACACACACACACACACCTGTGCTTGCAGCCCCCACCCTGGAAAAGGGCCTGGGGCCCAGATGAGTTGGAGAAGTTCCTGGAAAACATACAGTAGCAAAGCTTCCTTCGGATGTGTGCATGTGTGTGTGTCTTCATGTGTGCATGTATGATGTCTGTGCATACAAATGAGTTCAAGAGAAAGAGAAAGAGAGATTGTAATTGAAATGATCAGGGTGCAGACAGGTTCTAAATAGGGCAGAAGTCTCCTAGAATGTCAACGTTTTGGAATGAAACTAAAGTTCATCCGTTCCAAAGCCCTCGTCCATCTGATGAGAAAACCGAGGTTCCTCTGGAGCTAGAACCAGGGTTTCCCGACTCCTGTGTCAGGGCTCACCCTCCACCATGTGGGTGTCAAAGTCTCTCCCACGCACCAGAATGACATCAGCTGAAACCCATGAAACATCGTGGCAAATGGACAAAAATGTTCGCAGAAAAGCATCCAAGGCAAATAAATCCCTTCCCGGCCCTGTCTGCCCCCACCCACATAGCCATTCCTTGGCCAGCTGTTCCTGTGGATGCCACTTCGAGGAGGGGGCCCGCCCGGCCCTGCAGTCCTGCTGGAGGAGCCTGCAAAGATAGCAGCGAGAAGAAAAACAAGACGAGGAAGAGCCCGGACCTGTTAAAGATTAATAGGGTTCTCTGGGACCCAGGGATGTGCCCGGATTGGAGAGAAACAAAGATCAGCGGAGAAGCAGGGGGATAGACAGAAGTGTGTGTGTGTGTGTGTGTGTGTGTGTGTGTGTGTGTGTGTGTGTGAGGGAGACACAACAGAGGGATTATGACGCTGTGCATATGTCTGCACAAACCCAAGAGAAGCCACTGCGGATGAACATACACACACACACACACACACACACACACACACACACCCCGGATGTGGGCGAGGCTGGGAACAGGAGAGCCAAGGTGAGTGCCAGGAAGTGAAGCACCGTCAGAACAAGCCAGGGTGCAGGCCTGTTTGTGTCTGATGGGTGTGTGACAAAGGACAACAGAGCGTGTCGGTGCACGTGTGCAACTGGGGCTTGCTGCAGGGGCCCAGGGAGAGAATGAGGAAGGCAGGCCACGGTGTCCCACAGCCAGGAGCCCCCAGGACCGGATGCCCACTCGTGGATGTGCGCTCACCCTTCTGGGGGCCAGGCTGGCCCCCAGGGTCCCCTTCCTCGGACAGCCTCCTTCTGCTGCCACTTGGACCCTCTCCTGCCTTCACCTCCCACACTTGCCACCCCGCCCCTCTGCCCAGGAGTCTCCTCCTTCCTCCCCAGGGTTGCATGTCCCTGGCATGTGACAGTCTCCAGAAGCCACAAAACACCTGCCCGCCCCCACACTCGCTTCTGTCCTGAGCAGAGCACCAAACACAGGCCCTGAGTTGCACAACCCACCTTCAGATTTTGTCTCTCCCTCTTCTATTTGTGTGACCTTGGACAAGTTACTCAGGCCTTTCAAAGCCCTAGTTTCTTCCGTTTAAAAAAAAAGAGAGAGAATAGAGTTCCTGTAAGAAATAAATAAGATATTTCTTGAAGTCCCTGGCACTGTGCCAACCATAAAGTAGTTACTAGTATTTTCCAGTCTCTCTGCTTCAAGCCCCCATGGGTAGGTTTTTGTCTCAGAGCCCCAGGGGCTTTCCAAGTTGCACCACCTCCTTAAAATCCTAAAGCTGGAAGTGACCTTAGAAGTCAGGAGGTCCAAGCGCCACCACATGCCCGTGTTGTAGGTGAAGACGTGAGGCTCACAGAGGTGTAACTTGTGTTAATACTGGAGGCAAGACCAGAATACATTTCTCCCACTTTACTACCATCAGCCTTCAGCTTTCCGCCTTCGGCCAGAGCCAGAGGATTTCACCGTGCCATTCTTGGAAGGTTTGTTCCCACTGGTCTGGAGGTAAGACTGAGTCCTGGGGTGTGGGCCGGGCAGAGGGCAGGGGAGGAGGACGCGGCAGGACAGAGCCATGACTCCTTCCAGAGTTCTGTGCAATTCTGCTCTGGCCCCCGACTTGCATTCCCACTTAGCAAAGCCAAAAGCTCTGCAGAGAACTGGATCCTCCCTGCTCCCCCACCCCACCCCGCTGTCGCTCGAAGGCAGGTTAGTGCCCATCTGTGGCCCCTCTCATGTGTCCCTAGGGGGGTTAGCCCCCACCGATTGTAAGTGATCAAAGGATTTCCCCCAACCACACACCACCCTCTCCCTAAAGGAAAGGATCTCAAGTTATTGCAGGCTTCTCCATCCCATGATATTTCTGTGGCACAGACCAGTGCCAAGGAGCCTAGAAATCTGGCCCTTTATCCTGGCTCTGTGTCCTTAATACACCTCTGTCCTGGCCAACAGGATCACCTAGTGCTAGGGCTGGCGGGATTGTGCCAAAACAGATCCCCTCCTGGAAGACAGGAACAAAGCAGCCCCCTGACCGCCACTCTGCCCACGGGGCTTCCAGGGACACAGGAGGCCTGGGAGGAGGCAGACACCAGGACAGGGAATTCAGGGGTTCACACATCCGCGCTGGTCTCCCTGCACTTCCGTAATGCTAGGCAGAGGGGACCCGGAACTACGGCAAGTCAGGGGGCCCTGAATGCACTCAGCACCTGACTGGGGAGGGGGCGGACGATGGGCCCACAGGCCCCCCCCCCCAGGACCTCCTGTCCCTCTGCAGATAAACGGGGGCCGGTTGTATACTGCTCCTCAGGACCACATGGCCCAGTCTATAGGAATCACACCGTTTGCTCCCTCCTCAAAAACCCTCTTGCCCACATGCAGCACACATGATAAACGTGGAACGTGGCTCCCTCACCCGCGCCTTCTGAAAGGCAGCACAGCGCTGTCACTAAGAGCGTGGACTCTGGGGCCAAACCGGATGGCTTAAATCCTAGCTCCACCAGCTGATGGCTGTGTGGCCTTGGGGAAGTCACTTAACCTCTCTGTATCTCAGTTTCCTCACCTGTAAAATAGGGATGATGTGAATAACTAGCTCATAAGAGTCTTGTGAGGTTTAAATAGGTTAATATATGGCAAGTGCTTGGGCTAATGGCTGGCACATTTTAAAAAACCGGGTAAGTATTTGCTGTCGTTATTACTTATTCAGTCATCAAAATGTTACTGAGCACTGACTACATTGTAGGTGCTCTTTCAAACCCCAGGCAAGCCGTCCAGATACGGTCTCTACTCTCAGGGCGCTGACATTTTAGTGAAGGAGACAGTCAATAATCACTAAAATTAAAAAAAAAAAAAAAGTCTACTTACAAATTGCAATGAGAGATAATAAGGGCAAAAAATAGAGAACTCGGAGCATACAACAGGGGACCCGACAGCTTCTTGGGTCAGGGAAGGCTCTTTCAGGTGTGATGCTTATCTCACTCCTCCCTGCTGAGTCTGACCACCCCGGGTACGCCATGCCCGGCAGCCGGCACCCACCAAGGACAAAGCCCATCTGTGCCCTTCACGGGTCTGGCGGCGGCGGAGTATCTGCTCCCCCTCCGTGTGAGAAGCCCAGGCAGGGCCGAGTCCCCCTCGCCTGGCCTGCCACTGCCACCCCACTTCGGGACCTAGGGTGGCCTGGGAATAGAACCAGAAGTCCTGCTCTGATCCCTCATTCCGTCCAACCAAGAGGAGGCACTCTTCCTGCGGAATTTCCCGGCACAATCCGGCCACTCTGAAGGTCACGGCCATGTGTCAGGAGTCCTACCTTCTCCCTTCCAGGCTGTCCTAAATCTGGTCTTCAGCCAGGAAGACAAAGCAACGTACTGTGCTAGGTACTTTACAGTTTATATCGCAGATTTATTCAGCCGTCTCGTTTAATCACCACGGCAACACTGTGAAGTCGGTGTCACTCTCATTGTTCATACCTATTCTGTAGATCAAGAAACTGAGGCTCCGAAAGGTTAAGCCACTTTCCCAAAGTCATACGTTAGGAGTAGTGGAACAGCTAGGACTCCAACCTAGGCCTGCTCGACTCCAGACCCTGCAGGGACATCGTATGATCTTTTTAATAACATGAGGAACGATAATTCGTGTAATGGCTAATATTTTTTTTTAACATTTATTTATTTTTGAGACAGAGAGCATGAACAGGGGAGAGTCAGAGAGAGAGGGAGACACAGAATCTGAAACAGGCTCCAGGCTCTGAGCTGTTAGCACAGAGCCCGATGCGGGGCTCGAATCCATGGACTGCGAGATCATGACCCGAGCCAAAGTCGGACACTTAACCAACTGAGCCACCCAGGTGCCCCTGTAATGGCTAATATTTACAACACTTTCTATGGGGCAGGTCCCACTGTGATTTGAAATCACTCAACCCCCATAAAAAAAATAACCCTCTGAGGGAGATGCTATTGTTAATCTCATGGTACGGGTCAGGAAACTGAGGCACAGAGAGGTTAAGTGAAGCCAGGGGCCCAAGGCCAGTTGGATGAGTCCTGAGGGACAGTCACCAAGATGAGAGTCACAGAACAGTGGGGCTGAGCATGACCTCGGCAGCCACCAGCTGGAGGCCCAGAGGGAGGGACGGACGTCGTAGCGGAGCCACTCCGTGCCCGGCCACATCCCCTGCCGCTCCCCGTGCTGCCTCTCTCCCCCATCTGTCTCCAGGTATCCAGGGGCCTCCGCTTCCCTTGGGAACTTGTCCTCCACAACCCCCTCTGGCTCGCCGTGCTGGCCACGGCCTAGGCACCGCCTTATCTGCCTTGTCCGGCTCTGTCTCCCCGTGACCCCCAGGCCCTGCCGACCCTCTCGCGAGGCTCCCTCTATAGCTGAGCCAATGAAGGAAGAGGGTCAGCTGATGGCCGGCTCAGAGGCCTTGGGGCAAGGTGGCCCCTCCTTTCCGCTTGGGTTTTCTTCCAGAAGATGGCCTCAACCCAGCACAATGGGCCTATCCTAAAAATCCAGACTCAGGATACCTGGCTGGCTCAGTCAGTTAAGCGTCTGACTTCGGCTCAGGTCACGATCTCACAGTCCGTGAGTTCGAGCCCTGTGTGGGGCTCTGTGCCGACAGCTCAGAGCCTGGAGCCTGCTTCCGGTTCTATCTCCCTCTCTCTCTGCCCCTCCCCACTCGCACCCTGCGTCTCTCTCTCTCAAAATTAAATAAACATTAAAAACAAAAAATTTTTTAATAAAACAGACCTCGGGGCAGGGTGGGGACAAGGGGTGCCCCTTGCAGTGTCACCTCTGTACTGGACAACCCTGCCCCCCTTCCTTGGGCCCCTTCAGGGCCGGCCCTCCCCACAGTGCACATGTCCGTCTCTGCCTTCATCACAGGGCACGGGGTGAGGGGCCAGGGCAAGGGGGCAGGAGTTAAAGCCCAAAAAGGACCTGGGAAGCTGGAGAATTAATTTTGCTTGTGTCTCCATGCCTATAGCGCTATCCTGCCGCTGCTCCCGGGGACCATGAGGTCCCTGCTACTTCAGTCTGCACACCTGCCAAGAGCTCAGTCTCCTTTTTGCTGGGGAAAAAAACAAGGGGAAGGGTTTGTTCGGGAGGGGCCCATGGCAGGGGAGGGGAAGTCCTTGCCTTTAGCTGGGAGACATGGGAGCATGGAGGGAGGGGAGGGGGGAGCAGGGGCAGGCCCGGCAGCACACCGCTTGCCCAGCAAGGTGACCTGTCGTTGTCGCTCTCCCTCCTCCAGCTCCAGGGGCTTGATTCTCCAGAGGCCTTGTGTGGAGGACAGACCCGAGTAGAGAAAGAAGCCTGGTGCGCAGCGAAGAAGGCCCCACAGACTAGACGCCGGCTCTCGCCTCCCTGGGGCTGGCAGAGCACAACCCTCGGGGAGCTGGAGAGGGAGCCACGGACCCTGGCGAGGTGGCGCCCTCCCTCCCAGTTGCTCAGAAGCATCTAGACAAGGCCTTGTGCTGAGCTGGCATGTTTCTGCCTCCCAGCTGGACCACAAAATAGAAGGAAACATCCATAAAGTTCCCGAGCCGCCTCTGAGGCCGGAAGGCCTGCCAAGGGGCTGCTGGTTCCCCCTCTAATTGGTCTTAATTTCCATGATTTGCAGGTCCCAGGCTCACCGAGGGCCCGGTCTCCCTCGTGATGGATGGGCAGGAATAGTGGGCCTGGTGAGCCAGCTCCCGTGATCCAGCAGGGTCCTGTGGGGTGCAGGGCAACCTAGTCCTCCACCAGGGCTCACCCAGAGCCCCCGGGGCCCGAGCCCACTAGAACACCATCCTTTCTCCCAGTTAACCTCTGCAGGACAGGGCCCATCCCTTCACACGGCAATAGGAAGTGGAAAGAGGAGGGGCTTAAACCAGGGCTCAGGCTAGAGACCTGTGGCATCCTCCTAGGAGCCCCTCCCAGGGCCCGGCCCGTAGTAGATGCTCAATAAACACATGTTGCTCCACAGCTTGGCTGACCTAAGGAGACCTGGCCTTATGCCTTCAGAAGCTTGGACATCTTCTGCCTCCTGCTCTCTGGTTCTGCTTTTGTCACAGTAACTAAAGTACAACTCTGGAGTCAGGCTGCCCCAGTTTGAATCCCAAGTAGATTAGCACAAGCAAGGTAATCTTGGGCAACTACTGAGCTTCTCTGTGCCTCCGTTTCCTTATCTTTAAAATGGGGGTAACAGCACTACCTACCTCACGGGTCCATTATATGAAAAGGCACGAGTATGCCGAGATAGCAGAATAATGGATCCCAAAGATGCCCACGCTCTAATCCCTGGGACCTATGAAAATGTCACCTTACGCGGCAAAGGGCCTTTGTGGAGGCATTTAAAGTACGGCCCTTGAGATGGAGAGATGATCCTGGATTATCCAGGTGGGCCCAGCCTAATCACATGCGTCCTTAAGAGCAGAGAATCTCTCCTGGCTGGGTTAGGGAGAGACGTGCGACTGGAGGAAGCACCAGAGAGAGGCAGCATTGCTGGCTTTGAAGACGGAGGAAGGGGCCACAAGCCAAGGAATGCAGGCTTATGGAAGCTATAAAAGGTAAGAAAATGGAAGCACCCCTAGAATCACCAGAAAGGAACACGACCCTCCCTGCACCTTGACTTTCAGCCCCGTGAGACCTGCGTCAGACCTCTAACCCACAGAGAACCACAAGATTAATTCGCGTTGCCTTAAACCACTCCGTTTGCAGTCACTTGTCACAGCTTCAACAGGAAACTCACACATACTGGTGTGTAAGCACATAGTCAGAACTCGATGTCGGCTCTGTCTGTCATCACCACCACCATTGTTATGGCCCAGGGCAGAGACACCCTGCTGCCTCCACCCCGCCCCCGGCAGCCACCTGTCCAGTGTGAGCTTCTCCAAGCCGGAATCACACTCAGCTAAGCACTGGAGAGTAAGTACAAGGCAGTCAGGGAGTAGGGAACATCCTCAAAACAATGTCCCTTGGCGCACTCCCTGTGAGCAAGAGGCAGATGACTGGCCTCCCTGTGATCCCTTTCTTTTAAAGAAGAGCCGTGGGGGGGCCCCCTGGGAGAGGGGGGTGGGCCTGCCTGACCCCGACATTGTCACTGGAGAGATGACAGCTCCGGGGCTTAACTGCTCCCCATTCCAACCACGCACAGCGGGAGAGGCCTGGACACTCCAGCGGCTTGGCACCCAAAACTTGCACCTGCTGTGCGCGTGGGAATATGGCAGGACCCGCAATAGGAACGACTTCACCAGACGGAAGGGGGGACTTTCTCCCGTGAAACAACGCCAGGTACCGCAGCATCTGCCGGGATCCTTCCGAGCAGCTGTGTGATGGAGGCGGGATGGGGGAGGGAGACGGATGGTCTCCAGAGGCCTGGTCTGTGATCAGCAGTGGTCACCCTCACAGAACAAGCTCCCCTCAGGGCTCACACCCCTCATTCGCAGTCACTCCCCCAGCCAAGCGAAAGTGAGGCTTTCCCCCGACAGACACACCCCCCCCAGCCTATGTACCTCCCTTTCCTCCTTCACCCCCAGTTTTCCTCCTCAGTGACACCCCACATTCTCCCCGGATACTGAGAGACCTCAGAGATCTGTCCCCACTAGATCTCCTTCTTCTCAGGAAGTCAATGAGGCCCTGTGATCCCTCTCAGAGCCTTCAGCCTCCGACCAGACTAAGCCCAGTGCAGGTACCAGACTGCCCAATGATGTCAACAGGCCTCTCGGGACAAAGGCCATTTCCTCTTAGACTCATGGGCAAATCACCGTTAGACTGGAAGTTCCCTGAGGACAGGGTTCACGCTGTCAATCTGCCACAGGGCCTGGCCCGGAGTGGACCTCCATTTGTTGGGTAAGGGAACACCTCTAAAAATGTACAGCCCTCTCAGAAGGCCCTGGAAAAAAACCTTACCCCTTCCCATCTCGCTCACCAGGGGAACTCAGCACAAAGAGCCACCTCAAAGAGACCAGCTGCTTTGGAGGTAACTGGAGACGGGAGTGAGACAGGCTGAGGGGACAGGGAGAGCCACTGCTCCCAGGGACACCCGTTCCCTTCGCCAAGGAGCCCATCCCATGTGGTCACCTACTGCCGGCTGAGACCTGCTTCCCTACACCCCCAGCCCCTCAAACTCCCTTTCTGTCTAAAGATTAGCTTCCTACAGACACTTGCCCACCCCTTCCTGGCGGGCAGTTCATGGGCCACGGAACCTCTCTTTGTTCCTCTCTCCAGCCCCCCAGCCCACAACCTCACCTTCTGATACAGAAATTCCCTTTACCACCACCACCCCAACTCTGACCAACCACAGGGGCCCAATCTGCGTGGGGACCTTGCAGGGTCACTACCGAGGACCCAGGTGGTACCTCTGTGCAAATTAGGAAAAGGGCCTCTTTCCCCAGGTGGACGTAGGCCCCACCCATGCATAGCCTGGTGAGAACAGCCTAGGGCAGATTTCAGCCCCCATCCACCCCTTGGCCAAGTGTCCTTGCACGATGCACAACCTGCCCACCTGTGCACAGCAGCCCCGTTTGAACAGCTGCAGAATATACCCACTGTAGGGGTCTGATAGACCCACATTTTAGGGGTCTGATAGACCCCTCATTTTAGAAATGAGAAAGGGGAGAAGGGCAGGGTAATTTATCCAAGGCCATACACCAAGCTGGGGGCAGACCCAAGGCCAAAGATCCAGGTGCCCTGACTCCCAATCTGCTGCTTATTCCCTCGGCTACTCTATCCTTGCCTCGCTCTTGGGGACAGATGGCAAAGCCAAGACAGCCAGAGAGCTCCTGAAAGCGGTGCCTGGGGAAGCCTTCCTGCACTAATTAGAAGAAAAGTGATAACCTCATCCCAAACTCTGTCTAGACATAAAATTGAACATAAAACTCTCTGAACTGAGTACCACCTAACCCTTGGCTGGTGTGGAACATAAATACAGATCGTCCCCATTTGTTTCCTGTCCACCAACCGCATTTATCCCACACCTCTTCACTGTGAGTATGTCCCCTATGTCTCTCTAGGCCCGTACATCTGTCTTGGCCTGGAGACTCTCAGACCATGCTTACTGCCTCAGGAGAATCCCTGAACACACAAGTGCTCAGAAGATGACTTTTAATTTAGACAAAGGGGAGGGTGATGGTGATGAAGAAGAAGTGGGGGGTGGGGGGAAGGGTGAGAGGGAAGCAGAGGAAAGGAAAGAAGGGAATTTGGGGCATCTGGGCGGCTCACTCAGTTAAACAGCTGACATCGGCTCAGGTCATGATCCTGCAGCTCGTGGGTTCGAGCCCCACATCGGGCTCTCTGCTCTCAATGTAGAGCCTGTTTCAGATCTTCTGTCTCCCTCTCTCTCTGCCCCTCCCCCTCTGTCTCTCTCTCTCTCTCTCTTTCTAAGACAAATAAACATTGAGAGAGAGAGAGAGAGAGA
>NW_024412402.1:11621906-11637717 GCF_014898765.1 Herpailurus yagouaroundi | reverse complement strand
TCTCTCTCTCTCTCTCTCTCTCTCTCTCTCTCTCTCTCTCTGGGTGGTGCCTACCATTATAATATGGTGATTAAGCTCAGGCAGAACCAGACTTTCTGGTTTTGAGACCTGGTTTTCCGACTTCTTGGCTATGAGATTTCAGGCAAGTGCCTTAACTACTCTGTGCCTCAGGTTCCTCTTCCATACAATTAGGTAACAACAGACATAACTTCATAGATTTTTATGAAGATTAGGAGAGTCAATATATGTGCAATACTTAGCACAGGGCCTGGCTGATAGCCAGCACTCAGTAAACACTGGCTGTAAATATATTGGGTTGCTGTCTCTTCACACCTTGTCCTGGTCCTGTTTTCCTGCAGTCAGGGGTGGGGGTGGGAAAGGACATTGTCTAGGCTGCCTGGCAGAGTCTCCATCTCAGTATTCCAACTGCCAGAGCAGGGATGGACTACCTTGGAGAGTAGTGAGCTCCCTGTCAGTGGGAGCAATCAAGCAGAATACAGATGAGCGCTCGGCATAGTTGGGGCAGAAGGGGACAGGGGGTGGGGCAGAGAGTGAGCTCTTCCAAAGTCCCTTCAAACCCAGATAGACTGTGAATATGTGGAAAAAACCCACATCTCTAGGCACCCGTGTGGGCACAGCCTCGCCAACAAATGGGGGCACACATACAAGGGCACAGCCTCCACATCAGCTTTGAGGACTAGGAAGGAGTGTTGCAAAGCAGGCAAGCCAGCACCCCCAGCCAGCCCCTCCCCCAGCACCCAGCCAGTTCCTGTGTGCACACAGGTATCCAGGTGGCAAGCAGAAGCTTTGAGGGAGGCACCAAGTGGGATTTCAAGAAGCCTGTTTCCTGCCACTCCCAGTTCTGTATTTCCAGGCACCAGCTGCCAGCATCCCCCCCTCCCCATCTCCACTGCACCCAGCTCTCAGACAGGATGGGGGCAGGGACCAGGAGCCTCGCAAGGTAGGGAACCTGGGACAGCCCTGGCCTCTAAAGGGTCAAGGTGCCCAGAATTCGGAGGCGGTTTCCTTTTCACAGACGTTGATAAAGCAGGAGTTTGTAGAAGGGTCAGAAGTCCTGCCTCCCGCCAAGGCTCGAACGTAGTTCCGCCCTCGAGGAGTAGGATAAGAAGAGAGACTCAGGGAATCCTTGCTCCAGAACTATTCCTGCCCCTGCCCTCTCCGGTCTCCTACCCCGCCTGGCACATCTCCCGCCCCCCCCCCGCCCCCCGCCCCCAACACTTCCTCTGGCTGCTGCGTGCCCTCTATTAGCCATTCTACAGAGAGGACCGAGTGCTGATAAACCAGAGCAGCAGCATGGTCAAACCTTCCTATCAGCCCGGGATGCATTACTGCATGTTATTTGTCTTCCCAGCAGCAGCCACAGCGGTTCCTGGTTCCTAACAATACTGGCTTCGCCTGGTACTAAAAAGGGCCCCTAAGTGCCCCGAACATCTGGGAGAGGAGACCACATCTGGGGGGCCGATGGGGAGGATGGGGAGCTAGGCCAGCCTCTGGGGATGAACCATTCGCTGCGGATTCGTCCAGAGGTGGATCGTGGGTGCAGAAATGAGGTGCGATTGCGGGGGGGGGGGGGGGGGGCGGGGGAGGACCGCAGAGGGCAGAGAAGGAGAAGTGGGCGAGGCGCAGAGCTCTCCCCAGGCCCTGTCGTCCAGCCCCATGCCGCCGCGGCCCCCGCCCCCGCCCCCAGCAAGAGTGCTGGGCGCTGCAGGAGGCAGGGCGCGCGCGCGCGCGCGCGCGCGTGTGTGTGTGTGTGTGTGTGTGTGTGTGTCCGCGCGCGCGTCCCCTCCAGCTTTTCTACCACAACCCGGCTACTCTTCCCAATCAATGGCCTCTTTGTGGCTGCCGAAAGACGGGAACCACGACGCGAAGTGCGGGGGGAGGGGTGGAAGGCCGTCCTGAGGACGGCAGGACGCGCAGGACCCCAACTGCTGCCGTCGGGGCCAGGGCTCCCCGGAACCTGGGACGAGCGCGCTTTCCCGGAGGGCCTGCACTCTCTGGACGTAGAGAAAGGGGTCTAGCGGGGCGGTGGCCCTGGCCTCCCTACTCTGCGCTGGGGGCGGTCGCTCTCCCGCAGGCCTGGGAAGACCCGGACGCGCTTTCCCCCGGCCCCGCGCCCGCTAGGTGGCGCTGGGCAGTCGTGCTCCTCCGACCCGTGTCGGCGGCAGCCCCAGCAGCCTCGGAGGCGCCAGGCGGCTTGGGGCACCTGGAAGTGGGCTGGAGTGGCAGGTGTCGAGGCAGGGACCCGCAGGGGTGGGGGAGGGGGATAGGAGCAGCATCCTCCATTGAGACGTGTCCGTGGGATTTCTGCCGCACTCAGTTGCCTGTCCTCTTGAATCTTAAAAGTCTAAACACCCCAGTCCTGGGGAAGCTCACACAGCCTCAGCGACAAGAGATACCCACGGGAAAAGTTATTACAAAGGCCAAGTGAGAAGTACAGCCAGTGCTTTCCGTCTAGAAACAACCACAGAATAAGGCACCACAGACCTCTGAGAGGGGTTACCTTGACATTCTGCTACGAACCAATGGGACGGATGAGAGTCGCCCATTCCTTCTGGTGCCAGGCACCCACTGAGGCTCTGAGCATTCACTTGTGACCGGGTGACAATCCCTGCCCTCAGAGAGTTTGTGGACCAGTGAGGGAGAAAGACATCAGGGAGATAACTAAACAAATAATTAACTAACTGCAGCTGTTGTTAAGTACACAGGTATATAAAGATTTAGGGTGGAATGTTCCAGTCACCCCGGGTCATCTGACCAGTCCTAACCAGGGTCAGAGGTGGGGAAGTTGTCCTATGGAAGACACGGGCCCCCTTCCCCTTGGTCCAAAGTAGACTTAAGAAAAAGTTGCCTAACATCCGAAGCAAACTCAGGGCTGGGGTGTCTCTTGTCCTCACTTCTCAATCTTCACTCTGTGGAGTGTAGGTTAAGCCCACTTTACAGAGGAAAAGATTGAGCTTGGGGAAGTTAAGGGACTAGCCCGGGGTGCCAAGAGCCAGCCTGTGGCAGAGCTGGGCTTCGAACCCACAACTGCCTGGGTCCAAATCCCACACCTCTTCTATAAGGCACTGCCTCTGGGACCCTGTCTGGATGCCCTCCTGGAAGCCGAGGCAGGGAACAGAGAAGGGGAGCGAGAGAACGAGAAAGGGGCAGGGCAGGCTAAAAAGTCACCAGATTGCCGCCCCCCCCCACCATCACCACCTCCCACTCTTCACAGCCAGCCCTTTCTCGGCATCTCCTGACCAAACCTCCACCCGCTTAACATTCCGCTCAGTTTCCACTCCGCTCCGACTCCCAATGTTTATCAACACATGCTGTAATGTAATCAGCTCCTGGGAAAATACACACCAGGTAACGGATGCTGACAAGAGTGTCAAACAGATGTCCCCTCCCTGCCCCTCCCTCCCTCCCAGCCAGAGCCGGCACACCCAGGAGGCTGGGGGAGCGCCTCTTGCCACACCACCCCTCCAGTCCTGGCCGCAGAGGCCCTCCCCGGGAGACTGACACCATGGAGCCCAGCAGCGCACCAGGCACTGTGCAGGGGGCTTTATACACCTCATCTCATCTGGCCCTCACCACAGCAGTGTAAGGGTGGTCTTAATATCCCCATTTTGCAGACGCAGAAACTGAGGCACCAGTGATGATGAAACCAGAGTGAAGCAGCAGCGGCAGAAGCAGAGAAGGATGATCACACTGGCTGTCCTTTTACCATCAGGCCACCTCCCCACAGAGCCCAGGCCTCTGAAGAAAACTGTCTTTGTCACCTTTCCGAGTAATTGGATCTCAAGCCTAAGGGTCTGGCCCCCGTGGCTGTGGCAGGCCAGGTGTAAGGGGACTGGCAGCCTGTTCCGCATTTCTGCCCCAGCCAATAGAAGGCACGGTGCTGGATGCCCCGAAGGCTCAGGACTGAGCAAAAGAGGGAGGCTTCTGCAGTGGCGTGGGGGAGAGGGGCTCTGGGGGAGGGAGAGACCTTTTATTGTCCTTTTGTCCCCTTCCCCAAGAACCAGAGCTCAAGGACCCCCGAGGCCAGCCCAGACAGAGGGGAGAGGAAGTGCACAGAGTAGGGGAGCGCCCAGATGGGACAGGCTCCGCCCACCACCCCAGGACCTCCGTGCCCTCCCCAGGATCAGCTGTCTGAGGCCACCGTCGTCGTCCTGGAGGAGCTCGGTATTTGCTTTTCCCTCCAACGCAGTCAATTGCTCCTTTCATCTGACTGGAGTTGTAAATGAGACTTTATGGGATTCCTAATGATGGCGGTTTCCCTTTATCAGCCTCCAATTCCCACTTCTCAGCCAGGGTTGACTCGGGGAAATGTTTTGACCAGGAATCCAGAATCCAGCAGCAAGCCAGTGCCCCGCTTGCTGCTCTCCACAGTGCGAGCTGGAAGTTGTCAAACAGGCCTGGCCCCCACCCCGTGGAAGCTCGCTGCGGAGAAGTCAGATCTGGGTTCCAGGCCGCCTCCCAGATGGTGTATTTCACCTCTCCCGGCTTCTGCTTCTTCAACCATAAACCTGGGGTAATAAAGCCTGCTCCACCCACCCGCCTCACCAGGCCACTGTGAGAATCAAATGAGATTATAGGCTTGAAAACCCTTTGAAAAATATAAAGCAATCGCCCAAGCCGGTTTTGCTATTATTATTATTATTGCTGTTGTGATTTTGTGTAGGTGCGGCTGGGAGAGCAAATGATAGCAACCTGTACATCTTGGAGAGTAAAGCCTGTTTTTGCACACGGGAGTGTATGTACCTGTGTTGTGGAAGGATGGAGTTCTAGTGTTTGCACCTGCCTTTTTTTTTTTTTTAATGTTTATTTATTTTTGAAGGAGAGAGACAGAGCATGAGTGGGAGCGGGGCAGAGAGAGAGGGAGACACAGAATCTGAAGGGGCCCGAGGCTCTGAGCTGTTAACGCAGAGCCAGATGCAGGGGCTCCAACTCACGAACCGCGAGATCATGACCTGAGCCGAAGTGGGACGCTTAACCGACTGAGCCACCCAGGTGCCCCTGCACCTGCATTTAAAGGAGTGTATGGGGCAGGGACGCCTGGGTGGCTCAGTCGGTTAAGCGTCTGACTCTTGGTTTTGGCTCAGGTCATGATCTTGCGGTTTGTGGGTTCGAGCCCCGCATCTGCCTGCTTGGGATTCTCCCTCACCCCTCCCCTGCTCGCCATGCTCTGTCTCTCTCTCAAATTAAATAAACAAACTTTAAGAACATTTTTTAAAAAATACAGGAATCTGGGGCGCCTGGGTGGCGCAGTCGGTTAAGCGTCCGACTTCAGCCAGGTCACGATCTCGCGGTCCGTGAGTTCGAGCCCCGCGTCAGGCTCTGGGCTGATGGCTCGGAGACTGGAGCCTGTTTCCGATTCTGTGTCTCCCTCTCTCTCTGCCCCTCCCCCGTTCATGCTCTGTCTCTCTCTGTTCCAAAAATAAATAAACGTTGAAAAAAAAAAAAAAAAATACAGGAATGTATGGGGCAAGGTATGGGTGTCTATGAGTATATGGGGACATGTGCACACATTCCGGTATCTTCATAGAATACCACGTTGATACATAATAACACAATAATCTTGAGTGCCGGGCATTGTGCTAAGCACTTGATACAGGGGTGTGGGTCCGTATAGGTGTGCAGAGCATTTGCAACATACGCGTGTCAGTGTTGGAGGAATGCAATGGAACGTGTGACTATTCGTGTCATACCGGCAGCGGGGAATCCCTCCGTGTGCTTGCCCGGGGGTCAGTGATGGTGTGGGCCTAAATGTCAGTGAATCTGAGCGTATGTGCGCATGCACGTGTCTGCACGCGCGTGCACACGGGTGCACACCCACCTCCCTGTTCCCGGACGGATTGGTGTAATTGTTCGTTATTTATCAGCTGCCTGGGCTACGTGAGCCCCCTGCTTGCCCTGAGCTCGCTGCCACACAGCCATCAAGCCCACACACACATTGTGGTGACAGCAGCCTGCTTGGGAGGGGGGGCGCCACTCTGCTCTCTGGAGCCACACTCTGTGCCAGGCAGCAGGGCCCCTGCCGGGGAACTGCACAGATTGACGACACCAGACTTGGAGCCGCAGGAGTGCTCAGCAGATGGGTCGGGCTCAGGGGCCCTGGGAGCAGGACTGACAGAGCTGGCACCTTTAGGTCCAGACGACCTGGCTCTAACAGGCTGAACCCAGGGCCCGGCCCGAGACTACCACCTTAGCATAATACCAGTCGTGGCTGCCCAGTGGCCAGGAGTGAAACATCCTTGCTCTGCTGCACCCCCACCGTGGCTCATCGCTGCTCTCGGGATTAAGTCCAAACTCCCTCAGGCAGCGCACAAGGCCCACACCTGGCACATACCTCCCAGCCCCTTCTCCCCCCACCCCTCCTTGCACCACCAGGCAGACTGGACTACTCACGGTCCTAAGATGCGCTTGGACCCATGGGTCTTTTCGCTGCCTTTCCCCTGTCTGATTTCTCCATGCAACATCCCTGGCTGGCCAGTCCTGGCTCCCACGAGGTTCAGCTCACCTCCACAGGAATGCTTCCCTCGTCCTTTCTGACCCCCCCCCCCGGATTAGGGAAGAGTCCCCACACCCCCGACATTCCTGTAGGCCCCTAGATTCCCCTAGTATCCCGCTTCCTTATTCGCCCTCTTTTCTCCCATCGACTCGGGCCCCGGGAAGGGGCAGAGCATGCCTTAGTGGTTCATGGTTTTATTCCAACGCTTAGCGTGGTACCCCATCATAGGTGGTCCATAAATACTTGTTAACGAATCGCTGCTAAAGCCTTTTGTGAGAGAGTGGCTCCCTTGAGTTCTCCACGTTACATCACAGCGTGCATCTGTACGGCTTTGGGTGTCTCAGATCTCCGGGCTGAGGAGAACTGCGCCCTCTCCCCAGTCCCTCTCCTTCATCCCATCTTAACGGCAATAATCCCCATCCCCGACTTCTACAAATGGAAGTCAACGACACGATCTTACGAATGGGCAAACTGAGACGCAGAGAGGTAAAGGGCTCGTGAACAGGATGACCATCCCCCGGTTTGCCCAGAACTTTCCCCGTGGTAGCACTGAGAGCCCCATGTCCTGGGAAACCCCTTCGGTCCCGGGAAAACTGGGACAGTTCGTCCCCCTTCTTGTCCGCGGTCCTCAAGTGGCAGATCCAGGACGCAAACCTGGGACTCCTGACTCTGAATCATACACATACCCCTCCCTGCTCAGCTGCCTCCCAGGCCACCTCCAAGTTCAGTGACTTCGCGTGGGCATTGTCTTCCCTTCGGATGTCACATCCAGGCCACTTGACACGCTCCTGGAGGAGCTGTGCCCAGAAGCATGTACTCAAGGAATACAGGGCATTAATATTAACCTAAATCAAATATAATTCAGAACCTCATTTCTGGAGGAAAAGCACTGTACCTGACACAGAAGGGAAAAAAAAAAAGTAAATCTAGCATAAAATAACTTTATAATGATGTTAAAGTAAATTTTAAAATTAAAAAAAAAACACCACTTTACCTGCAAATCGTTTTCATTTCTCCACATGGCCTTCACCGTTCTCTCTCTACCGGTGTATCTTTTTTACAAAATTGCAACGCGGGACGTGTGTCGTGCTTCTTTTTAGCTCACGCGATAGAAATCTGGTTTCGATTTTCCTCATTCTGGACCCTCCGTGTCATTAGCATCCCTCATTAGCCAAGATACCAGGGAGCCTGGGCTCAGGGCTGTCCCCTTCCTGAAGGACTCCTTCCTAACGCAGGGCCCAGCTGGGCTTCTGAGGGGCTGCCGTGTAATCGCTGTCCTGTGCGTGTGTGCGGCCAGCAGGGCAGAGGGAGACAGCTTCTGCCGGATCCTGAAGAGGTCTGAGGCCCAAAGAGTTCAAGAGCCACACTCCACAGTGCTCCGGAGAAGAACAAACAGCCTCATCCCCCGGCTCCCAGGGCGAATGTCCACCACGCGCTTTCTCTACGAGGCTTGGGTTGACCCAGGATCTCTGTTCCTCCCTTAAGATCAAGTCCACTTCTTGACTTCCACATGGCTCTCAAAAAAATAAAAAATAAAAAAATCTGGTTCCTCTAGACAAGTAGTACGTCCTGATCATTATCCTGACCACAAACCCCACCCGCCCCCGATCTGAAGGCACCAGTGAAGAAAAGGGAGTGTGGGTGGGAGGCCGAGGGTCTTCGTCCTCGCTCTCCTCCCTCTGGCCTTCCCCATCAGGTATGCTGCAGGTGGAAACCTTCTCAGCCCCTTCCCGTGTCTTGGTCAAAGCTCCCTGGCCCATGCAGGTCCTCAGCAGAAGCTTCTTCTTCGCACCACTGTTGAGTTTTAGGTATTCCCAAATCAGAAATGGTGCCTCCACTCACATCTAGAATCCTTTGGGGTCTCTCTCTCTCTCTCTCTCTCTCTTTCTCTCTCTCTCTCTTTCTCTCTCAAAATAAATAGAATCCCCTAGGACTTTGGACATGGTGATTCACAGCAATGCACTGAGGGCCTTCTAACCAGAGCCAGGGTGTAGACCAATTTGCCTTCTGGGCCCTTTCCTTCTGGAGAATTGGGTGGTTCGAGGTGAAACTGGGGCCTTCTATCATTGCTCAGAGCTCTCGCTCCCAAAGGCGTGGAGATCCCTGGGACAGTATGGCCCACAAGGGAGAGGCTGGCTGTCTGTCAGCCATCTTGGTAGCGCTCTGACCTGGTCGTCATTGTACCCGGGGCAGAGCTGTGTTCAGCTGATCTGTCGTCCCCAAGAGCAATGGCAGCCGTGGCAATAGGGAGGCTCTGCAACAATCTCTGTAAGAATAACAATAATTAAACATTTCTAAGCACTGTGGGATACACAGGCACCATCATAATCACCACAGCTACCAAGGTAGTGATAACAGTAATTAGGTGCTGTGGTTTCCCACTGCCTGGGGTGAGGTTGGCCTGTCAGGTTAGGGAAGGGGGCACCCACGCCAGTGGGTCCTCTCTGGGGCTGGCTAGGGCTTAGCCATACTTCCTCTACGGGGTTCCCCTCCTCCTCTCCTCTCCCCTTGCCCTCAGCCTCCATTGACCCTAGACCCGGGACCAGGGTCACAGGGAAGGGTGACCCCCATTCGGCATACCATTCTAATATATGTTCAAGCTTATCTTCTGTCAACAGACTTTGGGGTATTGGGGAATCTTGGGGACTTCTTAAGAGGGCTCCCCGCACATCAAAGTGAGCTTTATTAGCCAATTACTAAATGACACAGAGGGGCCTGGAATATGGCCGGGAGGGGAAGTCATTATTGTGTTGACTTTGGGTCTTTTCCAAGCCCAACGGCTGTCTCTATGAAAGAGCCTGTGGAGGCTGAGGGGGGGGGCGGGGGACCTTGGGACAGTTTCCTGGTGATGGCACCTTCCTCGGAGCTGATCTCTGTGTGATCACTGGCCCCAGACACGGGGTTGGTGAGACAGGTGAAGTCACGTGCCTGTCCTTTGAGTGTTATTCCTGTGGCCATCAGTCTCAGAGCCAGGAGAGAACATGGAATTCATATGGGCCACTCTCCACCCCGGGGCAAGGATCCCGTATACAGCAAGCAATGCCGGTACACGGACCTGAGGCCTGAGTGGGAAAAGAGACAGGGAATTTATTCCATTTTCAGTTCCCTAAACAGTCTTCCCAGACGAAACCAAAATCTACTTCCCCCCCACATATGCCCACTGGTCCTGATTCTTCTCTACGAAGGCACGCAGACCACGTTTGTTCCTTTTCCCTTTGGGTTTTGGAAGATCGCTAACCACACCTCCCTTCCCCCTCCTCTGGCCCTTCTCCTTTGTGAGGCCTGAAGCCACCTCTCCCGTCTCTGGGCAGGTAACTCCATCTCCTACCCCACTGCAACGGCCTTATCATTCACTTCCCCGATCGCCACCCCAAAACTTCCGTCTTCACTGCCCTCTTCACATTCCCTCCAGGCTCAGAAGAAGAGAAGTCCCTTCTTTTCTAAGGCTGATCCCTCCCCCACCCAGGTGCCACCACCCGTGCCTCGTCCGGGGCCCACTTCCATGAAGTGCACCCTTTTTCACACCTTACGCCCGTTTCCCAGATCTCACTGTTCACTAGCTCTCTTCTCACCGCCTGCAAGTGGCTCAGAGTAGCTTCTGATTTCCCAGCAAAGAGGGGAACATAAGCCCCCTGGTCTCTGTCGCGCCAAGTCTCTCCAAGCTTCTGAGCCATTTTGCTCATCCCGACCACTACCAAACTTCTCAGGAGCGGGGTGGACGCCTGCTGCTTCTGCTGGCTCACCTTCCATTTGCTTCTGCCCCGACTCTGCCATCACCATGACTCCAACGGGCCACTGGTGTTTCTGCCCCTGTTTCCAAAGACCCCCTGCTGATCCCTACCTGCTTTCTGCAACATCAGACACCACTGGCCACCTCCTCCTCCAATAAATTCTCTCCTCGCTTGGCTTCCATGACAACCCTGTCTCCACACTCCCCTCCTCCCTCACTGACCAGTCCGCCTCTGACCATCGTGCCGGTGCTATTGCCAGATTCATCTCCTGAACCACAGTCCCGGCAGCCCCCAATAAGTGCTTCTCTGCTCAGAGACCTTCCATGGCTCACTGCTGCCTGCAGGAAAAATAAATCAAGGAGTTCTAAAATAATGTGACTACAGTTAACCCTTGGAAAAAATACGTGTTTGAACTACACGGGTCCACTTACACGTGGCTTTTTTTTTTTTTTTTTTTTTGCAGTAAATACAGTCCAGTGCTACAAATGTATTTCCTCTTCCTTACGATTTTTTTCTTTTTCTTTTTTTCTTTTTGAGAGAGAGAGAGAGAGACAGAGCGTGAGCAGGGGAGGGGCAGAGAGAGAAGGAGACACAGAATCCGAAGCAGGCTGCAGGCTCCGAGCTGTCAGCACAGATCCCAATGCGGGGCTCAAACCCACGAACCATGAGATCGTGACCTGAGCCAACTGACTGACGCTTAACCGACGGAGCCACCCAGGCGCCCCATGATTTTCTTAATAACACTTTCATTCCCCTAGTTCACTTTATCGTAAGAATACAGTATATAATACGTAGAATATACAAAATGTGTTAACCAACTGCTTATGTTGTTAATAAGCCTTCCGGTCTTAGCAGCAGGCTGTTAGTAGTTAAGTTTGAGAGAAGTCAAAAGTCATATGCAGATTTTCAACTGTGCGGGAAGCTGGTGCCCCTAACCTCTGCGTTGTTCAAGAGTCAACCGTCTATGTGATACAGAATACATAATGCAATAATATGTCGGGTTGGGGGGGTCAAACGTTTTAAGCAGCAGAATCCATTAGGAAGAAACTTCCTCAAAAAGCCCCATGTTTAAAGAGCGTAAAACAAGGTGCTCTTTAAACATGGCTCCTAATTGAAGCAGGAAGTGGGGAGCCCAGGAAAATGTAGGGCTTTCAAAGCGCAATTGGAAAACCACTGAACAAATTCTATTCCTCAGGCTGCAGAGAAGACAACTGAAGCCCAGAAAGGAGAAGCAACTGCTAGCAAGTGGCACAGGGTGTGAGTTAGTCAAGCAACACGTTTTCGCTGAGTGCGGACCAAGTGGCAGGCACATTCCGGATGCTAGGGATAGAGCAGACGAGACCCACAAGGTCTGCCCTGGAGAGGCTGAGAGCCCAGTGGGGAAAGAATCACGTTTATAAACACTTGCTGAAGGGTTACAAGCATGCGAGGGAGCTGTGAGAACATACAGGAGGGGACTCGCCTGGTCTAAAGGGTAGAGTGGACCATTCTGCGGAAATGACACTTGTAAACTGAGCCATGAGAAATAAGTGGCCGGCCGAAAGGAAGACGAAGAGCATTGGTGCAGATGAGTAAAGGCCAAGGAGGCGAACTAGATGGCCTCAAGAGACTTCAGGAAAGCCCAGTGGCTCCTACTCAAAGCCCTGGAACTGGGTAAGACCGGGCGGAGGAAATATGCAGCCCCACAGGCCTTGTAGAGAATTTGACACAGGCCTCCGAGGCTGGCAGGCCAAGGAAGGGGTCTCTCGTATGGGGTCCTGCTCATTTGCATTAGAACACAATCCACTGCTAAATGCAATGTAGTATTGGGGCGCCTGGGGGGCTCAGTCGGTTAAGCATCTGACTTTGGCTCAGGTCATGATCTCACGTTTCAAGCCCCACGTGGGTCTCTGCCCTGACGGTGTGGAACTGGCTTGGGATTCTCTCTCTCTCTCTCTCTCTCTCTCTCTCTCTCTCTCTCCCTCCCTCTCTCTCTGCCCCTCCCCACTTGCTCTCTCTCCAAATAAATAAACCTAAAAAACAAAAAGAAAAACTAAATGCAGTGTAGAATTGTGGATTGGAGCCTGGCACACCGAGCAGACATTAGTAGAAAACTGAGAAATCCAGACGAATTCTGTAGCTAATAGTATTATGCCAATGCTAATTTCCTGGTTTCAACAAATACACCATGGGCGCATCAGGTATCAACATGAAAGGAAGCTGGATGAAGGACACCTGGAAACTCTGTTCCACCTTTGCCACTCTTCTGTAGATTCCAAATCACTTGAAAATCAACGTTTTAACAATTCACGTATCCCTCTAGCACCAGGGAAGAGAAGAGCCAAACTGGTGTGGGGAGAGAGATTACGGTTACACTCACGGCTAACACACACTGTTCTTTATGTATCCCAGACACTGTTCCAAGGACTTCATGTTGTCCAACCCATCTGATCCTCACAACAAGTCCGGGAAGTAGGTGCTAGTATTTCCCCCTCATTTTACAGGGGAGGAACCCGGGCCCAGAGAGGTGAAGTCACTTGCCCAAGGGCACACAGCTACTGCATGGCAGGGCAGGGGTTTAAGGATTCAAATCCAGGCAGTCTAACTCCAGAGTCCCATGTGCTGGACCATTTTACTCCCTCCCCTCGGGGTGCACTGTCTATACTGCTGATGAGCACGTGGATAGTGTGCCAACAGTAGAAATGGAGCAAAGTCACTTAGACTTAAGATAATGCTGGAGGTAGAATGAACAGTGTTTGCTTTTGGATTAGAATATGCTGGTTGAAGACAAAGCAGCAGCAGTGGATGACTCCTGGGCTTCCAGCTTAAGAGGAGGGACCAGAGTCTAGCCTCCTACCACGTGGTCCTGTGTTCCTTCCTGCCACCGAAGGAGCCCTTTCAGACCTTTTGAAATCTGGCTGCAATTTTCTGTCCCTTTCTCTTACACATCCCCAGAATGCAAAAAAAAAAAAAAAAAAAGAAAAGAAAAGAAAAGAAAAAACATAAAAAGCAAAACAACAAAAACAAACAAACAAACAAAAAAACTCCAAACAAACAAACAAAACTGCACTGTCGGTCGTTCCCCCACAGGGTCCCAACCTCTCCCACCTCCATGTGCTTGTACAAGCTGTTCCCTCCACCAAAGTTCTCTCCTCGGTCCCCCTTGGTCCAAATCTGATCCACCTTTCGGAGCCTCAAACAAAGGACACCTCTTCCAGAAGCCTTCCCTGTTCTCCACAATGAGAAGCACTCACTCCTCCCTCTAGGTGGCTGTGTTTGGGGGGCGGTCTTCGGCCGTGACCAGCTTCCATGCTATAATATACTTATTTGAGTTAAGGCCTTGGCTGTGCACTTTCGTCCCGTCAGTCCCTAGCACAGTAGACACTCAAAAAGACATCTGTTTACTCTCTGAGTAAACAATCTCTATCTTATTTTCCTCTGTGCCTCCCCTGGCTCTCTTATCTGTCCCCTGTAACCCAGTACACACACACACACACACACACACACACACACACACACAACACACACACACAACACACACACACAACACACACACACATACACACACACACACACACAACACACAAGGCACCTATTTGGTGCTTTGCATATTTCAGGGTCTGTTTAAAGGTGATGAATGAATGACCATACTATCTCATTTACTTGTCTTCTTCTTTTCCACCCAACCCCATCCCCAGACAGCCATGCTAACCCCCAGACACACCCTCTCTGGAAGCTCATTTAAGAGCAGATCAGAGAAGCCTTAGCCAAGGATGAAGAGGCGGGAGAACATGTGCAGGGCACTGGTGGGTACTGGTGCATCTGGAATGACCCTCTCAAACCCATCCATTTGTCTCCTACAATACGCCAGGCAGAGTCTCAGACCACAGCAATGAACCAACTGAGCCCTGGCCCTTAAAGTACTTCCGGGCCAGAGAGGAGGTAGCTACCATCGGACTGGGCCACCACCTCCTGGTGGTCCCCCAGACATTCACAGACCCACAGGCCTCCCCCAAGTCTTAGGCTCAGGCTACAACCAGTTCGTGGGTCCTACTCCCCCAGTTATTGCTGGTCTTCGTGCCTTTCCTTACACGGACCTCCCCCAACCTTAAATCCAGTCTCCTCAATGCCTCCCCACTCCAGTACATGTCTACCAGATGACTCACCAGCCCCTGTGTCGCTGCTCCCCAGAAGCCTTTCCTGATCCCCATCCCACCCCAGGCTGAACTCAGCACCTTCTCCAAAACCCGCCAAATCCTGGGTGTGCACTCCTGGGACACACTACACACGTTAAACACTTATTTAAATACAATATCTGTTTCTATATCTGTCTTCTCCCTTTGCCCACCCCCCACCCCCCACCCCCAACTAGATGTTGTGCCTTTAGGGCAATGACAAGGTCTCTATAGCCCCAAGCCTGGCACGCTGCTTGGCACAAAGACAGCTCGATTACATCTATTAAATGTAGAAGATATACACACGAGGGCACAAACGTCCACGTGAGTGCCAAACTAGACCACTTCGGCAGGAAAACAAGAGACCCTCCAGGGCCAGATCCCAAAAAGTGAGAAAATGGTGCCCTCCTTGCCATCCTCCTTCTGTTCCTCCTGCACCCAGGAACTGGTATTTACACGTTGTCAGAAACTGTTGCTTCCTCTGGCTCCTACCCACTGGGCAAATGGCAGCAATGGGCAAAGGGAGCATTATCTGGTCAAACATCTGGGGAGGAGTTCTGGTGGGAAACCGTCTGTCTGTCTGTCTGCCTACTCCCAGGGTGCAGGACGAGGGTAGGACGTCCACAGAGAAGGCCCAGAGGGCAGGCTTCTGGCTGCCAAGGGCCCTGAAGGTCCAGCCCCCTTGGCAGGAAGCCAGACACACCCCAGTGTGGTGGGTGGTGAACGGGATGGACTGGAGAGTCCCTGCCCTGCCGCGGACACTGACTGGATGGGTCACTTTCGCGGGATTTCTGCAAATCACTCAAAACCAAGGTTCTGGCAAAGGAAGCAGAGCTCAGTTTCCCGCTGACTTCAGAAGAGGAGGGGGCTTCAGTCTTGGGAGAGGAGACCCCTGAAAAGCGGCGGCGATTAGAAAAGGCCAGAAACCTCGGTGGCCCCATCTCACCCACGGATGCCCACCACGGACTTCTCTGGCAGCTTCCGGTCGTCCCCGCAGAGCTGCCTCTCCCTTCAGCGTTCAGGAGATGCAGAGGAGAGGGGGGGAGCTCTGGCTCTCGGGTTCTAGTCCAAGCTCGTGCCTCTGGGCGAGTCGCCTTCCCTTCCTCTGGGCCTTTGTTTCCGCATCTGTAAAATGGGGCCAAGGCTGGCGTAGAGGGCCTGCAGACGCCCTTTCAGCCGGACTTCGCCAGATCCAGTAGGCTCCATACTGCACGCTCGCTCCTCCACAGCCCCCACCCCCGCCCCATCTTAACTCCACCCCCACCGAGCGGCTTCTCCCCCCCACGCCGGCCGCTAGGGGTCACTGCCTCCCTTTGTCAGCGAGGAGGAGGGCGGCTAGCCCTCCGGCCCTCGCCCGGGCGGGAAGGCGACCGAAGGGGCACCTCCCGAGCCAGTGGGCCGCGGCCGACCCC
>NW_024412402.1:11594330-11621506 GCF_014898765.1 Herpailurus yagouaroundi | reverse complement strand
GCCTGGGCTCGTCCCGCCGCCCTCGGAGGACGGCCGGCCATGGACGCCTGCAAGTTGGAGCCGAGCGGGAGGGTGTGAGCGCGCCGGGGGCCGGGAGCCCGCGCCGCGCAGCCGGGCAGCCGGGCGCGCCGGGGGTGGGTCCCTCTCCCCAGCCCGGCTCTGCGTGGAAGAAGAGGGCGGGGACCGGCACGGGGAGGAGAGCGGAGGAGGAGAAGGGGGCATGACTCGTGCAACTTGCGGCGGGCATCCACCGAGCCTCTGAGCCGCCGGCGGCCCGGGGCCCGGATTGCGGCCGCGCGGATCCCACCCAGCCCACCCCGCCCCGGCCGACGGCTGCGGCTGACCTGGATCCTCGGAGCGCCCGGCGGCCGGCAGCGATCGGCCTTCGTCTTCCGGACTGGTTTCTGGAGCGCGGGGAGCGCTCTCCTCGCGGCCCCTCTCGCCGGACCCCCGGACCCCGATGGCTCGGATGGGGCTTGCGGGCGCCGCTGGACGCTGGTGGGGACTCGCTCTCGGCTTGACCGCATTCTTCCTCCCAGGTAAGCGCGTTCCTCCTCTGCCTTCCACTCTCCCCCCACCCCCTTCCCCGCCACCATCCAATGCCTTCCCGAGGCTGGGAGCTGGATGGCGGGCACGTCTGGGTTACAGGCAGCAGAAGGAGGCAGAAAAGTTGGGTCACGGCTTAGGTGAGGGGGGTGCGGGTGGCACGGCGGAGAAAGAGAGAATGAGAAGCCTCACAGCCTGCCCTGCAGGGAGGCAGTCGGATGCACGTCTCTGTGTAGCAAGAAAGCACTTTCTCCGCTCTGTTTTTCACAAAAATAATAATATGTAATCGCGTTCTATTTATTTAATAACCAGCTCTCAGCTCGGGAAGCAGTTTGGAAACACTGCATGTTACATAAATGCAAAATAATCGCCGTAATCGCCGTCTCGGGGTATGAGACAACAGCCCCAGGGGGAGGGCGTCAGTCTCGGAGCTGGTGGGCTGCGGGTTTGGAGGATGGCAGGGGGGCTTCGTCTCTGTCGCCGGCCCCTTCGCCAGACGGCTCCGCGCGCTCGGGCCCCCTCCCGCCCCCACGCAGCCACACGCGGGCGCGGAGAGCCGGCTCCTGCGTCAGAGACAGCTTCTCGCTCACCTGCGGTTCCTATCCCGGTGGGTGAGGCCCGGGCCGCGCGGGCTCGCAACCTCCCCGCCTTGCGCGAGCCGGACTTCGCCTCGGAACTCCGCGCCGGGTTTGGGGGCTCTCCCCGGAGGAAGCGCCGCGGGCTCGGTGCCAGCCAGGTGGCTGCATGACCCACTTTCCCGAGGCTGCCCCGCGTGTCCTTCCTCGAGGCGGCCGGCGGCCGAGGGGTTAACCCGATGCCCGACCCTGGGGTGGCCCGCGGTGGCCCATCTGACGGGTGGGGTGGGGGCGGAGGCTGGGACCGGCCCCGGCGTATTGTGCTGGGGAATGAACTGGAAAATGCGTTTAGGAGGCAAATCCGACCGAGTCCCCTCGCCTGGGTTTAACCCTTTGTGTCCCTGGGGAAGCTGCTAGGCTCCCACGGTAGCTGGTGTCACCAGCGGGGGTCAGGGTGGGGGTGGGGGTGCCTCCAGCCCTCCGGGAGGAAACCTGAGACGACCTCCCGCCCGGGCTAGATGGGGGATTTTGTGGGGGAGGGAGGGGGTTGGCTGGAGCACGTGGTCTGGCCTTAGCATAAGGGGTCGGAGTAGGGAGAGACCAGCTCGCATGGGGCAAGAATATCACATCTGGATCGCCGCCGGCAGCGGCCCGTTGGAGACGCCAGCGGTGCCGCAGACTCGCGGGCTAGTTTGTTACCCCGGGGCGAGCCTGGCTGCCGAGGTCCGGGGCTGGGGTGTACCCCTGGAAGGCAGGAACCTGGCCTCATTCAATTCTATGCCCCTTCTGCTGCCAGCTCACTGCCAGGGCTCCACCGATCTGGCTGAATGGCCTATGGTAGCAAAAGCACTTTGTGGAGGCCGGCACCACGGTGCCCCCACCCCTGCAGCCTGTGGGGTGCTGCCCTGCTAGGTGGGGGGGCGGGAGTTCTAGGGCACACAAGCAGCATTATCCATTTCTAGGGGCCTGAGTCGACCCCCCCCCCCTTCCCCCGCAGGGTGGTCGTGGTGAGTGAGAGGTCTTTCTCTCACACCGGACCTCCTGGGAAGCCAGCCAGAGCTTAGGCCCTAGGACTTCTCTGACCACGGGAAGGGGGGGTGCGGTGAGCTTCTGGGAACCCTTCAATTGCATAGTGTCCACACCCAGATGCTAGGGAAAGGAGAGCTTTTGGGGAGCTCTAGCTGGACTGGCACACCAGGGGTTAACCTCGTTCCCATCGGACAAAGAGTGGAAAGGCTTGGGGGCAAAGAATGGACTCACCCCCTTTTCCACTCCTTTCGTTGTTCTCTTCCCCCAGCTTTGAGGTACATAGTGGTTAACTCCTCTGGGGGGTTGGAAGCCTGCCCTGCTCCACCCCACTCAGGAAGTGGGGTCAGGGAGATGGCAGTCTCACCTGGCTCAGTGTAGACACTCCCCTCTCCCCAAAACTGCAGATTGAGGGGTGGGAGGCAGACAGAGAACTACAACTCAGGCACTTAAGCCCTCCTCGGTCGACTGTCATTGTTATGGCCGGGGTAGCATCAGGGGCAGCCAGAATTCATCCCCCCCCCGCTGGCCAAGCTCCCTCGCACACCCGCCTGTGTGCCCTGTGCCCCTGCAAAGGGAGGTGGGCGGGTGTGGTTGTGCCCCTCTGACGCTGGATGGAGGCTGGGGGGCTCAGAAGTTGCCTGCCCACACCCCACTTTCCACCACTCGCCAGCTCCCTCCTGAGTGCTTTCTGTTGCTCCTCTCTGGAGACTTGCCAGCCGGATGCTCTTTTCTGGGTTCTCCTGGGCTGTGTCAGGGAGCATGGAGGGCAAAGAGAGGTCCTCTCTCTGGGGCGAAGCAGGTGGGGGCAGCCCCCAGTGTGTGCGATGGCCCCCTGACTAAAAAAAAATAAAAATAAAAACACTCAATCTGGCTATTGACGTGTAAACACAGAAGTATGTTTTCGACAACACAGCCTTTACCAGGCTGGGTGGTAAAGCCCTCCAGCTTCAGAGATAACAGTCTGTGGTTCCTACAGGTCAACTCAGAGGAGATGGCCAGGGGAGCATAGGGACTACACCCCCGAAGAGGGACAGGGGGAGCCCTGGGGAGGAGGCAGAGAACCTGCCTCAGAAGCAGGTGCACCGAGCCGGTGTCCCACCTACACCACACCCTCCCTAATTGGCTTCCCCAAACCTTTTGTCTGGAAAGAGAACACACACCCCAGGTGTCGTGCACACCCTCGGAAGACCTGTCGGGCCCGCGGCACATCCCTTCTCTGCAGTCTGTACAGAGCCTGCAGAAGGTGGTTTCCTTCAAAACTCCGAGTGTCGGAGCTGCTGGGCTGTCTTCCTCTCTCCCCATTTCTCACAGACAGTGATGTGCTCAGGCTTGCTGGGCAGGACATTATGGCAAAACCAATTCTGCCGGCCTGGGGATTACAGCGTGTGCGAACAGCAATCTCAGTGCCCGCTTTGGAGGCTGCGCCATAGAGAGTGTCTCAGAATCAGATTCAAGGCCTGACAGTCCGAGCTGGAGGGGAGGAGAAGATCTTGCAGAGCCTGGGCCCCGCAGCCCTGGCTGAGCAGCCCGTAAGGCATCTCTGAGCCTGAATATCTGTGGCTCAGGGGGACAGGTGGTCCCTTGTTGCCCGATGCCGGCCAAGATGATGATACCAGTTCCGGTCTCAGCCACTCAGCTTTGCACAAGGAACCCACCTACTCGTTAGCCACTTCCTGACCCAGGACCCCGTTGAATGCTGCCAGGACGGTCATACCAGCCAGCAGAACCCTGGTGCCGATGGCTCAGCAAGCGAGCAAGTGGGCCAGGCTTGGGGGGGCAGGGGGTGGCGCGGGGTGGGGGCACGGGCAGAGGGTCTGCCCCCTTTGCTGCGTCTTACGATACTGCCATTGTTTAGCAGCTGACTAACGTCCATTGTTCGGCACAAACAGAAAACACCCGAGGGAGGTGTGAATATACCTTCGATTTTCCTGATTGTGTCTTTTCCTGGTTAACCTGGTAACTTGAATGGCTCCCACCTGGGGGAGGGACAGACCGAGGGGGTACCTGTGTATTCGCCTGTTTTACCGTCGTCGTCGTCGTCGTCGTTGTTGTTTTGACTCTGACCGTTAGCCCGCGTGCCGGACTAGACTGGACACCAGCCAGCTGCGGCGCTCCGGCGGTGACATTGCTGACAGCCTGCGTATCGTCTCACCATCCGTGTGGATTGGCACACACACGTGCCCGGCTTTGTGTGCTTGCGTCGGTGATCTGCAGTCCCCTGTGCACGGGCAGACCCACGGGCGCGAGGGCGAGGAGGTCTTGGGCACTGGTGGCTGTGGGTCGGCACGGGACCAGGGCTATAACGGTGTATCAGGTGTATATTCACATATAACTGATCTCTTCTGTCTTTCCCGCTAGGATTTTGTGAGTGGCTCTGAGCCTTGATAAGACCTGTGTTGCTGTCACAGGGTCAGAGAGGTGATTTTGGGAAGAGACCTAGGACTTCCCAGGTGGGCTGCTGGGTCCTTTGAGAGCGGGAAGCCTTTACACTGGTTTCTTTTTCTGTTCTTGCCCTTGGCGTTACACTGGGCCTCTGCATGCTCACCTGGTGAGGAAGGAGGCTTTCCTGTCTTGTCTCCCTGGCACATGGTATCTGGATCCTGGTGCTGACTGGGGCCTGGCTTGCCCCACGGCTTCTCGAGATCCCTAGAAGGCTGGGAGGGGCCCCGGGAGATAGGTTTGCAGCTATTGATTTGGCATCTTTACTTTCTGCGTGAACACTTGGGGGAAAGGGGATCATCTGAGGAGAAAGGTGGCCTACTCTGGGCATTTTAAAAGGGGCAGGAATGTGGGTTTGGGTCCTCCACAAAAATAGCCCCGTGGAACCAACCACAGGCGTACTCAGGTCGGCAACATACATGTGCCTGGAACCACCCTGGGCTCCGCGCAGCAGAATGGGAGAGCCCCCTTAGAGGGAATGAGGGGCGAGAGGCAGGGAAGAACTTTGCCTGTCCTGGGAACCCAGGACCCCGTGCCCAAGACCGGCTGGCAGGTGTTTCTCCCCCACGATGCCCGCCCCTCTCCATAGAGACCAGGTCTGCCCAGCCAGCAGCAGATGTGCTGGCGGGGGCAGGAGGTAACTTAAGATCTGAGCAGGGATCACTTTGCAGAGGGAATGCCCTGAGTTGGAGATAACACCCCTTAGTCCAGTTAACCCTTGAAACTCTGGATTGTGCTGATCTGGGAGGTGGGGAGAGGGAAGAGGTGGGAAGAAAACACATCAAGCCTAGCACCTGAACCCTGACCCGTTCCCGAAGGACAGATGAACACAGTGCAATAGGGGAGAGACCCGACAAGGACACAAAGGAAGTGTTCCTGGTGGCAGATGACGGACTCTTTACTTTAGGGCAGTGGATAATCCCAAGGTTTATCCTTGAATGGGGGAGGGGAGCAATGGTATGTATTTCCACCCCCCCTCCCCCCCCCCCCCCCCCCGGCCCCAGGCTCATGGGATCTGTGCCTTTCACAGTCTTCTAGGGCAAGGCAACAGCGGTCTCGGGCCCTAGCTCTGAGAGAGAGCGGCAGACAGCTTGGTTCCTCTCCCTGCAACCTAGGAAGGACCCCATCGTGGCCACCCAGCATAGTGAGACAGCAGAGTGCAGCCAGGTGGACTGGGTTTGAATCCCAGCTCTCCTACTTGCTGGCTGAGTGGGCTTGGTTAAGTTACTTTGTAGGCCTCAGTTTTTCCCATCTGTAAAATGGGTTTCTGTTAATACAGATTCCAGAGGAGGTTGTGAAGTGTAGATGGACAATAAAGTATGAAAAGTGCTTAGCTCGTCGCCCGGCCTGTGATAAACATGCAGTAAAGTGGCAGCTACTCCTATTCTCCACGCCCTTCCTCGGAGTGGTCCTGGCGCCCTCTCAGCTGCCCGCTGGGCAGTGGCCACTTTGTACTCCCTTGAGAAAGAGCCACTCAGCTGCCTGCCCAGTGCTGACCTCTCTTCCCTTGTCGCCAACCGGGAGCTGCTCATCGAGCCCCGCCTGGAAATGAGAGCAGGGGCTGCAGCAGCCCCTGGGGAACTCAGGTGGCCTGGTGGGCTCCAGGCACCTGCGCGCCCGACCCCGGTGGTCATGTACTCACAAGCAGCAGGTGCTGTGTGGTCTTTGCTCTGCAGCGTGTCACCAGGGGCTCTCCCCGGCACCCTCCTCACTCCCTGGCTACATCTGGAGTACCGGCTGTGGTAGAAGCCGGGGCCGGCAGGGAAGGCCTGGGGCTCAGCCCCTGCCTTCCTTCGAAATTCCACGTTTGGGCGAAGGGTGGGCAGCACGACCCTCTCTCCAGCAGCCCACTCATCTGGCAAGACGGTACAGCCAGATAGAGCATCCCTCCTGGCGTCACCCCCTTCTCCCTGGCGGGAAGCCCTCTTCCAGTTTCTCCGGTTGCAGATGGAATCCTTTCGCCACCAATAATAAAAATGTCTGTGGCGCTCTTTACGGCTCGTGGCTCCAGCCGATCCTCCCAGTAGCCCCGTGAGAATGGTATTCCTGGCCCTTCCATTTTACAGATGGGGAAAGTGAGTCAGGCTTAGTAATTTGCTGACCGTCTCAGGCCAGGGAGGCCAAATCAGGTGCCAGAACTTGTGACTTCAAATCCAGTAGATGAGGGAGATGACACAGGCTGAGATGGACAGATACAGAAGAGGCTGAGCCGGGCCACCACAGAACGTGTCCGGTGAGACGGTCATTCACTTCACCAGCCACCACCATTCTCCCCCTACAACAAGCCAGAGCTCCCTGGGGAATAGAGGGAAAAGGGGAGGACATGGGTTGGAGGGTGGCCCAGCCGGAGGGAGCTGACCATGGAGCCCAGGTCGGCACGCCCAGCAAGGACAGCTAGGGAAGCCAGGGAGAACAGTGTCCCTCTGGAAGCTAGAGCATCACCCCCTGGAGATCTAGCCTGAGACATGGGCAGGGCCCTGAGGTATGAGCACAGAGCCCCAGGGCACAGGCAGGCACTGGGGCAGAGAGTGGTGCTCCGAGAGCACGCGGACGGAGAGAGCCACAGAGAGGAGAAGGGGTGAGATTTGGCAGGCAGAGCGGACTCCCTCTCCTGGGCCACTCCCCGCCCCGCTCTGGCCTGCACAGACCCCAATGTCATTCCCAGTTTATGAGGAGTCTCATTACCAAGCCACAGACAATAAAACCCGCCCGGCCACTCTGGCCTGGATCTCATTAGAGCACATTAGTTCCACTGGCTGGTAGCTCCACTGGGACACAGCTGCAGGCGTGGCCCAGGAAGCAAAGCAGGCCAGTGGCCATGGG
Source organism: Herpailurus yagouaroundi (assembly GCF_014898765.1). Taxonomy (NCBI): domain Eukaryota; kingdom Metazoa; phylum Chordata; class Mammalia; order Carnivora; family Felidae; genus Herpailurus; species Herpailurus yagouaroundi. Next base: position 11,614,094 of record NW_024412402.1, on the reverse strand, counting down.
CATGAGAAGGTCCCATTGGGAGTTGGAGTTCGATCTGTGGGCTTAAATGGAGTTCTTTGCCTCCCCGTTCCCTGTCCTGGAATGTGTGCGCCCCAAAGCTGGAAACACAGGTTCCCTCCTGCCCACTCGAATCCCCAGTTCTGTCCCCTGCCTGAAGGGGAGAAGCACACGCTCCCTCCAGGGCTGTTCATAGGAGCCCGCCTTGTCTGGCACGAGCTGGCTGAGAAGCTTAGCAAAACACCATCCTGCGGAGGGGGGCCTTGGGGTCAGGGGACGACTCCCCACGCTCACCCGTAGGTCTGAGAGTCACATCCCAGCGGTAGAGATGAGTTTGGCTTCCTCACGGCCACCCTGGCTTCAGAATCCTGGCCCATCCTCCTGCCCCGTGGGCGTAGAGGCCTGGGGACCCCACGGTGGAAACATTTTTCCTCCCTGAAGATGCACTCTTGTCACCTGACAGCTAGGACAGGGTCTCACCGGTCTCACACCGCTCCCTGAGGTGGGGTAACTTGTCCACAGTTGCTGGGACGGAGGCTTGGGTGCCGTCATGGGGTTCTCCCCACCAGAGCCGGGATTATTTCTTGCTCAGCAGAGTTGAGTGCCTGTCGACAGCCCGGCTCCTCTCTGCCTCTACCTTCCCCTCTCCGCTTTATCTTGATCTCTCTTTTCCTACAATCCTCCGCATATACCTGCTGGTCACCAGAATACCACCAGGGCTCAGTGGTCATCACCATAAAAAAACAAGACCAGAGCAAAGGAAAGCTCGCCCCTTCCTGGTACCTCCGTCTTGTGGAGGAAAAGTAAGCGACAGGCGCAAATAACCTGCTCTTAGCGCACACGAGCTCACTTGGTACACTTCCATGGAGGGTCACACAGGCCAGCCCACGCTTTGGCGCATGAGCTGGTTTGCCCGCCAAATGAGTCAGAGGAGCTGGGAGGGCCGATCTGTTTGGGCAGACGCGAGTCCGCCTCGCTCTGGAGAAAAGGGGACTAGAGACCTATACTAGCTCCTGGGGCTCCGCTGTAGGGCCCTAGTCTCGAGCCGGTCTGGAGTGCAGGCCCCAAGGGGGATCGGTGAGGCTGGTTCCTGGGGCCCGAGCAGCGCCCCCCAGCACGCCCTCCCTCAGTCCTGGTATCTTGTGGGCAAATGCTGCCAGCTGCTAGGACAAAGAAAGTTAGAGAAGGTGCCTCAGAGCCAAGCCAGCCTTGCCACCACTTGATATGGGCCCCACCTTGGGAGGGGCTGTTAGTAGCGCCCTTGTTCACGGGACTGTTGCCACAGCCCCTGCCTCCTGGCTCTCTGGCTCCGGTCTGCTCACACTGCTTCTTGGATGGATACACCTAAAGTGCACGTGAGAAAGACGCTCACAGGCCCAGAAGCATCCGATGGCTACCCCCTCCCTAGCTCCTCTCTCACTGCCCTCGCCCGCACGCCAGGCCCACCCAGCCACACACCCCTCTATTCATGTCCCACGTTTCCCCACCTCAGTGCCTTTGCACATGCCCGGCCCCCCCCCCCCCCACCGCCTAAAGTTCTCCCTTCCTTCCCATATCTAAATACTGAGATCAAGAGCCACTTCTGTCATGAACCTCGTGACCCACCCCCTCTCCCAGCTGGGGATAACCTCTCCCATCTCAAAGCCCCCTGGCACCTCCTCCATGCCCCCCTATGGCATTAACCACTCTGCATCTTGCTGTGTAGTTATTTGAGCCTGGGGTTTTTCTTCTCCCCAAGACCAAGAGCTCCAAAAGGACAAGTCCATTGCTGATGGATCTCAGTGTCCCCGGGGCCTAGTACAGGCTTGGCCACATCGTGGGCCAGGTGGATACATGGTTGGTTGTTTGGGCAGCTGATGACGATGGTGGTGATCACAAACTTTATATTGAGACTTCTTGGGTGCCCGACACTGTTCTAAACACCTCACATGTAATCACTGACTTAATCTTCATTACCACTCATGTAGAGGGTCCTTCTCTTCTCCCTTTTCTCACACGTGGAAAGATGAGGCCCAGGCAAAGGTTAGGCCACCCGCCCGTGGTCCCGCAGCTCCTAGGTGGCAGAGCCAGGGTTCAGATCCAGGAAGTCGGGCCCAGTGTCCGTGATCATACCACTTAGCTAAGCTGCCTCTCTCCTGGGTGGATGGGTGACGGAGAAAGACGGCTTACCACCCCTGGACTAACACAAGACCCTGCGTCCGGGATGCCCACCACCCTCGTGTATCGCTCAGCACCCCCCTGCTCCCTTTGATGGTGCAGGAATAACCTGGCGCGGCCCTGGAGCGGGTGAGGTTATTAGTGCCCATCATCAGAGTCTTGGCGGTCATTACTGGGTCCTTGGATACCTTACAGGTGCTCGAAGTAACAACCGTTGCACTGCTGGCATTCCCTGTTTTCTCTTGGGAGTGTGAATGTGGCTCTGCTAGAAAGAAATGTCTCAATGTCATCACTGTTTCATCCCCTGAGCTGCTGGGTATCACTGATGCCACCTGCGGGGGGCGGTGGGGGGCTCCTCCCATGCTTCACTGACGAGACTAGGGCCAGGTGTAACAGCTTCTCCCAAAGAAGCCGCCTGGAACTATCCGCAGCGGGTGTTCCCACGCAAGTCCCCGGTCCTGGGTGGGTCCGCAGCTCAGCAAGCCGATCCTATGCCAGTGCCTATCCAAAGCTTCTGGAAGGTTCTGGTCTCGCAGGCCCTCACCCAGCGATCCCAAAAGATGGCAAGGGAGGGGCCCCTACGTGGGGAGGTGGGGAGGATTTAGGGTGTTCACTTGTGCTGGCTGCTTTGATCCCCTGGGATGAAAGGGCCGGTGCTTCCTCTGCCCCAGGCAGGTTCAGAGCAGGGAGCTGAGGACAGAGGCCTGGCAGCCACGGAGCCGGCTTAGAGAACTATCCCAGGGAAGAGGGTCGTGGGAGCAGAAAAATCAAAACGCTCTCTGGACGTTGTGGCTGAGGACTAAGCGACCTCCAGATCGCTCACATGCAGATTGTCCTCCGGAGGGTGACCCCGGGCCGATGCTCCGCTCGGCACACCCTGACCCCGCACATCACCACGTGGACTCAGGCCTCACAAACTTGCTTAATTAGGAGGGTAACTGGGCTGCAAAACAGTCATCTGATAGGTTTCGACGCCAAAGAGAAATTCCTCCTAGACCCTCTGCTGTTCTAGATTATCCATGCTCCGTTAGCTTGAATTACGGCGCGGCCTCTGTGGCCCAGACACAGGCCAGCGCTATGCGATTGGTTCCTGGGCCCGGAATCTGCCCGGCGCCCAGGAAGTGCTTGGAAGGAATAGTAGGATGGAGGGCTCCGGACCCAGCTGGCCCCCATCCAAACCTAAGGAGCGCCCTTTGTCGGCACCAAGGGACCCGCGTTGCCCTGGGCCCGCAGATGCCCAGCCGCACTCTCGAGCCACACCACCTCCGTGCCCCTCTTCTCTACCCTGTGGGCCAGATGTCCTCCGAGAGTTTGGTGTCAGTGGCAGAAGCTTCCTGCGGTGGCTACTGGGTAAAAATTGAAGCAGGGGTAGGGACAGCCTCCTCCTGAGTGTATATAAGATCAGAGCACAGCAGCCACACTGCACCGGATTATTTTATTATGATTGCCCACCTCCCCCGCCCCCCGAACTGTCCTCCATCTCATTGGCCTAGATAGCTACATCTCTCAGAATGATGGATGGGCTGCCTCCCCCTTCCCAGGCAGGGTGGCCAGCCCTGCTACAGAGCCGCCCTCCTACCCAGCCCCTTCCCAGATTTATTCCCTGTGTTTATGGTGCCCGGAGAGTAATCAGTGTCCTGGGCCGGCTGAGCACTCTGATTATCTCCATTCGGCTGATGGATGGGCCTTTGGGGAACTTAGGCGACAGCCCCCTGCTCCCCGTGCCTGCCCCAGCCCGCCCGGCACCCTTCCCAACCTGAGTCACCTCCCCAGAGTCAGATGATGGGCCTCCCTGCCCCTACCAAGGGGGTGGCAATGGGGGAGGGAGGCCGCAACGTCCGTAGGACCCACCTCTTGGCACTGTGGCAGCGATAGTCGGGAAGGGTCTCTGTGGCTCCCCCTTCCTCCCAGAGAGCCTGGAGCAGGGGCAGACAGAGCCACCAGGGCACTTTTCTGGGGACCCGCCCCCCCCCCCCCCCCCCCCCAACTCAGAAACATCCTGCCCAGGAAATGGCTCGATTCTCCTCTGCCACCTTCTCACTCCATCACTCCTACCCCCTCGGCACTTGTGTATACAGCTCGAGCTGTAATGATAATTTGTGCTGCTTTATGTGTTTCTTTACAAGTGTTTTTATGTCCTCTGTGTGTGTATGAGAGAGGTTTATGGTGTGTGTGTGTGTGTGTGTGTGTGTGTGTGTGTGTGCGCGCGCGCGCGCGCTCCCTATTAGACTCTGATTGCCATCTTCTCCCCCACGGAGGCAGGGGGCTCTCCCCCGGCTGGGGGAGGGGAATGGGCAGAGCCTGGATACTGGGGGGCAGGGGCAGGAAGTGGGGGGAAGAGGCAGGCAATCAAAGACCATAACCGTCAGAGGCAGGGTCTGCACTGCCCCCCAGCCGCCAGTTAGAGAATGCAGAAGGTCAATCTTGGATAATTGTTTTGTCTATAGGATCGCAAACAACTGGTTTGACTGTTTCCTTCCCAGCAAATTGAACCCACCGGCTGCATTGGAACCACGTGGTCCCCCTCTCTTATCACTTACGTGCGCCCTCACGCGTATCTGGGTCTCGTCTCCTCTAAACTTGAGTTCCCTTCCCTGGAAAGCAGGGATGTGATGATGAGAGGTTTAGAAAAGGTAAATAATGCATGTGGTGTGATGAACACAGTGCCTGCTCCAGAGCGAGCCTGCACACCACTTGGTTATTGTTAGCTGCTGCTGGCCCGGGGAGCCTCCATCGAGGGGAGGGGCAGTTCCCTGGGACCGGGCAGCCTGGCCCAGCACACCACAGGGGTCCCTCGGCTGGGTTCCTGTCACTCCTCAACTTGGCCTAACAGGGGATGGCACCTGCCCTCTGACCTGACACACAGCAGGTGACAGCTGAGGGTGCCCTTAGTGGCCACAGGACAGTGGCCTGGCTGGGAGATGGAGAGAAGGAACTGGGGCCTTGTAGGGTCGGCCCAAGTAAACCTATCACTCCTCCTAAGCCTTCCCTGCTGGGCTGTGAAGGGGCTAGGAACAGGAGTGCGTTCTCCTGCCCCCTTGCAGGCGGGTTAAATTTCTGAGCCTATGGGTTCCTGTCCCCTCCCATCCTCGGGTCCAAAAAGAGCCTCCCAGCTATCAGCTGAGGGTACCTCCCTTCCCTGCAGGGGAAGATAACTCCCTTCCCTGTGGAGGATAGACTGGGTAGGTCAGGAGAAACCTGGCGTTGGAAGGAGAGACGAATGATCCTTCTTAAAACCCCTCAACTGCATCCCCACCAGCTGGTTGAACATCCGGCTTCAGCATGAATACCTCCAACGATGGGGAACTCACCACCCTACGTGGATGCCCCTATAGCTCTCACTGCCCCAGATTCTTCCTCGCACGGAGCTGAAGTCTGCATGCCTGAAGCTCCCACCCATTAATCCTGCTTCTGCCCACTTGGAATCGTGTGGAGCACGTCCGATCTTGCACGTGATATACTTCAGGCATCAAAGAGGGTCTCCAGCTCTCAGTTTTCTCTCCCGCGAGTGCTTTTGACCAGGTCTGACACGCTTTCCCGTCTTAGGTGCGCTCCACGGAACCAGGCTCTCTCGATCCCCGGTGGCCGGTGTGATGCCCCAAATACGGGCTGACCTGCCCGCGGATTTTGGCCTAGGATTCCCCAGCCACTACAACCACCCTAGGATCCGGGAGTTGGCACAGTGGGTCGGCTGCCTTCACGCCTCCCCACCTCCACCTCACCCCTTCCGAACCCTGTTTTCCTTTGGATTAACAATAAATTGCAGTGAAAGATCCGCTTATCTCCAGCGGGAATTAAGGAATTAAGTTGGTGATGGGGAGAGAAGGGCCTGAGAAACGGAGCATATTGCACAGATTCAGGGCATAGGGAGGACAGCGGGGAGGGCAGTGGGGAGGGGCCGCCTGCCGTCACTGTCACTTCGCCCCGGAGACAGCAGGAGCAGCCCCTAATTCTCCCAGCAGCCTGTGCCCTGATGGGGACGGGTGGGGGCCGGTTGGAATGGGTGTGGTCACCGTGGGAGGCAGTGCACCACAGGGACGCCCACATGGGGTGATCTCCTGGCCGCCTCTCCTGTCGCCCATTAGTGCCTCACGACATGGGGCAGCGGCTCCATGGCATGTCGCGGCACTAAGGGCGAGCTGGGGCATGCGGCCGGGTGAGGCACCCCACCCCGCTGTCTGACACTGTGATACGGAGGCTGTGATATGGTCCACCACCCTGCAGGCAGTTCATCGGTACCATCCAGGCACTACATAACCCGTAGGCAGACCCTTGTGACCCACTTTGTTTCTCAGTTGAGACTGAATTAACCATGGCTTCCTGTGGCCAGTTGTTAGATGAGGCTCTCGCCCCTGGAGAATCTGGGCTTCCCTCTTTCCTGAAGGTAACCCAGCAAGCAGCCTCCCTCCTGAACCCCAGCATGCCTCTGCCCTTCTCAGCTCCAGTGCCCCTGCCCAAAGCCCAGGAGGCTCAGCTTGGAACCCCTTCTCCCACGTCCCCGAGGCTTCCCGATCCCTGCCACCCTCCCTGTCACCAGACCCCTCCCTAGCAGCACATTTGGGAGCTCCCCTCCCTCCTTTTCCCTACTCCTCCCGCCTCCCCCTGCCCTGCCAAACCCTGAGGCTGAGCAGGGAGAGATAAGGGGCTGAGCTACCCTCCAGAGGGTGAGGGTGGGGGTTGGAAGCCAAGAGGGGATGGATCCCAAGGACCGCTGCCTTCGGGTCATCCAGACTAAGCATGGGACCTGCCCCAAATAATAGTTTCAATCACTTGTCATCCTAGTCTCTCCCGACACCCTCCCAGGGCTGGGAGTAGGGGTTGATATTCAATAGCAGCCGCCACCTCTGGGAAGGGCACCAGAAGATAAAATGCAAGGCCAGGCCTGGAGATAGTCTCCACGAGAGGAGGAGGGGCAGGGAGATCTAGGGATGCTTGGGATTCAACACCGGTGAAGGGGTGAAGCCAGAAACGGGGCGCTCAAGTCCAAAAGTCTAGCTGGTTAATAATTAGTAGCTCTGGTTAATCATTGGTGTTTTTCCCCCAATTTCAGCTCCCCCACCCCCACCTTCTAGGCTCTGCCCAGGCCTCTGGAAAAGAAGCCCCCACCTCCACCCCTGCCCCCCCCCCCCCCCCCCCCCCCCCAGCTGGTTTCTGGTCCCTGGAGCCAGTGTGGTATTTAATCTTCAAGAGAGATTAGTGGCCTGTTTTAGCCAGCCTCCCCCCACAGGCTCTTTGGATGCCCCTAGATATTCCCTGCTGGGAGGGCCGGCCCCAGGACCACCCCAGAAGGCGTCTCCTTAGCAGGGCCCCTGGCCTCTGTTGACTCACTTGGCTGACCTTGCCGCTGGCCAGGTAAGGTCCTGGGGTGACCCTGTGGGTAATGCTTCCCTAATCCTTTAGGTGAGGTCAGTTAGTCAACAGATGTTTATCTATAGGTGCCAGGTCCCTTGTGTCAAGAAAAAGTACTTTCAGCAGCTCAAACAGAGGTTAAAGGCTTTATTGAAAGGCTGATGTGCCTCAGGGGGCACTTGAAGACCAGGTGACTCCCCAAGTGGAAACAGGATTGGAGGTTCAGGGTGACGAGGAGAGGGGGCCACGCGTCCTTGAGCTTGGGCTTCGGGGCGACATTTTCATCTCCAACTGCTAGAAAACTTGCTGTTGGGCCGTGTGGGTTTCCAGGCCTCTTCCTCCATCCGGATCCTTGGTGCTATCCCACCCGATGGGTGCCGGAACAGTTCCTCGAGACCTGTTTTTATAAGGCGTGTGGTCAGGGGATGGGGAGGTGGGAAAGAGGAACCTCTCCCACCTGTTTCAATCCTTTGCGGGGAGCTGGTAGGGAGGTCCGGCGCTCCAAACAGGTGTCATTCCTGTTCTCTGGACACAGAGATGCACAGAGCAGTGCAGAGAATTTCCCGAGTGAGTAAACTAGGCACGGGGCTCTGAAGGGGACATGGGGTGGGGGTGGGGCCCTAATCTGGGCCCCGGAGCAGCGACCTTGAGGCTGAGACCTGGAGTCTGAGTAGGAGTGGCTGAAGCGGCCCCTCCCCCGCCCACAACCACCACCCTCTGAGACATCCTGGGGGCCTCTCCCCATTCCTGGGGAGCCCGCACACCCCTGTCAGAGCAAGAAGCGTGATGTGCCACAGCCCTGCTCTGTCTGAAGCTCTCTCAAGCTCCCCAGTGCTAGTGACTTAAGTACAGACCCCATGGTCCACGTCGGGGTTTCTCAGCCCCAGCCAGCACTATCTGGACGTTTGGGGCCAGATAATTCCTTTTTATGTGGGACTCTCCTGTGCACTGTAGGATGTTCGGTCTCTACCCAGTAGAAGCCAGCAGGGTCCTCCCTCACCCCCCACTGCATGACACTTAAAAAATGCCTTTAGACAGGGGCGCCTGGGTGGCGCAGTCGGTTAAGCGTCCGACTTCAGCCAGGTCACGATCTCGCGGTCCGTGAGTTCGAGCCCCGCGTCAGGCTCTGGGCTGATAGCTCGGAGCCTGGAGCCTGTTTCCGATTCTGTGTCTCCCTCTCTCTCTGCACCTCCCTCGTTCATGCTCTGTCTCTCTCTGTCCCAAAAATAAATAAAAACATTAAAAAAAAATTTTTTTTTAAAAAATGCCTTTAGACATTGCTAAATGTCCCCTGGGAGGCAGAGGCACCCCAGGTGAGAACCACTGGTCTAGGGTCTCACTGTAGCCAGGACCTCCTGCATGGTCTCGTACCTTCTCTCCTCCCCTCGCCCCAGACACTGAGCCCTTTGAAGGAGAGGGCTCAGCCTTAAGATCTCTGCAGGCCTTAGCTCGGTGCCTTGTACACAGTAGATGCTCCGTAAACGTACAGTAAACCGATGGGAGCCGGCTGGCTTCCCTCCTTCTCAGCCCCTAGTAGGCGACGATGAGGTTTCCTTCTTCTGCGCACCTCTCCGTGTTGTTGGCACTTTGCGTAACCCCCGTAGCCAAGATGTGCAAACTTCCGAAGCTTCCCTTTCTCCTTCCTGACACCTCCCATCCCCACCTCATGTTGTTTGCGGCAAACAAAAGCATCTTTTCTCATGTCGTTCACATTTGCTAAGTCTCTCCTGGGCATCGAGCCCTGGGGGGACCGGAGGGCGCTGTGGCTGCGTGTGTGAAGTCGGGCGTGGCTGTGTGCTTCCGCAGGCAAGTGCCTGCTGGCAGGTGTGTCCGTGTGTGGCGTCCAGACCCCACTCACGCTGAGCTCGTGCCCTCTGCTCGCTGTTTCTCACCTTTCACCCCACCAGGCCTTTGCTCTTGCTGTCCCTCTGCTTGGCGGGCCTTGCTTCGTGGCCTGGCAAGAATCCCCTGCCCCCAATTCATCATTCCCCCCCCAGTATCATCATGGCACTTTCGAGCATTCTTGCCATAGCACATTGATCACGTTAGTGGTTAATATTTCCTGTGTCCTTGGGCCTGGGACCATGTCGCGCATGCACGTGTGTGTGTGAGTGTGTGTGTGTGTGTGTGTGTGTGTGTGTGTGTGTGTTTGCAATTCCTACTTTTTTAATACATGCTTATTAAATAAATTGAAATAAATTGCTTACTTTATTTTTCAGGGCATTTTCTTTGTACTATTCTAAGCATGTCTCTGATTAATGACTTTGCGTAACCTTTCTGCGCGTGCCCTCATGAGTTTCTGTGCGTGTGCATGTGCGTGTGCACGGACATGCGCACGTATACGTGTGCAGCACTATTTCGTTGCACGTGGATGTTTGGGTGTACATGTGCGCGTGCATCTCTGTTCCCGCGTTTCTGTAGATTTAAATGTGTGTCCCCACCCACCCCCCCCCCCGGTAGTGCCCCTCTCCAAGGTGGCATTCCCTCAACCGTTGCCAAGGGGTGAGGTTAGAGGGGACTGAGTGGGGACCCTCCTCCGGCCAGCTTTCTCCACCCACCTCCCAGAACGTCCTTCTGACCCCAGTCCCTGGTCTGCCGGAAGGGATCGGGGGCTTCCTGTCCATCCTCGGGGAGCCCAGGGCGGGCAGGCTGCGTTGGGGGGCAGAGCCCTCTGTGGCCTAGTCGCATACACCCCTTTCTCCATCCATCTCTGCCCTGTTTAATTGGAATTTGGCTAGTGGAGACCATCTGTTCTATTCCGCCTGTTTCCATGACAACCAAGTGGCTTGAGACTGAGGTTTGTAGTGAGAGAAGTGGCCTAGGGGATGCTGGGAAAAATCATTGAGGCCCTCCCCCTCACACCTGCTCCGCCTCGCCTTCTCCTCTCTGCCCTGCCCTCGCCCCCAAGCCCAGAGTAAGAATAAAGCTACTGCCCACCAGGGAGTCGGGAGGGCATCACCTTCCTTTCCCAGGCTGCTTTGGGCTTCCTCCGGCTTCCATTCATAAGCACTTGCCCCCGTGCAGACCGGGGTGGGGGGTGGGAGGGGGGCTGGTCCTGCCCTCTGCCCGCCCTGGGACCAGAAGGAAAACCTGGAGACGTGAAAGCCTGCAGGTTTTCCTATAGTTTCAAGCTTCAACCACCCCTGCCTCCAGACCTCTTCCTCACCCCATCCGAGTGTCAAAATCTTCAACCAAGGACCACACACACACACACACACACACACACACCACTGTACAAGCATCAGAAATTTCAACCCACTTGTGATGGCTGATCCGTCTCCCCCCTCCCCCAATGCCGGTGTCCAGGGAACCCGAGTCCCCAGACCTTCCAGGTGACAGGGCTTTGAGAATGGGGTCCTTTGCTTCCCAACCTTGGGGGTGAGTGCTCCCTCACAGCCCTGTTATAGTCGCTCAGGACCACACACAAAGGACTCTGTCAGAGCACCTTGCTCCCCAGGGGTCTCCCTTTACCCCTGGTGCAGAGTGGGCCCCGCCAAGTACGTGGCACATAAAAGAGCTGAGAGCCCAGCAGAGAAACTGGTTGTCCCTGGGCTCCCAGGAGCTCAGACAGGCCCTGACACACTGGGATGTGAGTAAGGCTCCCTCTCTCCTATTTCTGGACAGTTCCGTTTTCACGGTGTTATTTTCTGCCCTAATTTCTCCGTCTATGGCAAAGCCGCTTCCCTGCCTGCTCTATTACCGGGGGACCTTCCTGTCTTCAAAATTAAGTGCTGTGGCTTGTCAGGTGACCTGTCTGTCGCTCAGGTCCCAGGCGAAAGGTGCCACCCACACCTCTTGAGCATAGAGAGACGGGGAGCCTGCCCCAGATGGGGAGGTGGTCCCGGGATCTCTCCAGTGGCCTGCACCCTGCAGAAGGTCGTTGCTCGGAGCAGCTGTGCTGAGCAGGGACCTCTACATTTGAGGGCGCTGCAGCCTTGCCGAGGGTCTCCCAGTGGCCAGCCTGGGTCCGTCAGGGCAGTGGTGGTATCCAGCCCCCCACCATCCATTCTTCCAACCCCTGGCAACCACTAATCTACTTCTGTGCCTATGGATTTTCCTGTTCTGGACATTTCCTATAAATGGAATCACACCGTGTGGCCTTTTGGTGGCCGATGCCTTTCACTGTACATTCCACCTGCCTGCTTCTGTGTCACCACCCTGCTTAGAGAGTGTCGGCGCCCCCCCGGTTGCTGCAGGGTGACGTGCAGACCCTTGTCACCTACAGAGCCCTCTTTAAACCAGCGCCCATCTCCCGCCCCATTCACCTCTGCACCAGGAGCCAATGCTCAGCGACATTCAAGCTGTAAAAGACGCTGTCCTGTTCCTGCTCCCTCTTCTCTCTCCGAGGGGCTCCTGCTTACCCTGCAAGACCCAGCTAAAAACCCCCCTCTCCTCCGATTCCTGCATCCCCCTCAGAATCGCTTTTCCTCTTGGACTCCCATCGCTTTTGGTTCATACTTCAAAAAACAAACGAAACATAGCACTTAACTCGAGAATTATTTGTTTGCACGCCTGGGTTCCCTGCTAGACGGAGCCTCTAGAGAAAAAGAAAATGCCTTATCCTTTCTCATCCCTCTATCCATCCTCCCACCTCCCCCATGGCTGTCACCTCCACCCAAGGGAAGCTGGCCCGGTGCTTGACTCTGAGTATACACTCGGTAACACTTGAGAGATAAAGGCTAGGGAACTAGGAAAGCCAGAGCTGGGAGAGTTCATCTGGGAGAGGTGACCCCGGAGAAGGACCCGGAAGGAGGGGAGGTTTCGGCATCCTGACATAGCAAAGACTGGCTGGGTGTGGCTGGGTCTGAGAGCTGCCTTCATGTGGATGCTCAAGGTGACAGAAGGCGGGGAGGCGTCCTTCCCTGAGTTAGACAGCCTTTGCGGAGCGGGGCGCCTGGGTGGTCACTAGCATGGGAGATGGGGTGGAAAGTTTGGCAAAAGGGTGGAGGCCAAGTGGGGGAGGGGCAGCAAAAGAGAGCAGAGGGCAACCCTCAGCTAGAAAAGGAGAGTGGTGGGTACAGGAGAGGAAGGTGCCCCAGCAGACGCAACAGCTTGTGCAAAGGCCCAGAGGCAAGGCAGAGCCTAAAATATCCTGGAGGAGAGAGCCTGGCATGGGGGAGGGGGAGGGCTGGGTGAAGCTCAGGCTGGTGGGATGAACGGGACCCCAGTTGCCCAGGGAGCTTTACGACGAGCTGAGCATGGTGACCTATACACCTGTCTCTGATGAAAACCTCCCCGTCCTTCGAGGGCCACTTAAGGACGGGCGGACTTTCCCTGACCACCCCAGCTGGCAAGGGCGGCTGTCCTCCGCACATGGAAACTACTGGAAGGCGAACGATGGGTTTTAAAACCCTCCCCTTCCTCAGCCAGCCCCACGGGGAGGACTTGAAAGGCAGGGGTGGACTGGGGTTGCCTGCCACATCCTAGCTTTGTGCCTTGGACATCCTAGTCCGCTTCTCTGACCGTCAGTTTCTGCCCCTCTGAATGTTGACCACCTGAGCACAAAAGCAGGGTAACACCACCGACTCCAAGGTTTCGATGAGCTGGGACACAGATGCTCTGAAGGGGCCGTGTGGGCCTTAACCCCCACGTGCGCTTATCAGCACAGCCAACCAAGTAAAGGAGCCAAGGCCCCTTCCCTCCTTGTCTTTTACATCGTTTCCAAAAGACTGGAAACGCTGACGGGGGCAGGTCCCGGCCGTGTGAAATGGGCTCGAAAGCCATCATATTGGGGGTGGCCGGTGGATCACAAACACAGCCTTCACTCTCCAAGGGCAAGGGTGTGCAGAGAAAAGCTACAGCGGTGCTCCCCCGGGGGGGGGCCGGTGAGGGGCTGGGGGCCGGGCCAGGGGTAGGACCCAGCCGAGGCCAGCAGCCTTCTCCACGGGGAGTCACCGGAGCCGCTGGCCCTCCCCACGGTGGCATCCAGTTCCCAAGGAGGGTGCCAAGCACACCTTCTGCCCCTGCAAAAACAAAGCTGCCTAATTGCCTTTTAATCTGGGGATGTCGGTGTGCTCGTGTTGGTGCTGAATTGTAAGGGGAGATAATATCTTTCCCTTTGAGTGAAAAGTTATTTGATCTCTGTGTGTCAGAGGAAAGCCTGTGCCCAGAGGAGAGGTCGGACGGAAGGGAAAGGTGGAAGGGGAGGGTGCTGGCTTTATTTCTCCCAACAACTATCATAAATAAAGGAGAACAAGCATCTCTGTTGTCCTGGCTCAAGGCCATTGTTTTGTGGAGGGCTTTCTCCTCACCCCTGCCCCTCCCACCTCCCTTTCAGGCCCTGGATGGGAGGCCAGCTTGTCTGCAGGTAGGGGTGAGCCGCCAGCTGCCTCACCTGGAGAGGTGGGAGAGGTGGGCCCCTGAGACCCGGGTGCCCACCCTGCCACACCCCCTGGGGCCTTGGCTGTCCCTCCCCAACTCTGCAGGGGCTGCTGAGCTGTCCCAGGTGATTGCGGTAGCCTCCCTGCCTCCCTCCCTTCCAGCCCCCCGGGCCAGATGACTTCCCAGGCGCGCTCCCACCTCAGGCCTCTGCACCTGGAATGTTCTCCAAGGCAGACACATGGTTGGTACTTGGCTCTTGGCTCAAATGTCGCCTCTCGCAATGAGGCCTTCCTGGCCACCCTTCATCTTCAATAGTCCTCTGTGTACACACACACACACACACACACACACACACACACACACACATTCTCCTTGAAAATCCCGCTCTCCACAGCCTGCTCCGGGAGCTGACCCTGACCAGCCATGCCGCCCTGTCCCCTGCCAGGGCCACTCTTCCTGCTTTGTAGCATCCACTGAGTGCTCACAACCTCATCCCCTTGCAGCCTCCAGAGGTCAGGGTGGTCATCCCTGTTTTACATTTGCGGAAAGTTCCGGGAGAACCCCACCTTGAGCAGCAGGCTCTTAGCCGGTGCTGTCCACATTTGCCACAGAAGCTCCCACCAGGCTGTGAGTGGGAGAATGTCCGAGCCCTGCCCCAGCCTCGGGTCTGACACCGGGCCAGGGATGCACACTGACTTGTCCTGGGAGTAGCTCTCCGTTCACAGCCAAGGGCAGGCTGGGTCTTGGCCTGGCTCCTGCTGACCGCCGGCTGCCCGTGTCCCGGCTCAGCTGGGTCCCCTCCCGCCCCTCTCCCCTCCCTCCCTGCACACAGACACAGCTGAATCTTCAGCCCTGTCCCTGCATCCGTCCACCTGGCTGGGCGTGTGGCAGGGGTATTCTCAGCACCTCCGGGGCCTGCCCTTATCCCAAGGAGGAGAGTCCTCACGGTGCTTAGTAAACCAAATTATAGATGGGGAGGTGGAAGCTGGGAGGGCCCAAGGGACCTATTTTTACACTGAAGACAGCCCTCTTGTCCCCGGAAGCCCTTCTCTCACAGCCCTGGGCCCTCTCCATCTCCAGAAACAACTGGGGTGGTCCCGGGAAAGATCCAGAGGGAGGAGGGAGACAGCCCTGCCCGCCAGTGCACGTGCAGAAACAAGATGGCAACCGAAAATGCCAGCCGTGTAGCCTTGGGTGAGCCACCAGAGGTGCTCCTTCCACTGGGTGCTCAGGCAGGGTCCCCGAGCCAGGAGCTGGTGGCACTCATAGGGGCAGGCTTCCTGAAGGAGTAGCGTCCGGGGGGGGGGGGGGGGGGGGGGGGGCAGCGACTGGTCTTGGAGAAGAGGCATGGACGCAGTGGAGTGGACAGTCTGGAAGAGCCAAGTGCACATTTCTTTAACCTGGCATTGTGAACGTCTTGCACCGTATGTGATCGATCCTTTTGGGACCTCACTTGGAGCACTGGACGGGGGAGTTACTTTCACAGTAATCCAGGGTGACGGGAATCAAATGTGGGAATCAGACAGAAAGCAGGTTTGCTTTCTGTTTGTTTGTGAGCAGGGGAAAGAGCCTCAGAGTTAGGAGTCCTGCCTCGGCCACCTGCCGGCCAGGTCACCCTGGCACTGTCCAGCCCCTGTATCCTTGTCTGTACAGCAAGAGGGTCGGATCAGTCGGTCCTGTCCAGGCTCTTCTGGCCCATCCTTGGCGCGCAGTGGATGCAAGCAGGGCCCATAGCTGTCCTCCACCACGTGGTCAAGTCCAAGGCCCTCCAAGGCCAGGAAGGGCACAAAAGAATGGGGTGCTGTGACTTCCCAGGGGCCGGCCGGTCTCTGAGGTCTAGAGATGTCTAACTGCCATTACCGTAAGACATTTCTCTGTCCCTTTGGCCACCAGCGGGAAAGTCCTTCCCAACTACTTTTGGGCCTCCTGCGTGTGGGACCCAGAATGGAGCCAGGCAGGAGAGGCTTACGATCCGAGCCGGCCCCCTCTATCCCTGCCAGGAGTACTTCTCGAAACTGTCTCAGTCCCAGACACCGTGGCCTCCCAGTCACGCCATATATCAATCGACTTCTAGAGACTGAGGGGCTGAGTGCAGGCCCTGGCGGGGCGCTGGGGTCCAGCTTGAGCAGGCGGGTGCCATCAGGGTTCTCCCAGAGCCCCGGCCCAGTAGGGGACGGACAGTGAACAAGGTCTTCCGGGTGTAGCGATGGCCAAAGACAATGATGGCCCGGCGGGAACGCGCCACAAGGGGGTCTTAACGGGTGAGGGCGCTAATCTTCCCAACAACCAAGGGGAAGTTACTACTACCATTCCATTTGTACACGTGAGGAAACCAGAACGGAAAGTCTAAAGTCACACAGCAAGCCAGCGGCAGAGCCGGGCTTTGAACCCAGGAGCCTGGAGCTGGGGCCTCTCTGCTACCCCACCAGAAAACACACCAGTCTGTGTGCCATCCCCGACGGGACCCAGGGAAGCGGACGAGATGACTCTGTGGACCTTGAGGCCCAAAGTCTGGCCTCTCACAGACTCCTCCCTTCCTCCTGCCCAGGAGGAGCAAATGCCACTGACGAGGCAGGACCGGGGGCGTGCAAAAGGCAGGGCCGAGCCCAAGCGAACCCAAATCCAAAGGGAAGACCCGCTTCCTTCCGGCACCAGAGCTGGCCTGCCAATTCACGCACGGCCTCTTTCCCCAACCCTGGACTGGCCTGGTGGTTTCTGGCAGTGGCTGACCCTCTCCCAGATTCCGTATCAAAAAGCATGGGGAAATGCACTTGCCTTTCAGCGAAAGGGATCAAGATTAAAACAGCGGGAAGAATTTCCGAGCTGTCATGACCATACGCTATTAAAACAGGCAGCCGGGGGAGGTGGAGGCCCTCGTGGAGAAGGTCAATGCCTTGGCTGCTCAGAGCCGCAGAAGGGGTGAGTGGAAGCAGAGGAACCTAGAGGAATGACCCCTCCCGCTGGTATTTGGCTGGGCGCTGAAAATGACATAATGTCAGGCGGATCGAAGACCCCGCCCCACGGAGAGAGGAGGCTATCCGCCGTCCCCGAGCTAGCGCCACCTTCTTCCTGGGACCCTGTCTGCCCCAGCCCTGCCATCGGACTTCATTAAATTGCATTTTCCCGAAGCAGGGCAGGCCGGTGACAGAATGAGTCAACGCCAGCTTGCTACCACTGTCGCCCCTGGAGCCGGCGGGCATGGAGGGAGATAATTGGGAGTGGCTTGACAGCTTAATGTCCGGGGAGGGGCGGGGTGGCGCGGGGTGGCCAGTGAGGAGGAGGCAGGTTGATCTGGGCCGGACCCGTCTTCAGATGACCCCGCCGCCGCCACCTTTCCCCTCCATTTCCCAAGCAGCAGCTTGTTGGGCAGGAAAATAAAGCACGGGGAAGGAAATTAGATCCGGAGAATAAATTAGGCTTTCTTTATTAATTTGTCAGAACTAATTAACATCTCCCCCAGATTCGTCTCCTCTCCAGATGCCCCCCTGAGCAGGAGGAAGGGAGGAGTCTGTGAGAGGCCAGACTTTGGGCCTCAAGGTCCACAGAGTCATCTCGTCCGCTTCCCTGGGTCCCGTCGGGGATGGCACCAGTGAGGGCTGGAGCCCCAGAAACCCCAGCGCCAGGTCTCATGACTTCACCCCTCTGAGCTTCCAGTACCTTATCGGTGAAGCCGAGTCAGGGCCTGCCTCCCCCCACCCCCCTGACCCCCGGGTGTCAGGAGAGTGGGAGGCAGTAAGTGCCCGGTGCGGTCAGCCTTCGATGCTGCTTTGAGAGACAGAGCTCGGGCACTGCAAAGGTCTCCGAGTTCCTTCGTATTCAAAGGCCACCTAACGATAATCTCAGGAGGTGTTAAGAGCGGTCACCAGTATTCCTGTTTCACAGGTGACAGAAAGGAAGCACAGAGTGGTTAGGTACCTTATTGAGACCACACAGCAAATCGCTGCGGAGATGGGATCAGAGCCCAGCTGGGCAAGAGCTCCGTTTCCAGGCCTGAGCCACCCACCCCTGTCCCTGGGCTCTGCGGGGACCCGACACCTGACTCACTGCCGGAGTCTCACTTACTAACAGACGCCTCATTTCCTGGGTGTGAGTTCAAGGTCTCCAGCCCAGGGGCCTCCCCAGCTACCAAAGCTCGGGCACTTCTGCAGGCTGCCCCTCGGCTTGGGCAAGAGCCTGCATTCGTTCTGTGGAGTTGGTGGCTTCCCTTAGACACCCACCCCTGTCCCAGAACAGGGCCCAGCCCTGCCATTTCAGCGAGTAACCAGCTCCCAGAAACACCCCTCCACACGAGGCGCATGAGAAGCCCTTGAGGACCAGCCACACCTTGTTTGCAACGCCTCGGAGAATTGCAAAATCCAGTCTGTTCTCTGTCCTGTTGTGCAGCGATAGCGTCCCAAAGGTTCCACTGCTGCCAACCTGCAGCCCCCTCCCTCCCGGGGCCCCTGGGAACACACGGAGGTGAACACCCCCACCCAGCAGCGTCCCCCTGAGGCCCCTGAGCCTGTTGCTTTCTGCACCTGCAGCCCGCTGGGGGCTGGCTACGGAGCAGAGACTCCCAGGCCAGCCACGCCCGAGGGAACCTGCAGGAAGCCTGAACTGACTAGCTCCTACATTTAAATGAGGAAACTGAGGCCCACACGGAGCAAGTCGCATGCTTCACTGGCCCATGGCAGCACCGGGATTAGAACCCAGGACTCCTGACTCCCAGCCCAGGCGCCTTTCAGGAACTAGGTGTTAGTGCTTGGGATATGACATCAAAACAAAATGAATTTGTCACATCAGGGACCCTCAGAGCCAAAAACAGGCTGAGGACCTGGCGGCGGCCAGACGGTGCAATGTCCCTGCGGGATAGGACATTCGCCAATGTGGCCGGACCGCAGGGCGCGGGTCTGGGGGCGAGTCACTGCCCCCACCCCCTCCAGGACCCCTGGCAAAGCTCTCGGGGGGCGGCCCACCCCCACGGGGGACAGAGTCCCGTCCCGTGTCCCCACATCATGGACCGGTAGTAGCTGGGCACCTCTGGTCTGGCCACTCAGGCCTCTCTGCAGAGTTGGTCTTTTTCGATGTCTTCAACAAGCCTATAAGAGCAGAGGTGCTAGGGAAGAGCAGGAGTGCTGGGGGTGGCCACTCTGGGTTTGGTCTTGAGGTCTCCTCATTCTGGAAGCCTTGTGGGGGGAGGGGCAAGCCAGGGGGCAGACCTGGGTTTTCGTCCTGACTCCACCACTCCACCACTGACTGACCGTGCCTGAGTGCCGCCGAGCCTCCTCTTCCTCGGCTGTCCCGTAGCGCTTGCTCCGGAAGGTCACGCTAAGCAGCTCCTGAGCCGGGTGAGCCAGTGCCCAGTGAGTCCGCCCAGTGTCTCTCAAAAGGCCCTACCCCAGGCTCCCGCCACGTTCCCTCGCACGTTTGTGGGTAATGAGGAAGCAGGGCGAGCTGGCGGAATGGGGCCCTCCCAGCCATCCTGTGACTACTCTAGCCAGGCCCGGAGGGCGGGCAGCTCGGACGGGGGCCTCTGCTCTCCAGGACTCAGCTGGGTGTGGCTGGCTTGGGGTGGTAGGGAGGGGCTGGCAGAGTTGGCATCTGCTGGCCGGACGGGTGAAGGAGTCCCAGAATTCCCGTAAGGACACTCAGAACGCTCTTAGACTCCCAGAACTGGGGGAGGAGGTTGGAGGAAGGCCCTCCACCCACGTCAAACGTCTAGAACGTCTAGTCCTTCTTTCTTCTGCATCCTCAGGGCCCGAGATGTGAATACGGGTCTGTGCCGGCACCCGTTCAGGAGGCCAGCTGGCAGAGACACAGGGGCACTGCCACTCACCCTCTGCAGGAACATACTGGGGCGCCCTGCAGAGCATTTCTGGGTCCCACCTTGCCATAGGACCCCAGGGCCAGGCCAGGCACGATAGGCCAGAGTAAGGATGCTGATTTGGGGGGGGGGGGGGG
>NW_024412402.1:11585832-11594230 GCF_014898765.1 Herpailurus yagouaroundi | reverse complement strand
TGTGCTGAGACTTGGTGTGGAGCTCTGAGGCTGCTCATTCTTCTGCAGGAGGACACGGGTAGCTTCCAGGATCCAGACATGTGGGGGTAGCCTTGGCCTTTGGGGTGCTGGAAACGGTCTGCTCCAGTCTTCAGGAAGGATCTCAGCTTATGGGCTCTGTCCATGACCTCAAAGTATCTGCATACCAGCTGCCACGTCCTGATCAATTACTCTGTGTCGCACCCACCATGTATATACATTATTTCATTGACTGCTTATACTCATTTTTTTTAAATATTAAGTCCATTTTACAGATGAGGAAATAGGCTCACTGAGGCTCATTACCAGTGCTTGGAAGAGCCCAGGCCAGGTCTGTCTACCACATACGTCCCCTGCCTACTCTTCCTCTTCTCTCCTTAAGAGGAGGGCCTGCTTGATCTCTAGCTCTGGTACCGGGTTCAAGAGGCCCAAGAACACCACGGGACAGAGTCTGCTTCCATTGCAACAAAAGCAATTGAAGACAGACATCAGGAAGAACTTCTCCATCAGTGAAGGGTGTAGAACATTTTAGCAGTTTCCCCAGTAGGAAAGGGTAGGATCTCCTACTATGAAGACCTTAAAAGAAGGGGGAAAGATTTATTTAGTCACCTGGGTGAAGGTTTTTAGGGTAAAACCTTGCCAGGGGCAGAGAGTAGTCTATGACAGCCCCTCTCTCTAACCTCTGCTTGGGCAGTTCAGAGGCTCAGGCCCCCAGCTCTGGCTGGACATGCCTCTGCTGCTACCGCCTGGCCCAGGGGGTCAAGCACAGTGTCGCCTTTCCAAGGACACACTTTCTTGCCCAAGCCCATTTGGTAGCCCTTGCCAGCTGGTGGTGCCTGGGGCAGCATGTTGGGCAGGGTAGGGCAGGGCCTGGGCAGGTGTGGTCCCCAGCTACCTGTCCAGGCACTCGTCGACTCCACCGTGAGAGCTCAGCTACTCCAAAACCCCAGTCTTACTCCCTTTCCCTTCCCTGCTTCCAGAATGGGCTGGGAGGAAACCCAGACCGGGCGGGTCTTCAATCTCTGACGCCCACCCTGTCCTCCGGGGAAACTCACCCTGTTCTCCTTAAGCAAGTCCGCAGAGGACCTGTGAATGTCAGCCAGTTTGGGCTCTGAGTTAGGCACTGCATGCCTAGAAAGCTGGAATCTGCTTAGGAGAGGCTGTAACTGAGCAGACAGAAAAACACAGGGCGTTCTCATTCCGAAAGGAAGTACAGTGCACAGAAGCCAGGAGGCTGCGGCTCAAGTCCGGACGGACCACTTTCTGGCTTTGCGACTTGGCAAATCTCTCCACCACTGGGCCTCAGTTTTCTCCTCTGTAAAGTGGGAATATCAATACTTGCTCCAAAGGATGGAAGTGAAATACTATGAGACCCTAAGCAGGAAACACTTCCCAATGCCTGGTACATAAGAGGTGTTCAGTCAACATCGGTGGAAATAATATAACTTGCTGCTAGAATTCCGAGAGGCAGAAAGCACAAATTTTGCCCACCAGTATTTCTTTTTAGGGATGAGGGAACCTACAAGGAGGGGGAGCTGAGCCTTGTAAAAACTTGGGGACGCACTCAGTTGGTCTCATCACTTTGAAGGCCAACGGCGACTGCGGCCATTCTGAGAGGGCCAGAGCTAGATAGAGCAAAGACGGAGAGATACAGCAAGGCAGGTTGTGTAGAACAAAATGCAGATTTTTAATTGCTTGAGTCCACATCTCGTAAAAGAAAAAAAAAAAAAAAACACACGCCTGGCCCGGGGGGGGCGGGGCCCCCCCACCGCCCCCTTTCTCTGCCTTGAGTCAAGAACCAGTTCCCACCAGTCTTTCTTGAGTTCAAAGTGTCTCCCCGCCCTAATCGCGCCCCCACCTCCCACATCCACCGTGGGCGCTGGCCCTCCGGGGGCCCCTCTGCCCACTGCCCACCCAGAGTAGGCAGGCCTGGTGGGAGGCAGGGAGGGAGATAGGAGAGCAGGCAGCCCCCCACCTCTGCCTGCCAGAGGTTGATTGTAGCTCGTTGTCCTGATTTGTCCCCAGACACTGAGACTAGATACTGCTTCCCACCTTGCCCCTCTCTGCAGCCAACAGCCCTGCCTTCCGGACCTGTCTGAGCCTGCGACCCACCGGGGAGGCAGGGGCCTTGGGCCAAAGACCCGCTGAGCCAACACTCTCCATTTCCCCCACCCACCCCCACCAAGCCCACCCTTTCCCTACCTCCTGCCAGCCTGGGTCCCCGTGTCCCCTGAGGTGGGACAGACCACCCAGTCCCCTGCCTGCCCCTCTCTGTCCTTCCCCGTCACTTTCTCGGCCCCCCAACCCCTTGACTCACTCCCTCACTTCCCAGTCAAGCTGTTCCCTGGGACGTGTCAGGACAGGGTGCCTGGATTCTGGTCCTACAGGCTCCCGCTCTGCCCGCCCTCAGTGGGGGTGGGGCATGTGGGGAGGATTCGCTTTGACCTGCTTCTTTAGGCTTCCCTCCCTCCTCCACCCCCTCCGCAAGGGAGCAGGCTGGGGTGAACTCCAGAGCACCTCCTGATTGCACCCAGCCAGGACCCAGCCTGGGGCTGCTGAGGCCTAGTGGGGGGGGGGGGCGCCCATCTCACCTTCACTCAGGCCAACCTGCCTTCCAAAGACTGCTACCCAGAAGCCCTCACTCGGCCAGGGGCAATTCCTCCTGTCTTCCTCATCCCTTTGGGACCCGGAAAGTAAAAGAAGGGGCAAGAGACTCAGATTCTGTCCTTGGCTTTTCAGTTAATTGACTGCATAGCCTCAGTAAGTCACCTCACTTCCACATCTGTGAAATGGGTGGCCCCCCCTTCCTTGAATCATTCCAGAAGCTAGGATCATCAGGGTAAAGGGGGCTAGAAGAGCAGAGCGATGGGATTTGGCCCTGGTGGACCAGACTGGAGAGCAGAGGAAGGGGGCCTCCCACCTCCCACTGGGGGAGAAGGAGTTGGATGCTTCTCCCACACGTGGGCCTCTCAGCCCTTCTCTTACAGAGAAGCCTTCCTTTTCACAAATAATCATGGCATTCTCCAGGGAGTCTGCTCCTCCTTTGATCGTGAGCTTCCTAAGAAGTCTTGATTAAAGAATCCCAAGGACTGGAGAAGTCGACCGAGCCCCACGTCCCCCGAGTGTGCTCTCTGAGATTTGACTAGCCTGGCTCAGGTCGTTGACCAAACACAGGTTGAGGCCCCATCCCGAGCAGGGATGCTGGGGCTTCAGAGATGACCCGTCTCTGGCAAAGCCCAGCACTGTGCCCCCAAGAGCTGCTGTGTGGGAACCTGGGCACAGAGCTGGTGGCAGTGTGGGTGCAAGTTTTCTATGGTGGCCAATGTGGAGGGTGGGGACGTGGGAAGGACAGGAGAGAAGCTGGGAGCACAGGCAGAGGCAGACTCCGATCCATCTCAGACGTCCCCCCAGGGCAGCGGAGAGCTAGGACCTGTGCGACAAGATCAGGTCTGTATTCAGACCCATTTAACAGTGTGGCTGTGGTTGGACCCTTCGCCAGCCTGAGTCTCAAGTTTCCTGGCAGTAACAGGAAGACCTCTCTTGGAGGATTTTCGTGAGGATGAGAGGAGGTTCAGTGCCTCACGATACCACGTAGATAGTGAGTGCTCATTAAAGGTTGGCTCCTTTCAGTGCTATTAGTGCCTAGATTCCAGATAGGAAAAGGTCAGTCTGGGCCTGACCTCCCAGCCAAGTCGTAGTAAGGATCGGGAGGTCAAGGACTGTGTTCTGGAAACTCAGAGGACGGGGTCCACGGGATGCAAAGAGGTGACTGATGTAGTGGGGCCCTGGGAGGGTGAGGTGCCCACTTGGCTGCTGGACAGCTTGGATTCAGGGCCCTCGACATACAGGCGTCCTCCAGGCCGTGGGGCACGTGGGCTTACCCTATGGTGGGGACCGGGTAGCCACCCCCAGGCATCCAGTCCTCTCCCACCCGCTTCTCGTCTCCTATTCCAACCCCAGTCCCCTCCCTCCCCAGCAAGGTGCCAAACCTACAAGCCACCATGAAGTTCAAGGGGCAGATGTCTTCTCTATATGTCCCTCCTCCCCAGCCCTTCAGGATCGGGCTCGTGGGTCCGAGCCAAGCAGGAAAGATACAGGAGATACCTCAAGAGACGCCCCACCCGGTTCTGTCTCTAAGTGGTGTAGAGGCGGTGGCCTTCCAGGGCCTTCCACAACCCGCCCACCACTACTCCTTTCTACACGTGGCTGCCTCTGGGCTTGACGAGCTCTTTGCTTCCCTACTGACCCAGAGGCAGGGCCTTTGTCACTGCAACCAGACACAACCACAGTATGTTTCCATGGGCTGGCGTCGGGCTGATAGCTGTTCCCCAGGTGCGCTCACGTCCATTATCACATTATTGAACCTTCGGAGGCTAAAGTCACACGTTCCCACCCCTGTTCTTCCAGGGCCCAGCTCCACCAGCTCCTCCTGCCTCCATCCCCACCAACCCCTTGGCGATCTCGGTTGCGTTGCTTTTCTCTGCACCTCTGTTTCCTCATCCACGAACGGAGGAGCTCTTGGGCTAGGTGGTCCCCACCACCAGCCGAAGGATTCTCCGCCTGGCCTCTCCCGTCACCCCCAGTCTCTCCCGGGGGTCTCATTCCGCATCCCTCTGTCCCTTTGACTTTTCTGTCTATTTATACACAGAATTCACCCACGACATTTCAGTTTTCCAATAGAATCATTAATTACCCCAGTAATTAAACCCAATTAGCATTGTAGGGGCCTTTCTGAGCGAGGAGCCATTAGCCAGGGTGAAAACGCACAGGCGCGAGAAAGAAAACCCACCCTTTCCCAGCATTAAAAATGAAAGCAGGAGACAGCACAGCAAAGCAGAGGGCCCCAATTAAAGCTGGGGCCTTGCTCATTAAGCTAATTTGACATGCTATCCCGGCAGCCTCTGGTGGGAAGCCCGCCAGTGGAGCTGGCTGGGAGCTCTCTGTCCGCGCTCTGCGCTCACCTTGGGCACCGAGTGGACCCCACAGTACCCCCTCCAGGCCGCCAGTCCCCTGCTCAGGGAGGGGGGTGAAGAATCTCTGCCGATTTTTCCTGAGCACCTGCTGACCACTTCCTGGGCTTCAGGGTAGTTAACTACCCAGAGTAGGTGGGCAACGCATGCCAGGTAGGAGGAGCAGGGATGAAAAATGAGAAGAGTAGCAGAACCCCACATTTCTGGGGTTTGGGGAAAGGACAGAAGTTGGCAGTCACTCTCCTCTTTGACCCTGGGGCTGAGGGGACTCCTCTCGTGGGCTGGCTATGAAGACCAAGTGAGATTATATATGTAAACGCCTGACACATCATCAGCGGTGGCCATCATTCGAATTTCCAGAGCTTCAGCATCCACACCTGGTCGTCCCAAGCCCCAAGGCCCCACAGGCAATCAGGGAGGATGTGACCCTTCCATCTCCCAGGTGGAGAATCCCAGGAACAGAAGGAGGAAGACCCATAGCCAGAGACTAGCAGAGTTTAGACTAGGGGTCAAGTTTTGTAACTCCCGAGCCGGAAGGGAAAGGGAACAAGGGGCGAATGACGGTTTTATGTGTTTCAGGCTTCCAGTAACATCTCATTGGCTAGGAAGGCCCCGGTCCCAGCCAGCCCTGTGGTCCTGACGGGTGGGAATAGAGGGGGTGCCGTCTGCCCTCCCAACAAAGAACCCCATCACCTTGGCTCCCAATCGGCAAGGGTCCCGTGCATCAAGTCCCACCCTTACCCGTGATTCTGGGGCTTGCGGGTGTGTGCGGGCCACTCGTCTCCCCAGGAAGGGAAGAAAGGAAGGCCAAGGGCAGCCCGTGTCGCGGTGAAGAGCGTAGCCTCTCCCTGAACCGAGCCTCGTGGAGACCGCGTGTGTGGAATCGGCTTCATAGACAGTGTGACCTTAGGCAGGTTACTTGACCTCTCTGTTTCCTCATCTCTGAAATGGAGACAATAAGGCTACCCAGCTCCGGAGTGGTTATGAGGATTAAGTGAGTTAATACAAGTAAACACTCGGGCCTGGGCCTGGCACAGATAAGTTATACACATGTGTTAACTGTTGTTGCCATCCATTGGCAAGGGCCTGGCAGGGAACATCAACCTTCTGTACTTTCTCTTCTGGGGAGGGACGGGAGCACGTGAGACCCCTGGCTTGTGCTGCTAAGCACCCAGTCTTGGGGCAGCTGAAGGTGGCAGGCAGCACCCTTCTCAGACATGGCAGAATGTGAACCCCCTCCCCCGCCCCACACACACACCTCTGCCACCAGCCGCCCCTGGGCTTCCGGGGACCATTCTGAGCAGTGTGGTGGGCATGGCAAAGAGGGCATGAGAATGGGCAGGAGGGGGAAGGAGGGGAGCGAGGGGAAGCGGGTGGCCAGGAGGCTGGGCTGCACCCCTCCAGCTGGGCGCCATGCCCCACTGCCTACGTGCTCACTCTTTCTGCAAGGCAGGACAGGAAACAGGTCTTGGCATGCCGGGCCCCTACCCAGTGACTCCTGAAACCCCAACAAGTCTGAGCTGGAAGCGGGACTGGGCGCGGCTCCTGATAGATTTATGTTGGGCAAAGGGATGGTGGGGCGGGGGGGGGGGTGGGGAGAGGGGGAAGAGTGTGGGCGAGACAACCCCCCTCCATTAAAAACTCTGACACTCCCAGTGACAGGGGTGCTGAGGGGAATGGCTGGGTCTTGGGGTTTTCACCTCCTGCCTCATGGGTCCCCTCATCCCCTGTAGCCCTGCCCCGTGGGGCAGGAAGAGGACAGGCCGTGGCAACGGTAGGGACCTGTTCCCCTCAGCATTTTGCCAAGAAGAGGGTGATGATTTCAATGCTGAGGAAGGAGGCAAGGTGACAGCCTGAGGCCGGCAGCACAGGGAGGCCAGGCAGGCGGTGTCCCCGGAGGCCCCAGGACCAAGGAAGTCCTTTTATACAGATGCCCTCCCTCCTTCCTCAGCCAAACAAGGTGGCCTTGCTTTGGGCCTGTTTTGTGGGTGAGAAGGCTGGGCTTCGGGGAGGCGTTGGGTCCTACTGCTAGAGTAAGAGCTGAGGCTGAAATGATCAGGACAAACTAGAAAGTGCGTGCCCACCCACCACCCTTTCAGCCTCCTGGGCGCTGGGGAAGGGACAGCCCAGGGCAGGCTTTTCTCCAGGGACTGCCCATGTCTACATGGCCCAGCTGCAGGTGGCATGGTGGGAGAGCAAGATGGCATGGGAAGCCCCGTCTCGCCCGCCCGGGCCCCCGTCAAGCAGACCCACCCAACCACCCAGGGGAGGCCTTCAACCTCAGCCAGCCTCTCCCTTCATTGTGACGTCAGGACCCTTTGAAGACCCCACTTCCTCTGGCTACGCCAAAAGGGAAGACTGTCAGATGGGAAAAGAAAACAAAACTCTGAGCCAGACTTCCTTCCTCCTGGGGTGCCCCCAAGCTGAGGCTGAGTCCAGACCAGGGGTGAATTGAGATTAGGGTTGAAATGGCGGCCACACGTCGCGTTGCACTTCTTCCTGTGGTTGAAACCAGTAAGAGCTTACCACCAGGGGTAGGGTGATATGATAACCCAGGTCTCAGGGTCTGGTTTGGTGTTGACTTTGGGATGGGGCCGGGGCTGGTGTTGGGGTTTACGTTGCGGCTGGGGAGGCTGCTTCTCAGGGCTAGCGGCGGGGTGGGTACAGTGAGCGGGGGGCATTTCAGCTAAAGCTGGTGTCATCAGAGAGGTTGGAAGGGCTCGAGGGATTCAGCACCTGTGGCTTATATTTGGAAGAGAAATGTTCGTTTTCACTTGAGCCTCAGACTGGGGAGAGGACCGGAATTAGAGGCGTATCTGAGCCAGAGCAGTAGGGAGGTTGTGAATGTGACAGAAGGACCATTAAAAGACACTCCCTTCCCTCTTCCCTAAGTTCCGCTCACCCGTGTTGGGATCCAGTCAGCCCCAGGCCCCACTGGGGTGCTCCCCAGACGTAGCCTGGATTTCTGAGACAGCTCCACTGTCCAGACCAGTGAGTCCCGCCCAGAAATGAAAGAGGTTCAGGACCTGTAGCAGGCACCTTCTTAGGGCTGCCTCAGAAGCAGGTGAGGAGGTTGTCTTGGGCCCGAATGGCATCACCACCATGCAGTGGCTACGGGCATCTTCACGGAGGTCCCGCGTTTCGGCACGAGGGACTGCTGAGACCAAGGCCTTGCTGTGGGCTTGGGCTCATTTCCCCACCAGCTGCTGTGCCCCGGCCTGTACCCAGAAGTCTGGAAGGCCCCTGCCAGTCCAGCCCTAGGAGGAGCCCCCAGGGGCAGGAGGCAGAGCTGGTGGCCCACATGGAGGAACCTGGCACGGGACGGAGGTGCTGGGAGCTACAAATGCCAGCCCAGGGTGGGACGGGCACAAGGGCTGATGCTGGAGGGTCCGAATGCCTGCGGGGGGGGG
>NW_024412402.1:11534033-11585732 GCF_014898765.1 Herpailurus yagouaroundi | reverse complement strand
CCCCCCCCCCCCCCCCCCCCCCCCCCCCCCCCCCCCCCCAAAGGATGTGCACATGCGCGTGCATGCCTCCCGAGGCCGAGAAACTGAACGACCTGTAGTCAGGCCGCCTGCATTAAAAGGAAAGACAGAAGAGAGCCAGGCCCGGGGTGAGAAGAGCAAACGGCAAAACTTAATGACTTTAATATGAAAGAATTTGCCACTAATTAAGCACAAACACTCCACTAATGCAGGGAACACATGTTGTGGATTTCACTTAAGCAGGAACCAAATGAGGTGCAAACCTTCCGAAATGATAGCGGTTTACCAGCCGGAGGAAGACGCTGCCTGACCTCGTTTCTGCTCTCAGAAACACACGCCCTGGTCTCCGCAGCCTCCCCGCCTCCCTACCCAAGGCTTCCAGCCACACTTCCACTGTCTGCGTCTCTCCTGATCTGTCCTCTGAGAACGTGCCATTCTGTAACCCATGTTCTGACAGCACGGGGCAGTCAGCTCCGAGGCTCCCCGCGGCCTCCAGTCCTCTCCACCTGTCTTCCCCAAACACACACCTCACACTCCTCCTCCTACAGAGCTGACGGCAGGCTCTCCACACCGGAAGGCCTGCACCCCTGCTCTGATCCACCTCTGGGCCCTCTGTCCCAGGACGCAGGATACTTCCCCTCCAGAGAGCCCCCCCCCCCCCCCACCCTCCAGCCCTGGCTGGCGTGGGGCTGCCCCGCACATCCCTCACTCACACCAGCACCCCTGCCCGAGCTCCATGCTCTCTCCTCTGGGACAGTCCTTTTGCCCCGTAGGGAACATTTGGCACCTTCTAGAGACACTTTTGGTTGTCACAATGGAGGATGGGTAGGCAGAGGCCGGCGGTGGCACCAAACACCCTTAGCCCACAGGTCAGCCCTGCAACAGAGAATCATCAGGCCCCAAACGTCAACAGTGCGGAGGTCGAGGACCTCTGCTCGGGGGCAGTGGCCTCGCCATAGCAAGGACTTGCGCAAGATCTCGCGGCGGTTAGCAGAACCAGAATGGAAGCCAGTCTACCTGATTTCTGGGCAGCTTCTTCCCCTGAGACTGTAATAACAATAACATGGCCCTTTATGCAGCATGACTACCTGCCGAGCGCCGCACTGAGAGCGTGTATGAATTATCTCACTTAATCGTCACATCAACCCTAGGCAACGGCACTGTTAATCGTTCCCACTTCTTGCAGGGCTGGGCACTGGGGTGGTCAGACAGGTCCCTCCTGGCAAGAGGCACATCTAGAGATTTCCACTTCCAAACAGGTGGTGAACATCGGCACAGAACCCGCAGGACTGAGACAATGCATATGTTGATACGGAGATTTTAAGAGGTTCTTCTGGGGAGGCCCAGGGAATTCTCCCTCTGTTTTCAGGCAGCCCCCAGCCTCTCCCACCCCCACACTAGCCTTCTGAAGAGGCTGCTGCCTACGCTCCCCAAAATATGGCATTAAAGACGCACCCTTGCTGAGGGGAGCCCTGGCTGCCGTGGGCGTCTGTTGTGAGACGTGTCGTCTGCGCAGGTGGGGTGGACGAGGTTGGCGTGGGCTGCGGAGATGGGACCTGTGGAAACCCCAGACTTAGAGCCAGGCCTTCGAGGCCTCAAAAGGCCAGGCCAGGAGAAACCCAGGCCGTGTGTTGGGAAGGGAATGGCACTGGGGGGGGGGGGGCGCGGCGGGGGGCGGGTGGTGTAGGCCTCGCAGGGCGAAGACCTTGGGAGCAGGGCCTCCGGCTGCAGCTTGCTTGGGTGAGAAGAATATTTTTCACCTCTGGTCTAGAGTGAGGAAGGAAGTGGGGCTGGGTGCTAGGAAGTGGGACAGAGGAGAGAGGGAAGGAACCAAGAAGTGACAACTGGGAAGCCAGCAGAGGATGCGATGCCGTGGGGAGGCAAGAGGTTGGGCAGACCTCTACCTTTTGGGGTGCAGCTTCCCGGCTCCAGTCAGGGAGAAGATTCCGGCCCTGACCTGCTGGCCCTCGGTGCAGACGGGAGGCCTCACCTCCCAGCTCTTTCCTCCTGCCCTACCTGCCGAGCCTGGTCTGGAGCCCCATCTGGCTTGCAGCCTTCACCAGCTGCTCGGGGCCCCCTTACCCTATTGTATGCCAGGCACTGGCTGAAGCCCCGGCCTTTGCCCTCAGCAGGGGAGATGCTGTGATGGATGTGTGCGCAGGTACGGGGCCCTCGGGCTGCTGGACTACCTCACTCGGGGACAGGGGGTGTGCCCCAGGAAGCCACCTCCTCAAAATCAAGGCTCAGCTCATTGAGTACGGATGACGAGGACTGAGGCAGGGAAATGGGGTATGTGCTTTCAGCAGAGGGAGTAACAGGGCAGGGAATGGATGGTATTGTTCCATATGGCAGGAGAGAGAGGCTGCAGGCTCTGATGCCCAAGATGAGGTCCAGAGCCCAAAAGGGCTTTGGACTTGATCCCGGGGGCGGCAGGAAACCATGGAAGGATTTTAAACAGAAAAGGATTCTGGACTTAGAAAGTGGCCAGCGGGTCACCTGGGTGGCTCAGTTGGTTAAGCATCCAGCTCTTTCTGGGTTTCTGCTCAGGTCATGATCTCACGGTTTGTGGCTTCAAGCCCCGCATCGGGCTCCGTGCTGGCAACACAGAGCCCGCTCGGGATTCTCTCTCTCTCTCTCTCTCTCTCTCTGCCCCTCCCCTGCCCAAGCTGTCTCTCACAGAAATAAATAAAAACATTAAAATTAAAAAAGTGGCCAATGGGTTAGGGGAAGGCCTGGAGGCAGTTACGTAGGCTTGGTGTCATGCTGCAGTGGCCGGGTAAGCCTGCACCGGGGCAGGTCTTGGGAAGAAGGAGGGGACAAGGCAGGAGGAGCGAGGTGGTGGGTGCTAAGGGGCAAAGGGAAGGGCCTGGGATTTGCGTAGCTGGGCTGCAGTCGTGGCCCAGGAGTGTTGAGAAAATAAGGAAGTGAGACTCTGCTGGAGGTGGGGGGCAGGGAAGGGGCTGCGCTGGCGGGAGGGGGCTCAGGGGGAGTCTGGATTGGGGCCAGTGGGGATGGAGAACAAAGATGAATTCCCGCTGTGCTTGCGTGGACGCGGGAGAACCCTGTACGTGTAGCCTGGGTTTGCCTGGCATCCCGGTCGATCTGGGAGGCCTTCCCGGAGGAGCTGGGCAGTTTACAGAGGTGGAGCAGCCACTTGGTAGAAACAGTCCAGAGTCTGGTCCAGGGAAGGTGCAGAGGTAGGGCAGAGAGAGGGCCAGACAGGTTATGTCCAAAGTGTAGTCTTCCGGGGTCATGGGGTGCCAACACTCTCATTTTAAAGAAAGGGACACTGAGGCCAGGGAGGGGAACTGGCCTACCTACCTAAGGCCATCTAGAAAACCGTAACCAACTAGTGGGGACCAGAGACTTCTCTCCTGGTCTCCGGTATGTACCCTTCCTCCCCACCGCCTGGCCAGAGGGAGTGTGACAGGTAAAGGGGGAATGGTACAGAGGGGACCAAAAGGTGGAACCAGAAGGCTAGAGATGGAGAGGGGCAGAGCCGAGAGGTGCTGCTCAGGACTGGCCTTGCCCTGGGCCTTGGGGAGGGGGTAGCCAATGTGAAACCGGCCTGTCGGAGAGATCCAGATGTCCCTGGCCACTTGCTCCTCGGTGGGAAAAGATTCATCCCTGTCCCCCAACCTGTCCTGCTAGGTTTCAGAGAGACGGGACTTGCCAGAGCAGCCCCAAGCGCCGTCACCACAACCCCGGGGCTTCCCGGCTTTCATGCTGCTGGGGATTGGGCTGGCCCAGCCCGTCTGGAAGATCCTGGGCTCCTTCTCCTGCTTTTCCCAGGCTGCCGCGCCCCCTCCTCTCCCACGCACTGCACTCACCCGCCCAAGGCTCCGGCGCCAGCCCCACAGCCCATCATTAACCAGCTCTGTGTCAGGGAGTCGGGGGTTAGGGTGAGGGGGGGCATCAGCCAAGAAGAAGAAAACATCGGCAATTTCTGTGACCCCAAATGAAGGGGCGGAGGCGCCTGGGTTTGGACAGTAGCAATTAGCCCTGACTGTGGGATCATGGGATGTTATCACCTCTGCTGGCAAGGTGGATGCAGCGGGGACTCAAGGCCCCAGGACACCTGGAGCCATCCCAGCAGGCATTGCTCCCAGAGAGGGTCCCCCAGGGCCCACACCCACCAGGCAGAGCGCCTGCGTGCAGGAGGCAGGGGCACTGAGCCCCAGCGAGGGATGGCTAGGGGTGTGGGGACAAGGACCGGGTCAGTTGATGCTTCTGTGCCCTCTGACCTGGGGACACCCTGGACCCCGTCCCGGGCATGGCGGGGGAGTCCGAGGGTAGAGATGCAGCGTGGGCCCTAGGGGGCTCCTGAATAATGAAGAGACATAGATACGGGACAGGACAAGTTCAGAGGACCTCAGTGAGAAGCCTGCTCGTGTGGGTCCTTGGGGGCAGAGCGATTGGGTCTGGGCAACACTGACTGGCCGAACCTTGCCCAGAGGAGGGGGCCCCAGAAAGGGGATTCCCTCCTGGTCACACCATCTCCTTGCCAGCCTCTCCCCCGGGTGGATCAGCCTTGGCATCCGAAAGTGAGGAGCTGGCCAGCCTGGGAGTTGACATTTGGGGAAGTAGCTGCACTGGGAGGAGGGGCCCTGTAGCCTTCAGGTCCCTGTGCTGACTCAGCAGGGTTTCGGCTGGAGGCCCTCCCCTCCCCCCCTCCCCCATAGGTGAGTCATCCCCACTTACCACTTAGCTGGTTTCTGACCGGATGGTCCTCTTCCTTTCTGCCAGTTCTGGGGTGGTGGGAGGGAGGGGGATCCCTGGGAAGCTCTAGAGATGGACCCCAAAGGATTCTGGTCTCAGAGAGGCCCCCGGTGAGGTCCCCAGCGCTCCCCCCCCCAGGGTGTCCCCAGTTGCCTCCAGGCCAGGTCTGCCACTGCTGACCGCCCAACTGAGGGCACCCCGGCGGGGATGGGGGACACAAAAAGAGGTGGTCTGTGCCAGAAATCCCAGAACCCCTCCCCCTTTGCCTGTGTCCTTCCCCCCCCCCCCCCCCCGCCACTTTCACCCACATGGGCCCAGTCCCAGCCTGCCTGGCCAGGGCGAGAAGGGTCTGAAGTTTCAAAGGGCGGGAAGAGAAACTGCTTGAGGTGGGTACGGGGAGCAGAGTGCCCCCCCCATTCTGGGCCACACCCCGCTGCGTGGGAACCCATGGCCCCAGCCTCAGATTAGCTCCATGGCGGGCAGGGCAGGCGGGCAGGGCCCTGGGGAGCAGGTTTGTCGGCCACAACTGAGGAGCCTTTGTGTTTTGTTGCTGAGCTCGGGCTTTTGCACGTCTGTGACGTCTCGGGGGGCCGGCCCGACGCCTGCCTTGTTGGCTCAGCACTTCTGGGCAGCCACGAAGGCAGCCCGAACCGCCCAACCGGAGCTCCAATGGGGAAACTGAGGCACTGGCACACAGGCCCCAGGGGCCTGAGTCCCAGACCGTGGAGCCCGTAGGGTGGTCAGGGAGAATACAGGCAGTGCTTGAGGTCAAAAAGAAAAACATTCCTTGATATCCCTAGGATGCAAGGACCTCTCTACTGAGGGCAGAGGTTCCCATGGATCTCTCTACCTTTCACTCCCCACCTCTCTGGCTCCTCCCTCCTCTGTACATAGCCTCCTGGAGGTGCCCCCACCTGGCTTCCACTTTGCTTTACCCCTGGCCCCCAACCAAGCCCAGTGCAGGGCAGCCTGCGGGCACTGTGGCCACGATAATGTAACTGGTATTCCTGCCACTTATCAAAAGGAGCAAGAGAGGCTCTGAGCTTTATTCCAGGAGGGTCACTGCCCAGAGGGAGGGAGGCCCTGGGGGGTTAGGTTGAGAACGTGAGTCCCTTATAAAAAGGCAGGGTGGGAAGCGCACTGGGTTGGATTTGCCCTTCCATGTCGCCAAGCAAGTGACCCAGCCCCTCGTGGACTCTGAACTCCTCCTTTGTAAAACCATGGATCACGTGTTCCACTGAGGCCCAGTATGGTACCATTTTAGTGGTCCTGGTTTCCACATCTGGGACAGCCCCTGCCTCTCATGTAAGAGGGGGCCTGTGAGGAAGGAGAGACGATGCCTTGCGTGGACCACCCTAACTGCCCGAGGAACCACAGAAAGTTAGCAGGGTAGTCTCCAGGCCCTAGACCCTGCCAGGGAGCCGCGATGTGGCCAACAAAACTCGAGGTCTCGCCAGTGCCTTCCCTCTCACACAGGGAGTCGCGATCTGTTGGGAGCCGGGGGACACACAATAAGAAACACGCTAGACGTGCACGCCAGGAAACAGAAAATAAAGGGATACAGACGATGACGAAGGTGGTGGTGAGGATGATAATGATGATGATGATGGCAGCCAGCACTTACTGACCGTCTCGTTCTGTGCTAAGTGCCGCTCTCTAGCTTCCCGTGTGGTCATTTGATCCTTAGGACCACTGCATGGGATAGGTGGTGTTGTAATCCCCGTTTCACAGACGAGAAATCTCAGTGCAAACTGAGGCACAGAGCGGTTGAGTCATTGGCCCAACGTTTCTCGGCTCGTAAGTGACAGAGGGAGTCTGCAAAGCCACAAAGCTGGCTCTTCGCAAGCCCATGCATACTGGGGCGGGGGGGGGGGGGCGGGGGGCGCCCCCGGGCAGGGGGGAGGAGCTCGGGCAGCGAGCTCAACTTCCAGGTCATCTGGGCCCTAGGGGTTGGGACCTTGGACCCAACTTGGACCAGCCTGCCCTCCTGCTTTTGCCCCTTGGCCCCGGGCCTTCCAGACGAGGCCTATGGTTCTACCTCTTCCTGCACAGAGGAGGGGCCTCCTCCTGGGTTCCTGCCCTGATCCAGCCCTTTCTCTGCCTTTTCAGTGGGGATCCCCACTCTCCCATTCATTGCCGCACCCAGACCCTGGAGGTCTGCCCCCTTTCTCTGAAAGTTTCCCAACCTGACCAGTCTAAAGAATGAGGGACATTCTCCCCAACCCTGTACCCTCGGTCCAAGACTGGCAGCCCCGGGGAACCTGGGTGGCTCAGCCGGTTGAGCGTCCGACTCTTGATTTCGGCTCAGGTCATGATCTGCCGGTTTGTGAGTTCGAGCCCCTAGTTAGACTCTGAGCTGACAGCGTGGAGATCCTCTCTCTCCCTCTCTGTCTGTCCCTCCCCCATTCGTGCTTGTGCTTACACACGCGTAAGCACTCTCTCTCTCTCTCTTTCTCTCTCATTAAAAAAAAAAAAAAAAAAAAAGAAAAAAACGGGAAGCCCCAAGCCAGAAGCAAGAGCTCTGGGTCCCTTAGCCCGGAGTGGGGTGGAGGGCTAAGGGAGGGTCTTCAGACCTTGCCGGTGGCCCCAGCGCCTCCCACTTCCTCTGGGGTCAGGGAGTGGCCCCAAACCCTATGCTCCAAAAGCTCCCTCTTGCCCACTAGGCTGTGGATGGAGAGGTGAACACCAGAATAAGTCTGCCTGCACCTTAGAGGTCCTCTCCCACTCTGGCCTGCCCACTCTTCACTAGCGCAAAAGGGGCAAGGGCCAGGAGAACCCACTTTGTGCGCAGTGGGTGGACACCCCAGGCACTCTCCTTACTGCTCCCTGTGGGGTTGCTTCTGGGAGAGCCACACTGGAGAGGAGAGAGGGGCCTTAACCCCAAAACAGACATTAGGGTGGGGAAGGCCTCCTTGGCCTGGTGAGGCACCGATGCATGAGACGGGGCCGCTAGGGTGCCCGAGCCCCTGGCAGCGGCCGCCCCGCCCCCACGCCCAGGCCACTATCAGCGATCTTCACTCCTGGCATTCACAGCTCTGAAGGGTGAGGTCACTGCTGAAGATGCAGCAAATGAATGGCAGTGTGTGTGCCGGCCGCTGAAGCCTGCCTGTCCCCACACCTGCGGGGAGCGGGGGGTGGGGAGGCGGAGGGGGTCGCCGCGGCAGGCTTGGTGGGCTATGTCCGGCTATAGGCTCCCCCATGCCCTGGCACCAATCCCAAGATGGTTCCTGGTGCCCACACGCCAACCCCCCCCCCCACCACACACACACACACACACACACACACACACACACACACACACAAAACCTATGGCCCAAGCCCTCCCAACTGGCTTTTCCTGTTTCTGGCTTTGTGTGGTGAAAGTTCCCCAATTATACCCACATTATCTCAGCTGCTGGGCAACCTCCAGCAGGTTGGTGAGTGGAGGCGGGGGGGGGGAGCACCCACCCCCCCACTTATCCTCCTGGGAGGGCCTGGGGCTTAGCCGCTTGCCAGCTGGCCAGTCAGCAGGAGCACTGGGCTGTCTGGCCCGCTGACCTCACCATGGGACTCTATCTGGGGTGGGGCCTCAGCAAGGCTGGGCTGCGGTTCAGGGGATCAGACTCAGGCCCAGAAGGGACCACTAAGACTGGGGAGTCCAGCCCGCTCTCTTATAGAGGAGGAAGATAGGGTTCGGGAGGGGGAAGTGACCGGCCAAGGTCTCAGCTCAAAATAGGGCTGAGCAGAACCCAACCCTCCTGCCTCCCTGGTGGGTGCTTCCTCCTGTACTCCCACCAGCCCACGGTGCTCTCTGCCCAAGGACATGTCAGAACCCCACACACCGGCCAGGGGGACAACTGGAGGGGTAGGGGTGGGGGCACTCCCAGGTGGGCCTTGAAGGGCTGCATGGATGTGAATAGGCATAAAGAAGGAGGGAGCACTGGGGAAGTTTTCAGGGCATGACAAGGGGCCAAAGATCTATTTATTCAGCAGATTGTTGAGTATCTGCTGTATGGTACACACAGGACTCCGCAGTGACCCTGGGGACACAGCCTGTGCCCTCCTTAGGGGAGGGATGGGGGGGGGGACAGCCTTCACGTATCATGGGCTTCCAAGCCCTCAGAGGAGTGTGCCCTGCTTTTGTGCCTCCACCATGCAGAGGCAAAGGTGAGCCCCGAATTTCCACTCCCCTGGGGAGCCACTGAGGCCATCCCCCTGCCTCTAGGTCAGTGCAGGACCTGGCATTGATATTATCGATGGTGCTCAATAAACTGAGTAAAGTAAGGATACGACAATATGAAGGGTACAGATGCGTGGCCAATAACAGAGCTCAAGAAAGAGCCTGGGCCAGAGAGACCCGCTGGAGGGTCTCTGCCCTGCGTTCAGGGTCAGGGAAAAGCTCAAACAAGCCATTCTAGTGAAACAAAGCAATCAGTAAGGAGCCTGGGGGGAATTTATTCATTCATCCAACGCCACTGATCACTCCCTCCTTCTTGCAAATCTCTATTCCCATGGGTTCCGTTGCAGTCTGCCTGGCCAGAGCTATCTACTGAGTACCTACTGTGTGCCAGATGCTGGGCTGGGCACTGGGGCTGGGGCGACTGGGAAAGACACAGACCCTGTGCTGGCGGAGAAGTCACAGGCGTGAACAACCACATCCGGAGGCAGAAAAGATCTGTGATAGAAGTGGCTGGACTCACACGTGCAGGGAAGATCTGGGAAGCTTCCCAAAGGAGGTGGCCTGAGTGGGAGATCCATAGGGGAAGGAGGGGGAAGAGCCTTCTAGGGCTTTCTAGGGAACTGCACGAGCAAGAGTCTAGGAGTGATAGGAGGAGGGAGAGAGAGAGGAAGGGAACATGGAAACATGGCATGTTCTGAGGAGCGGCCCGGGCCCCGTGAGAGGGACGGAGCCAGCGCACCCCAGGGCACGGGCACTCCGCCTTGAGGGAGAAGACCATGGCGGGGAGCACAATGGTGGCCACCGTGAGCCCGCATGGTCAGCGCCTCCTGCCTCCTGACACTTTCTCGTTAGTCTCATTTGGTTCTCCCAGCAGCCCCGTGAGGTAGAGGACTGGATTCTATGCCCCATTTTCCAGAAGGGAACTGAGGCCCAGGAAGGTGAGGCAGTTGATGGCTCCTAGGGGAAGCAGTGCATTCGACTCCCGCCCCTTATTAAAAATAAGGGTGCAGGTATATATTTACTGCCCAATGGAGCACTATGGGTAATGCACCGCTAGACGAAAAGGCAGCTATGGAACAATACGTACAGTATCATTCTGATTTCGTCTTAAAAAAAAGATGGTTATGCAGAGAAACCTGGAGATCGAGAAATTAATATAGCGAGAAAAAAATAAAAGAAGGGATTTCCTACAAGACGATCAGTGATCCTTCTGAGTGGTGGGGATCACGGTCTTTTTCAGCATCCTCCAGAGTGCTTTAGTAACAAGCAATTATTTATTCCTATGATCAGAATCAAGAGTAACAAGAGGTAGAAAGAAAAGAGCAGCGCACAGGGAGTCGGGGGCGGGGGGTGCGGGCGGCTGTGCCTGTCACTGACCAGTCCCGCCGGCTCCTTTGACCAGGCGCCCACGCCCAGGTGGTCCAGGTGAACGACTCCATGTACGGTTTCATCGGCACGGACGTGGTCCTGCACTGCAGCTTCGCCAACCCGCTGCCCGGCGTGAAGATCACCCAGGTCACGTGGCAGAAGGCCACCAACGGCTCCAAGCAGAATGTGGCCATCTACAACCCCGCCATGGGCGTCTCCGTGCTGGCTCCCTACCGTGAGCGCGTAGAATTCCTGCGGCCCTCTTTCACCGACGGCACCATCCGCCTCTCCCGCCTTGAGCTGGAGGACGAGGGCGTCTACATCTGCGAGTTCGCCACCTTCCCTGCCGGCAATCGAGAGAGCCAGCTCAACCTCACTGTAATGGGTAAGCTGGCCTCACCCCCCCCCTCCCTGCTCGTGCAGAGGCCCGTGGCCTGGGGCTTGGCCACCCTCATCGTGTGCCTCGGTGGCCCCAGACAGTCTCCTTGGTTGGCATGCTCCCAAAGCTTCCGGTCCCTTCCGGCCAGGCTGTTCCACAGCTCACTCGGGATTGGGTGCAAGGCCTTAGCTGTGCACAGAGCTGAGGGTCACGATTCGGGTTGGAAGCCCCACCACAGGGTACTCTGTGGGTGACCGGGAAGCAGGCAGAAGCTTCCGACACCACGGTAAGGAAAAGGGCCACGTGAGCCGCCAGCCTTGAGCACGCCAAGACTCCAGGAAAGCCTCCGCTTGACCAAAGGGGGTGCCAGGTAGGGCAGGAAGGACACAGGTTAGACATGAAGCAGTCCCCATGAGAAGGGCTGGGAGGGGCTTTGGGCACAGCTCAGAGGCAGGGATGGCCAGGGTGACCTCCTGGGCCAGCACACTTTGGATGAAGCCGTAGCGCTAGCCCCACGGCTCCCTCTGCTTCCCCGCAGCCAAACCCACCAACTGGGTAGAGGGCACCCAGACGGTGCTTCGAGCCAAGAAGGGGCAGGATGACAAGGTCCTGGTGGCCACCTGTACCTCGGCCAACGGGAAGCCTCCCAGCGTGGTGTCCTGGGAAACGCGCCTGAAGGGCGAGGCGGAGTACCAAGAGATCCGGAACCCCAACGGCACGGTGACCGTCATTAGCCGCTACCGCCTGGTGCCCAGCCGGGAAGCCCACCAGCAGACCCTGGCCTGCATCGTCAACTACCACATGGACCGCTTCCGGGAAAGCCTCACCCTCAACGTGCAGTGTGAGCAGGGCGCGGCGCAGGCGGGTTTCGGGGTGGGGGGTGCTGCTGTCCCCTCCTACCGCCCCACTCTTGCCAGCCCTGCCTCCTCCTTTTCTCCCATCTCTCTTCCTTTGCTTCCTTTGCCCCCTTTCTGCTCCTGCCCGCCCCCCAGCCGGCCCCACCCTTTCTCTTGAGAGGGGTGCGTTGTCCTCCCCCCTCTCTTTTCCCCATGTCCTTCCCGTGCCCATCTGTCCTCCTCCTTCCTCCATTCCCTTGCTGCTTCTGCTCCGAGGGTCCTCCCCCCTCCCTCCCCGTCTTCCAGCTCTTTCCATGTCACTGCCCCTTCCACCCCTGCCCCATCTGAGGCTCACTCCCTCGCCCCAAGCCCTGCTCTCCTGACCTCACCCTTCTCAAACATCGTCCCTTGCCCCACAGACGAGCCCGAGGTGACCATCGAGGGGTTTGATGGGAACTGGTACCTGCAGCGGACGGATGTGAAGCTCACGTGCAAAGCCGATGCTAACCCCCCTGCCACCGACTACCACTGGACCACGTAAGTGCTCTGGGGCTGGCTGGTCGCCTTGCAGGGTGCCTAGCTGGTCACAGGGAGGCACCCCACCCCACCTCCAGGAGCATTACGTGGGGAGAAAGTTAGGGTCTTGGTTCAGGATTCTCAGTGAGAAGGGGAGGGGCTGCGAGAGACCCCAGCCACAACAGCATCAGGGTCAGTGGGACAAACCATTCTGCCCGAGGGGGATCCCCTCATCAACCGCCTGCCTTCTTCCCCCTAATAAAGAATCTAGTCGTTCTCCTTTGGTGATTCAGTCTGAGTCAGTCCCACCCCAGCCCCCGGTATTTATTTTTATCGAGGTGTCCCCAGGGAAGCTGGCTTTCTGGAGCATCCCAGATCTTTCTCTGTTCCCGTTCCTTCTCTCCAGCACCCCCGGATTGTCAAGGAGGGGGCAGCCGTCACCCCAGAATGCCTGCGTCCGTGGAGTGCTTGCCCCGTACCCCGCCGTGCCATTCTTGGCTTCACAGTCTTTGAGCCTGGCTCTCGAAGGGTCCTGTCTGCCCCTCCAGCCGGCTCTGATGGCCTGAGCCAAGGTTCTTCCCAGAGAAAAGCTGGATGGGACGCATAGAAAGGAGGATGTGGGGAAGCCAGGAAGCGGGTTGACATGGATGGCCAGGAGATGGCTGCCCACATTGTCTACACTCTGTTTCCTGGAAGTAGAAGGCATTGGCCTGCCCTAGCTAGTTCTCACCCTCCACTTTCTGGAGCCAGAAGTGTTATCTGAAGGTACAAGTGACCAGTTTCGGCTCTGTGTACCAGGGAGCTGCTAGGTCCAACAGAATAATAGCTTTGTGACATCGAAAATCAGGAGGAGGCTCCCCTGTGTCTCCCCCAGGAAAATGGCCTATGATATGCCCAGCGAGAAAATGAGATAGTGTACCGGAGCACGATTCCTCCACATGGGTCACATCTCATCACCTGAGCAGCTTGTTAAGATACAGATCTCCAAGCCGTGGCCCCAGCAGTTCAACCTCAGTAGATCTGGGGTGAGAACCCGAACATCTATATTATCAACTAGCAACCCAGGAAACCAATGACCAAACACCAGGAACCAGGCGTAGTTGGGAGAGCACTGTGCCAGGAGCCAAAGACCTGGCTAGAGCCCCAGTTCTGTCAACTTACTAGCTGTGTTCTTTGACCCTGAACTCAAAGAGCTTCTCATCTGTTCAGTGGGACCAGTCCCTTTCCGGCCTGCCTACATCTCAGTGCTGGGACATGAGCGTGAGATGCCGAATAATGGGAATCTGCCAAGCGCAAGAGATTATTGTTGTGGTTATTGTTGGTACTCCGTCCAAGACAGACCCTGCCTATCAACTCAGCAAGAGGGCTGGGAGTCTTGGAGGCTGGGTGACACCCGGGGAAGCTTCTGGGCTGGAGGGTCATAACCCACTGCCATGTCTCCCCATCCCTGCAGGCTGAATGGCTCTCTCCCCAAGGGCGTGGAGGCCCAGAACCGAACCCTCTTCTTCAGGGGGCCTATCAACTACAGCCTGGCAGGGACCTACGTGTGTGAGGCCACCAACCCCATCGGCACCCGCTCGGGCCAGGTGGAGGTCAATATCACAGGTAGGAAGCTGTCCCCTGTCCTGCCTCTCCCCACCCACTGCTCTGCCTTTGGGGCTAGGTCACTGCAGGAAGTTTCCGTCTCCCCTTCCTCTGGTTCTCTCCTGAGCTCTGGCCACTGGCCTTGCTTTGCTTTTCTCTTTCCTCTGTTGAGGCTGTGTGTGAAACAGGGTGACCCCCGATCGGAGAGGGATCAGAGAGAGGTTCCAGCAGAGAGGAAGTGGGTGCTGTTGCGGGGGGGGGAACGGTGGGGGGACAGGTGTTAGAGCCTGCCCAGGTCCTGTGATGCCGGCTTGGTGGGGCTGGGCTTGGAGGTGGAGCTCATTTGCTCCTGCAGTTCAGGAAACCCACACAGACAGGCTGGAGGGTGAGGCTGTCCTCAAGCAGGGACACTGGAGGAAATACAAGGAGACAGCCCAGAGCCATGGTGGTTGTGTGCCCTGAATTGCTGTCTTCCCTGCATTTTTCTCTGTGTCGGTGCAGATGAAGAGATTCGGCCGCCTGACCCTCTCAGGGCAAAGGGAGCAAAGAGCTAGGATGTCCTGGGGGAGCCTTCATGTGGGCCATGAAGGGAGCATGGGTCTTAATGTCAGACAGCAGGGACGTGGACAAGTGCTCCTCGGAAAATGGGCATAATTCGAGGTGCCTTGAAAGCTTCTTGTCGGAATGTACATAATGTGGGCCAAGGACCTAGCGCAGACCAGCCTGTCAATAAATGGCCCCTGCTCTATGATCATTATCTTGGCCCCTGTCATTATCATTATTAATGGGAGGATCAAAACAAGCCAAGAGAGAGGTAAACTTGCCATCACAGCTTCACAGCCAGAAGAGGGAGTGTCTTTAACATTGTGGCTGAGGTAGTTGCAGGAAAAGAAAGTGACAGAAAGAAACACCTGGGACGGGCAGGGGTGTCATGCGGCTGGGGGGATGG
Source organism: Herpailurus yagouaroundi (assembly GCF_014898765.1). Taxonomy (NCBI): domain Eukaryota; kingdom Metazoa; phylum Chordata; class Mammalia; order Carnivora; family Felidae; genus Herpailurus; species Herpailurus yagouaroundi. The sequence goes on along the minus strand of NW_024412402.1, from coordinate 11,571,204 downwards.
ACAGGAAGTGACCTCAGGGAGATGCTGGGCCGGGCTCCGGAGCTGGGAAGTTGGGCAGTGGTTGCTGGACTCCAGGCACAGGACTTGGGCAAGCCCTACAGACACATCGGCTCCGGGCCCGCGTCCCAGAAGTAGGAGACCTCATGTGCGGGTCCATCCGAGGCACAGCGGCAAAAGGAGCTGTCCAGGGTGTGCACCTACCTGTGCAGTCACACTCCCACCAGGGGGAGGTGGAGTCACTTGTCGATTGCTGTCTTCTTCAACTCCCTGCCCGTGGCGCTCACACTGGTCAACTCCCTGCCCGTGAACCAGAAGTAGTAGAAGCGTCCGAGGTGGAGCCTGGGAAAAGCTGCGGCAGCCCGTCCTCCAGGCTAGGGTTGGGGGCGGTGGGGAGGGGGAGGGCCAGAAGCACAGACTTCTCCCCTCCTGGAGAGAATTTGGGCAAAGCTCAGTAAGAGCCTCATGGGTACCCAAGCTCTGGCCGTGGGGCCATGGGACAGACAGGGATGAGGAGTATTCATAAGGGAGCATAACCACGACACAGGGAGGCGTGTCATACGGGGGCCATGTCAGACTTGGCCTAAGTGTGGTCACGTAGCGGTTCTTCCTGGCTGTGTCGCTTTCACGTCTCAGAGTCTCAGCTTCCCAGTCTGTATGACAGAGATCATATATTTATCTCAGGCCAGATGCATACTCCGCTGGCTGGAGACACTGCTGACTGGGAAGTCAGGGGAGGGGGCCAAGAAACAGGAGCAGTGATCTCCCGTGATCCTACCCCTGGCATGAGTGGACCAGCCAGAGGCCCTTCTAGGCTAATGGGGCCAGGTGGCGCTACCCAGCTAAGTCGGGGCCTCCCTTCTCCCAAAGCTCGAGAGGAGGCAGGATGACTGTGAATGCACGCTGCTCATCAGGGACTCAATGGCATCCAGGAGCAAGGAGGAAGGGAAGGGGGCACTTCCCAGGCCCAGGCTAAAGAAAAGAGAGGAAAGGGAGGACGCGAAGCCAGCCGTGGAGGCGGGCCGTCTCCTTGGGGCTGATGGCAGCAGTGGGATGCCCTGCGTGGGATCTGTGGTCAGGCCTAGCTGGCCTGTGGGCAGGCGGGCCAAGCTGCCCAGGGCTCCAGCTGGAAGACGCATGCGACATAGCCTCCCGTGCTCCCCGGAGGCACAGAGAGAGACAGGGCTGGTAAGCAAAGTCACACGCAGGTGACTTGCATGAGGACACTCTTGTTGACAGCCCAGTTAGGCAGAGGCCAGGGACGCGTGGTGCCCACTGAATCACTGATGGGCCCGGGAGCCGTTTAGCCGGCCCTCCCGAGGGAGGACCTCTCGGGCCCGCAAGACAGCTCAGCCGGGAAGCCTGAGCCTTTTCACAGCCATGTGTTCTGGTGCTCACAGCCAATCTCCGAGCAGCCGCTGACACCACCGGCCCTTGTCCCACATCAGCTGGTGCCTATCACGTTCTCTGGGGGCCCACTGTAGGGGCACAGCCATGCCCTGTGCTCCAAGCCCCACTGGTCAGGAGGGAATGCATCAGCGAGACGGATAAGTGGAAATTTAATTTTTCATTCTGGCCATCCGTTCGGGTAATAGCTTTGCCCTGGGCGCATCTGGAGAGGAAAATGAAGAGAAGCCGGGGCAGGGGTGGGAGGAGGCGGGCCGCAGGGTGTGTGCCAGAGACACGTGCGTGTGCAGGGCACGCGTGTGCGGGGCACTTCACCTGCACAGGCTTCTCAGGGCCCCGGACCCTGGAGAAGGTGGCATTTGAGTTGTTCCTACAAGGATGAGTGGACAGTGATGGAGGGTGGGGGTCCCCAGGCAGGGGAAGCTTGTGGGAGGAGAATGGTGGGAGCACTGGAAGGAGTGGGGCTTTCTCTGTGTCGCCAAAGGGGAGCCTCTCAAGGGTTCTCAGCAGAGAGGCAGGTGGTTTAGACCAAGCGTTTGGGAGGGGCTGTACAGTGAGGATGTCCCTAGTGGGAAGCAACAGGCCTCGGCTGTGGTCATGAGGACGAAGAGACAGACTCCCCAGAATTGGCGTGGACGTGTCCATGGGGCCCGGGGCCCTCACACAGGCCCATTTTTGAGATCTGAGTACTGAGAGCAATTTCATGGGGTTAGCCCAACAGTCACAAAACAACCCAGTGAGCTTCCTTTCCTTCCCTTCTCCCTCCAGGGGTAATGTGAAAGGCGGGGATGGGCGCTCAGGGTACGGCCTTGACCAGATGAAAAAGGCCAAATGGGGCAGCATCTATCCCTGGGACGGGGGCTGTTGGGAAAAGAGTATCCAGGCTGCTCTAGAAGCAGAGCAGGGAGGCCACTGTGGTGCAAGCGTCTGGCCCAGTTCCCATTTCCGGGAAGCCCCAGGTTCATCCACTGGGGACAACCACTTGAAGGTGAAGGTAACAGGGCTCCTCCCTCTTAGACCGGGTGTTCCTGTGATCGCGTGTTGGTGGGGCTTCGGGGTCCTTTTGGGACGGAGGGCGCATGCCTCTGAGCGTGTAAACGCAAGCAGACGAGCGCCTATGTGCAGGCCGAGTGGGCACACGGGAACCCTGGCTGTGCCATGGGCAAACGTGCCTTTCTGCGGGCGGGCAGATGGCAGGGTGTGTCGGGGAGCCCCTGAACAGACAGCTGTGTCTGCGCCCCTGGGAGGATTCGGTCCTGCTCCGGCATGACGAGGCCCTGCCCCGTGGCCTACACAGCTGCTGCAGCTGTCTGACCCCGGGCCTTCCCACTCTCCCTGCGGCCCCTGCACTGCACACTGGGAGCTGTAGTTCCAGCAGCTTCCCGGCCTCATCCCGTGATGCTAGAGCATTTCCCGCCTGCCTGAGGAAGCACCAGGCGTTGGTTCTAGAAGCAAGCCCAAACATCCTCTTTGACGCTAAAACTCCTCCAGATCCCAGAACCAGACTATAAACCCTAACCTGCCCTCCACCTCAGATCCATCCAAAGCCCCTGTACCAGCCCACCCGTCCCAGTCAGGAAACCTTGGCCCCAAAGGAATGCAGAGCTCCCACTGCCCCCAGGGTCCCGGCCAGCCTGCCATCCCAGAGTGGAGGCTGCAGTCCTTCAGGAAAGGGGGCTGAGCTGCCCGCTTTGTAAGACAATGTGAGGGAGGCCCGTGAGACCCCACCACCCAGCTCTTCTCTCCCCGGCCAGCAGAGGCCCTTGAGGCTCTGCTTCTGGTGCCCCAGGAACTACTAGCTGACCATGACAGCTGGAAGGACGGAGGGGGCGGGCGGGTGCTTCATTCCACACCAAGCAGCCGCCTCTCCTTGCAGATGAATGAGGTCCCCATATGGCATCTTCACACGGAAGTCTGCAATGCTGGACAGTCATCTCAGCCATTTGTCTACCTCTAGGCAGACCTGGCCCTAAAGCAGATAACCAGGGTTCCCTTTGGTCCCAAAAGAACCCCAGGGAAGGGTAAACTCCCTTAGGACTCGGGGAAGAAAAGTGAAACAGAAGGACCTAGAGGGGGACCCAGAGGCTCAGCTCTAAGACAAGCTTTGCCTTGACACAATTCATTCAACAGATGTTCTTGAACTCCGGCCACATGCCAGGCAGTGGCCTGTCCCTGTCCCTCTGGAGTCTATGTTTTAGCACAGAAGGAGGACAGCAAACAGATAGAATACATTTGAAAAATTACGTAGTCATTTTGAAGGTGACTTGGAGAAAAGAGCAAGGTCAAGGGGTCCCAAGTACAGGGGTGGGGTTTGTGAGCTGTGGTTTTAAACAGGGCAGTCAGGGGAGGCGTTGGTGAGAAGGTGATGTCAATGAGAAGTTTGATCCAGGCCCTGAAGGAGGTGAAGGAGTAACCTGAGACATGGGAGCAGAGTCTTCCGGGGTGGAGAGCAGCCAGTGCAAAGGCCCTGAGGAAGTTTGGAGCAGAGTGAGCCAGGAGGAAAGCAAGAGATGGAATCAGAGGTGGAGAGCAGAGGCACAGGTCGTGTAGAGCATTTGAAGTTCTTCAGACTTAACTGGATCTCTGTGGCTCCTGATTCAAGATCATCTATAGAGGCAAAAGGTAGAATCGGGGAAGCCGGTTAGGCAATTACTACAATAATCCAGGTGACCGATGACGGTAGCATGGATTAGAGAGGTGGTGGTGGTGGGAAATGGTCAGATTCTAGATTTACTTTAAATTCAAACTTATACACTAATTTGGGACACAAGCCACGCCCATGAAACGGGTAGTAAGCTACCATACTGTGATCAGTGGGGTCCAAAAAATTCAATCTATTCAAATAAAACATAGGAGAGCTTTATTTTCATTGGGTCTCTGCTGGTGCAAAAAGCATAAGAATAAATATAATGGAACTTCTACTGCACACAACTGTAACACATTGAATGGAAGCAGTCCCAAATTATCATGAGTCCGCCATTTCCCCAGCTCTTCTCGCTCCTTCGGGAGAGAACTTTAGCCATTTGAAAACTGGTGGAAGGACCAGAGCCAATTGTGGTAGATCCTGATTTGCATTTACTACAGGGTGTTTCATCAGAGGCTTTACCATCATAGATCAGTATATGACAAATGGAGTGGAATTGGGCATTGTTTCTACTAGAATGAGATGTGTAGACCATTAATACATAAAAGGGAACAGGGAAGTGTGAGCTGGAAGTGTGAGTTCAAAAGGGAACAGGGAAGTGTGAGCTGGAGAAGGCCAGGCTGCACAAAGACAGGACTGAAGAACAGAAATGGGCACGAGGGGATGAGGAAGGGCATTCCTGGCAGAGTGAACAGCATGAGCAAAGGCTTGAAGGAAAGAATCAACTTGGACAGCAAGGATGGTGAGTTAGCCAAGGCCAAGATCAAGTGGCATGATGAAAGCTCTGAAGCCCAGACTGGCGTGGTCCGGCAGGCAGTGGGAGGGACGTTATTGCTAGTCTTTGAGAAAGGGAGTGGCAGTGTGTACGCAATGGAAATTAACCTGGTGACTGTGGATGGTGACTGAAAGAGAACAGAGACCAAATGAAGGTGGGAGATTCAGGAATCACCAGTAAAACCTGGCATGAAGTGGTAAGAAATTGAATAGGAGAAGTCAACAAGATTTGATGGAAAGACTTGAAAGGAAACGGAGTTCCCTCCATTTGGATACCTTTCTTATTCTCTTGGCCACTCCAAGTCCTTGCCATCCTTCAAGGCTTGGCTTAAGTCTTTCTGAGAAACATTTTCTAACTCCAGGCCACAGTGCTCTCTTTCCCCTGCATTCCTGAGGCACTTCTCTGCCACTGTCCTTGATTGTCTGCGGGCGGCTTCATCCCTAAGGGTGTCATTTCGTTCCCCAGATAGGCTGTGAGTTTTTTGTATCCTGTGACTAGCAAAATAGATGTTCCATAGAGGATTGTTGATTGGATAGGTGGATGGATGAATGGATTGGTAGATGGGTACATGGGTGGATAGGTGGATGGATGGACAAATGGGTAGATGGGTGGGGGGATGGGTGGATGTATGGATGGATGGATGGATGGATGGGTGGATGGATGGATGGATGGATCAGTGGATGGTTGGGTAGATGGATGGGTGGATGGATAGATGGGTGGGTGGGTGGATGGATGGATGGATGGATGGATAGATGAGTGAGTGGATGGATGGATAGATGGATGGATAAGTGGACAGGTGGGTGGGTGGGTGGATGGATAGATGGATGGACAGATTAGTGGATGGGTGGGTATATGGGTGAAGCAATGAGGCAGTTGTACAGAGGAGAGAGCACTCAGATATGGGGTGAGAACTGAAGAGGGAGCAGACGGGTAGAAAGTATGGAAGAGGCCAGGTTCCTATTAGCTGCCTTTTGGGTGTGCCTTGTGGAGGCAGCTCCCACTTCCTGGGGAGCAGGTGTGCAGCCCTTTTAAAGGCAGTAAACAGACCTGGTGAAGCAGGAGAAGCTTGAGGTTCCACGGAAACCGTTCTGGAAGTGAGCGGTGAGGACAAATATTCAATAAATATTTATTGGGCAGCCACTCGGTGACCTACACTGAGGACACAGTGGTGACAAGTGGTTGTGTTTCTCTGCCAACTCCTGCATGTGGAGAGGCCGGGAACGGGAGCATCTGGGTGGTCCCTGCTCAGCCATGTGACCGCAGGCAAATCGCCTCCCCTTGTCGGGGCCCCCGTGATTTCATCAGCCCTTCCAGCCTGGACTCCCGGAAGTCCTTTCCTCTTCTCTTCTAGAGCCTCTGCCCTGCTCTTGCCTGCTGCTGCCAGCACCCCACCCACTCACACACATGGCCGGAGTGGGCCGGCTTTACCTCTGGGAGGAGGGAGTGGGCCCATAGGAGGAGCAGGATTCCCTTGGAATGAGTGATGCTCAATCAGGGAGTGAGCTGGCAGAAACCGATTCCCAGGGACCGGAACAAATGCCCAAACCATACACCTTTACCCTGGCCTAAAGAGAGGAGGGCCTAGAATAGCCCAGCAGCCCTCCCAGGTTCCCTGGAAAACCTGCCCACCTGTGCCTCCTGACCGGGGCCAACCGTGGTCTCCGGTGCCACCCTGTGGTGGTGCTGGGAACCGCCTCCCTCAGTCTCCCCTCCGGGCAGCATTGACCACAGCGCGGGCAGTCACCCGCCCAGCCTTCCCTCCCTCCCACCTACTTCCTTTCCCTCCCACCTACTTCCTTTCCCTCTTTTCCACCTTTCCTGCTTTCTTGTTTCCACCCTGTCCTCAGCGCGCACATGTTCGTACACATACGTTCATCGCATCAGCACAGGTATGCAGGCTCGCCGTGACGGGCCAGGGTGTTCCCCGGGCACGCGCTCCCTGGTGACGCCACTCGTCATCGTGGCCGTGAACTCACGTGCGCTCGTGCCCCCTCTCTGCACAGCCATGCTGAGTGTCTTTTGCTCACAGCCCAGGCTGGCAGCACCCCTGGCACCCACCTTGCCCTTCAGGGCCAGACCGCAGCCGAGAGCCCCAGCCCTGGTTTCTGGCACTCACAGGGCATCTATGGGGCCAGCCTGGGAACCCGCCCTCTTCCCTGTGCCCTGGGAGCAGGTGAAATCAGGCGTGGGGTACCCAGTGAGCAGCAGGCGTCGGACACTTTTGGGGACGTTTGCACAGCGTTTCCGTGCAAGAGAACCAATGTCAATCACTGGCTGGTGGCCACAGGCAAGCTATTTAACCTAAGACTTGTTGCCTGGTGCATTGGCTAGAAATTAACAGCATACTTGTTTCTCAAGGTGCCGTGATGGCGACTGGCAGCTAGGGGACACTGGGTCCACGGTGGGCTCCACTAATGGGGGTGATCCAGGCTGGCACCACAGCCAAGGAGAAAGCCAGCATGGAGCCTCCGGGGCTCCGGGACTCTCTGCCTCGTCGCCCGCTTCAGCCACAATACTGCGGCGCACTGGAGGGCTGGGGCACCGAGGGGCCTGTGGAACTGGAGCCGCCCTTGGGCCTTGGGCCCACTTCCTGGCCTTTCCATCCCCTGCCTCACTCCCTCCCTGCCATCCCTGCTGACGCCCCCACCCCCAGGAGCAGTCACTGACACTGTCCCCCTCCGTGTCTTTTCCTCACCCAGAATTCCCCTACACCCCGTCTCCTCCCGAGCACGGGCGGCGCGCCGGGCCGGTGCCCACAGCCATCATTGGGGGCGTGGCGGGGAGCATCCTGCTGGTGGTGATTGTGGTCGGCGGGATCGTGGTCGCCCTGCGCCGGCGCAGGCACACCTTCAAGGGCGACTACAGCACCAAGAAACACGTGTATGGCAACGGCTACAGCAAGGCGGGCATCCCCCAGCACCACCCGCCCATGGCCCAGAACCTGCAGTACCCTGATGACTCGGACGATGAGAAGAAGGCCGGCCCCCTGGGCGGGAGCAGCTACGAGGAAGAAGAGGAGGAGGAGGGCAGCGGAGGGGGCGAGCGCAAGGTGGGCGGCCCCCACCCCAAATACGACGAGGACGCCAAGCGGCCCTACTTCACGGTGGATGAGGCAGAGGCCCGTCAGGACAGCTACGGGGACCGGACTCTGGGCTACCAGTATGACCCTGAGCAGCTGGACTTGGCCGAGAACATGGTTTCTCAGAACGACGGGTCTTTCATTTCCAAGAAGGAGTGGTACGTGTAGCCTCCCTCTCCGGAGCCTCTGTCGGCTCCCCTTTCTCCCCGGCCCCCACCCGCACGCCCCCTGCCCTCCCCCACTCACCCACTCCTCCAGGAGCTCGACAGAGACTCGGCCGGCTGCCCAAAGCCAGCCCCACACTGCCGGGGAGCTGGGAGCCCAGGGCAGACACGACCTGGCTTTGTTTTGATTTCCTCCCTGTCCCCCGCCCTCCCCGTGGTGTTGTGTTCACTGTGGCTTTGGTGTCGCTGTACCTTCCCTCCCCTGACCACCGCCACCACCCGCCCCCCCCCCTCCCCCCACCGCCTGCCCTCTCTGTGGGGAGCCCTGTTCTCGTCTTGTGTACCTGGGCGTCCCTCCAGGGTTTGGGGAGCCAGCCCTCCCCGGCCCCCCGACACTGGAATTTGTGTTCTTTCCACTGGGGGTGGAGGGCTGAGGGGCTCCGAGAGGAAAAGCCCCAAGCCACCCCCGGATGCCGCTCTATTTCTCCCAGGGAGGGGGAGCCCACACCCCTTGCCACGAGCAGCCAGGAGCTAGGGACCCCGCTCTAGACAGTCGTTGCACCCAGGAGACAGGGAGAGGCTTCTCCAAAGCACCCAGGGTTGTCTTGTTTGTTAAGCGAATCGAATCGAGGTCCCTACCGGGGGGGCCTTGGGCAGTATGTTCTCCTGGTGAAGTTGGTTTTACACTTTTTGTCCTCACTGGCCAGCAGAGAGTGAAGTTGGCCCAGCTCTGGTGTGTCTGTCCTCTTGACCCCTATCTACTCCCCACATAGTGGGACTTTAGGTGGCCCACACTTCCCGTACGCCTCCACCAACGCATACACGCACCCACATGCACACTCACCACTCGTGTCTGCCCCTCGTTCCCCTGGGGTCACAGGCCCTCCCCGGCTGGACACTGCCCGAGGCCCACCCCTCCCTGCCCCACCTCTTCCCTCCCAGCTGAGGATGGGGACAGCCTTCGGAAGCCTCCAGGGACTGCAGAGACCAGGGCCCCCTGGAGCCTCCACCCTAGGAGCTCAGGCTGGCCCTAAATTGCTTCTTTCAGCATGGGAGTTTCTCAGATTTCTCCCTTCTCTATCACGTGCTAGCGACTCTGTCTGGATTCTCCTGGGGAGTCAGGGCAGGGGGTCCCTAGGCTGTCTGGGAGTCACAGGTGACTGAGCACCACCATGGAGGGCACGGGGAAGGGAGTCCACCGGGTAGAAGCTTTGCAGACACAGATGCTGAAGAGCGTAGGTGGTGGCTCACCCGCCAAGGCCAGTGCAGATGTTCTGGGCTTGCCAGAAAGTGCAAGGGGCATGGGGGAGCCAGGAATCCCAATTCTGCAGCTCCTGCTCCCTGCTCTCCACTCCCCGCTCATTTGTCCCTGGTCTCCGTTCTGGGATGGGGCGGGAGGGACCTTGGGGAAGCTTTCCCTTTGAGTTACAGATTCCCTCCTTGAATGGGGCTCCGGGGCCCATCCGTCACCCAAGACGAGGGTTTCCTGTCTGTACAGTGGGGGACAGGCCCCTCCCAGCTCTCTCAGTTCCCCCAGCTCAAAGTGCCTCAGTTCCTTCATCTGCCCACCCCGGTCCCCCCCGGGCACTCTAGATAGGAAAGACCCTGGGATGGGAGAGCAGGCTCATGCCTGCCCATTAGGGTTCCGGTTAACCCAGGCCATCAGGGGCTCTGTGGGATGGCAAGTGTTGCGGGGGGAGGGAAGCAGACCACTCTGTGCCCCACGGGCACTGACCTCCCCTGCCATGGGCTTCCCAAGGGAGCCCCAGGCCCCAGCCCTCTCCCTCCCCTCCCCTCCCTGGTGCTGCTATTAACACCCCCCCCCCCACCAGCCCCGTCTCTGCCCTGGTGACCCTGGGCCCACCAGCTGGGCCACCCTCACCCGGCCCCCACTGCCCCAGCCCTGGCTGCCCAGTAGCCACGTAGCAGAAGTCTGAAGCCATGCCAGCCCTGGGGCAGCTCTCCCCTCTTGGCATTGGGTGGAGATGGGGGAGAAAATTCTGGGGTCTTTCAAGCCACAGGGCAGAGAGGGGTGGAGGAGCCGGGCTGCCTCTCCCAGCAGTATTAGTGTCGCCCCAGGGCAGAGGACCTTTTCCATATTACATCACTGCCCCATTCCACCTCACAGCACTCTGGCCCCTCTGCTTGGTCTCCTGCCCCACCCCCCACCCCCTGGCAGGAGGAAATCCCAGGGGCCTCCCTGATAGAGGCATTCTCTGACCCCTTGAAACCATGAAACCGAAAGTCTCCCTCCTGCCACCCCCTATTCCTCATTATGTGATGTGCTTAGGAGGGCCCCTGGGCCCAGCCAAAGCCCTGAGTCCCCGTTAAGACACCTCCATGCCCTCCCCCCAAGCAAAGCACAAAGTATGGGATCCATGCCACACGCATGGGCCGCGTGGGAGGCTCCTGCCTACCTTGTCCAGCAGCAGCACACCCGGCAGGGCGGTCGCTCCTCAGGGGCCCAGGGTAGACCGGGGGCAGGCAGGGGTCGGCGCTCGGGCCTGGGGAGATGGGGCTTTCTGCGCCCCGAGTTTGCGGGAAGGTGGGCACTGCCGCCGGGCCCACAGACACAACCAGCGGGCAAAGGGGAGGTCTGGCCCGACAGAGAGATGAGGATCTTTTGCTTCTCCTTTGTGCCCCCAGCATGAGCTGAGCCTTCTGCCTTTGCTGGAGATGAAATAAACTTGGTATTCATTGTGCCAAGGCCTCCCCCCGTTGTCACCCTGCCTCTTGTTACCCTCCTTCTTCTTGCCCCCGACCCTGCTCCCCTGCTCCCCCTATTTCTTTAAGATTTTGATATTGTTCTAACGTGTAAGCGAACCATCCCGAGTCCCCTTTCATCAGAAGGAGCCGAAAAGCAGCAGCAGGGAATCGGTGACCACGAGCAGGCAAGACGACCACAAGCGTCTGCGCGCACACGGGGCACGCTCCCCTCCGACAGGTGCACACGCACAGACGCGCAGACACGGCAGAGGAACGGGCTGGTCCTGCCGAAAGCCCCGCAGCAGAGACGTGATTTCCCAGTGCTTAGGCCGTAAGAGAGACTCACGGGGGCCTCGTTTCCCGGGCGTACACCCCCCCCCATCAGCCCCCTCCATGTGCCCAAGTCACTGGTGCAATAATTTTTCTGCCACCCTCCAAGCAGAGGAATCGGGAACTGTGTTAGGTGGATGTGGGTGACCCGCCTGGGAGGACAGGGGCCCAGACAGAGACCTCTGAAGCCACCAGGAGCCCTCTCCTGCTAAGGAGCACGTGGGCCCCTCCCAGGCCACAAAGAGACCTGCTGTGGCTACGGGTGCCGTGAGGGGCTCCCGAGGCCTTGCCTCTGCTGCTGCTGCTGCTGCCCCGACCGTAAGGCCCAGCCGAGCCCCCTGCCTGCCGGTGCTGTTCTTCTAACTCCTGCTGTGAGGAACGGGATTCTTGGCCGGAAAAAAGAAAAAAAAAAAAACGGTTTTCTCTTTTTGTACAAATGGAAGCAAAATCCAGGAGAAGCTGCCACCCCTCACCTCCGAGTGCGATGCGCCACCTTGGCATCAGTTTCTTCGTCACCGTGTTCGTCTTTGGTCCCGGGACGACCCAGCAGATTCTCCTGGTTCTGACCCAGGGGGTGTTTGCATCACCCCCTTTTACTTGTATAAAAAAAAAAAAAATGATGAGTTGAAAAATGTACTGAGGGAAAAAAAAAATGTACTTTTTTATAAATAAAGTGTTTAAAACAACGTTGGTTGCCTGTGTCGCTCGTCGCCCTGCGGTGGCCGTGCTGGGGGCACGGGGACAGGGGAGAGCTAGAGATGGGCCAGCACGGTAGTGAAGGCGAGGGAGCCTCTGGCCGGTGCCCAGGTCCCGTGGTTCTGGGACAGTGACACCGACCCCTGCAGAAGCCTGCCTCCCGGGGTGGGGGGCGGTCAGGGTCCTGCCTGAAATGTCACCCCAGCTCCCAGGCTCTGCCAGGAAGTAGCACCCACACCCGGGAAGACTGGTGGGCAGCAGAGGCGGGAAGGCTGGGCCTCTACGGGCACAGGCAGGGAGGAGGCAGGGCCCTCCCTGGGCTGGCCGGAGTCCCCACCTTCCTGAGTTTAGGCCTCTGCTGCCCTCCAGCAGCCGCGCACAGCTCAGGCTTCTTCCCTTCCCCCTTCTCGCCCACTCCCTGCTGCCCTGCTCCTCCCTGCCAGTTCGCCTCCTGTGGTCTTTTGGAGAGGAAAGCCAACAGTTATCGCCTGCCGTGTCAGACAGAGAAGAGACGGGGAGCTTTATCTTCTGTCCCCTGCCAGGTCTCTCCAAGGGACCCAGCCCTTCATCTCCAGGGGTGGGGGGAGCGGGGCTGGGTGCAGGGAGGGTGTCCTCATTCCTTGCTTACCTCCCCTCCCCGTTCCACCACCATCTGCTTCCCATCTCCAGGGCTGGAATGCAGGACAAATCGATCCTAGGTGGGAGTGGCAGGGGCTTCACCTCCCCCAGTCACCCCCCGTAGCCTCTCTTCCCTGAAATCCACACCATACACCTCTGAGAAAAGGGGGTAGGGATGCTGAGAGCCAAGGTGGCCACTTAGCGGAAAGCCCTCCTGCACATGTGGGGGGAAGCCCCGTCCTCCTTTCCTAGGATCGGGGTGGGGAGGCCAGGGCCAGAAGGAATCAGGCGGAATCGGGCCGGGAGAAGCAGCCGGCAGCTGTTGGCAGCTGGCTGGGCCCCTCACTGGAAGGCCAAACCCAGCACCCTAGACTGTGTTTAGATGCGGATTCGCGAACGAGATGCAAAGTGGTTGTTTAAGTGGTCACTTCCTCAGTCTTCCAGGCTGTCCGTTCAAGTTAATTTTTAATTTGCGCAGGCAATAAATGCTTAATTACATTATTAATATATTGGAAGAGAGCAGTGGACAGAACGTCCTAATTGGCATTTAACTAGAGCGTTCCGGCAAATTAGCCAAGACTTTCTCCGGCATCGGAAGGAGGGCAAGCCAGTTAGTCCCAGGCACAGCCTCTCCTGGCGGGAGGAGCCCAATCTGGCCCCTTCCCCCAGGGTCCCGGGAGTCCAGGGAACACCTAGCTTTCTAGGTGCTAGCTGAGCTGGGTGCGGGAAGAACTTGGCTCGTTAGGGTCCTTCTGCCCCCACCTCAACCCTCGGCCCTGTCCCCGCATCCCCACCCTCAGCACAGCAGAGGACCAAACGCTGGGGACAGGGGTCCTGGGGTCCTGGGGACAGGACCTGTCCGGGTGGCTAAGGTCCCCCTGGGTGTGCCCACCATTGCCCTACCTCAGCTGTGGAACAGGACTAAGATAGCTGGGCACCCAGAGCTGCTTTCTGGATACCGTGGAGGCCTCTTTCCCTTCCTCTTTACCTTGACCACTCTGCTTGCCGACGGCTAAGAGAATGAACTTGAAGAACTTGAGGGTGGCATCCTTCACTCACGCGTGCATTCATTCGTTTGGCCACTCTGGGCCAGGCCCTGTGAGATACTGTGATAGTCCCACCCAGAGTCCCCGCTTTGAAAGAATTCAGAGGCTCTAGGGGTCCCAAATTCCAAAACAGCCAGTGCCTGCTGGCCACAGGTTGGAGCAGAGCTGTGTGCGAAGCCCTATGATAGCACAGAACGGGAATGGCTCATTTTGCTTGGGAAGGTCTGAAAGGTTTGATGGCAGATGTGACGATTTCCCCCTGGGCCTGAAGGATGTGCAGGAGTTCTCCGGACCAGAGGTGTGTTAAGAGCATCCCAGGCTAACTTGAGACTTTAGCATCTTATATCAGTTGTTCTAAAAGAGATCATTCAGTCCAACACACTTAGCACGGTGAGAACAGAAGCCTAGAGGAGGAAACTAAGGCTTGGCGACCAGACCAGCAGAGAGCACACGCTGAACATGCTCTGGGCTAGAACCAGAGCCAGGTGTTGAGAGCAGTGGGGGGTGGGGGGGGAGGAAGCCAGGGAAGGGGGTGGCACCCCCCTGACTGGAGAATGCTAGAGCTGACACCACTTTCGATTCACCCACGGAGCAGAGCGAACCCCCGCGGGTGATCAGCTGGGCTCGTGGGCGCCACATTTGGTGTGTTCAGTGGAAAAGACGGTACAATTCTGGCTCCAGTTCCCGTGTGCATTTTCTTCCACGCCACCAAGCAATAAACTCAATTCTGACACTATGGACCCGGAAGGAGCATCGGATCCCACAGGCCAGGGGCTCAGTCCCATAAGACTGACTGTCCCCGACTCCAACGCCAGGGTCAACTGCAGGATGCCACCTGTGCCTCTGACCGACTGGCTATAAATCAGAGAGGTTCCTTGGGTTCGGGTAATTTGCGAGAGTGGCCCACAGAACGTAGGAAGCCAGTTAACTCAGTAGATCACCTGTTTATTATAAACGGCTGTAACTCATGGAAGAGCCGCCTAGGGCAAGGTGCATGGGAAGGGGCTGGGAGCTTCTCTTCCCGCACCTGCGGGTGTTCACCAACCCGGAAAGCTCTCGAATCCCGTCCCTTTGGGTATTTATGGAGGCCTCGTTACACAGGCCTGATTGACTGACTTATCGGCCACTGGCAACTGAACTCAGTCTCCAGCCCCTCCCTTCTCCCTGGAGGTCAGAGGTGGGGCGGAAAGTTCCACACTTCTAATCACGTGGTTGGCTCCCCCGGCAGCCAGCCCCCATTCTTAGGTGTTTTCCAAACTTCATTAACTTAAACCCAGGTGTGGCTGAAAGGATTTCTTCTGAGCATCAAGACACCTTTTATGGCTCTTATCGCTTAGGAGATTCCAAGGGTTGTAGGAGCCTTGTGCCAGGAACCAGGACAAAGACCAAATGCGTGCTTCTTACTATAAATCACAGTATCACGGGTGATATCTGCCATGCTTTTGAAGAATGGGAGGTAGGTGGGTCAGGGGCAAGGCCTCCTGTGCAAGCTGGAGGGGAGCCCCGGCTCCTGGAGGCACCTCTGCCCTGCCCCCAGGGCCAGATGCTTTTGGGGAGCAATCCTTGGGCACCACCCTGGTACTGACTTCTGTGGCCCCCCAAGCCCTATTTTCTCCCCTGGTCTGCAGGCCTGATGGGAGAGCCAGGCCAATCCTCACTCTAGCTCCACACTCAACCTCCAAATGAGAAGCTGCAGGCCCTGCCCACTTCCCTCCCCTCCGCACACACACTCCACTGCCTGGGGCCTCATCCAAGCTGGCCCCTCCGGCCTGGTGCATCCAAGCTCATCTTGAACTCTGCTAGGAAGGGCACAGGAATCGCCTTGTTTGGCTCGAGAACCAGCTCCAGGGCACCATCCGCACACATCACTGGCTCCATCGGGCCAGGGAACAGACCCAAATCACTCGGGGGTTAAAAACACAAATATTCAGGCCCCACCCCAGAGGAAGAAGGTCAGAGCCTCTGGGGGGTTGGACCCAGACAGGTGTATTCTCAACAAGCTACCCAGGAGATTCTAATGGTGTGGAGGCAGAGGCCACCCCAGGTGTCAATCATGAGGAAGAAGCAGGTCCTGAGATAGGAGACTGGATCCAGGGGTGGCTAGGTGGGCGATGCGGTGGATAAGCACATAAGAGCTTGGGGTGCCAAATACGCTATTTATTGTCATGACAAGATCATCGCCATCATCATCACCTCTGAGACCTGGGACCCTGGGTGCTAGTGACTGTAGTGGAGGCCAGTACCTGGAGGCAAGTACAGAGCCAGGAGGGAGCCATACCTGTAGTCCTCATGAGGCAGGCTTTCTGGTTTCAGACCCTTCCTGGGCACCCGGTCTCTGGGCACATGCCGGAAGGCCAAGCGGGCTTCTGAGTTAAAAGCCCAGGCAGGAGGTCCAACAGGCCCTCCTTGAATGGAGATGCTTGCTCCACAGTGTGACCACCTTGGAAGCAGTGGGTGTGCTTTATGAAGGACAGTAACAGCCCCCTTGGATGAAGGGGGACACGCTGAGAGAGGCAGAGGGGAGGATGGCAGGCCTGTGCCCTGCAAGCCCTTTACTCCCGCTGCCTGAGGACTGGCCCCGAGGACCCCTGGAGGCCCTCTCTGAACAGGGTATACTATTCCCCAGGAAGCAGGCCTTTTGGGGGATGGCTGACCCAGAGCCCAGCAAGCTGGGGTCCCCTCAGCCTGAACTCCTCACACCCACTCTCCCCTCACTTAGTGCCCAGCTCCTTTCTGCTGTGCCATGCTCCCAGGATCCTCAGGCCTGAGAGCGCCTCCATGGCCAGCAAGAGTCAGCAAGTACTCGAACCATACGAGCTGCCTTGCCCAGAGGCTGGAAGCCCCTTGAAGGCTAGAATCAGGGCTTATTCATCCGCAGCACCTAGCCCGGGGCAGGCACACAGTGAGTGCTCAATAAAGGTTGAACACAACTAAATGTTATCAAAGCGAGAGTCAAAAAGACCTTGTAGGTGGAATGACCCAACCTCCCTTAAGGCAGGGTTTTGCTTCAAGCATCCCAGGTACCTCTGGGGACGGGCAGCTCACTACCTCTCGAATTAAGCCCCACCATCATATGGCAACTCCTCTACTCAGACAAAATTCCCCTCCACTAAGTTTTACCCACTGGTCCAAGTATTTCCCTGAGAAGCTGGCCTGGCCTTCTTAGGACAGTCCTTCAAATATTTGGAGATGGTTAGTCCTGGCCAAACTTCTTCCCCACGTGTTTATCCCTCTGCTCGAAACATCAGGCCACTTAGCAACACATCTGTTAGGAGCCTGGACTTGAGTCAGGCAAACCTGGGTTCAAGTCTTGGCTCAGGTGACCAGTAGCTGTAGAAAAGCATTATCACAATGCCCAGCATAGAGCAAGCTCTCAAAGCCACATCAAAAATCCCAGGTACCAGGGCGCCTGGATGGCTCAGTCAATTAAGCATCCGAGTTCGTCTCAGGTCATAATCTCATGGTTTGTGAGTTCAAGACCTGCATCCGGCTCTGTGCCGATAGCTCAGAGCCTGGAGCCTGCTTCAGATTCTGTGTGTGTCTCTCTCTCTCTGGCCCTCCCCTGCTCACACTCTCTCTCTCTCTCTCTCTCTCTCTCAAAGATAAAATAAATGTTTAAAAAATAATAAAAATAAATAAATTTTAAAAATCCCAGTTACCTGGGGCGCCTGGGTGGCGCAGTCGGTTAAGCGTCCGACTTCAGCCAGGTCACGATCTCGCGGTCCGTGAGTTCGAGCCCCGCGTCGGGCTCTGGGCTGATGGCTCAGAGCCTGGAGCCTGCTTCCGATTCTGTGTCTCCCTCTCTCTCTGCCCCTCCCCCGTTCATGCTCTGTCTCTGTCTGTCCCAAAAATAAACGTTGAAAAAATAAAAAAATTAAAAAAAAATCCCAGTTACCTATGGACTTTGGACTCTATGGACTTTTGTCCTCATCACAAGTGCACTCCTTAATCCCCATCACCTATTTAACCCATCCCCCCCACCTGCCTCTACCTATGGACTTTGGGTGGTCATAATGTATCAGAAGTTTATTGATTGTAACAAAATGGATTATAACAAATGTACCACTCTTGTGCAACAAAATGGATTATAACAAATGTACCACTCTTGTGCGAGATTTTGGTAGTAGGGGAGGCTGTGCATAATGGGGTCACAGGGTATATGGGAAATATCTATATCTTCCACCCAATTTTGCTGTGAACCTAAAACTGCTCCTAAAAAATTGTCTTTAAAAAAAAAAAAAACATAATCTGATACTCCAGCTCTTTGGAAAAACAACACATAACCAGCTCCCTCTCATTCTGAGGACCAGGGATAAAATAGTCTTCCCTGGAACTGATCTAACCAGCAGGGGATGGGAGATGGAGGGGTGGAAGGATTGTCTGAGTGTCCTCCCTGAACCTGGCTTATTCCTCTTACACCGTGGATATACCCAACCCAGCTGACCTCAATAATAGTGGTCACATGAAACACCTGGTGGCGTGGGCTCCATCCTGGTGGTTAAGTTTCTGGGTGGGTGGGTGGATGGATGGATGGATGGATGGATGGATGAGTGGATGGATGGATGGATGGATGGGTGGATGGGTGGATGGATGGATGGTTTGGATGGACAGATGGATGGATGAATGGGTGGATGGATGGATGGGCGAGTGGGTGGGTGGATGGGTGGGTAGATGGGTGAGTGGATGGATGGATGGGTGAGTGGGTGGGTGGATGGGTGGATGGGTGGGTAGATGGGTGAGTGGATGGATGGATGGTTTGGATGAATGGACAGATGGATGAATGGGTGGATGAATGGATGGCTGAGTGGATGGATAGGTGAGTGGATGGATGGGTGAGTGGATGGATGGATGGATGGATGGATGGATGGATGGATGGATGGATGAATGGGTGGATGGATGGATGGATGGATGGGTGAGTAGGTGAGTGGATGGATGGGTAGATGGATGAGTAAACCTTTGAGTCTTTTTCATGTGTGCTATTTCTAAGCAGATCTCTCTTATTCAGTACTTGTACTGTCTATTTTTCCCTCTAAATGTGGTGATTTCTCTGCTATCCATTTATCTTAATGATCTGGGTCAGTATTTCAGCCCATTGTGGTCCTTTTAGACGATTCTATCATCAGTTCAGTTCACAGCAGACATTTGTTGAAACCCTGGTGAAAGGAAAGAGGAAGGCTTCAGGGTCCAACTGACCTTGATTCCATCCCTAGTTGTACCATTTATCAGCTGTGTGGACCTAAGGCAAGTTGCTTGCCTTCCCTGAGCTTTATAACTCAAGCTACATGAATTGACTGCTGAGATGAATAAAAACAGTTGTATATAGAGAAAGTTATTTGTAAAGCAGATAATAGTGGCACCTACCACAGAAGGCTGCTGCAGGGATTAAAGGAGAATCATCCCTTTGTAAAGCACTTGACACAATGCCTGGAACAGAGCGAGTGCTCAGCCAAGTTAAGTGGGGATAGAATTATCTCTTACTATTATTTCCACCCCTGCCTATCTGCCCTAAGCAGCAAACTACAGCAGGGAAACGGAACCTGTCATGGAAATGACATCAGGTTTTAGGACACTTGCCAAGTCCCAGCTAGTTGCCCAGCTCTGGGGCTTCCTGGCTCGGTGGTGACCACATTATTTGCATCGTCCCATAATACCTGCCATCTTGTGGGAGGGACAAGGGCATAGAGAAAGCTAGGATGTGTCCCTCAGAGGCAGGACCCTGACTGAGGCCCCTGAGGCCATGTTTACTCCGGGGCAAAAGCTTCCAGTGTGTCCTCCAGAGTGGTATCTGCAGAAATGCCCCAGGAGGCTCCCGATGTGGGAAGCAAGAGGATGGGCATTGGTTTCCACCTGTTTTACCCACCAAGGCTCCATGTAAGGTTTTAGTTCTTTGTTGTTTTTAACTTTTTGTATTTTTTTTTAAGGTGAGGGATACCATACCAACAATAGAGTATACCAATCTTAAAATTTTTTTATTTTGAGAGAGACAGAGACAGCGCGAGTGGGAGAGGGACAGAGAGAGAGGGAGAGAATCCCAAACAGGTTCCACACTGTCGGCGGGGAGCCCGATGTAGGGCTCGAACTCAGGCAACCGTGAGATCATGAGCTGAACTGAAACCAACAGTCAGACGCTTAACTGACTGAGCCACCCAGGTGACCCTAGAGCGTACCAATCTTAAGGGTACAACTGCACACGTATACACCCACGTCACCACCCCCTCAGACAAGACACAGACAGCCACTCAAGCTCCCTCCCAGACAATACTCCTATTTTGGAAATTTGCATGAATGGAATCGTACATAGTATACAATTACTTGTCTATCTGGCTTCTTTCACTCCATATGATATCTGTGAGATACATCCACGTGGAGTGTTTTTGCGTGCTGTGTAATATCGCATTGTGTGAATATATTGCAATATATTACTTCTATGCTGTCATCAACAGATACGTGTGTGTTGTTTCCGGTTTGGGCCAATTATGAATAAAGTTGCTACAGCATTCTTATATGTAACTTTCGGGCACACGACGTTCATTGCTGTTTTGGTATATACTTGGGAGTAGAATGAGGATTAGCAGATACAACCAAACAGTCTTCCAAAGTGGTTGTGCCAATATATGCCCCCATCAGGAGAATATGAGGGGGTCTAGTTACTCAACTTCCTTGCCTAGGCATGATACCATCTGGTCTTTCTGTTGTAGCAATTCTGGCAAGGGCGTAGTGGCATCCCATTGTGATTTTTATTTGCCTTTCTCTGATGACTAAGAATGTCAAGCACATTTTCGTATGACTATCTGATAGTTGGGGTTTTGAAAGGACTTTAAAAAAAAAAAAAGCTTGAAGATGCATTGTCATGCATTCCCAGGAGGAGGGGTTGGTGTCCATCCAGCTACGCTGTGATCCTCCTCAGGTCCCTGTTCTGGGGGGCCCAGGAGGCACTGGGGAGGCAGGACAGGATGGGGAGAGCCAGAAGTGGAGGGAGGATGGTGTGTCTCTGGAGGAGCCCCCGAGTAGCAGGAAGGAAGGGCCAGCGATCAGGAAATGCCAATCCTGACACAAAACAGGGTGATGCCCTGTGGCCACGATGAGGTGTTGAGGTGCCATAATGGCCACGCTGGGTGGGGCCAGCTGGGAAACCTTCCTCTGCTGCCTGGATTGACTCCTAAGCAATGCGGGCTTCCTGGGGTTTCACAAGAAGGGCAGGGGACGGTGAGCCACACCCAGATGCAGTTTTCACTGATGGCTGTGATGGGTTGGAGGGATGTCAGAGCCCGAGGACGGGCAAGAGGCAGGTAGACACCGGGAAGAGCCTTGGACTGGGACTGGGGCTCTCCTTCCATCGTGGCCACTTCCCCAGCAAGGCTCTTCACCTGAGCCCATGCCTACCTGCATGGAGAACCAAGAGCCTGGAGGACAGGAGCTTGGCAGCCTCTCCCGGACACCAAGTGGGGCTGGGGTAGCAGGTCCCCCAGAGCTCCCCGGCAGGACAGTGATGAGTCACCACACCCCATCCATCACCTCTATCTACTACAAGTGATCCTGAGACCAGGTGTCCAGGGTGCTGGTGGCCAGGGAAGCTTCCAGAAGAGTCCGGCCTGCTGTAGCAGTGGGAGCATGTGGGAGGGTGGACAGCAGCCCGTTGGGCTGTTCTCACCTCGCTTGCTGCTGAGCCTCCCTGCTCTGCCCTCCTCTGCACAGAAGTGAAGAATCTGCCTTGCTAACAGAGCAAAGACCTACCTGAGCAGAGCAGAGAAGGGGTCCCCAACAGAGAAGATCACAATGAGAATGGGTGAGAATGTCTCTTCTGACAACCCACTTAGGGAGTACCAGGGTCGGGGGAAGGCCAGAACCCCAAGAAGGACTGTGGCCGCTGTCTGTCTGTCTCCAGGGTTTT
Organism: Herpailurus yagouaroundi; assembly: GCF_014898765.1. Lineage (NCBI taxonomy): Eukaryota > Metazoa > Chordata > Mammalia > Carnivora > Felidae > Herpailurus > Herpailurus yagouaroundi. Next base: position 11,549,851 of record NW_024412402.1, on the reverse strand, counting down.
CCTCCAGAGAAGGAAAAAGTTGGGGGGTTTGATCAGTGAGAAGTGCTGGTCCCTTACAAACAGCTCTTTCAGGAGGCATCCCAGCCTCATTGGGAACCGGGGCCCCCAGCTGGCTGGTCCTGGCCTTCCTACAGGCTCCAGATAAAGACAGCACACAGGGCCACCCTGGTTGGGAAGGCTCACCATCTAACATCTGCCCCTCCTCCTGCGTGTTTTCTGCCATCACCTTCCAGCTACCGGATTCTCTGTCCTGGAGCCTGGGCATTTGGGTGTCACCCCCGTGCCCTGTGCTTTGGTCCCTACAGCGCAACACATGCGGGTCCCAAGCAAGACATTCACCTACCTGTTTTAGAATTCTAAGTCACTAACACCAGAGGAACCTCAAAGATCATTTGCCCCAATCCTCAACTGGGGAAGTTGAGTCCTAGAAGGCTAATAACTGTAAGAATTCCTTACCGTTACGTAATGTTTGGAAATTACAGAATGACCCAAGGGCTTCTACTGATTAGCTAAGACTTACAATATCGCTCACTAAGTGCCTGGCACTATTCAAAGGACTTTACGATAAGAAGTCCTTACCTCAGCCTTGGGAGGTAAGGTAGTATTCGTGCCATCATCCCAAGACACAGAAACGAAGACATGAAGGGAGCTGCTGAGTGACAGAGTCGGCTGGCACGGGAAGGGGGCGGCCTGGCCGCAGAAGCTGTGTCTCTAACCGCTTTACAGCGTGCGCACTGCCTGCCACCATCAACACCCTGAAGATCAGAGCCACGTCCTGACGACAGGGTAGGAGGAGGGCCAGGAGAAGGGGCCACACCAGCCTAACGCACGGGGGGGGTCCTGGGCCTGACACAAGTTTCAGTACGCCCACAAAGCAGCAAGTGCCCCAGGCGGGTACAACTGGGCTTGTGGGAACCATGTTTGCTATCAGATGGAGTCATCCGAGGCAGGCGGGGCTCCCGGGAAAAGGTTTCCTGGAAAAAGATAGTACCAAAGATGACGTTGCAAAGCGGAAATGATCTGCAAAAGCCGTCAAACACCCAGCACCGGGAGGACCTCCATGCAAACGTGTGCAGCAGGAATCGACCAGACGAGGCCAGGCCCCTTGGGCTGCAGGAAGGGAAGCTCTGTGCCCCAGGATTCTCACGGCCAGCTGGGGAGGCAAGCAGGAGGCAGGTCCTCCCGGCCCCATTTAGCTGATGATTAACCAGAGGCTCAGGAAGTTCAGTGTCTTGCCCAAAGTCACACAGGTGGTGAGGAGGCGACTCATAACTTGGACCCAGGCCTTCTGACGCCAAGCCAAGTGCTCTTTGCAACGTACCGAACTTCACATTAAAAAGAACCAAAATGCCACCGTGCCTCACGATTTCGCAATGGTTTGTAACTTGCAAAACACATTGAACACACACACAGTCCCATCCGAGGTCGTGCTCCAGGGCCTTAAAGCACAGCCCAGACACCTGCGAACACTGGCGGGCAGGCCTGCTTCTGGGGTTACACAGGCCTGGGTGCAGCCACCAAATCTGTGTCGTGTTAGCTTGGCGATTTGAGACCAGGAGTATAAAACGGAGATGAGAACCCCTATTTCAAGGGCCACCGTGAGGGGTATGTAGGGAAAAACTGAGGAACCTATGCACAGGAAATACCCTCTCCGTGCCACCCCCACCCAGCCCCACGCCCCCACCCAAGTCTCACAGCCCAGTCCCCATCAGATGTCCTCCAGCATCTCTTCCAGGAAGGACCTGGAGCCCAGGTGTCCCCACTTCTCTCTTTGAGATTGTTTTCCCCTGGGGAAAACAGATGACTCAAATCATCTCTCTGAGGCGTCCCATGGTGTCACTCATAGAACTTGCTGGAACTAAGCTGGCCTGCTCCTCCTCACCTTCCTAGATGTGTCCAGGTCTTGAGTCCTCCAGAATTCTGGAGTCTTCTGTGCCCCCTAGGGTTTCGAAGCTCATCGCCAACCTGCCCCAACACACCCCCTCTAAGAACCAGAGCCCCTCCTGAGTGGAGGGGTTCTGCGCCTGCCACCTTGGCAAGGCCCAGAGAAAAGCCATTAAGGGTCATTACATTTTAGCATGAGCATTTTCATATCTAAATCCCCTCTCGTTTCAATAACTCCACATGGTGCTGTGGTTACTCTCATTCTACATTTGATGTGGGAGATTTTCTACAAGGAGAGGCTGTGATGTGGGGTCCTGAGATGATGGAGGGCCCCCTGCCTGGGATGGACAGACTGCTAGACCATCAACACTCATCACCCCCAGGGAGACTGCCCCTCGGCTTCCTGCCTTTGTTTTGGGAGTTCTACCCTTTCTGGTCCCCTGCCCTCCTAGCCCCTCCTAGGAGCCTTGAGACCCCCATCCCCACCCCAGTCTGTCATGCTAATATGCCCTTTGGGGGAAGTGAGGCCTCCACTGTCCCTGCTGAAGGCCATTAATTCCAGAATCACCTCTGGCCACCTCCTAAGTACCTTGCAAATGTGGGCCACCCTTACCTCCAGTTTGGTGGGGGCAGAACAGGAGCGGGGTGGGGCCTGAAGCTGAAGCAGCTGTACCCCAGGGGCCTCCCCATGTGAATCCCAGCCAGGGTGGTCACTACCTCGAGGCACCTTTGAAAAAGCCACTTTTCTCTTAGGCCTCAGTTTTCTTACCTGTAAAACAGTGACAGTGGTCCATATTCTATTTTCTAGGATTATACCAAAGACATCAGAAAACAGCTGAAAGCCCTACGTAAACCCTGAAGTTCAGTGTGGATGTAAAGAATCCTCCTTATGTACTGACCTTTCAAAATCACCTCCCACCAAGGCGCCATCAGGGCCCTGCTAGAACACCTCCAATGACAGGGACCTCACTTCCTTCCAGGGAAGCCCAAGCTTTCTGCCAGCAGCACTTGACCTTCGGACATTCCTAGTGAGTCTGTGGCTGGATGACAAATTACATTAGGAGAAGAAATAGCTTCTCCGTGAACTTGGCCACTCCTGTGTTCTTATATTGCCTGTTCTTTTTTTTTTTTTTTAATGTTTATTTATTTTTGAGAAAGAGAGATGGAGTGACGGAGTGCAAGCGGGGGAGGGGCAGAGAGAGGGAGGGAGACAGAATCTGAAGCAGGCTCCAGGCTCTGAGTTGTCAGCACAGAGCCCGATGTGGGGCTCCAACTCTCGAGAAGGGTGAGATCATGACCTGAGCCGCAGTCAGAAGTCAGGCGCCTAACCGACTGAGCCACCCAGGGGTCCCTATTGCCTGCCTGTTCTTATTTTCCTAGTAACGTTCCTTTTGAAAAATGCTCAGCTTGTCCCAGTGGAATAAAGTGACAGAATGACCTGGCCCTACGGGTAGTAATTGGCGTGGCAAGAAGTTCAGGCTGGCAGGGCCACGTGGCATGGGGAGAGGGGGTCGAGGACCCCCACCCCCACCCCAAAGTCAGGGCCTGTTGAGAGGGTCATCAGGAAGAGAAGAGCCTGTAAGAGGTACAGCCCTTCACAGGCCATCCTCAATCCACACGGGGGAAGCCCTGGGCCTCGTGGGGTGGGTGAGGAATTCCTTGGGTACCACCAAGACCGGGAGGGAGTGATGGGCCCCCTTGAACGGGCAGCAGGGGGCTCAGAGGACAGGCTGTTTCTGAGACCCGGGGTAGTGTGTATTTTGGAGTGGGGGAGGGGGCAGTCAGACTGTTTCTTACCCCCGCCCTCCCCACCACCACTTACACCGCAGACCGACCATGCCCTGTGGGGTGGAGGCAGATAAATGGTTTCCCTGTGCCCCCAGCCCTACCCCCTGGCTGCATACCCCTCACTCATCCCCTCCCTCAGAGAGGGATGGGGGTCAGGTCCCTGCCTGGCAGGATCCCCATCAGAGAGATAGTCCTCCTCCCCCTAGGAATGTGCGTGAAATCTCAGTAACTCTCTCCAGCTGGTCCTGACCTTGGAGGCGGCTCTGACAAACCCTGTGGTGGGGGTGAGCTTCTGGGAAAGTGAGCCTCTTCAGGATCCTTTTTTCTCCTAATGACAACTCAAGGTGTGAAGAGCCGGTGGGAGGGGCTGGGAGGCCTGGTGACACGGGGGAGAACATTCCAGATGGCCGAACATGGTGTGCAGAGTGCCATAGTCTCTCACACTGCACATGCTCACCCAGAGTGGGAGGCCCTGACCCCTTGTCCTAGAGCCCGCGCACGGCCCTACGCAAGTTGGGGTCTGTGGGTCACAACTGGCAAAGTATAGGGAAAGCTGAGGGCAAGGCTAAGAGGCCAACAGGCAGGATTAGAGCAGAGGTCGGAGCCCCGGCTGCCTGGGATTTGCCCAAGGAGCAGACATGTCCCTGCCCTCCTAGAAACAAAGCTTCCTAGCAGTAAGTAAGCACAGGCACCGGCTAAGGGCCTGAACATCCATTACCTCACTTACACCTGACAGCAACCCTGTTATTCCCATTTTACAGGTGAAGACACTGAGGCTCAGAAGGTTTCATAATTGCCCAAGATTATACAGCTACGTAAGCGGCAAACTCAAGACAGCTGGCCTGTCTTCCTCCGCAGATATACCTAGAAATGGAGGCAGCAGAGGGCAGGAAAAAGGCCCCAGTCAGGGTCCTCGAGGGGGCGGGTCAGAGCACTGCCATGAGGAAGGGGATGCCTGGGTTCCTGTCCCATATCCATCACCAGTGAGCTGCGTGACCCTGAGCATTTTCCTAAATTTCTCTGAGCCTCCACTTACCCACCTGGCAACAGAGGCAAAGGGGTGGAGGCTCAAATGAGATCATTGAAGTAAAAGTGCATGCGTACGATAAAAGTGATACGCCAGTGTGGCCTCGGGGGTAACAGGGCCCATGGGGTTTGGGTAAAGACGCCAAGCTTCCAGGGACCAACATCATCACTGTCATTATCAGCACCAACATCACCGTCAGCAACAACATCATCACCATCAATTTACATTTATTGAATACTAATAACAAAACTACTGACCACGTATTACATGCCAACTATGTGCCAATCACTGTGCCGAGCACCTTCCATAATCTGCGTCTGCTCGAGACAGGCGGAACGGAAGTCAGGCGCGAGGGAGACAAGAGGGAGGGCTACGACAACCTGGAGCCTCCAGGCTCCAACTAGGAGGTCTGAAGAAGGTGACCGCAAAGGGACCGCCACCTGGGTTCAGAACCTAGCAAATTCTGTGGCCGAAGAGAAAAGGCTATTTGCGCTAATCCTGATACACACCAGGGCAGATACAGGGCTGAAGTGCAACGCAGTCCAAGGCAGAGGGAGCGACCCGGAGCCCACCCCAGGGAAGAGACAGGCGGAGGACTCCCCCAGCTTCAACCCCAGCACCAGCCGAGGGCCACCTCAGGCTATAAGCTAACGGGCCAGGCCTCCTGCCTCTATAGCCCAAGGGAAGGCCAAGGCAGAGGCCTGGCTGAGTCCAAGGTAACCACTGGCTGGCTACATCAGTTCCAGGCCTCTGGGTGGGTTCCCTCACCTCCCTGGGTCAGAGGAAAATGCCTCCCGTAGGGGCCGAACTGGAGAAGAGAGGGATACGTCTGCTCCCGGGCAAAGGGGAGGAGATTTCCACAATCTCCAAGTGGGGCACTACAGCAACCACCCAGGAGTCCCAGGAAGGAAGAATTGAAAAGAGAAAAAGACGCAGAGAGCTGGAGCAAGCCGGAACGCACAACCAGGCTGTGCGAAGGGATGTGCGGCCCGGCAGGGAGTTCATGCGGGGCCCTGGAGGGCAGGCTGGGAGCTTGGTCTCGATGCCAAGGCCACAGGGCTACAGGGATACCAGTGCTGGTTCCCTAGTGCAGAGGGCTGTGCCAGAAGCTCCCTGCCCCTCACTGTCCCAGGCTCAGTGGTGCCCTGGCCTGTGCAGTCAGAAGCCCCCTATCGCCTGTGGATCAGGACCTGTATTCTCACAGTTGATATTCTGTACGGCGACAAGATTAAAACGGATCTTGGGAGCCCTGCCTCCGTCTGGCACTTAGAAATGCGGGGTACCCATGAGACTGCTGGGGGGCCTTCAGACCCTCCCGAGAGGGGAGAGTGGTCCAGAGCGCCCTTGCTCAAGCCCTTGCCACCCGCCTCTGGCCATCGGGAAGGAGCCACTCCTGCACACCTGGGCTGGGGAAATAGCCAGATGGACTCTGACCCACCAGGCAGGCCCTAGGCAGTATAAACAGCCCCTCCTCCACCGGCCTGTCCTACCTTGGGGCACTGGGGCCAAATCCAGACACCAGCCTCCTCTAAACTCCTGGTCCCCCAGAAACACCTGTTGTGCCTGCGTCACAGGATGCTGAGGGTGCCCCCCCCCCCCAGGACAGCTCTGTGAGCAGAAGGGCCGGGTGCTGCCCCGAGAGGCTCATTAAGAGGCAACCACAAGGGAGCCCTGGTCAGTCCAGCTCCTGAGAAGGCAGTGTTTCTGTCCCCAGGCAGGGGGAGCAGGAGAGAAGGTGCTACATCACTTCCGGGTAAAATCTAAACCTCTGAGTGGGGTCTGCCTCCACCCCTGCCCCAGATTCCTGTCCTGCCCGTCTCCCCTTGCATCCCATTTCCCAGCAGATCCAGTCCTTGGAATTTCCTTCATACAGCCCACGTTTCACACACGTGTCCCTGCACCGCTCCTCGCGCTGCCTTCAATTCTTGTCTCCTTTTCTCCTGGTAAACTCCTCGTACGCTTTCAAAACCCTGCTCAAAAGGCCCCTCCTGTGTGAAGCCATGAACTCCCGGAGCTAATCACTCTCTTCTCTACACCTGTCCTGGGCCTTGGACAGACTTGTTTTGAGGAATCACAAAAGACGGTGCTTATTTGTGTACATTTCTGACTCCCCCCCGAGCCAGGGGCAAGCCCCCCAGCACCTGTCACAGCGCTTGGCACCATAGAAGGTGCTCGGGACAAGTTTATTGAACTGAAGGAGGGGCAGTGGGCGGAGCAAGCGAGCAAGCTGTAAAGTCACTGACCTAGGGCGGGTGTTCAGGACCGCTGAGATCTGGCTGAGAGTCAGATTATTGAACATTGGGTGGGATCCGAGCTCCTCACACTCCCCACCCTGGGGCCTCAGGGCGGAGGGCAGATCTGGTTTGAAGAAGAGCCAAGAAGCCCCTGACCGTCCCTGGCCTGCAGCCCCCCAGACTGGAATCTAGGTCTGTGTTTATGTCCTACCTGGGGATTTCACTTGCTCAGTCAGAGGGCAGGAAAGCCAGGTGTGATGTCACCATGTGACAGGTGAGAACACGGAGGCTTGGAGATGTCACTGGCGTGGCCCTAGATACAGGCCAGAGGCAGGTGGTCCTTGGGGCCTGAGCCAGGGCGAGGGCAGGCGCTGCCTGGGGAGGGGCTCCTGGGTCACAGAGACACCAGGCCCTGCGGACAAAAGGAGAAAGAGGGATTTCAGAAGTCGACCTTGTCCGATTCCAGCTGTGGCGTTCCTGGCTGTGGGACTCTGGACAACCAACTTGACCTCTGTGAGCTTTCTCAGTAGGATAAGGCCAACACAACCAGCCTCAGCCCAGCACCCAGCCCGCCTCCCAGGAGATGCTCTCCGGATCCTCCTCCCTCGCACACTGATCCCCCCCTCTCCCAGGCCCTGCACTCCAGCCCCAGCCAGGCCCGGCTGCCTGTAGGTGACCAGCCCTGCCCTCAAGCCTGTGGAGCTGGGGCTGGGGGATGGATTCGTCCCGGTGTAACCAGAGAATGTCTGAGGGCTCAGTGCCAGGGCTCCAGCTGGGGCCAGGGCTGGGCCCCCACCTCACAGCTGTCAAGGGGAGGCTCAGACACAAAGCAACCCAAGGCGAGGGGGTCGGTAGGGATGTGTCTGCCGAGGGGGATGGGGGAACCGCTTCTTGCCATACGAGGGACCAGGATTACTAAGAAGACCCGCAGCCTCATCAGGGAATGTCAGACAGATGCAGGTTCTGGTGCCCACCCTGCCACTGACTGGCTGGGTGACCTTGAGCAAATTACTTAACCTCTCTGAGTCTTGTTTTCCTCCTTGAGAGTAACATTTATCTAATTTTACAGGCTTGATGTGAGGATCAAGCCAACCCCACATCAGCCCAGGTGCCGGGCCCAGACTTGAGGCCAATCTCTTCTCCTTGTCTTTCCTTAGTCTCCATTTCTCACTCTTCCTCTGCTATTATTTCTTCCACCAGGGGGGCACCCTCCAGGGGGATCAGGCAGGGCCCAGGGGCTCTTGGGATCTTGCACTCCAATTTTGTGAGGGTGGGACATGCAGAGAGGGCAGCTGGGTCCTGGCACCTTTGAGGCCTTGCCCACAGCATCCCACCCATTATGATCCTTTCCCCGATGCGCACACTGGCGCGTTCACAATCTCACTTACCATGTTGTTGTCTGTACTGTAAGCACGACAGAAGGCCCCTTAGAAGGACAGCTGCCTCCCTCTTCTGCTAAAGTGGCTCCAGAGTTCCAGGGGGAGGTCACCTGGAAGCAGGGAGCCGAGGCAGGGCCGATGTGAAACTGTCTCTCCCTCCTGCCCGCATTCCCCCACGGGGTTGCCCCCAAGCCCCATGGTGAGCTGGCTGTGGGAGGAGAGAAACCTGAACCGTGTGAGCCAGACCCGGTACCTGTGCTAATGCCTCTTTGTTCATTTCCCCCACTGCTCTGCCCACCCAGTCCTTTGAAGTGCCAGCCTGCCTCCGCTGTGCGGAGAGGAAACGGGGAGATAGGTTCGGGTTGTGCCCCCAGAAAGAGAATTCCCAGGTCCAGTGCAGAGGGGCTGAAGCCTCTGTACCCCCTGGTGGGAGCGGAGATTCCAAGGGACAGGCGGGCTCAGAAACTGCCAGCTGCCTTTGTTCAAGCGAGCATTGACTGATTGGTCAACCCTTCCGGAGAACTTCCCACATACTAGGTGCCGTGCAGAGGACTAGGGGGACAGAGGCTAACCAGACACGCATTCATGGTCATATCAGAAAAGGAAGACACCCATTCCAGCGAAGGAGAAGGGAGGGTTCCCCCAGAGGACTGGTTGGCCTGGCGAGGAGGGTGCATGAGAGAAAGAGCTTGGTGGAGAGAGGGAGCAGGGGACACGCCCCCCCACCCCACCCCCACCCCCACTCCCCCACCCCCCACTTCACCACCGCCACTGGGAACTGCAAGTAGCCTGGGTGGGCTGCACAAGCCGAGCCATGGGAAGCACTGAGTCACCTCCTCCAGAATGATCAGGGTCCAGGTCAAAGCCTTGAAGCTCAGACACTTCGCTGGGGCCACGAGGGCCTCTTGGAAAGTTTTAAGCAGGGATGTGGCCTGATGAGTTTTGATTTTAGAAAGATCACTCAGGCTCAGGGTGGAGAAGGGCTCAGAGGGGACAAGACTGGGAGCAGGGAGGCTAGGTCCGCAGCTCAGGGGATGCTGGCGGTGTGGACCGGCGGGGCGGCACAGGGAGCCAGGGAGGCGCAGCCGTACTTGCGAACTGTCCACGAGGCAGAAGGAAGATGAGTGGGACCCAGCGGCGTTCAGAGGCAGGGCCTGTGCCTCTCTGTTGCCCGGCACCAGAACAGTGCCTGGAACGCAGCAGAGGAGCAAAGAAGTGCCTGCAAAACCAAAGGAGAAGCAGAGTTGGAAGACGGCAGGGGAGGAAGCAGGAAGGTTTGAGGATAAAGAAGAAAGGCCAGGAAGGAGGGTGGGGTGGGTACTAAGATGCTACGGTTTGGAGCAAAGGGGGCAGGTTTGTTTAACTGATGGCAGTTATCCCCACCCAGGGGGCTGTGACAGTCAAGAAGAGACGGTGCTGGCACAGGGTCCAGGGTGTCTGGAGTCCCCATGATACACACAGACACTGCCCTCCCAATGGGGCCACAGCCCACCGGCTGGGGATGGACAGGAGCCCAGCCAGAGAGGGGCTGCAGACTCGCTGGGAGCCAGGCTGGTGCTGAGGTCTCCCCCGGGCACCGCCTCAGTCAGGGCACTGGGATGGAGCAGAGAGAGGCGGGTGCTTGTCAATCCCGCTTCAGGAAAATTGGCTCCGTGATGTTTATTGCAAACTGCAATTTAGCATCCCTATTCAGGTGCTCTTGTGTTTAATTATATATAATACGGTGCAGGGAGGAAAGAGGGGAGGAAGCATTTATGATTTTCCCACCAGTCCCTTCCTCCCTGCATGATGTAAGGGTCAGAGGTGAGAAATGGAGCCCAGCGGAGGGAGGGAAAAGAAAGCCTGGCGTGGCCGTGGCCTTGCATGCCAACCTGGGGCAGCAGAGCCGGGCCAGAAAGCAGCGTGTGCTCCCCACTTTCCTGCCATAGACGCCTTTCCAGCAGCCCCGTGGCGTCTTTGCCCTCAGGGACAGCCAGTGGCTCTGGCTCAGGCTGGGAAATCAGTCAACAAACCTTCACAAGCCCCCAGGACGCCTTGCTTTCCCAGGCCCAGAGAGATTGATTTGCCCCACCCACCACAGAGCAGGTGGTGAGGAGCTCCTGCACCCCAGCCCCACTCCTGACCGTGGGGCTAATGCTCCTGGGAGAACAGCCAGGTATGTCCAGACAGCCCCCGGGGCTTAGACGGAGGCCCTCTGAGTTCTTCAGCTTCCACGCTGGACAAACTTGGTTTGCCACCAACCCAGGGTCCCCCTGCAATCTCGGCGTTTCTGCCTTGCCTTCAGTCCTCCCTCCCTCTCCAGAGCTGGGAGGGCAAAGCACCAATTAGTTCATTTGCTTGTTTAATTGGGTAGGGAGGGGAAGAAAATTAAACTCCTCAACAGGAATCTTCCCTGCAGGGCCAGAGATAGAATTAGGGGGTGGGGACCCCCATCTCTGAGCACCCCTCTGCCTGCCCTGGCTCCCCACCCCCCACCCCCATCTCCATGCCCCAGATCCCCAGATCAGAGTCTGAGATTATGGGGCCCTGGGGAGCCAGAGTAGGAGGTCTACCCCACCCTAACTGGGCCAGCCCCTCCCAGAACTGGAGCGGGATGGAGGAGGGGCACGACAGGGGAGGGGGAGGGGGACCAGGCTGGGGCATTGCCTCAGGGTCTGGTTCTCTTGCTTTGTGCCCACCTCTCCGACTCCGAGAGTCCTCTCCCTCTCTTTCTCTCTCTCTCTCTCTCTCTCTCAACCTCTCTCTCTCTCCACCTTCCTCTCTCGGCTCTAGAAAAGCCCCTCCCCCAGGAAGACCCTGGAAATGTGGCCAGGTTTCTAGGGGGTACCGTGGCCATTGTCCTCATCCTTGGCGTGGCTCTTGCCATCTTCATACTGCATCACCGACAGCAGAAGAACCAAATGGAGCCGGACTGTGGCGGGTGAGTGTTGGCAAGCCCACCCATCTGCCCACCCAGACGCCCCCTTTCAGCTGCCGCTGCCCTTTCTGAGAAGTAGGTGTGCGATTATAATCCACGGTTTACAGATGAGGAAACGAGGCACACAGGTTAAATGCTTTACACACGTTTACCCCAGCCGCTGACAAAGGGTGAAGGCAAAAGTCCATGATGAACGGAATGTCAACATGTTAAGTAAAGACAGGATCAGAAATAGTATCATGCAAGCTATTTTGGAGCATGAGGTGAAAGGAAAAATCAGTAATACTAATCCTACTTTTTAAACTTTTATGTTATTTTTTTTCAAGTATTTTTATTTTTGAGAGAGAGAGCGAGCACACACACGCACGCACATGAGAGGGGGAAGGACAGAGAGAAGTGGGGGACAGAGGATCCAAAGCAGGTTCTGTGCTGACAGCACAGAGTCCAAGGTAGGGCTTGAACTCACCAACCATGAGATGGTGACCTGAGCCAAAAGCAGACACTTAACCAGCGAAACCACCCAGGCGCCCTTCTCCTACCTTATTTTAAAATGCTGGTATTTTGTTCGTCTTGGACTTTTTTGCATTAATTTTATTTTTAAATATATTGTATTCAACTATTATTTATCGTGATGACCGAGACTTCTGGGGCCCCCATAAGCTTTGCACTTGAGGTCTTGCTCCCGTCACCCTGGTCGTAGCCCAAATGCATCCTCGGGATTTCCCACTGTCCTCCAGGCCAGGACACCGGAGTCTCACACGGTTCCCACACCCGGGCTGGAGGGAGGGACAGGCTGGGCTGGGGGCAGAGATGCCCAGGGAGATAGGAGGGGCACTCTCAGCCTCCACCCAGCTATGCTGAGTAACCGCACCCCAAGCTCAGACCATCTGGGAAGCTGCCTGGGAGCAGAGCACTGGGGGGCCGTCAGGGACCAGGACTGTCAGATGGCCTGCCTGGAACAGAATCCCCTATGTGAGCCTTATTCTGTTCCCCCAGGACTTCAATGCCCTCCTCCCAGAAGCTGGAGCCTCCCCACCGCAGGCAGAGCCACCTTGCACCTGAGGACATCCAGGTGGGCCTGCGGCCCTGGAATGGGGGGCTGGGGAGGAAAACTGGGAGATGGCCACCTGAAGGCAGAGCCCTCCCACATGCATGGGCCTCTAACCAGTCCCCAGCACGGTGCTAGCCCTGGCCAGTTCCCAAAAGGCCAGGCCTGGGTGAGAGGCCGTGGCCCAGGCTTTCCCCTCCCCCTACAGAAATGACAAACTAGGATCCTCCCTCCCTGCCCAGGGCCCACAGGGGAAGCTCTTCCTCCACTGCTCGGTGCATTCATTCATTAAAAACAAAAAAAATCAAGTACCCAGCAGATGCCTGTCCCTGTGCTGATCACTTGTGCCTCCCAGACAGCCACGAGCGTGGTGAGTGCCAGGATGGGGATGCATGGGAACCAGACTGGGGGGGGGTCCAAGATGGCTGCAGGGAGCAGGGTGCAGGGAATAGGCCGGGTAGCCAGCCGCTGGCCTCCTTCTCTTCCAGATTCTCCACCTGGAGCCAGGGAAGCAGCAGGTGCAGCCGGAAGAAAAAGAAATGCAACAGCTGGTCCTGCAGACCCCCTACTATGACCTGGGAACCTCCCCCTCCTACTGCCCCTCGGTAAGGACCACCGAACCTCCGGGAGGGTTCCCCAAACCCAGCTCCATTCAGCCTGGCCACGAGCCCAGCTGCCTAGAGGGAAAGAGGGCAGAGGAAGCCCAGGAGCTGGGGCAGGGAGGGCACAGGTCAGCCCACTAGGGAGGGGAGGGGTGGCCCTTCATGGTGGCAGCGGGTTCCCTGGGCAAAGCGGGGTCTCGGATGCTGACAGACCAGGGCAGGAGAGTGGGGCTCCCAGTGGGGTGGAACCCCAACCTGAAGCCCAACTCTCTCTCCCCCAAGCCCCGCCCTCCATCTCTGCGTCCTGCACCCCAGTCCTCCGTCCTGCCAACGACCACCCAAAAGCCAGCAGCGGCCCCTCCCCCTGGCCCCACTCCCAGCCGCTCAGAGGGCCGGCGTCCACTTGAATGGCTGCCATCTCTGCCCACAGCTTCTGCCTTTCAGCAGACATGGGGGCTGGGGCGGCCCCTAGACGGCACCAGCCCAGAGACCCAGGCCAGACCACCTGGGCCCAAAGATAACACATTCTCTCCTGGCACTGGTGGGAGAACCAGGCCTTTGTCTTCAGGGCACAGCCATCCTCCCTCTCGGCTGGGAGAGCCAAAGTGAGCCCATCTTGAGATGCCAAATCCAGCCCCTGGTGGGGGTAGCGTTCCCAGGATGCCAAGCCCAGAGGACCAACCTAGCCCCTACCCTCTGATTCTATGCAGGGGGTAAGGAGACCCCCAGCCATTTATTGTTCCTCAACCAGCCTAGAGATTTGGAAGCGAGCTAGGACACACTGGGGACACAAAATCCGCTCCTTAGACAGCAGCTAGACAGCCCCTTCCCAAGTGAGGGTGCACGCCCAACCCTGTGTCCCAGGCTGCACTGCATGGTCCTGTCAGTTCCAACAGAAGGGATCATAATGGCGGCGTGAGCAGTTGCTATGTGGAGAGGTTCCAAACACTATTCTGTTCAACCCTCAAAACAACCTACGTTGTTAAGTCCTGTTATCGCCCCATTTTCTAGAGGAGGAAACTGAGGCTCAGTGGAGTTGCGAGGTTTGTCCAACATCACCCAGAGAGCACTGGGAAAAGCATTATTCAAACCCCTGGTCCTCTGGCTCCCAAGTCCAGGCCCTAACCACGCAGCAGCCACTAGGATGAGCAGACCGGTGGGGAGTTCACCTAAAAGCAGGAGCCTCGAGACTTGCGGAGCCTCCGGGTGGGAACCAGCTGATGCAGAGCATCCTTCAGCCCCAGGCTTCCTGTCTGAAACAGAATGCCCAGCTCTACTGCCTGGCTGTCCCTCAGCTCCAGGGACCCAGAGAGCACACAAGCCAGCCCCTGAGAGCTCGGGTCTGGCGTTCTGAGTTCAGTATTGGGTGTCACTTTGGGCCACCCAATAAACACAGAGATTCAGCTCACCCACCCCTTCCTCCGGACGGTGAGAAAGGACATTCTTCCCAGGCCTGAGCATGGTTAAGGTAGGAGGGAGTGCAGGGACCCTGATATTTCCAGAAAGGAGAAAGCCATGCCCTGTTTAGGATTCTCCAAATCAGCCTCGCTCCTCAGCTCAGGCCCTAGCCAAGGATCCGTAAACTTGTCAGAGCCCTGGATGGACAGAGAAGGGGGGAGGGAGGGAAATAAGCAGAAATGGGGGTGGGGGGAGGGCTGAGGCACAGGGGGGGAGAGGCTAGTGATTTAGAAAGTCACGGAAGCCTCCAACGGGATCCCCTGAAGAGGGGCCCAGGCTCGGCATAAAAATCGCTGTGATGTAACGGGACAGCTGCAGCTGGCTGGCCCCAGTCCCCACTAACGACTTCCCAGTCCTGGGCTCTGACTGCTGCCCCCTCAGCCTGGCACGCAGAGCCCTCCCTGGGGGCACAGGAGGGGCCGGACAGCTCAAGGACAGCCCCACCACCTCAGCCCCCCACAAAGCACACTTACACACACACTTACACACTTACACACACACACGCCCTCTCTCGTACAAGCCCCTCACCCCAGGACAGCCCGCCTCGGCCCCGCACCCCCAATCACACTCCCCCCTGCAACCTCTCTCCTATAAGCTCCAGGCCTCGGCACGTGGCTCCGACCCTGTCCCCTCCCTTCTAGCCCTCCCTCCCCGGCCTCTGCTCATATCGGATTGAAGGAAACCCCGACTGAGCTTGTGCATTCAAGAAACACAACAAGACCACTTGGGACACAGAACAGAGCGAGCCAACCTCTACCCATCAGCCACGGCGCAGACGGGGCCAGATGATGGGGACATCTACGGTCCCGAACCCAGAGGCCACGCGACTAGGGCACTGGGGTGGATGCGTGCGCACGAGAATGGCCTGTAGGGTGGCGTAGGGAGGTCAACTCTGGTGTCCCGGGGAGGCAGTGGTGTTGTCGCCAAAAGAAGTGTAATTCCTTTTGGCTCACAGAGCAATTACCGGGCCGGGAGAGGATTTATCCCCGGCGCTCTGGCCTGTTGGCAGTGCAGCTTGTATACAAGTCACATTATTGATGTCGTCATCAATTCTCCTTCCCAACAAGTGGTGAGAGGGAGCCAGGCAGAGAGCATGCACTGTTCGCAGAAGCAGGGCTGGGGAGGAGAGAGAGAGGGCTGCAGGGGGTCCAGGGGCCCAGCAACTAGAGCCTGGGCGGCCCAGTCCCCGTGCTGCACACACACCCAAGGGCACTGACCAAGATGGCAGCACAGCCCTCAATTTCTATCAAGGTTCCTGGGCTAGGAGTCTACTCACGTGGCAGGTACCATTTGAAGAGCTTGGTGGCTCCGGAGGCTAGAACTCAGGAAGGCCTCCCAGAGGCTCCAGAGCAGAGCCACGAACTCTAGGAGAGCCAAGAGGAGGAGACATTGCCTTGTCTCGAAGGAGAGACAAAGCCCAGGCTCAGAGCAGAAGACTGGACACAACGACCTTTGGAGGGACGGAGTTCTGAAACTACTGT
>NW_024412402.1:11430474-11533633 GCF_014898765.1 Herpailurus yagouaroundi | reverse complement strand
CAGGAACGGTCCCGCACGGGATCCCCGCCATGCTCAGTCCTTGGTGGGAGCAGCCGGAGGGCTGTGACCTCAGCACAGACACGGCGAGGGATCCAGCTCCGGCTGCGTCAGCCACACTGCCCACAGCAGCCCTGAGTGGCGCATGTCCACGGCCGCCATGGTCCACCCTGGCACCACGGAGGTCTGCTCCGTGCCACGCGGGCCCCTCTTCCTGAGGGACGTAACCCCTGTTGCTCCAGAAGATCTCAGGGTCACAGCTGGTACGCATCTGTCCTTTCCACACCCCTTCTAGATTCCTCTCCCTCAGCTACCGCCTCAGCAGGTCTCGGTGGCTTTCCCAGTGCTACGACCCAAATCTTCATTCCTGAGGGGTCTGAGCCCTTGACCAGCACACCCTGCTCAGCCGGGGCCATTGCATGTGTCCATTCACCATTAAAGTAGAAGCCCCAGTAGTCACCTGTGCCCTGCGCCTATCCCTCCCTGTGTGACGGCAGCCCCGCCTCCTCCTGCCGATCGGAGCCAATTCGCTCCACCGAGAAGGGCTCCACCAAGAAGGGTGCCTGGACACCAGCAGGCAAGTGCCCCGGTAGCAGCCTGAGCTCAATGTGCAGTGGGGCCCTCTGCCCTCCAGGGCCCACGGTTGTGAGGCTGGGAAACACAGCTTCCCCCGCTGGGCCACTGGGAGCGATGGTCCGTGGGGCCGCCCCTGTTTTCCCTTGGGTCTTCGGACCCATGTGTTTCCCTGCTGGGGACACAGCATCCTGTGGAGGCTTTCAAAGGGTTGCCACCGAGCTAGCCCTTCTGCTGGCATTTGGATGGTCCGGCAGCTACAAATGGGGCTGCCGTTCAGTTAAGCCTCTGGTAGTCAACAATCCTTCTCTGGGCTCCATCCAGTTTCTGTAGGGCAGAGACTACGGGTTAAACGGAACTAAGACAGAGACCACCCCTGTATCCTTCTGGGCTGTAATGACAGCATTAGTCTCTCCCCGACCTCAGCAATGACATCACTTTTGACTTGCCCTCTTGGCTGGTGGGGGCACTTGCAGAGGTTTCCACCTGGCTCTTGTCCCGCAGACCAAGGGTCCAATGAGATATGAGCACGTCAAATGCCATGCCCCCTAGCAACGAATGTGCCCCGTTCTCTGAGGTCCTTGCCAGGGTGTTGAAGCCCATGCCCTGCGAAGACACCCCCAAGTAAAAGCATTCTTGCCTATCCACCCTTGGTTCTGGCCCCTTCGATCCAGAACCCTCCAAATCCAACCCAGGAGCGCTAGCCTGGTTTCTGCCGGGACATGCCAGTTAATTCCTGCCACCACATTCTCCCTGGGTGGCGTCTCTCCCCTTTCATCAGGCCAGCTGTCCCCAGCTGGGTCACTCCAGACTTCATCTTCAGTTATCAGCCTGGCAGCCCAGAACAGAGGTGGGGCAGCTCCCGAGGGAGGCACCTGTTGCCCTGCAGGGGGAAGACCCCCGCAGCGTCTTCCGGCCTGGGATGGTGCTCACTCTTGCCGGGGATGGGTGGGCCACCTGCGTGCTCTGAGGGGACACATCCGTTTACTGTCACCTCAGTTCCCGAGTTCCAGATTTTCCCAGCCGGAGCCCTAGAATAATACACCTGGCTTAGCCAAGCATCTCTGGCGCTCTGTGATGATGCTTATTCTCAAATCCTGGATCTGCCCCGCTGCTGGGTCGGCTGCAGGTGGAGGTGGGGCCTCTCTATCACCCCCTACAAGGGCCTCCGGCTCTCACATTGAGCCCCTCGCTGTCGGTGACTCCCAGCTTCTCATTATCCCTAAGTGCCAACATCACCAAATAACCAGCCAAGTCCATCACTTCCCTGACACTGCTTCCTGCACGTCTCCAGCGGCTGAATCACCGAGCCTGACAGAGCATCCCCTCCGCCAGGGCGCTTCTCCCAGGTCCTCACGGGTGAGAGCGTTACCACCGGGCTCTGTGGCCTACTTTCCACCCGCGGTGGGTCCTCCTTGCTGCCAGGCCCCAGTGCCCAGGTTACCTGTTGCCACCTATCCTTCTCAGACCGTTCCCGGTGTCGCCGGTGCTAGTTCGAGGCCTCCTGGAAGAGATGACAAGATGTGATGGACGAGAGCTTCCCTGGGAGGGAAGGCCTCTGGAGGCCAAAGCAGAGGGGACAGAAGGCAGGTCTGGCCTCAACACAGGTCCGGCCCTGAGGAAGGAGTGGGGAAGAAGGGCGGAGCACGTGGGACAAATCTCAGGCTGCGGCACAGCTCTGTGAAAGCTGCCGCTGGGCCCGTGGGGAACCCTCCAGCCGGAGTCGGAGAAGTCCTGCCAGGACGGCCTACGCCAGCACCTGGCCCTGCTGCTCAGGGACAGGAACAGCAGGGGAAGCGCGCTCACCACAAATGCCACGGTGGATCCGGCAGGTGACAGCTGTCACCCAGCAGTGTTCCCCACGGCGGACCCGAGTAGTGTATTTCCAGGGCTGCTACAGTTTCAGACAAAACGGGGTATGGGACGTCCCGGGCATGGATGACCTTGGCGTGACCTCGGGATGGAGCCGGTGGTCAGGTTTCCCAGAGGCCATCTCAGGGTGTGACAGCTACCAGTTCTCCGAACTCATCCCGGGAGGCGTGTGCCTTCCGGGACGGGCTGGTGGCCAGGGCCAGGCCTACAAGGTGCTCGTGCCAAGCGGGGCTCAGGTCACTGCTCTTTGCATCTTTGAGAAAGTTCTATCAAGGCTGAAGGCGAAGCATCCAGGGTTTCCAGGGGACCTCTCCCCGCCCCCCGGAACCCAGAACGGGAGGGCCCCCCCCCCCCCCCCCCCCCGGGTGAGATGGCCCAGAACCACCTCTCGCCATCACCCCCAATCTCCCAGGCCTCGGTGGGGATCAGAGCCAAGGCTGCCCCAAACAGACGGCACTCGGTCGGGAAGGGTCCACACAGAGAAGTTTTGTGGACATGCTGGTCTCTGAGCAGACGGCCTCGGTGGGAATGCGCCCGGGCTCCCACCCACCTGAAGCACCCATCCCTAGGCATCTTCATGATGACGGGAAGGACAGGAGGCAGGGTCCATTCATCCCGCGGCACCGCTGGCGTGTGGAATGAGGACACCATCGATGTGTCCATCGCCTGCCTCCGCAGGATGGCGTTC
This sequence comes from Herpailurus yagouaroundi, assembly GCF_014898765.1. Classification (NCBI taxonomy): domain Eukaryota; kingdom Metazoa; phylum Chordata; class Mammalia; order Carnivora; family Felidae; genus Herpailurus; species Herpailurus yagouaroundi. The sequence continues at coordinate 11,530,503 of NW_024412402.1, read as the reverse complement.
ACACCATCCGGGGAGGCGGCCACCCCTCCCATCTGGGGGAGTCCCCACTTGTGGAGTCCCAGCTCCTCTGGCCTCAGGGGCTCTTGGGGATGAGGCGAGTCTGCGCTGCCTCCAGGAGACCCCTTCCTCTCAGCAGCTGCTGCTCACACACTGCCCTGCTTGCCTCGAGCCCACCTTCCCGACCCTCCAGCTCAGGGCTTGGGAGCCAGACCTCCTGTCTCTTCAGCCTCGCCCCCCCTTCCTTCTGCCTCTAGCCTCCTGTGCCCTCAACCTCCTCCCTCACCTCCAGGCAGGCTCTGGAAACACTGGGGGCTGCAGAAGGAAAGGCGCTAGGGTGTCAGTTTCACTTCTGGGAAGTCAGGAGCTAATTGCTCTAATCTTAGCCCTGCCATGTGTCCCTGACGATGGTCACTGATGGGCACGGGATGGGCGTTGCTGAAAGGCAGATGAAATCAGGACACTCAGCCTTCCTGCCATGCAAGCAGCCCAGCCAAGGAAAAGAAAATGGGCACCAGCCTAGGTCACAGGGGGTCGGCCTCCCATGGAGCAGAGCCCTCCACCTTGCCCCCAGGCTCCTGCCCTGCAGGCCCTGGGAAAGTCACCTCTTCCTCCACCCCTGTTCCGCTGACGGGACCATCTGTCTGTCTGCTTGAACACTGGCACTGAGCTTAGGAGGAGGCTCTGGTGAGGCAAGCTCCAGGGCTAAGAGCTGGCAGGGCCTCAGAAGTCACTGAGAGACCCTTTGAGCTTGCTGAAGGGGAAACCAAGGCCAGGTGAGAGAGAGAGAGAGAGGGAGGGGCTCGGCCCAGCCACAGCGGGAGTAAACAGTAGAGCAGCAGCCCCTGCCCTCAGGTGACTCTTGTTCTAATAACCCCCAATCCAAGTAAGAGTCAGAAGTAATGCAGTGGCCCCTTGCAGAGCTCAGGTACGAGCTGGAGCCCTAGGTTTCCATGATAGTGCTAGTTCACGTAAAATTTTCGTCCCCTGTTTTACAAATGAAAAACTAGGCTCAGTTGGCTCGCCTACTTGACCGGCCGCGGCAAGAAGCCCAGCTGAAGTTCAAAGCCAGGTCTTCTGACTTCAGGTTTCATTTGATGGCCCCACAGCTCTGCCAGTATCTTCCCTGTAACCTCAGGCACATCGCTTCCCCTCTGTGGGCCTCAGTCTCCGCCCTCCGCAAAATGAGAGGGTTGGCCAAAATAATCTCCCGGAGCCAAGCACAGGGGGGCTGGGGGCAGGACCCACTCTGCCTCCACTCACCCCAGAGCCCTCCAGTGATCTACAGGTGGTAGAGACAGCTTCGCAGAGCAGCACATAAATGCTTTGTGGCCAGTTTTGTAAACGCTTTTGCCAACCCCTGTTTTCTCTCTTGCCACTGATAGATTGCTTTTCTGGTTCTCTCTCTCCCTCCATACCTCACAATTTTCCACGGCCCCTTCTTCTTCCCCATGCACCCACCTCACCCCCCACACCTCCCCATCTCATCCCGATGCCTGGCCCTGAGGCACTCTGTCCCTGCCCTTACCCACCTCGCCCCCTCCTGCACCTCTGCCTCATCTCTAGGGCTCTGGCCTAACGGACCCTGATCTCCGCTATGCAGAACTGGACACCTCAGCCCTGGAACTGGTGCCAGGGTCATGGACGACCGTGCCAGGGCCTGGAGAGGTTGTGGAATATGCCACCATCCAGCTGAGCCCACCCTAGCACATGACCCCTAGCCACCCAGCCCTACCTCTGGGCAACAGGTACATTCGGCCCTCCTCACTCTTCCCAGTGAGACAAACGCATGGAGGGCTGGAGAGAAACTGTGACAAAAAGGGGAGGGGAGGTGGGCCAGACAGGTGCAGAAGGCACCTGCCCCAGGGGCTGGGAGGTCTGCAACGTAGTCCCATTTCTGCCGTGAGTTTACTGTGTTACCTCGTGCACATAATTTCCCCCCTTGGAGACTCAGTTTCCCCCATCTGTGAAACAAGGAGGTTGGAACCAAGAATCGTTAGGGCTCCTTCCTGCTCCAACGGTCCCCAATTATCCTTCTGTGGCTCCAATAGGGATACACTTCTCCCAGCGGCTGCCTCACTGCCGACATCACGGGTGACCTCTTAGCCCTCACCCGGCACCTGGGTGCTCCACTTTATTTTCTAATCACGGGGCCCCCAAGGTCAAGGCTGCATGCTCACATCTCCTCTTGACCTCTCTTGGCTCAGTTGAGCAGCTGGATTCAACCAACCTTTACTGAACATCTGCTCTGTGCCAGGCACTGTGCTAAGGGCTCAGGGTTCAGAGATTCCCGCCCAAAGCAAGGTCCTGCCAGGGGGCTCCCGGCAGAGGGGAGGGTCCTGAGCTCCTGGACTGAAAGAGGAACTGCTGGGCTCTGCAGGGGGTGGTGAGCAGGGCTCTCTCTGCAGCCTGGATCCTGGAGTTACATGGAGGTCACAGAGCAGAGAATCAGAGAGACAATAAGGAAAGTCACCAAACACGTGAGCCTCCCTGAGAGGTTAAAGGAAGCTCAGGACCCCTCAAACTAAGAAGCTAGAATCCCAGGGCTGGAGACTCAGGTCCAAGGGTTCACTGCTCCAGCAGCAGGTGAGGAAATCTGAGCCCGAGGCCCTGCGCTACAGGCTGGTGTGGGGATGCACAGGGTCGGGGAGGACAGAGAAAGAGACATGATGGAGAAGGTCAGGATTAGCCGGGAGAGAGATGGCAGTGCTGAGTGTGAGAAAAGTCCCACAAGGCCGCTGAGGGCTGACACTGGAGGGGTTAGGACCCAGGAGGGACTCACTGGTGGCCCCCACGGCACATTTACTCCACTGCGTCTCGGGACCCAGAAGGGCCAGGACTCTGCTCCCTAGCCAACCCCGTTGTCCTCCACCCCCCTGCCTCTCAACACCCCCGTGCACTCCTGCAAGACATCAGCCATCCCCAGCCACCTCTACAGACAGAATTTCGCCTAGCCCCAAACCCCGCATTAGTGTGGGAAGGACAAGGACCCAAAGGGACGCAGTCTTCCCAAAGGCCCCCGCACAGCCGTCTTTGGAGATCCTGGCATTGTAATCGGCCATCTCCCTCCTCTGACTTGTCCACCCCACCGAGGAAGGGGTGCTGCGGGCATAATGAGAGGGCTACTTCAGAGCCTTCCTGTGAGGTCTGGGCCCCGGGAGGCCCACAGGGAGGAGGAGGGCGTAGTGAGAGAGAGAGACCGGCTTGGGTGGGGAGGGGGCAGGAAAAAAAAAAAGGCATTAATCCCATAAATCCTAATTTGGAAGCCGTCCCAGCCCCTCTGAAGCACAGGGAATTGGGGCGGTTATAATCCTGGGTGCTCCTGGCAGAAACCCAGGACAGGGAGAGGTTGTGCCACCTCCCTCATCAGCTCTCACTTGCCCCCCCGCGCCGCGCCCCCCCCCCCGCCAACATTCCCACTGCCAGCAGAGCTCAGGGGTGTCGTCTGGATCCCACTGTGGGAGGGGACCCCGTTTGGGTCTGAAAGGTGCCGGGCCAGGTTCTGGGAAACAGAAGGCACAGGGCGGGGCCGGGCTCTAAGCTGTGGGTCTGGGGGGAGAAGGAGGCTGTTCAGCTGGGGAATTAGCCGGCTCCCAACCCCCAGCCCCCGGCGCCTGGCCCCTTCCCACCACGTGTTCTCACTTGCCAGCTTGAGCAGCCCCGAAGGAGGAACTGGGATGTCAGACAGGAACAGGTGCACAGCCACTCGGGCAGACCCTCCCCCTCAGAGCGGGCCTGGGCCATGAACCCCAGAAGCCCAGGGGTGAGCACCTCACCTCCCCCTCACCCCATCCCCTTGGACCATTTGATGCCCTCCACGAGGCCAGAAACGTGTTGGAACCTCTGGATCATTAAACCAACAATCAGCCAGTGACAGAAGTACCCAGAGAGACGTGCCTCCCCTGGGAGAAGGGGGCACGGCGGGTGAGGGGCAGTGGGCAGAAGAGGCCAAAACCTGGGGCCCCATGGCCCGCACCCCCTTCCCAGGCCTCCCTCCCCGGTCCTCGGGCAAACTCAGCCTTTTTGCCCTTTCTCCGGCCCCGGGCCTGGCCGGTCTCTGTCTGCCCCCAGCGTCTCTGGTTTGGGCTCCCCCCCAGTGTCTCTTCCCCACCAGCCTTTCACTGTCCCGTCCACCAGCTCCTCTCTTCCCGGTTCTCATTCACACATCTGTTCCTCACTGCCCCCTCCCCCAACCTTCCCTTCTCTCTCCCACCCCAGCTTCTCCCGCCCTTTCATCTCCCCCTTCCTGGAGCTCACCCCACTAAAGCTGCCGGCTCCAGAGGCCAGGACTTCAAAAGGAGATCAAAGCTGGGTTCCCCCATCAAAGACCAGGCTCTGCCAGGAGCACCCCCCCTTAGACCATAACTCTCCCTGACAGGCCAGAGTCCCACATCCCAGCACCCCAGGAAGCACATTCTCGGCCAGAGCCCCATGCTGGAAAGGCTGCTGTGTTTGTTGGAAAGTTCCCAGCACTTGGGATTCAAAAAACTAGTGGAAACCCAATACAGGGAGCCCCTTACTGGCTGTGTGACCTTGGGCGGGTCACCGAACCTCTCTGACACACAGCTACATTGTCTAAATGGGCTATCGTAGGGGCGCCTGGGTGGCTCAGTCAGTTGAGCGTCCAACTTCGGCTCAGATCATGATCTCACAGTTTGTGGGTTCGAGCCCCGCGTCGGGCTCTGTGCTGACGGCTCAGAGCCTGGAGCCTGTTTCGGATTCTGTGTCTCCCTCTCTCTCTGCCCCTCCCCTGTTCACGTTCTGTCTCTGTCTCAAAAATAAATAAACAGTAAAAAAAACTTTTTTTAATGGGCTATCATTCATCTTACAGGACTATCAAATGGATTAAAGGAGGAAATTCAGGTAAATATCTAGCACTAGGCCTGTCTTATAATAGTAGGTGCTCAATAAATTGTTGCTTTGACTATTGCTGCTATTACAAAATCCTCCAGAGATGAGAAAATGTAGAAATGAGAACAGAGGTGTCCAGGGAGTGAGGCCTGCTGCTACCTCAAAAGACAGGGGTCCAAGCATCTCAGTTTTGGGCCCCGAAGGAACCACTCCATCTGGATCCCGCTCACCGGCCGGCCGGGGCCTCAAGAGCATGAGGCGGCCACTTGGAAGCCGCCTCGGCTTTGTCTCCAGCCTGGGCTCTCCTGCCCAGGCAGCCCCTTGTCCCCAGCCTCCGGCCCGCGTCCTTGCTCTCAGCCTGGGCCCAGCCCCACATCCCTCAAGGGGATGATGGCGTCTAGATGGGGTGGGAGGTGGGGCTAAGAGGCCAGGGCTGCATTTATGAAACTTTTCTGGGCTCTGAACATCAGAGAACTCCAAGGAGGACGTGACTTGAGTAAGTCCCTAAACCTCCTGAAGCTTGTTTTCTCATTTGTAAAATAAGGGGTGAGCTGCTTCAAATCCCCCTTTGGCTGCAGACTGTGCATACATTATAATTTTAAAGAACCGAGGAGGTAGAACTCAAGGCTTTCTGAGCCCCTCAGGACCAGGAGACTAGAAGCCGATCTTCAGCCCACACTGCTTCGACAGCCGGCAGCTGTGGCCACTCAGCATCCCTGCCGGAGCCTCTGCTGGTCCGGTTTCACCAGGAAGCAACCGAGGCTCGGGAGAGGAATGGGCCTGCCCCCTGTTCCCGTGTACCATCTGATGGGGACGATTCTCCCCAGATTGGAAACGGGCATATGGGAGCTCGGAGCCAAGGAACACAGGTCAGGCTCTGTGCCGCCGGCCTGCCCCACGGCCCGGGACTCTTCCGCCCCCTCCCCACTGCCCAGCACTGGCCCCACCCTACACGTCTGCCCCCGCTTATACCCCCAGTCCTAGGGCTCCCCAAGGCAGCATCCCACCCTCCGGATCACCGGCCCCCCGACACACTGAGAAAAGCGACCTCCTCCTTCCCAGCTTCCTGGCTCGGCAAGCCCTCCCTTGCCTGCCCCCAGACACACACCAGGGTCCCCTAGGTGTCGAGGGCTGGGCCAGAGGTGCCCAGCAGCCTGTGCTAAGGGAAGAGTTCCACACCTGTGCTTTCCAGTACACAGCCACTGGCTGCGTACTGTTCCTCACTGTGACGTTACTCCATCTTCGTTCCAACCTTAACAGACACGCGGCTAGGGGCCGCCGCACCGATCTACACACACAGCGGCACCACCAAAGGGTCTGGCCTCTGCCCCTCTCCTCTGCACATTCAGCAACGGACACTTCTGAAGCGGGCCCACGGGATGTTCAGGGTGATGAGGCGGGCAAGAAAAGTTCCTGCTCCCCGAATTCCAGGCCCCAGGGCAGCCTCAATAGTTGAGCCCCGAGTGGCCACTACCCAAATGTGGCCAGACGCAGAGCGGGGTGGGCAAGTGGAGGGTAGAGCGCTGCCCTGAGGGGCACAGATTGGGAGCCCCCAGGCCTGAGCCCCACCCCCCGCCCAGGCTGCCTTTTTTTTTTTTTTTAATGTTTATTTTTGAGAGAAACAGCATGAGCAGGGGAGGGACAGAGGATCTAAAGCGGGCTCTGTGCTGACAGCGGAGAGCCCAATGCGGGGCTCGAACTCGTGAACCGTGAGATCACGACCTGAATGGAAGTCAGATGCTTAACTGATTGAGCCACCCAGGCGCCCCCTCCCAGGCCTTCTGATTTGAGTCTTCCCTTCCCTTCCCAAGGACAGCCTTTGCTCCCGGGACACCTCACCACCTCAGGTGTTCTTTCCTTCTCTCTAGACCTGGAAGAGTAGGAGACCCAGGTCCACACCTGGAAGGGTCTTGGGAGCCAAATGGCCTGAGTCTTATGTTTAATATCACGGGAGGCCAGGAGCCGCACAGGCCAGACAGGGCAAGCAGGCCAGGGGCAGAGAGGGAGGGGAAGCCTTCCCCAGAGCCTGCCAGGCTCCTCCACTCATTAGGCAGAAGCACTCTGGCCTCAGCTGTCTTGGCTGCCCTGGCTCTCACTGCCAGACCCTACGAAACCGGGTTGGTGGGATGGAGCTCCCCCTGCTGGATAGCCCAGGAAACGTGCCCCAGTCTCACCCGGGTGAGCTGCGCCCAGGGAAGTGACAGTAGGATATGGGTGTTGGGTACCTGGGGTCCCTGAGACATCCCCGCCAGGCTCAGGGACATGGATGGAGCCGACAGAGGGGAGAAGATGGACTGTGAGGTGCCATTTGGTAGCCATCATTCTACCGGTTCCCTTCCTCTGCACCCCCTCCACCTCTCCCCGCTTTCCCTAGATACCCCAGGATCAGACCTGCCAGGCCCCTAGCCCTCCAGAGCCACCGTTACATCTGGGAAGACCACCTCCTGTTGCTAGCTGCCCACCTGTCACACCTGCGGCCACTTCCTCCAGCCTCTTCACTGGCCTCCCTGGGCTCAGCACCTGCCTCTAATGGCCATCCATATAGAGGACACGGTCCCCTCTCCATACGCACCCTGGCCCACAGCTGCTGCTTTAGGACAGCCCAGGACAGAAGCCTCACCTTGCATCCCAGTCCTCTCCGCCCAGACCCACAGAGCCCTGAGATTCCACTTCCCTCCAGCCCCACACATGAGGGAACAGGGGTGAACTTGAGAGTGAACGATTATAAACCGCACCCCATCATGTATGTGCATGGATCTGGCTAAGAGTGAGTGGGTGTGCAGGTGTGCATGCCTCCCCACTACCACACATCCTGTGGTACCCCAGGATGAGGTACCCCACTACCTCATCCTGTCACTGAAGCTTCCGGAGCTCTAGCCCCACGAGGAAGCTCCCCCAGCTTTCCAGAACCCCTCAAATCACCTCCACACTCAAATACCAAGCTCCTGCTTCCCGCTGCCCATCATCTCAGGCATCACAGGCTGATCCCCTAAAAGGGCCAAACAACTCAGACCGGACCATGGCTTCCGCTGGCCACTCAGAGCCTCAGTCACCTCTGTCTGGTCAGGTCCCCTTGCCCATCTTCAGGAATTGAGAGGTCCAAGAGGCCTGGGGGTTCCCAGATCATGAGGTCTTCCGGCGGGAAACTTACACAGCCTCTAGGCCAGTCCTGTGCCAACTGGTTCTCCTTAGACTGGGGAAGAGACAACCCAGGAAGTGACAGGGAGAAGTTCCCACCTTCCAGACTCTTGGGCCTGGCCAGAGCAAGCCATGTACCATTGACGGAGAGGGCCCTGGGGACATCTGGGCAGGGCCCCCACAAGGTGGCCATCTGTCCTCACTACTCGCAACTGCCCACAGGTAGGGCCCTGGGCGAGCAGGGGGAGGAAGGAAGCCGCGTGGCCTGGTAGCCACAGTCCCCAGGGCACCGGACCAAGAGGCAGCCGTCTCCGATCTCCGGGTCTGCCTTTTCCTTGCTCCTGGGCCAACGAGGCCCAGCGGATGCCAGATCGGACCGGCTTGCGTGAACAGTGATGGGTGGGGGGCAGGAACGGGTCACCCCCAGGGCAGCTTAGGAAAGCCTCCACCTTCTAGCTAGGAGAAACTCCACTCCCAGATTCCCCATCTCATCCCCAATCCATGGGCTGAAGAGGCTTGAGGGGGCCCTCATCCTCCCCACCAATACTTTCCCTCTCAAGAGCCCGCCTGCCACCCAAGATTTGTTGTGGGGATCGCTAAAGGATGGAGCCAACCCTGCCGGAGGCTCAGGAAGCTCTGGAGGAGAAAGGCCCTGCAGAAGGTCAGGACAGCAGAAGGGAGTGTATAGGTAAAAAGGCCTAAGAAGGAGCTGGGGCCAATACAGCCTTTCTGGCCGTTGACAAGAAAAGCGGTTCATGCCATCATCCACATTTCCAGCCGGCTTCTCCTGGCCCGACCCCCTCACCCCCCACCAGCCAGAACCCAGTCCTCATGCCCAAACCAGAACCCAGAGACAAGAGGTGTGCAGAAGGGCCACAGACTTGAAGTTCAGAGAAGCTCACAACCCCGGCCCCAGCCTACGTCCTGCTAACCTTCGTGCAATTTTTTTATCACAAGGCAGGGTGGATCACTGTACCGTAATCCCTCCACTCTGATTTCAACAGGGCGTTTGTCCAAACATGTACGGGACAGAGAGGAATGGGCTGCGTGGCACGGCTAGGTGGGCTCCAAGGTCAGTACCGCGGTGCCCTAAGGAGCGCAGCGTCGTTTTACAGAACCCTCTCGTTGGCCCAGTTCCAACTTCCTCGTGGTTTCTTTGAATGCAGAAATTGTGCACATCGAAAGAAACAGAGCTGAAAGGAATTCGAAATTATTCTGTAGTTAAAGTGGTAATCCAAAAGGTCTGTGAAAGATGTAAGGTTAAAACAAAACCCCTGAATTACATTTAACAGAGATGAATGTGTCGTCCTTTATGTAAGTTCAAACCTCAGTCACACACATTTGGGATTAGCAATTCCCGGCTCGGTTGCCATTCACGTAAACTGTTGCATCGACAGCATGTTTCAAATGAGGTTAACTGGGGCGCCCGGGTGGCTCAGTCCGTGAAGCATCTGACTCTTGGTTTTGACTCAGGTCATGATCACCGTTCATGGGTTCAAGCCCCACATCAGGCTCTGTGCTGACAGCAGGGAGGTTGCTTGGGATTCTCTGTCTCTCTGCCTCTCTCTTTCTCTCTTAAAATAAATAAATCAACTTCAAAAAAAAAAAAAATGAGGTTAACAACTTTGGGGATTTGCTGAAGTTGGTTGACCCGGCCCCACAGCTGGTTAACTTAGCTATTCGGTAACGACATCAATGTGCCCAGCTTGTTTCCTTGCCTGCTTGGGTGTTTATTGGTTTTATTTTGTTTTTATATATTTCTGCCCCAGTTAGCCTCAGTCTACGTACATGCCTTCAAGTCAGGTCCACTCACAGTCACAAGATAGCTGCCCCAGCTCTAAGCATCACATCCAGGCTCAAACTTCTAACAGAAAAAGAGGCCAGCTCTTCCTCTTTTTAAAAGGGAGGGAATCTTTCCCAGAAGCCCCTGGGCTTCTCCTCCACCTCCGTGGCTACAATTGTGTCAGGTGGCCGGGTCCTTGCCTAAATCATTCATTGGAAAGGGAAATGGGCTCACTACGACTCCTTAGCCAGTTCTGATTCTCCCTTTGGTGCATGGGGACTTGCTTAAAATCAGGTTTTGAGTTAGGAAGGAGGGAAAGGGGTGATGGAGAGAAGAGAGATGATCAGTCTCCTTCACCACTGCATCTGGGCAGTTCAGACTGTCTCGAGAGACTGGATTAAAAACATAGGCAGGGTGCCCCGGGTGGTTCAATAGGTTATGCATCTGACTTCGGCTCAGGTCCCGATCTCACAGCTCGTGAGTTCGAGCCCCGCGTCGGGCTCTGTGCTGATGGCTCGGAGCCTGGAGCCTGCTTCAGATTCTGAGTCTCCCTCTCTCTCTCTGCCTCTCCCCCACACACTCTCTCTCTCTCTCTCTCTGTCTCTCAAAAAATAAATAAATGTTAAAAAAAATTTTTTTTTTTAAAGCACAGGCAGGGGCACCTGGGTGGCTCAGTGGGTTGAGCGTCCGACTTCAGCTCAGGTCATGAACTCACAGCTCGTTGAGTTCGAGCCCGCTTGGGCTCTGTGCTGATGGCTCAGAGCCTGGAGGCTGCTTCGGATTCTGTGTCTCCCTCTCTTCCTCTCTACCCCTCCCGCACTCATGCTCTGTTTCTGTCTCTCAAAAATGAATAAACATTAAAAAAAATTTTTTTTAGGGGCGCCTGGGTGGATCAGTCAGTTAAGCGCCACTTCAGCTCAGGTCATTGATCTCACGATCTGTGAGTTTGAACCCCGTGTCGGGCTCTGTGCTGACAGCTCAGAGCCTGGAGCCTGCTTCGGATGCTGTGTCTCCCTCTCTCTCCCTGCCTCCCCCCCGACACACACTCTCTCTCTGTCTCTCAAAAAATAAATAAAAGTTAAAAAAATTTTTTGTTTTTTTTTAAAAAGCACAGGCAGGGGCGCCTGGGTGGGTCAGTGGGTTGAGCATCCGACTTCGGCTCAGGTCATGATCTCACAGCTCGTGAGTTCGAGCCCCACATCGGGCTCTGTGCTGACAGCTCGGAGCCTGGAGCCTGCTTCGGATTTCTGTGTCTCCCCCTCTCTCTGTCCCTAATCCACTCACATTCTGTCTCTGTCTCTCTCAAAAATAAATAAACATTTAAAAAATAAATAAGAAAATAAATATTTTTTAAAATAATAAAAAATAAATAAAAAGCACAGGCAAAGCCAAAGCAGGGGCTTCTGGGCCGATCCCAGTCCTCTTCTGCCCAAGCGTGGGCTCTCAGCCCAGCTGGGGCTGGAATTAACACCCACTGTACCAACAGACATCTATGGAGCCCCTATTGTGCCCAAAACAAAAGGAACGAAAGAGAACTGTCCATTCGATTTCTGATTCAAAGAGTTTATGACATAATTGGAGGAAGGAGACAGAATGTATGACGGAACCAAAAAATAGTAATTCCGTTTGCATAAACCCCACGTGAAAATCAGCCAGCTTTCCTATGCCTAAATAGAAAAATAGTAATTTAAGATTGGCACCCAGCAGCAGAGGAGCGGAGACAGACACTCCATGCTCTTGGGAACACAGAGGAAGAAGAGTGGTGTTACTAAAAATAATAGCAGCTTTAACTATAGTCAGTTAATAGTTATAGTTAATAGTAACAAACAAAAATGGACATTTCCAGATACAGTGAGACCATCCCTTGCTTGGGGAGAGTTGTCAGGGAGGCTGGGTGACAAGAGACAATACAAGGAGGCTCCTGCAGGCGTGTGCCCACCTCACTTCTAAGATCTTTGTGTCCTTGCTCTATAGAAAATAGGACATTACAATGGTTTTTCTAAAAAATAGAAACTCCTAAATTTCTAAGGGTGCCGAATGTGTTGGGCCCAGTGCTGGGAGCTTTGGGTACATTAGTTTACATTAGTTGAATTCTGAATGATCCACATGCTCCCTTGAAGCCCTTTTAAGGGTTTTGGAATCATCCTTTCCTTTAATATTCAGGCAAACGTGGTCCCACGCCACACGCTCTCCCAGATTCCTGAGAATTGCCAGGAATGACCCGGCATTTTCTTGATTCCCTCTCACTCTGATTTCCTCTTCTTTCTCAATCTTGCTCTGTGCTCCGGAGTCTCTGCTTTTTTTGTCTTCACGTTGACCTGCAGAAGTGGGGATTCTGAAACCAGACCTGGGGTGGGGGCAGGGAGAATCCAGGAAGGCTTCCTGGAAGACCGGGCAGTGTTTTCTGCCTTTTCCTTCATTTCCCCCTCCCCCCCCCCACCCCCACAAACGTTACTGACATAAAGCAGAACCTAAGAGAATTCTACCGAAAGTTGGGAGTAACTGGGGAAGAGCTGGAAGTTTTCTAAGCCTAGCAAACAGCCCGAAACTTAAAACCAGACCTCCTGTCCTCCAAGTCCCTCTCCTGCCCTCCACACCTCTGGAGGTGTCTCCAGCCTCTATCCTCCAGCCTCCAGTCCAGCCGCTGGGCTCCCTCACACCTGCCCCACTTGTTTCGCACTCTTTCTGCATCTTCCTCTGGGGGTGAGGGCTGGCTGGAGAGCTTTATCTGTCACAGTCAGAAGGGTCCTTTTCCTAAACAAGGATCCCTGTCTCCCCGCCAACGGTTAGCGCCTTTCCCTAGAATGCAAAAGCAGCTAGAGACACACGCTCGATTCACAACAATCTGTGACACAGTGACCGTTGTTTACACAGGGAGGAACTGAGGCTCAGTGTGCAGTTAAGAAATCTGCCCAGTGTCACAGAGCTACTACACGGTGATGTGTGGATTTGAAACCGGTCTGTCGGCTCCAGAACCACCCCCTTTAACTACGACACTCATCTTCAAAGAGGCAAGGCTAAGGGAACCTTGAAGGATGGGGAATATACCAAGCAGAAAGCAGAGGCAGGTGCAGCGCCCAGACCAGCTGAGCTGACCAGCAGGCCAGAGCCGGCCCGGAGGCAAGGAGCCTGGGAAGAGGCTGGAACAGAGGAAGGGCACCCCCACCTTAGCATGGAGGCCCGAGGGAAGGAGATCAGGGGGTAGACTGGGAAGCTAATTAGGGGGGAAAACTTAGTGGACAAGTGGGTCAAATCCTACAGGAGGACCCACCTTGGAGGGTGAGAGAGAGAGAGGGGCCAAGAATCATCCAGATTTCTGACAGGCAACTGTCACTGTCACTGATGTTCACTGAGGTAGTGGCCATCAGGAAGGCGGGGAGGGGGTGTTTACGATGTGTTCGCATTTGCCCACGTGGAGGTGGAGGTGCCTTTGAGGCGCCAATGAGAGAGCTGTGCATAAGTGTACATGTGTCGGGGTGCGGTTCTGCAGCTCTGGAGACAAGCCCGCACTGGAGAGGCGGTCACGGGCCTATGGATGGTAATTAAAGCCATGGGGAGGAAGGATGGGCTCACGCAAGGCAGCCTGTGGAGGGAGAGGCAGAGGGCCTCAGATACCACCCGCAAAGCACTCCGGGGAACGGAGGGCCCAGGAGAACCACCCAACGAGCTAGCTGGGCTCTTCCTGGCATTGAGACGTCCCACGGCTTGCTTTCCATTGACGTTTCCAGTGGGAACCTCCTCCACGCTCCTCTTCTTCCTCTTGTACTCTGTCCCTGTCAGGTGCAGTTTCTGGTAAGAGTTGAAACTCTTCAATAGCGCCCACTTAGCAAAGGAGCCCTTGGGGTCTAAGCGGCCTGGGGACGCCCCTTTCCAGTAGGACTGTAGAGTGCACCCACTTTCTTGGGCTAAGGAGATCTTCCATGGGCCAGTGCCAATTGTGAGCGGCTAGGGTGTCCAAGGATCACGGGGTTTTCTTCTCCCCCGTCCACCTGTGCCCTTGCTATGAGCTACTCAGCATGTGAGGTCCCCCTCCTTTTAGGACATTTTAATGCAACCTTCTTTCCTCCAGTCTGGGCAACGGAGATATTCCATTCAAAGGCAGCTGTGAATATGAATGTTAGTATCCCTGCGGGTGGGAGTTGAAAGTCCTAGGGGCCAGGCTGAGGGAGCACCCCCAGTTGGGAGCAGCAGAGTGAAGCATGTAAAAGCGCAGTCCAGGGGGTGCCTGGGTGGCTCAGTTGGTTAAGCGTCTCACCCTTGATCTCAGCTCAGAGCTTGATCCTAGGGCCGTGAGTTCAAGCCCCACATTGGCTCGGCTCCACGCTGGGCTTGGAGCCTACTTTAAAAAAAAAAAAAAAAAAAAAGCAGTCCAAATGAGATGACATTAGGGACGGCTGGGGAGTGGGCATGTCCTGCCGCGGCCTGGACAACTGCTTTCATTGATTCACCGATCCACTCTGTAGGGAAACACTGTGAAAGACTGAAATGGACCGAAAAGATTATTGGGTGTCCTGACCAGCACGTGTGTGTGTGTGTGTGTGTGTGTGTGTGTGTGTGTGTGTTTACAACCTTTCATTGTCTTTGAGGTGTTTTACAGCTCTGGAAGTTGTAGAAAACTGGTAATAATGAAAATACTCATTGTCATTAAAAATGCAACTGGTGTTCCCTGGAGTGCTATTGATTACTGCCGGGTGGATGGACCCATTTTACATCTGTCTGTGACTTCATTCAGCGATCCTTGGCCTGTTGTGAGAGACAGTGGAGGGAGGGGTCAGAGCAAGAAAGAGACAGAATCCCAAGGGAAAGAGATCAGGGGGTAGACTGGGAAGCTAATTAGGGGGGAAAACTTAGTGGACAAGCGGGTCAAATCCTACAGGAGGACAGACCTTGGAGGGTGAGAGAGAGAGGAGCCAAGAATCATCCAGATTTCTGACAGGCAACTGGGCCGATGCTCTTGACTTCAGATCCTCTGGAAATCCAACCTTTGCTCTTGGAAAACGATTTCTGGTGTCTTTCTCCGCTTTCCTTTCATGAAGGCCAAGTTCTACCTGCAAAACGGAGTTTGTGGTGCAGACCCGTGGTGTTTCTCTCTGGAGGAACAGTCCGTGCAAACCGGCCAAGAGCCACATCAACACTTGACAGTTCACATCTCGGGCCGGAACTAGCAATAACCTGTAACCACTCGGCTGGTGTCTCAGTCTGATCAGGCTGCTATAACAGAGTACCGTGGACTGGGGGGCTTAGAAACAACAGAAATTCATGTCTCAACAGTTCTAGAGGCTGGAGCAGCATGGTCAGCCGGAAAAGAGGACAAGAGACATCTCTAGGTTCCTTTTAGGAGGGCGCCAATCCCATCATGAGGACCCCATCCTCATGACCTGATCGCCTGCCAAAGGCCCCACCCCCTAATGCCATCACACTGTGGGGGGCTAGGAATTCAACACATGTGTCTGAGGGGGAGACAACATTCAGTCCATTGCAGCTGGCCACCTCCCACCCATGCCACCCGGATGCCAACCATCCTTCTAGACATATTTGGCCCTATCATTTTCCTGCCTAAAACCTTTCAGCTTCCAGTTCCCTAAGAATAACGCCCATGATGTACAAGGCAAGCCACACCAACACTGCTTACAACTCCAGCCTCGTCTCTTCACTTCCTGGCCCCTACCTCATTCTCCAACGTCACAACTCTTGGTAGTTCACTGCACACCCTGAGCCAGCTCTCCGTGACTTTACTCACGCTGTTTCTGCTGCCTGGAGAGCCGGCCTCACCTCCTTTCCCTTGCCAACTCCTATCCCCTGGGAGGTGTGGTTCAGATGTCCTCCTTCCCCCCTCCTCCCACACCCCTCCCCGCAGAAGCTCTCTGCTCCAACGTGCCCTTCTCCCCATTACTGTATCACACCTTTTCATATCTCTGCCCCCACTTCCACTCAACTGTTGGCTCCCTGAGAACAGGGATTGTCTCCTGTACTGGGTTGAACGGTGTCCCCTCAAAATTCACACCCGCCTAGTACCTATGAATATGACCTTGTTTGGAAATAAGTCCTTTGCACATGTAATTAGTTAAGATGAGGTCATACTGGGAATAGGGTGGGCCCTAAATCCAATATGACTGCTGTCCTTTTAAGGACAAGGAAATTTGGAAGCAGAGACATACAGGGGAGAATACCATGTGGAGACAGAGGCAGACCAGAGTGATGACTCCACAAGCCAAGGAACACCAAGGATTGTGGGACATCACCGAAAGCTAGGAGAGAGAGAGGCAAGGAACAGAGTCTTCTCTAGAACCTTGGAGGGAGCATGACTCTGCTGTCACCTTGATTTGGGGCTCTATTTTTTCTTTTAAGTTTATTTATTTATTTTAAGAGAGAGAGAGAGAGAGAGAGCGGTGGAGGGGCAGGGCGAGAAAGAGACAGATCCCAAGCAGGCTCTGCGCTGTTATGGCAAAGCCCAACTCACGGCTCGAACTCACGAACCAGGAGCTCATGACCTGAACTGAGATCAAGAGTCAGAGTCTTAACCCACTGAGCCACCCAGGCACCTCTGATTTGGGGGCTCTGGCCTTCAGAAATGCCAAAACAAATTTCACATGTTGTTTTAAGCCATCGAGTTTGTGGTACGCTGTTACTACCGCCCTAGAAAGCTGAGAGACATTTTGGTATGGGGGGGGGGGGGGCCACTGCTGAAAGAAACACCTAAAAATGTGGAAATGGCTTTGGAATTGGGTAATGGGTAGAGGCTGGAAGAATTCTGAGGTTTATGGTAGGAAAAAATCTAGACTGGCTGGAAGAGGCTGTTGGTAGACATAGGGACGTTCAAAGGGATTCTGGAGATAGCTCAGAAAGAAATGAGAAGAGCTTTAGAGAAAACTTGCGTCGTCTTAGAGAACACATATGTTGTCACGAACAGAAGACTGCTATCCTGTGAATGCTAAAGGTGCTTCTGGTGTCCAGCTCATGTTACTGGACACCGGAGGAAAGACGACTCTTGTTATAAAGAAATCCTTGTCAATTTGTGTTCTACCATTGGTTAGGAAGTAGAACTTGGATAGCTAGGAGAGAGATTTTTCACACAAAGTATGGATCCATGGCCTGGATTTTCCTTACCATTTATATCAAAACGTGAGAGGAAAGAGAGAAACTGAAAAATGGATTGTTAAGCAAAAAGGAACCAGGGGGCTCCTATGTGGTTCAGTCCGTTGGGCGTCTGACTTCGGCTCAGGTCATGATCTCACCTCAGGTCATGATCTCACTATTTATGAGTTCGAGCCCCACCTTGGGCTCTGTGCTGACAGCTTGGAGCCTGGAGCCTCCTTCAGATTCTGTGTCTCCCTCTCTCTCTGCCCCTCCCTTGCTTGCCCTCTCTCTTTCAAAAATAAATATTTTTAAAATATTAAAAAAAAAAAAAAGGAACTAGCATTTGATGTGGAAAATTCTCATCCTATCTAAATACTGTGCTCCAGAGATAGGGCCAAGGGTATGACTGAACAACTTTTGCTAAAGAGCTTAGGCATGTGACCTATGGATTCAATTACCCGTCTCACCAGATGTCGGGAATAGAGGTATGATTATCTAGGAAAGACCTGTGGAGAAACTTCGGACACAGATAACTTGTGTTCTAGTCTCACACGTCCATAGATGGAGGGCAATTCGGCCCCAGGAAGGCTCATGCACAGAGCCCCATCCACACTCAATGTAAATGACTTACTTGATGAGATATGGAACTTTTTTGAGTTGATAATATTTACACTATTTTTTTAATGTTTATTTATTTATTTTGAGAGAGAGAGAGAGGGCATGAGTGGTGGAGGGACAGGGCGAGAGATGGAGACACAGAATCCGAAGCAGGCTTCAGGCTCTGAGCCATTAGCACAGAGCCCGATGCAGGGTTCGAGCTCACGGACCGCGAGATCGTGACCTGAGCCGAAGTCGGACGCTTAAGTGACTGAGCCACCCAGGTGCCCCTTGAGTTGATAATATTTAGAGGAGATTTTAGAGTTCATGATAGAATGGTTAAGACTTTTGAGAATGGTGAGATAGGGTGAATGTCTTTTTCATATGAGACAGGTAAGAATACAATCCACTACAAGGTGGAATGTAGTGGATTGAATATTGTCTTTTTCATATAGTGGATTGAAATGTCTTTTTCATATGAGACAGGTAAGAATACAATCCACTACAAGGTGGAATGTAGTGGATTGAATATTGTCCCCCCAAAATTCGTGTCTACCCAGAACCTGTGAACATGAACTTTATTTGAAAATAAACATGATTGCAGTTGTAGTCATGTTAAGATGAACTCACACTGGATTAGGTAGACCCTAAATCCAGTATGACCGATGTCCTTTGAAGAAGGAAATCAGGAAATAGAGACACACGGGACAGAATGCCATGTGAAGACTAAGATAGGAATGACGAGTCTATAAGCCAAGGAACACCACCGATTGCCAGAAACCAGTGGAAGCTAGGAGAGTGTCATGAAACCAATTCTTCTCTAGAACCTCAGAGAGAGCATGACCCTACTGTCACCTTGATTTCAGACTTCTGGCCTCCAGAAGTTGTAAGCCACCTAGTTTTTGGTACTTTGCTACTGCAACCCTAGAAACAAAGAGCTTTCTTGTTAGAGCCTTAGACCTCGTTATCATCAGCACGTCACTAGAATCCCCTCAGAGGCTGGAACCTGTACTAACACTCAGCCACCGAACCTGCCTGCAATCACCATCTTTTTACCCTCAGGGAGGGACCTTAAGTAGAGGATGAGTAGATGTTAACCAGGCAAGAAGGGGGAATAGTGTCCTGGCAGAGGGAACAGTCTCTGCAAAAAGCTAGTTGTGATAGAGAACATTTCTTGGACGAGCAAGTGACAAAAAGGTTAGCAGTGGGCACCTGGGTGGCTCAGTCAGTTAAGCGACCAACTTCGGCTCAGGTCACAATCTCGCATTTGTGAGTTCAAGCCCCACATCGGCTCTCTGCTGTCAGCCTGAAGGGCACTTTGCATCCTCTGTCTCCCTCTCTCTGCCCTTACCTGCTCATGCTCTCTCTCTCTCTCTCTCAAAAATAAACATAAAAAAAAAAAAAAAAGTTAGCCATGAAAGAAAGGAAGGAAGTGGAAGGAGATGGAACCACATAAAAGAAACCAGGTTAGATCAGCAAGGGCCTTGTAGGCCAGACGAAGGGAATTGGAATGCATTCTGTGAGTAAAAAGAAGCCATTGGTAAGGCTCTGGTATACACAATAGATACACTTGAACACCCACAGATAGATGGTTTCGGCTCAGGTCGTGATCTCACGGTTTGTGAGCTCCAGGCCCGCACCGGGCTCTGGGCTGAGAGCAGAGAGCCTGCTTGGGATTCTGTCTCCCTCTCTCCCTGCCCCGCCCCCACTTGCTCTCTATCTCTCCCTCGAAAATAAACCCAGGGGCACCTGGGTGGCTCAGTCGGTTGAGCATCCAACCTCAACTCAGGCCATGATCTCACAGTTCATGGGTTCAAGCCCTGTGTCGGGCTCACTGCTGTCGGCACTGAGCCCGCTTCGGATCCTCTGTCCCCCTGTCTCTCTCTGCCCCTGCCCCGCTTGCAAGGTCTCTCCTAGAATAAATAAACTTTTAAAATAAATAAATAAATAAATAAATAAATAAATAAATAAATAAATAAAAAAAACCAAACTTAAAAGACACACATGCACACACAATGAGACAGTCACAACACCCACTAGGATGGCGGGGTTCCCATATGACTCAGCAACTTTAATCCAAAATACCCGCCTACACAGGCTGAAAATATATGTCTATATATACCTTGTACACTAATATTCATACAGCATTATTCATAATGGTCAACGAATGGAAACAATCCAAGTGTCCCTAAATTGATGAAGAGATAAACCAAATATGCTTTAGCCACAAAACAGCCATTTTATTTTATTTAGCCATAAAAAGGAATGAAGTATTGATACATACTATGATACAGATGAGCCCTGAAAATATGCAGAGAGAAGAATTCACATAAAAGGCCATATATTATGGGATTACAATCAGATGAAACGCCCAGAGTAGGCAAATCCACAGAGACAGAAAGTTGACGAGTGGTGGCCGAGGAACAGGGACTAAAAAGATGGCTTCAAATGGGAACCCGGTCTCTTTCGGGGGCGAGGAACGTGTCCTAAGATTGATTCTGCTGATAGCTGCACAATTCTGTGACAATACAAAAACCCACCGAGTTGTATACTTTAAAATGGTGAGTCTCATGATACGTGAATTGTAGGTCAATAAAAACAAAAAGGACGCCACCGACTAGTTTTGAGCTGGAGAGCGATGGGGGTTTGTCGGCATTTTGGAAGGAATGTGCTCTGGCCCCGGAGTGGAAAACAGACTGGAAGCAGAAAAATCCTGACAGTTGCGAGGCTGTAACAGGGTCTCGGTGAGGGGTGATGGCGGCCCACACAAAGGAAGCGGACGGAAAAGGTCAGATCCAAGAACCATACAGGTTGGATGTAACACATCTAAACATACACAGTCACAACTGAAGTGTGCAGAAACATGACTTGATCGCTCTATAACTGAATTTAACTTCATTTTTGTGGTGGTTTTAAGTAATGTCCTCAGGGGCGCTGGGGTGGCTCAGTCGGTTAAACACCCAACTCTTAGTTTCGGCTCAGGTCATGATCTCACAGTGCGTAGGTTAGAGCCCCGCGTCGGGCTCTGTGCTTACAGAGTGGAGCCTGCTTGGGATTCTCTCTCTCTCTCTCTCTCTCTCTCTCTCTCTCTCTCTCTCTGCCACTCCCTGGCTTGTTTGCTTTCTCTCTCAAAAAGTAAATAAATAATGGGGCGCCCGGGTGGCTCAGTCGGTTGAGCGTCCGACTTCAGCTCACGTCATGATCTCACACTCCGTGAGTTCGAGCCCTGCGTCAGGCCCTGTGCTGACAGCTCAGAGCCTGGAGCCTGCTTCAGATTCTGTGTTTCCCTTTCTCTCTGCCCCTCCCCTGCTCATGCTCTCTCTCTGTCTCTTAGTTTTTTTTAAATAAATAAACATTAAAAAAAATTTTTTTTCATGTCCTCAAAATGTGGACCAAACTTAGTGACTTACTTTTAACTAACAGAATGGGGCTGACGGTGCTGTATAACTTTCAAGGCTAGATTATAAGAGGATACATCTGTCTGTCTGTCTCCCTCTCTCTTTGTCCCCCTCAACTGCTCACTCTGGACAAAGACCACCACCATGCCATGAGGATACCCAACCATCCCCAAGAGGACCCCCTGTGGACAGCCGTCAACAGCCAGCATCAACTTGGCAGCCATGTGTATGCACCACCCCGGAAGCTGGTCCTCACGCCAGAGGAGTCCTGACATAACTCCAGCCCTGAGCCCTTGGGTTTTCCACCTGTGACCACAGTCATCGCAGAACAGAGACAAGCTGCACTTGAGCAGGCTCCAGGCTCTGAGCTGTCAGCACAGAGCCCGATGCGGGGCTCGAACCCACGAACTGTGAGATTGTGACCTGCGTCGAGGCGCAACACTTAACTCCTGTGGCTCCCCAGCTTCCTCGGAAGGAGTGCCTTCCCGTGTAGTAGAGCAACTACATTCAAGTGCTTGCCCTGTGGTGAACAGTGTTTTTTTTCATCCACACATTCAGTGCGCAGTGGATCCTAGATCACTACTCTGTGCCAAGCATTTGCCGGAGGCCAGAAACAGAGGGAACCACACTACTCGTGGAGCGAACAATACGAAGGACGAACACACACAAATAATTATAGTAAAGTCTTGCATCTAAAGTACAAAAAAAAAAAAAAAATCAAAGTGCGCACAGGCTTAGTCATAGCAGGGAAGAGGGGAGGATCGCCTCTCCCTGGAAGCCTCCGGAGGGGGAGAAGGGAGGTTGGGTCTCCCCAAGCCAACAAAATGTCAATAGATAATCCCCTAAGAAGAGCACACAAAAGGACTAGAGAAGCAGCAGTGAAAAGTCACAAGATTGATTTAAAGAGAGACAGAGAGGCATTATTATAGGGCGTAGTAGTAAGCAATTCACAGGAGCTTATCTGTAACCTGCGGACAGTCATAATACCCCTTACAAGGTTGCTGAGTGTAATAAATGAGATCTATCAAACACTTAGCCCAGTGCCCAGCTCAGAGGAAGCTACAATGTAAGCACAATGTTAACGACCATCACTCATTGAATCTTCAGTCTAATGTCAGAAGCATTGCATGAGAATAAAAGTTGAGTCCTTATAGATGTTTGCACGTGGAGAAAGGTTAGCTCAGTCAGTACATAAGCATCTGCTACCTCCCTAAACACTCTATGGTTACATTTTTAAAATTCAGGGATCAGCTAAGCCTTCTTGGAATTTAAAGCCAAACTGTTTCTCTCTTAAGCTCCAGATCTTGCCAATCAGAATCACTTTGCTCACAGACTATTGTATCTGTGTCTGCCTCAGGTCGAAAAATCCATTCAGCAACTCAATTGACTTCTTTGTTCTAGGCTGTAGCTGCCCTCCCCAGAGGCATGGGTGCCATTGACTGAGTGGGTGCAAGCCACCCTGCATTGAACACGTGGGCTTCATATTTCAAAACCATTATGCAGGCAGGATTTAGGGATGAGGCTTGGGGGATGGGGGATGACAGAAGGATTAGACTTGATTTATGGAAAGGTTGGTCTTTGGGGGGACTTTTTTGTTCCTCCTAGGAGAAACTAAGCCTGCTAAAGTAGAATAGTTTAGGTGGGAAAATAGGTGGGAAATTGGATGGCATATATATGTACTGGGCGCCTACTCTGAGGCATGCTCTGTTCCAAAGGCTTCCCCCAAAGATGGGGACAGTGTTGCTTCTGTGACTTCCACCTAAAGCACCTTGCGGGGACCTCACCTGGGGGATGGCAGGCAAAACAGTCCTGGCTCTCAGGAGGCTAGAGTGAGCTTATCATGTGGTTTGGGATTTAGAAAAGTGAGCCCGTAACTTCTAGCAGGATGCCTAGCATTCAGAACCTGCCCTTTGGGAAACAGATTCTGCTATTTCTATTTTCTATTCCTACCCTCTGTCTTTTAAAAAATGCAGTGAAATTTGAAAATAGCCACCTGTCTTGGGCCATGTTTAGAGAACCAAAGGAAAGACTTAACTCAAGCCTGAGCTGAAGTTGAAAGAGAAATGCTGTCCCCTCCCTCTTAGGGGCTAATCCCCAAACAGATCGGAGAACCCTGGGGGGCAGGGAGGAGTCTTGGCTGGTGGGGAGGCCTCAGGAGATGGAGACAGGCCAGGGTCCTGATTCCCCTGGTTTCAGCTGTTCCAATCACAGCTCCCTTTCTGCCCTGGGGGACCCATGAGAGCCCCCTCCTTGCCCTTTCAATATCTCCCCTGTCACTTGAGCTGGTCTGAGAGGCTTTCTTTCTGTTACTTGTAAGTCACCATCCCTGACTAGGAGAACATCTTAGCCCAAAGGCATGATTCTAAGATTCTAAGAGTGAGAATTCTGGGCAGAGAAGGGAGAAACACACACACACACACACACACACACACACACACACACACACCACCCTTAGAAGCTCATGATCCTTGTGTGCCTCACAGCAGGCCGTTCACTCTTTGTTCATTCGACAAATATCTGTTAAGTGCTTACTGGGTGCCAGGCACCAGGGACAAAAACGAATAAAGAAAGACAGAGCCCCTGCCCCGCAGAGCTCCCATCTGATGGGGAGACAGATGGGTAAGCGGGCTGGGTGAGCGGTACAGGGGATATCAGCAAGAGCCCCCATTCTGGAATTCCCTCCTCCAAGGCACCCCGTTAAAATTAACTCCACCAATTAAAGGCGTCGTTAGGAGACAATGCTGCCTGTCTTCCTCTTTATTTTTAATTACAGGGCCCAGCCTAAAGTTGTCAAACCATTTATAATTAGAGCAGAGCTCTGAGCAGGCCTGGAGAGAGGAGGGAAGAAGGGGTGAGGGAGACAGGGGCTCCTGCCTAACCCCTCCCCGGTCCTCTGCCTCCGGTGCAGTGACAGGCCGCTGCCCCACTAATGGGCTGGGTGGCTGGGAAGCACTCTCCACTCGCCGTCCCTCCCCCCTGCCTCTCAGCGCACACCCTGATTATAGTCATTAGGGAGTCACCCGGAAAGACAGGAAGACAGGCGGGTGGCGGTGGCCTGGAAGGTGGAGGCGGCTGCAGCTGAGACTGGGCCAGCTCAGGCTGGAAAGCAGAGCCTAGAGAAAGAGCAGGGGTGAGGCTCCTCTCCTGCCCTCTCCCTGCAAGGGAGGCATCCATGTGGCCCTAAAACAGCCCACAGCCCGCACAGTAAGAAGTGCGTGAGGAGGGTGGGGAGAACAGCCGGCCTGGTGCAGGGGGCTGCAGACAAAGGAGTGCCCCTCAATCTGCCCTCTGGGTGCCAGGGCGGCTTCACTGCCCCCTTGCAACCACAGACAAGTGCAGGGCAGACTCACAGCACTTGGGGCAGCTGCTGGGAAAGGATTTGGGAGGGAAAAGGCATGCAGCTGGCTGTAAACTTGACTTGGTGGGACCTGGGTGGTCACCTTCACCTTCTGCTCAGACTCAGAGGGACAGAGCCCCTCCTCTTCCTGTTACTCAGGGAAGCTCCTGTAGCAAACAGGGAAGGTGGTTCAGAGGTGGCCCAGACCCCTGAGTTCCCAGCCCCTGCTGTTGTCTACCTGGGCCAAAGGTGGGGAGGGTGGGGAGGCCCAGCAGGCTGTGAACTGCCCAGAGGCACCAGGGTCTCGATCTTACCAGGGAGGACTAGCCCCCCAAAGCGTCGCCCACCTGGGGCCCCTTCCAATGTGGGGACCAGGGGAATCAGGAACCAACCAAACAACCAAACTCCTCTCTTCATCTCTCACTCTAGCCTGCAGTGGTCAGGGACAGTGTCTTACATGAGTTCTGTGTTCTTGGAAAACCGCAATTTTACAGAAATCCCCCACCCTTTCTTGTTCCAGGAAAAGGCTCACTGCGGAAAACCGCACTTTCCCATATGACTTAGATGCAAGGATGTCCCCTTGTTTACCTAAGACAACACGAGACACAGACCCTCCAAACTTATCGTCTCGCAAATGATACGCGTGTGGGCGTCTCAGTGGGTTGAGCGTCCGACTCTTGGTTTCGGCTCGGGTCATGATCTCACGGTTTTGTGGGCTCGAGCCCCGCGTCTGGCTCTGCACTGCCAGCGTTCACGGTCTCAGAATAAATCAATAAACTTTAAAAAACAGTAATAAATGAGAAGCCAAACCGTTTGTCCCCACTGGCCAATAGGGACAAAATGCCTGTTCACCTGACCTGACCAAACTTCAGTTAGGCCACTCTCCCCTAGACTTTGACCCACCCACAGCCTGAGTCAGCATCAGAGCTTGGGAAAAACCCCTCCTTAACAACCTCTCCCAGGCATCAGCTGACCCTGGAGAAGAACCTTCCCATTCAGACCACCTGCTTGGCCCATCCCCCATCTGGTTCTTCTAGCCTTTACTTTCCTTTACTACGGAAAAAAAAAAAGTCCTTTCTGTCTGACCCTTGCGACGCTGAGGTCCCCTCCTGCTACTGCAATTGTGTTTTCGAATAAAGTCTCCCCGCACTTCGGCCTGATCTGGTCTTCATTTGAGAACAGCCCAGGGAAAAGACTCTTCCCCCTCGAAATTGTCTCTCACAGCCATGTGTCCCCAGTGGCTGCCTGGTTAACGGTTAATGGGTGGGAACCCCCCTCTCTCTGCTCCTAACCAGCTTCTGGAAACTCCCCCGTCAAGGCTTCCTGGTTAGTAACAAAAGCCAGCATCTTGAACGCTGACTATGAGCGGAGCTCTGTGCTAAGTACTTTTCACAGGCATTTTGTCAACGTTTGCATGCTGGGCACTTTCTCAGCTATGGAAATTCACGCTCAGAGAGACACGGAGCAAATACGGCACAGGAGTGAGGACGTAGGGTGGCACAGCCACAGGATGGCAGGCGGCTCGGTGGGAACACCCCCCAAGCCTTAAAATACCACCGTTTCCTCCTTGCCTCACGGGTTCCTTCTGAGGACTGAATAGCTTGATATGCACACAAGGGTGTGTGGCACATGGTAGGTGATACATAAATGCTACCTATTGTTCTTTCCAGTACTCCTCTGGTGACAATGGCACATGCCACGATGTCAAAAAGGTTGGGTAGTGCTGGGTCCAAGTCATACAACTAAAATGTATCTCTTTCTAATTTGCCATGGAACTTACTTCTATAAAATCCCACTGTTTGCTTATTATGTTCATTGTTTATTGGCTTTACAACTAGCACGTGAGCTCCCCAAGGGCAGGGCTCTCTATGCTGCTCACTGCTGTAGGACCACCGAATGCCTACAATGCGTCCAGAACACAATAAATACCGCCAAACGAACGAGCGAATAGAAGAATTCCAAGGCTTGTGTTCCTAAGCATTATGCTCTCAGGTAGCCTTCTGGTCCCTTTTAAAGGCCTCCTTTTAAAGGCAGCCTTAGGGGCACCTGGGTGGCTAGGTGGTTCAGCATCTGACTTCAGCCCAGGTCACAGATCTCACAGCTCGTGAGTTCGAGTCCCACATCGGGTGAGCTCGAGTCCCACTTTGGGGAAACATAAACCCTGCTTTGGGTGAGCCCCGCTTCTCATTCTCTCTCTCTCTCTGCCCCTCATGGGATTCTCTCTTCCTCTCTCTCTCTCTCTGCCCCTCGATCACTTGTGCCCTCTCTGTAAATAAATAAATAAATAAATAAATAAAGGCAGCCTAACCAACTCCTGGCCCAGAAGAAAAAAACACCCAGTGTCTCTTTCCACATCAGTAACGATCTCTTTACTGAGATATGGAATTTGTGGATTCTGGAAATTTTTCACATGCATCATCTGGTTTGAACCGCTATGAGTGTTTTCATCATCTCCAGTTTACAGAAAGAGAAACTGGGGTCCAGAGAGGGAACCCCACCTGTCTGCCTCTCCCTCCTCCAACCCCTCCCTCCCCCCAGATCCCAGTCCCCCACCGCCACCCTCCCCCAGCAGACCCCACTCTTCCCCACCCCCACACAGTACCCAGTCCCAGCCCCGGAGCCTCAGAGCGGGGGAGCCTGGCGTCTTCCCTTTCTGCTCTACTAATTATCCTTTTAACTCGCACTGGCGTATTTTTGCCGTGCGATCTGCGGGTTTATTTTTATCCACCTCTCTATAATGGTATCGGGGCCGTTACTCAGGGAAGCTCCCGGCTCTGAGCTGCTCCCCAATTTACAATTGCAATTATGATCTCCGACAGAAACACATGCAGCTGGCGTCAATTTTAAGCAATATTTTGATCATAATAATTAAAAAAGTAACTTATGGCATGCACGCGTTGGATAAATTAATGTTATTCCAAGGCTCCGCTCAAAGGCATGTAAGGGAGAGAGCAGTGAAAAAAGGAGACAGTGCTTGGATCTCTGGGCAGCCTAGGAGTCTGGCTCCAGCACCTGCTGGCTTGTGGGCTCGCAAATTAACTTGCGAGCTGAGCTTAATATCCGTGTGTCCTTCAAGTTGAATGCTGCCTGTTCCCACCCCTCCCCCTGACACATGTGAAATTGATGGTTATTAAGGTATTTGGATATAAACAAGCACATTTTCTTGTCACTGTTCCCCGGGCAGGTGACAGGCAGCTGAGAGGATGTTCTCTCTAACTTGCTGTTCTAGACCCAGATGAGAGGAGGACCAGAGGGTTTGGGGGCTGGGACAGAAAATGGCATGGACCTCGGATGTCCCTCCTTCCCAGCACATGCAGGCCTGCACCCAGGTACTCATTCATTCCCAGGTACCACTACACACACACACACACACACACACACACACACACACACACAACCACACACACCCTCACGCCTCCACCCATGACAAATTCACATAATGTACACACGTTTATACAAATCTGCTCTCTTACACAGGACTCACAATCACAAACCGTCAGCATACAGACTCGCATGCACACACGAACACACACACTTGCACACACACACGCACACTGATTTATAGGTACCACCTACACCACTATCTGTTCGCAGGCACACGATTCATAATCACAAACAAGGCCTGCACACAGACTCACACAATGAAACTCACAAACACGCGTGTATGCGTGCGCACGCTCTGATGAATTCTCTCCCACACACTCCCCTCTCACGACGCAGGCAGCCCCCAACCCCCACAGCAGGCCAGGCTGCGAGGCAGTTATCAGCAGCCGATTAGCTTCTGAGGGATGGCTGTCCCCACGGAGAAAGATGTGCGGACACACAAACCTTTGCACACCACTCCAAGGATTCATATCCTTTCTGAAACCCGCCCAGGGTCTTCAGCTTTTAAGTCCCCTAATCTGGGGGCCCCAGGCGATCCTGTTCCTGTCCTCACTAGGCTGAGTGCACAAATGGGCGGAGGGAAGAGGGGACTGGGAAGTCCTACTGTCTTTCAAGAACGGTTTCCTTATTCGTACGATTACCACTACTTTGGGTAAATGGCAAAAAAGAAATCTATTTAATGCTAAAAAGATGTTGTAATAATAATAATAAAATAATAACCCCTCCCGCTCCTGTCCTGTACCCCCCGGGGGCTGGAAGGCATGAGGCCTTGGACACATGGCAGAGGAGAGCTTCCGAGTCTCGGAGTCAGATGCTTGGTTGGATTCAAATCCCCGCTCCACCGCGCACTGATGAAATGACCTTGGAAAGTGTGTCATTTCAGTTTCCTCCCGTGTGCCTCCCCTACTTCACACAGGACCAAGTGAGGGCCTGAGCGCAGACTCCTAGCACAGGGCAGGAGCCCAAGACACCTCATTTGCCTAGGGTTTCGTCGCTAACATCATCCTGAAGCCCGAGCTTCCTCTCCCATTTACACAACCACTTCTTTCTCTCATAGCCTGGCCAGACTTCTCCTCCTCTGCCTCTCCTGCATCCCCTCCGAGGGCACTCAACCCCCTGGACCCCCTCATGCCTGTCCCTCCACAAGCCTCCCTCAGAGGCTACTTCTATCACCTACCAGGGCAGATTGGGGAAAGCTATGGACTTTGGGGGCAAAAGATGAGCATTTTGATTATGAGCCCTTGAAATAAGTCATTTAACCTCTGGGGAGCCTCAGTTTCCCCACTCGTGAGATGGGGAGAATGATGCCTTCATTCCCCATCTGGCAACGCTGAATGAGACCAAGTCTGAGGATGTACTTTGAGTGCAAAGCCCCAGAAACATGTCAGTTGTCACCGTGGGCTTTGTGCCATCACCTGGGGCATCTCGTCTAGAACTGGATCCCATCCGCTCACTCTGAGTCTTCCCCTCAGGGTCCCTCCTCCCTCCCTTCCCTCCAGCCACCACCACCTTCTTTTCCTTCAACTTTCAACCCTTCTTTTTTCCTTCCTCTCCTTCCACTGGAGCCTATCATTGCTTTTCTGCAAATGCCAATGGCTGGTTCCCTGCCTCCAGCCTCTCCTATGGCTTTGTCCTGCTCTCGGCAGGGACAGTTCACCTTCTTCAGGCACACCAAAAGCAAAACCCAGGCACTCTAATCCACCTCCTGCCCCCAAGTAAAGTCCACGTCCCTCTGCTTGGTTTTCAGTCTCCCCAACAATCCACCTTATTTTCCACCTGTGAGCAAAGGACAGGTAAGCTGGGCGTTTCACCCAATCAGAGCAAACAGTGTACTACATACACCTACATCAGAACCTCCCGGAGCCTTTACTCTGGCCATCCCTCCTCCCCAAAAGTCCTCCTGCTTCCCCTCCAACCCTATAGAACTCTTCTCCAAGCCCAGCACTCAGCTTAAGGAAGCCCCTCCGGCAGGTTTGTCTGGCAGCTCCAACCCACAGAAATCCCTGGCCTGGGTTTTTTTTCCTTTGAAACATTTTTATTATGAAAGATTATAGACATCCAAAAACGTATAATAATGTAACAAAATGTATGCACCCAATTTTTTTTTTTTTTTAGTTTTACGGTTTTATTTTATCAATGTTATAATGCACATAATTTAAGGAGTTACAGAATTCTACCGGGGTTGATATGAAAAACAACACAAAACACAACAGCAGTCCCCTACTCCCCCGCCACACACACAAACACCCCAAGCGAGGCACCACTCCCTAGAGGCAATGACTTTCACTGCTTTTAGCTGATTCTTGGGATATTTACCTCCATCTCTCTTTAAAATGTGCTTACATTGCTACTTCTTTGGTTTTTTCCATTTTTGGCTTTATGTATTGACTTTCTACTATGTAGAATGAGGTTCGGGCTCTCCTCCTTCCTGTCTGTCTGTCTCTCTCTCTCGTTAGCTCTCTCTCTCTCTCTCTCTCACACACACACACACACACACACACACACACACACACACTTCTCACCCTCCCCACCCTATTTATTTATATTGTAATTTCTGTTAGATCTATAGGTACATGATCTTGACTATAAAGATGCCATTCTGAGGTCTGATCCTTTGTGGGAAGGTTGTAGAGTCTGTTCCCAGTTTCCTGAAATTTCACTGCGTTGTGCCTTGGTAGTGGCCGTTTTTCCACCATCGGACCCTCGGTGGGGCTTTTCAGTAGGGAAACTAGAATCCTCCAGACCTAGAGCGGCTCCAGTTAGTTTCCAACTTCCTTCCTTCAAAGAAACCCTTTGATTCACGTAGAGAACCTCTTGAATTGCTCCTTCCATTTTCTTTTTTAAGATTTTATTTTTAAGTAATCCCTACACCCAGAGTGGGCCCAAACCCAAAACCCTGGGATCAAGAGTCACAAGCTCTACAGACTGAGCCAGCAGCCGCCCCTTCAATTTTCTTGCCTTTCCTATTTTCCGTCTCTTTGTCTTCTTTGTTCTGTTTTCTGGGAGATGTTTTTTAGACTTCATCCTCTTCTGCTTCTGTGAACTTTTTCATTTCTGTGATCATATTTTTGATTTACAAGAGCTCTTTTTTTGTTCTTTTTTTATAGCATCCATTTCTTATTTCCTATAATTCTCTTCATGTATCTCACGAAGGGTACTCATGACAACTTTTCTGATGTCTTCCTCTCTTGCATACACTTCTTTCTGCTGAGTAGTTTCTTTCTGTTTGTCTTGGCCCCTATCTGTCATGTTGGTGACTTTCCTCATATAAATCGCAATCCTGGATTGTCAGCAACTATGGAAGAGTAGAGTACCAACTGCTGAATGGAAGCTCTTTCTAGGTGAATGGGAGGGACTTGCTGACAGTGAGATTCATGTAGGGTGATTGGCTGTTTCACTGGGGAACCTCTGATGTCTGTACCTTTAAGCCTTCCCTCTTGAGTGATCAGACTCTCCAGAGAAAACCTCCCGGCCTCCTGCCTCCCGTCTCCAGAGAGTAAAGGCCTGGCCACCAGCATTCAAGGAAGAGGGATGAGGAATTCTCAGCGTCCTGTGTAGACGAGCTCATTTCACACCTGGCCACCCCAACTTTTTCAGCATGGTATCCGTCCTCAACCTGGTGTCCCCATCCAGAGATCCTCTATTTTACCATTTCTGGGAACAAACCTCAGTTTTCTGCTGACATGGGGAAGAAGCAACTATCCACCTGCACAGATCTGGGGAGGGGACCCAGAGATCAAAGTTCTCCATTTTCAGCCAGGCCTCCTTACTTAGCTCCCCCGCTTGCCCTACCTCCAGAGACACCAGAGACTGTGGAGAGACTGGGGGGCAGAGGGATTTTTAGATCCACCCTCCCCCACAGCGGTTTCCAGTTTGCTAAATCCCCTCCTTCATTGCTTTTCTAGTTTCCAAACTTCTTTTGCTCTTTGGCCACACCCATTGTCTCCATCTTTGTGGGTTTCCGGCTTTTCAAAAAAAACCTTTTATGGTCACTTCAGTAGGATTTTCAAGAAGAGCAAAATTAATTGTGTGTGTTCAGTTCACTATATTTACCTAGAAGTTTCCATCTGCCTCTCACCTCTGAACGTACGGCCTCATGCTTCTTAATAAAATCCCTTTACTGACATTTTCATGGGGTTTGAGGAGTGTAGAAACCAATGGATGGTTTCAACTTGTCATCTTTAACTGGAACTGCTTTGTTCTTTTTTTTTTTTTTTTTTTTTTTTTTTTAGTATGTGTTTATTTTTGAGAGAGAGAGAAAGAGTACAAGCAGGGGAGGGGCAGAGAGAGAGGGAGGGAGACACAGGATCCGAAGACAGGCTCCAGGCTCTGAGCTGTCAGCACAGAGCCCAACGTGGGGCTGGAACTCACAAACCGTGAGGTTATGACTTGAGCTGAAGTCAGACGCTTAACCGAGTCACCCAGGCGCCCCGAAACTGCTTTGTTCTTTATTGAACTTCTTTCTAGATATAAATACCTGTCTCCCCACTAACTGTGAGCTTAAGAGGTTCCCTTTTTTGTTTGTTTGTTTGTTTGGCTGGTTGGTTAGTTTTCTGGTTTTTTGCTTTTGTCTTTTTAGCCTCAAAAACAAACAAACAAAACAAAACAAAAAAACCAAACAGCAAACAGCAAAATGGCTGGATAGGGTAGAAGCTTCTAAAGATTTATGACTGAGCCTGTGCCTTCTTGCTATTTAATCTAACTTCTGGGACCTTGACAAATGGGCATCCAACAAACAAATATTTACCAAATATCTACTCTTTGCCAGATAATCTCCAGGTCCCAGGCATACAGCCGAGATCAAACCTGAGTCCCTGCTCACGTGGAACTTGGCATTCAGCTTAGTTAAAACATCTCCAGTGCTGTGAGCTCACTACCTCCCAAGACAGCCCACCTGTTGCCAAGAAGCTGTCGCTGAAACATGGCTCCCTATTACTCCCACTCACGATCCAAATTCCATTCTTCAGAGCTTCCTCTTCCACAGGACAGACCTCTAGTTAACTAAAGATGACCTCTGCCCCTGGGTTCCACATACTCTCCTTTCTCAACCACCCACCCCCAGTTCTCTCAGCTGCTCCTCCTGGGAAGCCACCAGCCCCTCCCCCACCCTCTGGATTCTCCGCATTACAACCAGGCTCTGGACGCTTCTGTGAGTAGGAAGGTTGTGTTCCAATTTGGAAAAAAAAAATAATAATAGATTCAGTCTTTGTCCTACATCCCTGGCACAGAGCTTCAAAACCCCTTGGAATTTCCTGAACCATAGGAGTATCTTTTGTTATTCATAACTTGTCCCTTTCATGCTTCTTTCAACTATACCTGAGTCTATGTTAATGATGTGACTCATGGTGGGGAACTAGATAGTTTCTGAATGAGGGCTGGGCTGGCCTTCAAGAAAACCAAGCACAAGTGATCAGGGAGTTGAAACTTTAAACCCTGATCTCCAGGGAGGAGAGAGGGGCTGAAGATGGCATTCAATCAGATGGCCAGTGATTTAACCCAGCATGCCTATGAAATGAAACCTCCATTAAAACTCTGAACAACGAGGCTGAGAACTGACTGCCTGGTTGGTGAACGTATCAAAGTAGATGTACCGGGAGGGAGATGCACCTTGACCCCATCAGGGCAGAAGCTCTTGGTGTTTGGCCCTTTCCACACCTGGTCCTATATTCCTGTTCATCTAGCAATTCATCTGTGTATTTTACAATAAAACGATAATCATAAGTATACCACTTGCAGTGACTTCTGAGTCATTCTAGAAAATTGCTGAACCTGAAAGGGGTGGGGGTCGGTGTGGAACTCCAGAATTTATAGCTGGCCAGGAAGAAGTGTGGGTGGCTCAGGGACCCAAGACTTGCACCTGGCATCTGAAGTGGGGACAGTCTCATGGGACCAAGCCCTGTGACCTATGGGGTCACCACGCTAACTCTGGGTAGCTGGTGTCAGAATTGAATTGTAGGACACCCAGCTGGTGTCAGAGAATTGGTGTTGAAAGGTAGAGGATGGGCCTGCATGATGCCTGGCACCCCACGTCCCCCTCTCCCAGCCTCTCAAGCTCCCTGCCCAGCCGAGGAAGACTCCATTTCCCCCAAGGAAACAGGAACAGGGCCACTGTTGCCAGGAAAGCATGGGGGGTGAACACTTCCTTCATTCTACAGCTGTGGGTATAAGCAGTCCACGTTGCCTATTATTTCCCGGTTTGAAGGGTTACCTTACAATCTCAACTGGTCTGCAAAACCCTTCAGAGTTTTTGTAGGTCCTATAAAATATCCAGCCAGGAATGGGCACCGGGGGGATGTTCAACAGCATTGGTTGGCATAGATCGGCCTGGTTTGTATTAACTTGTCCTTGGAGGAGACCATCCCCTCCTCCAGCCTCCGTCCCTTCTGCAGGATCCCATGAAAGTTTCCATGAGTGCTCAGAGGGTCCTCACCTCATTTAGGTCCTAGAGTCTCCTGTTGGATGGAGAGGGACCCATGTGGCTAAGCATCACACCCCCAGTTTGGGGTGGTGGTTGTTTCCCCTCTTACCATGAACCATGCACCTGTCTGGGGCGGGGGGGGGGGGGGGGGGGGGCCTGATGAGCCACACACACTATGAACTGAAGTGACCTGGCCAGGCTCTCCCTTCCTGCTACAAAGGAGCGGGAACCGAAATGGTAACTCTCATCTGCACATCGTTCTGCGGACTCCCAAGTCCTTTCCTGTGCCAAAGCTCCCTTGATCCTCCAGCTCAGTGTTTGTCTCGCCAACCCGCCTCTTTATAGATGAAGAAACTGAGGCTAAATGAACTTAGAGGACAGTTACCCAAGGAAGACTTGGGTCTTCCGGCTGCACATCCGTGGGTTTCTGTTCCATCATGCGTGATTCACCTGAGGACGGAGGGGCTGGACAGAGGAAAAGGCGCAGCATCCTTCAGTCTGTCCCCAGCCTCTCCTGCGGCTCCTGACGAGCCACTCCAACCCACAGGCCCATTTATGTGCCTCCGCCAAGCACGGCTCAGGGTGGAGATGCCAGGAGAGAGCGAGCAGCTAGAAAACATGTGCAGCCACTAACCAGCAGAGGGATGGCATTGGGACCGGCAGGGGGCAGCTGCTGACATGGGGCAGCTGCTGACATTGGGCTGCAGCAACGCCCTCGCTCTTGCCCTCGGCTCTGCCTGTGCAATCTGCTCTCCCAAGTCGCCCCAACCAAGAGAGGCCACCAGCAGGCTGATTCAGAAGAGGACCAGGAGGGGACTCCCTCCACCAACCTGGAGCATAAGGTGGAAAAGAGAAAGGCCACTTGAGCCACCTGCCGCCTTCTTTCAGGCTTGTTCTACCGCCAGCGTCTCAGCAGGGTCACTTCATCCGATGGCAGAGTAAGTGCTTCCTGACTGCTACTTTCAGGAGACCCCAAGTGCCATCAGTACTGGTCTGATGTGACCAGGGAACAAAGGGCAGGGTTCGGTTTTTAACAGTCTTATTTAACTTGGTGACAAAACCTTCAGAAAAGATCACCCAGGAATTTACATACGACGTCACCTGGTAACTTATCTTCTAATGCAGGTGGAAGACGGCGCCTGGAGACACTTTGCTAAAAACACCGAGAGGGAGCAGAGAACATGAGGGTATCAGGCCCCTGCAGAGGGCCGGGAACCGGTGTGGCATAGGAGGCTGAGCTCTGACACAGCCGGTTGGGGATCACCTCAGCATGTCGGCCCCAACAGCTTTCTTGTGATGTGTCACAATGAGCTGGTGACACGCTTTGCCGCCCTAACTTCCACACGATCACCATAGTTTCCCCCACCTCCATCATGTTTTAGGCCAAAGGGATATTTCAGGTGGCCCTTCTCCCTCAGAGTCCCCGCCTGCCCCTCAGCTCTCAGGTTTCTCCCCACCTTGACTGCCCTGTTCCCTGAGTGGCATGGTGGGGCTGGGGCTGGGGGAGGGGGGGGTGGGGGGTGGGGGTAGACATTCACCACTGTAGGGGAGGAAGCTGGGAAGGCGGATTGGGTGGAGGAGTGGTAAAGATGTTGTCTGACTTGAGAGGAATCTCAGTGAGACCAGATGGAGAACCCGTCTCGATCTGCACCGATAAATTATCCACGCTGCGCCTTCACTGGAGGCAAATAATCCACATTCGTGTTGAGAACACCCCCCCTTCTGTTTGTCCCCAGGCTTTCAAGAGCTCAGAGGGAGTTATGCAGCCTCAGAGAGACAGCGCAAGGGAATAAGAGAGGCAGGCAGTTCTGGGGAATCTGGAAGGAAGGTGGGGAGCATCCAAATGCCCCTCGGTCATCCTCTTAGTTCCAGCCTTCCGGGGACACTGAGAAGTCCCAGATCACTCAGGCCTGGGGAGTCTGTCCTACTGGGGCCTCTTCATCCCTCAGAGCCTGTGGGGGCCATGAAGAGAGGACAGGGCCACTCCACAGCCTAGCAAGTGTGGTTTCTTCGGGGGCTACATGCCGCCCCGGTTCCTCCTAAGGGATCTCCAGAACCACAGAATGACCGGGCTGGATGGAGGAGACCCCCAGCCGCTGTGCGTCACAACTGAAGAGGCCAAGGCCAAGGGGACTCACTCAGGTGACCCAAGTATTCCAGAAACGCCCATATCCTAGTCCTACTCTCACTCCTCACCCCTGCCCCTAGGGGTCTTTCCAGAATTGCTGCCTGAGCAGGTGGCCTCTCACATACTGATCCCTGTGATGCTCAGGGGTGCTCAGGGGTGCCCATGGCCACCCTCACCATCTGTGCACTGGGGGTGGGAGGGGCTTCGGCTTGAGCTCTAGACAGGCACAGAGGACTGCCACAACACGCTTCGGCCTCCCCCTCGGCTCCCCCTCCCAGGCTGGGCCGGGCTCCAGCCCTAGCTGTGCCCTGGCAGCTGTCTGCCTCTGCCGGGGAAGGTGATTGCCATGTTTGTAGCTCCCTTCCTTGTTTGGAAAGATCTGGAGGCAGGTGAGGCTGGAGGGGAAGCGGGACTGACAGGTTGTGATCAGACAGCTCCGGAGAAGTCTTCTGGGGAAGCCCGGCTGGCTGCGGGAGGCTGCGCCCGCCTCTGCACCCCGTGGCCGCCCCGGGCCGGCACCGCGCCCTGGAGGACCGAGTACAGGCCTCCCCCCCCCCCCCCCCCACCCCACCCCCCTGCCCCCGCAGGTCCTCCGCTGGGAGGGTCGCCTGGCCCTCCTGCTGCCTCCAGCAGACCCCTGAACAAACCCCCACCGGTTTGTTCCTCCCCGCTCCCCACCTCCACCGGTGGCCCTCCCCGCTGGCTGGCGGTCCTTCCCGATGTCTGACTCCAATCTCTGGCCCTGGCCCAACGCCCGGTCTTCGTAGGAAGGAACATTCTGCAGTCGTGCCGGTCCCTTTCCCCGCACTTGGAGGGGCCCACCTAGACATCAGTCACGTTGGGATTTTTCCCGGCGCCTGACAAGGCAATTTGTGAGGAGCAGGGCTTTCTCGCCGGCAGGATGCTAAGTGGGAGCCGAGGAGGTGGGTGTGGGGGTGTTCTAAAGAGATACCCAAATTAAACATCCAATCTGCCATGTCCTGTGTCATTCAACGCGATTCATCTTCTCCCGGGCGCCCCGCTGGGACGGCTCCCCGAAGCCCGCGGACGTGGAGCCGCGGTCGTTAGCGGCGCTGTTTATCTGCCTCCTCCGCGGAGGAGAACAAATGGACGCCCCGCGGTCCCCCCGCCCCGTTGTCACTCAAAGAGCCCGCGCTCCCGCGCTCCGCAGCCCGCGAAACTGCCTCCCGGACTCCCGGCCCCGAGACGAGACGGATTTGCAGGAGACTTGTCTGCAGGGGAGTGGGGGGGAGGGGAGCGACAGCAGGCGGGAGGAGGAGCATGGGGGTTTCTAGAGACCCCTGCGGGCCGCAGAGGGGCTCGGAAGACCCCTCCCAACGCCCATTGTCTGCCTCAATGACTCGGCAGGGGGTTGGGGCTGCAAGCTGAGGGATGTGCAGTGTGTTTGTCTGAGTTTGCACATTCCAGAACACGGAAGGGCCTCTGTTGGTTCTTCTGGGCCTCTGCTAACAGGCTTCCTCCGCTCTCCCCGCCCCCAACCAGTCTAACTGCGCCCCAGACCTGCCATGCCTGCGTTCAAGCCGAGGAAGAGGGGCTGGGAGCTCACAGGATTCAGCCCCAACCCCTTGGAAACGGCTTTTTTGTGGGTGTGTGTGTGTGTGTGTGTGTGTGTGTGTGTTGATGAACCACACATTTGCAGTGTTGCTTCCCGAACTCTGAGGTCCCCACCAGACCAGGAGGAGGCGCTCTGCCTAGGTTTGATAAAACGAAGCCATTTTCCAGTGGAAAACCAAAGGTGAGGGCCTCAGTAGATCAACAGAAGAGGGGGGAGGGCAGGAGACCCCCAGAGTCCTGGCGTCCAGTTCCGGGAGGCTCACCAGGATGGCTACTCCAACTGTAGTCACCCACACTTCTCCCAGGTCGCCCCTTTCCCCAAGTCGGAGGATCAGCCACCAGGCTCTCTGGAGATCATTCTGTCCATCCCCCTGCATGCAGCCTGACCTTCCCCTGGACAACCTACCACCGACCAGAGCAACAGACAAAGGATGGGAAGGCAAGAGCAAGGCAGCCTGAGGCTGAGTTCCCTCTGCAGTCCAGGTTTGTGCCAAGGTAAAAGGAGCAGATACCGCATGGGGTCCCAGGCTTCCTCGCCTGGAAGGGTAACAAAATCTCCCCATTTGTGGCCCTCTGCTTTTTGTCCCGGCTTCTGGTCTCAGCTCTGACGCTGATTTTCTCTGTGAATACAGGTGGCCACACGTTCTCTCTCTTCCTCAATCTCCTGTTTCCAAATGGGAGATTTGGATACTTCTGCTGAGTGTCCTTCCAGATACCTTTCTCCCTGGTCTCCCTCTGGGGCCTTGCCTCCTGGTTTGGGGCAGCAGGGAACTTGGGAGAAGGGAATCCTGGAAGTCAGTGACACCAGGAGAGCCCCAGGTATAAATGCCTTGTTTCTCTGTCCTTGGAAGCTCCTGTCAATGAGAGACTTGACTTCTGCTTCGGAAAACTGGTCCTAAAAGCTCAGAGTCCTGGGTAACAGGCCACGGAGGTGGAGGAGCATAGCCCCAGGGCATATTTTGATTCCAGGAGGGGTGGTGACTTGCTTAAAGCCGGAGGTGGCATTGCAGGCTCAGAGACCAGGTGCCCTGAATCCCAGGCTGTGTTTCCTGCAGTGTTACAGAGCTGTCTATAGGAATGAATGCCTCATACCCCAAACCTGAGCCTTTCCACCTATTCCTTCAATGCCACCAACAGGTCCTGCCGGTGGCAGTGGTGACCAGTGACCGGGCAGGCCCAGCTGAGTCAGTGTTTGCTGGCCGGTTGCGGGAGGAATGATGAACAGGTCCGTGTGGATGGAGAGGTCCGAAACACAGCTAGGCTAATTCTACATAAGCTCTGCCTGCCGCCTTTTATATATCAACCTGAAATGTAATTATCTTTATGGCTGGCAGAGTAAATCACCAGTATGTGTCAAAGAGATTTGCTCCTGTGTTTTATTACGTAATATATTAGCTTTACAGTTTTAAGATGTCATTACTTGGCTAATCACATGAAACGTTTTCATGAGCAAACAGTGGCTCTGGCGGGAACTGGGGCCTGAGACCTATGGCTAAATCCTTCTGAGAAATGCTGAGGGGCCTCAGGAGGTCATTTTGTTCAACCCTCTGCCTCCAGGCTTAGCAAGGTCTAGACAGGCAGGGGTTCTGCACAGTCTGAGAGACTCTGAGAGGAAGGAGACAGAGAACAACAAGTGCTTGATAGAAGATATCCAGATGACCCAAAGATTCCACTCCTAAGTGTGTAGCTAACAGAAATGAGCGCCTTGGCTTATGCCCACCAAAGGGCATGCATAAGAATGCTCAGAGTGGCCTTATTCCCAATACCTGAAAACTAGAAGCCACCTAAACATCATTGTCGGAAATGAGTGACTTTTCCTCTACCCTTTGAGTTCAGTACCTGAGGTCTGCAAATTAAACCAATGAAATGCAGATTAACAGAAGAAAAGGCATATAAATGTTATTGATGTTGATATTTTTACATTCGTGGAGCTTCACAGAAAAGAAGTGAAAACCCAAAGAGGTGGTTACGTCCAGGGGCTTTTATACCATTTTAACAAAGGACAGTAAATTGGAAGAAGTGACTAGACAAAGGAAAAGGGGGCATTTGAGCTTCTGAGGTTGGTAAATCGCGGGAAGGTGACTAGGAAATCTTGGACGGATCACTTAAAACTCACTAAGCCTCAGTTTCTACGTCTGCAAACTAGAAATAATAAAACCTCTTTTGCATGCTGTTGTAGGAAGTAGTGAAAAAAAACATGAGCAACTGACTTGGCGACTAGCATGTTCCTTCTAGCATCATTCACGCAGTCATCCAGTAAGCATTTCCCGCACTGTCCCAGGCACTGGGCTAGGAGCTGGCACACAGCATTGCCATGATCTGTAGTAGGTGCCCTGTGTTTCTGCCTGCTCGGTATCTGATCTCCCGGCACTGTGATTTTCCTTTTGGAAACCACCCCCCTCCCTCACCTGCTGTCCCAGTGGTTCCGCTATGGCTAATCCTCCACCCCCTTCCCCACCCTCCCCACCCCCGTTCAGACAGATATTCATCTCCCTGGCCACAGAGATTGTTTCCAGGACGGACTCATGGTCCAGACTAGCTCCATGGAAGGCAGCCCTGAGATTTTGGCTGGAGCTACTGAGAAGGAAGTGTTGCTTTTCCACTGAGGATGATCCGCTGGTCAAATGGAGCCCTGGACCTGCTGAGTGACGTCTCTGTGACCTCACTGGGAGAGAGTGCCCCAAAATAAAGATGACACAGACAGCTGAAAAATGAACAGGGGAAAATTCCTAAGAGCCTCTTTTAAGCACCCAGATCCAGCCACACCAGGACTGAACTGGCTTTCTGATACTTGCTAATAAAATAACCCTGATTAATGTACTGCTCTAGGGGCACCTGGGTGGCTCAGTCGGTCCGTCGAGCGTCTGACTTTAGCTCAAGCCATGACCTCATGGTTCGTGAGTTCGAGCCCCAGCCTCGGGCTCCATGCTGTCAGCTCAGAGCCTGCAGCCTGCTTCGGAGTCAGTGTCTCCCTCTCTCTCTGCCCCTCTCCTGCTCGTGCTCTCTCTCTCAAAAATAAATAAACGTTAAACAAATTTTTTTAAATAAAAAAATGGATACTGTTCGAAAATGACTAACATTCAAAGCGTTTTTACTGTATGCCAGACATTGTGCCAAATGATTTACAAGAACCACCTTATTTAATCCCCACAACAATCTTACGAGGTAGGTGTAGTGGGTTGAATAAGTGTCCCCTCCCAAGATATATGTCAACCCTATGACCTAATTAGGAAGTAGGGTTTTGCAGATGTAATTAAGATGAGGTCATACTGGATTAGGGTGAGCCCAAAATCCAACAGCTGATGTCTTTATTTAAAAAGGAGAAGACATACAGAGAGAGAGAGAGAGAGAGAGAGAGAGAGAGAATGTCATACAAAGGCAGGGGCAGAGATTGGAATGCCGCACCTACAAGCTGGGAGCCACCAAACTAGGAAGAAGGAAGAGAGTAATTCTTTCCTAGAGCCTTCAGAGAGAGCATGGTCTTGCCAACACCCTGGTTTCAGACTGCAGGGCTCCAGAGCCTAGAGAGAATACACTTCTGTCGTCTCTCCTGCCAGCCGGTTTGCAGTAATTTGTTACAAAGCAGTCCTAAGAAGCCAATACCTAGATAATGATCAGTATTATCCTTGAAGTGAGAAATTTCAGGCTAAAGAAGTTAAGTAACTCGCCCGAGGTCCTGTAGCTCATTTAACCAGAGGCAGGATTCGACCCCAAGCAGACACTAGAGCTCTCGCTCTCTCCCTCTCTCTCTCTTCATCATTAAATGTTACAGAGCAGGCACATAAAAATGCTAGCTTCTTTCCTT
This sequence comes from Herpailurus yagouaroundi, assembly GCF_014898765.1. Lineage (NCBI taxonomy): Eukaryota > Metazoa > Chordata > Mammalia > Carnivora > Felidae > Herpailurus > Herpailurus yagouaroundi. Next base: position 11,489,015 of record NW_024412402.1, on the reverse strand, counting down.
CCGGGATCACGTTTCCTTGTTCTTCTCCTCCTCCTTGCCGAGCTTGGTGTCTGGCATTTCATAGGTGTTTAATAACCGTTCTCAAATTAAAATCACTGGGAGCCCTACTGAGTAGGTCACTGAGAAGGCAAAGAGGATGAAAACAGCCCTTGACCTCCAGGGGTCACAATCTACACAGGCTACAGAAGGAACATATGCTCGAGGCTGAGTGAGAGCTTCGAAATAAGCCGTGGAAGAGCTCCCAGGAGGGAAAGCACGAGGGGCTGAGCCAAAAGGAGGCTTTTTCACAGAAGAGATTGACCTTGACTTGGGCCCTGAAGAACTCAGGAAAGACTGGGGGGAAGATTGATAAGCAAGGGGAGCGGGCGAGCAGAGGCTGTGGAGGGAGGACGTCGCGCGATATGCCTGGAGCACGGAGTTCACACTGGGGAGGGGCGGGTGATGAGGCTGGGGAGCATCAGGTGGGGCCGAATCATGGAGGGTCTGGCAGGAACTTGGCCGTGAACTGGTAGGAGGCTCCTACAGGCTTTTGGCAGAGGGGGTGACTGCACGTGTTACTGCTGGAAGCAGAGACTTGACCGCAGACGTGTGCTCCCCCACGTTTCCCAGCCACCCGCGGGAGCCACGCGCCTTGCTCTAGTGTCCCTCCTGGAGGAAGCATGGAAGACCAGATCCCCTCGTCTCCCTGCATGTTTTGTGACAAGTGTGGCACGTGTTGAGATGGCACCTTCACCAGGTCTGCTAGGATCACTAGGGACAGCTGTCCTAGAGAGCCATGCAGATTTTTTTTTTTTAATTAATTCATTTATATTGAGATAGCGCAAGTAGGGGGTGGTACGCTTAACCAACCGAGCCGCCCAGGCACCCCCAAATGTGTATACACTAATTAGGCCACTTAGAGGAGGGTCTTTAGCAACCAGGGTGTGAGTCTAGCCTCTCCTAACTGACGAACTAATAGCAGGAGGCTGAGGGGACTCAGTTCAGGGAGAGGGTAGAGGTGGGGAGAAGGAAAGGGTCAGAAGAGAGGGATGTTTAGAGACGGTAACTGAGGGCAGCAGGAAGTAAATTCAGGCATTAAAGAGGAGTTTGGCGACGGGCCATTGTCCGGGAGAGGCCGGAGCAGGGCTGGAGTGGGGAAGGAAGCTGGATCTGATAGGAAGTGAGTGACTCCAGTTTTGTGGGGCTGGTGAAGAAATCTCAAAGGAAGGTCAGGAAGCAGTGGGAAGTGTGGGAGCAGGTGAACAGGTGAGCAGCACACCCTTGTCCTCCAGGCCTTTCTCTGACGACACCGGCCGCCCCTGCTCTGTGGGCGGGCTGGGGGCAGTGGGGACTCTCAGGCAGCCTTCTGTTCTCGTCCCAAGGTCAACAGCGGCAAACCCAAAGGCCTTGCTAGACGTGATTCCATTCTGTTATCACGGCAGCCCTGGGAGGTGGTTCTCGTCACCCAGGTGTACAGGGCAAGAAATGGGCTCAGAGCAGGTGAAGCCACAGCCAATCGGGGCCAGTTGGGGCTGGATGGGACAAAGACCACCAGAGCTCTGACTCCCAGAGCGGAGGCCAGCTCCCTCCTAGGGCTCCCCTCCCATACACAGGTGCAGCCACATCCCGGGAGTCCCCAAAAGCTGCAGATGGCCTGGGAGTGGCAAAGAAGCAAGGAGGTCACGATTCGCGACAAAGGGAGCTCTTTTTTAGGAGCAGGTCCTGCCCCGAAAGCCCCGAAGCTGCCAGAGAGCTTTATCACCACATCTCGGTGGTAGCCTGCATCATTCAGTCACGCCAACACCCAAACCGCCCAGCAGTTACTTAGTCAAACACTACTTGAAAATATACATAGTAAAACATTTCTTGCCTCTTTGAATCAAGTCATGACCCTCTCACAAAGTTCTGAGCAACGAGATAATAAGCAAAAATCCTTCGGTGAGACTTCCAAGAAAGTTGCTCAAAAGGGAGGTGAACAATTGGTCCAGGACCCTCTGCCCCACTCTCTTCCTTCTACTCCCTGCCTGGAATTCAGACTTGATGGCTGGAGCTCCTGCAGACATCTTAGACCATGAAGTCTAAGAAAGTCACACGTTAAGGAGAGTAAAGCAGAAGAAGTACATATGAAGCCTGAGTCCCTGATGTCCCCTGGTACTGCTCTTGGCAGCCCCAGAATACCCAACTCTGGACTTTGGTGTGAAAGAACACGCTCCTAATTGGGGTAAGTATCTACAGGCAAGCAAGTCTCTTAGTAGCAGCCAGACATAATCTAACGTCGGCTACGGTGGCTGGTTCAGCCGCTACCCCAGGCTGTGCTTCTTCAACTCTGAAACAACAACAATCAGATCTGCCTGACGGCATTTCAAATTGGGAGAGAAATCATGGATTTGCAACAAGGCATGGGAGAATGTTTGAAATAATACTCCCGAAGTGGGGGAGATCTACAAACCCAGCAGTCTTAAAATAAAGAATTGATCATTTTAACCTCATCAAAATGGAAAAGTTTTCTTTGTGGCAAGAATCATCTGTATCTGCTGAGATAGGCTAGCCACACTGCAGCAAGAAAAAAGCCGAAGTCTTGGTAGCGGAAGACAACAAAGGAGTCTTTCTTACCCACCCTGTATGTGCTCTTGCAGACTGGCCAGGGGCCCTACTCCCATGCTGTCACTACTGCCACCTTCGCTTTGGGTTCCTCGGCTGAAGGCACAGCCATCATCCGCTGATGCCAATTACCATGACAGCAGGAAAGAGAATGTGCAAAGCGCCGGCAATTCAAACTTGAGCCCGGAATGACAAACATGCTTCTGTCCACACGTTATTGGCTAAAGCAAGCCACCCGGCTACCTCCGGTCGACGGGGTGGGCAACAGAATACCTTCTCAGGGGGAACACCTGCATATTTATGAATGGGAATACACAAAAGCAGCAGGCTTCGCCTGTGGGAAACAGATTGAGGCATTCATACTGCAGACAAAGAGCTCATTACTCTGGTAAATAAAAAGCACCCGCAAATCATCAAGCAAAATGACCACATCCAGGAGGGAACGGGCAAAAGATATGAACATTTTACAGAAAGATAAGAAACTTGCAGATTAAAATACACAGAGATACCATTTTTCACCCATCCGATTGGTGAACGTGTGGACAAAGCAGCCCACTCCTACACGGCTGGTGGACAGTGAGTTGTCGCCACCTCTGGGGAAGCCAGTTTGGCCTTATGGGGAAGGATTTAAAGTTCACGTACCTTCCGATAAGGTTCTGCTACTTTTAGATATGCATCCTATGGATGAGCTCAACATAAGGGAACCGGTATTTGTTTCAGGGCTTTTCATTGCACTGTTTGTGATAACAAATGATTGGGGGAGAACCTAATGCCTTTCAATAGGAAACTGATAAAATAAATTATTTAAATTAAACAAATTTTTACTACTTATTTTTTTATTTAATTTAAGTTTAATTAAATTAATGTGTGTATTTAATATAATATAATTTAATATAATTTAACATAATATAACTTATTTAATAATAAATTAAATAATTTATTTTCTGCCATCTAAGGGAATACTACACATCTATAAAAAGAATCAAAAGTTCCTTTGGGACGCCTGGGTGGCTCAGTCGGTTGAGCGTCTGACTTCGACCCTGGTCATGATCTCACGGTTCGTGAGTTTAAGCCCTGCGTTGGGGTCTCAGAGCCTGGAGGCTGCTTCATATTCTGTGTCTCCCTCTCTCTCTGCCCCTCCCCTGCTAGATTTAATGTTAAATAAATAAAGGTGGTGCTGAACAGTGTGTATTATCTGTCACTATTTGTGTAAAAAAAGGAAGAACACATATTCATAACTGTTCATATATGCTAGAAACATCCCCCCAAAATACGTTTAACTGGGAAATATTGGTTGCCTCTGAAGAGAGAATAGGAATTCTTCTGTAGCTTTTAAATTGCGAAATAATATGGGAATGCAGTGCTGAATCTCACAATAAAATCAAAAATTAAAAGAAGAGAGAGCTCAGCATGGTGTTGGCACAAAAACAGACACAGAGATTAATGAACCAGGATAGAGAACCCAGAAATGGACCCACAAATACATGGCCAACTAATCTTCAACAGAGCAGGAAGAGTATCCAGTAGAAAAAAGTCTCTTTAGCAAATCGTGCTGGGAGAACTGGACAGCAACATGCAGAAGAATGAAACTAGACCACTTTCTTTACACCATACACAAAAATAAATTCAAAATGGGGCACCTGGGTGGCTCAGTCCATCTGACTCCTAATTTCAGTTCAAATCATGAGCTCACGGTTTTTGGGAATGAGTCCCACATCAGGCTCTGTGCTGAACGATGCAGAAACTGCTTGGGATGCTCTCCCTCCCTCTCTGTCTGTCCCTCCCTGCTCACGCTCTCTCTCTCTCTCTCTCTCTCTCTCTCTTTCTCTCTCTTTTTCAAAATAAATAAATATTTTTGGTTTTTTAAATTATTATTATTTTCAATGTTTATTCATTTTTGAGAGAAAGCATGTGCTAGCAGGGGAGGGGCAGAGAAAGAGGGAGACACAGAATCCAAAGCAGGCTCCAGGCTCTAAGCTATCAGCACAGAGCCCAATGAGGGGCTCGAACTTGTCAGTGCCCCTCCAACATGAGATGACCTGAGCTGAATCAGACGCTCAACCAACTGAGCCACCCAGGCGCTCCACAACAGCATTTTTCACAGAACTAGATAAGCAGTCCAAAATGTATATGGAACCACAAAACACCCTGAATAGCCAAAGCATATTTGAAAAAGAAAAGCAAAACTGGAGGTATTACAACTCCAGACTTCAAGTTATATTACAAAGCTGTAATAATCAAAACAGTATGGTACTGGCACAAAACAGAGACCTAGATCAATAGAACAGAATAGAAATGCCAGAAATAAACGCACAACTATATGGGGTCAATTAATCTTCAACAAAGCAGGAAGGAATATCCAATGGGAAAAAGAAAGTCTCTTCAACATATGGTGTTGGGAAAACTGGACAGCAACATGCAGAAGAATGAAAGTGGACCACTTTCTTACACCATACACAAAAATAAATTCAAAATGGATGAAAGACCTAAACGTGAGACCTGAAACCATAAAAGTCTTAGAAGAGAACACAGTCAGTAATTTATTCGACGTCAGCCATAGCAACATCTTTCTAGGTATGTCTCCTGAGACAAGGGAAATAAAAGCAAAAATAAATTATTGTAGCTACTTTAAAATAAAAAGCTTCTGCCCAGCAGACAAAAACAAATCAACAAAATTAAAAAGGCAACCTACAGAACACGAGAAGATACTTGCAAATGACATATCTGATAAAGGGTTAGTATCCAAAATAGATAAAGAACTTCTACAACTCAACACCCAAAAGCAAGTAATGCAATTAAAAATGGGCAGAAGACATGAACAGACATTTCTCCAAAGAAGACATACAGATGGCCAACAGACACACGAAAGGGTGTTCATCATCACTCATCATCAGGGAAATGCAAATCAAAGCCACAATGAGGTATCGCCTCACACCTGTCAGAATGGCTAAAGTCAACAGTACAAGAAACGACTGTTGACGAGGACATGGAGAAAAAGGAACCCTCTTACAATGTTGGTGGGAATACAAACTAGAGCAGCCACAGTGGAAAACAGTATGGAGGTCCCTCAAAACCTTAAAAATAGAATACACTGGGACGCCTGGGTGGCTCCGGTTAAGCATCAGGCTCTGGATTTCAGCTCGGGTCATGATCTCACAGTTCGTGAGATCGAGCCCTGCACCAGGCTCTGAGCAGACAGCCCAGAGAGCCTGCTTGGGATTCTCTGTCTCCCTCTCTCTCTGCCCTTCCCCTGCTCACCCTCTCTTTCTCCCAAAATAAATAAACTCTAAAAAATAAAATTAAAAATTAAAAAGAAATAGAACTACACTACAATCTACTAATCACACTACTGGGTATTTACTCAAATAATACAAAAACACTCATTCAAAGGGATACACGCACCCCGATCTTTATAGCAGCACTATTCACAATAGCCAAGATATGGAAACAGCCCAACTGTCCATCGATTGATGAATAGATAAGAAGTGGTAAAAATAAACAATGGAATACTATTCATCCATGAAAGAGAATAAAGTCTTGCCATTTGCTGTAACATGGATGGCGCTAGAGAATATAACGCTAAGTGAAATAAGTTGGTCAGAGAAAGACAAATACCATATGATTTTACTCATATGTGGAATTTAAGAAACAAAACAAATGAGCAAAGGGAAAAAAGAGAGACGAACCAAGAAACAGACTCTTAACTATAGGGAACAAACGATGGTTAACAGAGGGGAAGTGGGTGGGGGGAATGGGTAAAATAGATGATGAAGATTAAAAAAAAAAAAAAAAGGAATTATTGATCCACACTACAACATGGATGAACTTTGAAAAGATTATGCTAAAGGAAAGAAATCAAACACAAAAAGCCACATATTGTATGATTCTATTTAAATGAACCATTTAGAATACGCAAATCTCTAGAGACAGGAAGCAGATTAGTGGTTACCTGGGGTGGGGGGCAGGTTTGAGGGGGAAATGGGTAGTGACTGCTAACGGGTACCATGTTTCCTTTTAGAATGATAGACTCATCCTAAAATTCATTGCGGTGCTGTTTGCACAACTCTGTGAATACACTACAAACCACTGAGTTGCGCACCTGAAATGGGTGAGTTAGATCTCAAGAAACCATGTTTTTAAAAAGAAGAATGGGGGGGGGGGGGGAATGGCCCATGAGACAATGGCTGACACACAGCTCCCTAGATGCTATCAATTGCCAGGCTCCGTGGAAATAGTTCATTCATGAACCTCTAAAGAAATCCCGCAGGGCAGCTGTCAGTCTGGGTCCCCGACGTGTAGTCTTCCATGCAGGTTGCTTCTTTGGGGGAGAGATCCCTGGGAAAGCCACGGTGGGAAGAGAGAAACAAGGAAGGAGAAAGACCAACTCAGAGGTCACTGAGCTGCTTACTGGTGGGGGCAACCGGGGCTCAGTGCTGCCGGGGAGCCCCTGTGAACCATGCAAAATACATCAGGACACGGAAGGGGTGCGACGGCTCTGCCGGCAGAGGCAACTGAAGCAGACAGCGAGCGAGGCCAGGCACTGTGTGGCCGCATCTGCTATGGCCACCAGAGGTGCGACAGTAGCAGGACGGCGGGCTGAGAGCGGGAGACGCCAGCCCCTCTGGAGCTCTTATGCCTCAGCTCAGAGAGCCTCACCATCATTTCCAAAACCCACATCCAACCTCAAATAATGAATGCCCTGCTGCCTTTGTGGATTCTCAAAGGCTTTGGCTGAAGGCCACTGAATGCACCAGATGTGATTTTTTTTTTTTTTTTTTTTTTTTTAATGGGAGGCATTTCAGAGCCAAGCCTGGCACGCAGGGAGCCATCAGGCTGTGGGCTGCTGTTTAGGTCAACGATGAGGAGTGACTGGAAAGCAAGGCGTCTGGTTGATGCAAACACACTCTGATGGCAGCGCCCCAAGGGAGCTTAAGAGATGCTCTGAGCCACGGTGGTGTTGCTGGCATAAGCGTGCTGCCTTAGAAGAGGGGATTTTTCACAGGACAACAGTGATTCCAACGTAGAGGATGATAACGTAGGCAGAGTGGCCCCTCCCCAGTCACGGGCTCGGGTCCCTCCTCGCAGAGCAAACACTCAAGCCTCTCCCCAGCCAGTCCCTTCTCCGCTGGCACGGCACTTTCCAGGGTCTTAAAGGAAAGCTGGAGGCTGCCTCCGTGCCCCTCACCGGGATGCCAGAGAGACAGTCTGGAGCTCCTCCTGCCGCGGCCACGGGTGCCCGCGGCGGACGGTACACAGGGGTGGCTGCCCACCCCCCACCATGCTTGTGGACCGGGGAACACCTTCCTTGTGAGCCACGCCGCCCCCGAAGCTCAGACCAAAGTGCAGAGACAGAAGGAGAGCGACAGAGGCCCCGGCCGATGCCACCACCCCGGTGGGGAGCACTCTCAGAAAAGAGCGTTCCTCACAGTGGTGCTCAGAGAGGCACAGCCCTGCAAATCCACGAGGCCTGAGCCCAAGGAACTGATGCTGTCAGCACCCCTCGCTCTGTTCACCTACCGGCCACAAGCTGGTCTCCGGGAAGGAGCCTCCTACCCCCAAGACCTAGAACCACCTTCTTCTCACCTGGTTAACGGTCAACGGCCCAAGGGGTAGGGGCTGCTTTTCTCTAAACGCTCCATCACGACCAGCCTGGGTCGCTCCTCTTCTGGACTAACGGAGAAGGTGATGTAGAGACAGAGGCAGAGATTACTAAAGGGATGTGGCCACGAGCCAAGGAACACCTGGAGCCACCAGAAGCTGGAAGAGGCAAGCAAGGATCCTACCCGAGAGGCTTCAGAGGGAGCATGGCTCAGCCAACACTTTGCTTTCAGACCTCCGGTCTCCTTACTGTGACAGACTTTGTTTCTGTTGTTTTAAGGCAACCCAATGTGTGGTCATTTGTTCCCAGTCGTAGGAAACTACTTGAGCCCCTTAATAAAGACCCCCCACCCCAAATAAAAAGTGATCCTACTTGTAAGCCCAGCCAGATGGTGAGACAGGAGCACAGATGATTCAAAGCCTCGCTGCTCCGACTCGGGCCCATAAGTCCCTCAAAGTTCTGGGGAGCCCATGGCCCACTTCCTGGAGTGTGAATTCACTCCAAAGTTCTCAGGAGAAAGTCAACCGATTTAACTCGTAAATAATTTGAAACAAAAAGGCATGTGCTGTAGAGCGGAAGACCAGTGTGTCTAAAGTTTTTTGGATAAGAAAGAAGCTTCGCGGGAAAGCTGTGGTTGTTCTGGGTGCTCTGCTCCCAGACACCGGTATGATCACTACCACCTTGGGATGTCCACAGTCACCCCTGTGCAGAGAGATGTCCCCCAGAAGGAAAATCCAAAGTGACAGGCGGTGATTCCGCAGCCATCACACAAGGAGGCTCAGCCTCTGGAACCTGCTGGGCTGCCCAGAAGCCGTTCCTCAGCCCGGAGGCTCTCGGCGTGTGCCTCGGGGTGAGGCGGGTCTGGGAGGGCACCAGGCAGAACAAAACTCATCTGACTGCGGGCCCTGATCCCAAGCTCCTGAGCAGACCACTTGACCTTCTGGTATCTAGGTGTCTGGTCTGGGTCGAAAGGAACCCCAGCCCCCAGCCCCGGTTGGCCTAAGGAAGCCTGAGGCTCCAGCAAGGCGCCCCCCACCATACCACCAGGGGGGGCCCTTTCCACAGTGGGAGGGAGGAGACTGGGCTACCACAGAAACTGATCCTCCTTAGGATGGGCAAGGGGGACACGTTCCTTCGGATGGGGACAAGAGAAGCCTCCTTTCCAACACAGGTGTCCACAAGACTTTGGGGGCTCTGAGCCCCCACGCCTAGCACTGACCCCAAGGGCTTCAAGGCCAAACTGAGGGCAGGAGGCAGTGACAGTCAAAGGACAGGGCCCCCGCACTCGGATGCAGGCCGCCCGGAAGTGGGCGCCAGGTTCTGGAGTAAATCGATGTTGACATCTGAAGAGTGGGAGTCGCCAGGGTGTTTTATTACTGTTAATGTGACGGGGGGCAGGATTAGCAACTCCCCAAATTGTTCCCTGGAATAGAGTAAGTGAAGGCAGAATGGGTCTCCTCTCTCCCTCCTGCCACTCAACTCGGGGTTTGATTAAAAGTGTCTTCCCAGTAATGATGACAGAATCGCATCAAAAGCCCGTGGCCCCAGTACCTGCAGTGGGAAGAAGAAGGGCGTAGGCAGGGGGCACTGGCCTCTCTGCCCCACCTCCTTGCCTTTCTCTTCCCCAGACTTCTCTCGGCATACCTGCCCCTCCCCCCAGACCTCAGCTCCAGAAGCCTCTTCTGCCCCCAGCCCTCTCTCTCTCCCTCCCTCCCTATCCTAGGAGCACAGCCACGCCCCCACCCCCCGCCCCCGTGCTTCCCTTGTCTCTCTCTGGCATAGGATCCTGGGATTCTTTCTGATACCTGGGCTAACCCTCCCACACATACGATCGGGGCTGTCTCTCCAATCCCAAGCCTTTCCTTCTTGGCTCTGGAAGCTGCATGGCTCTCAGATCAAAAACCAGGACAGGGAGGAAGGGTCTCCAGAGGCCCGGCCAGCCTGCATTTCTCTGGCCCCACCATGGACAGAGCGCCCGGTGTTGTGTGGGGGGATGGAGGAGCAGCGAGGGGCCTGTGAGGTCACCCAGCTCTCGGGCGGCTCAAGGTTAGCATCTCGGAGTCCATCACCAGGCCCCTGGGAAACAACTGTTTTCACGTTGCGGGTAGGTTTGGTAGTTGCTTCCTTGTTCTTCCTGTATTTGAAGACTTTCTAGTCAGGCACTTCCTCTTGGCTCTCCCGCAGGGTCCCACGGCCCCAGCCTGTCCCCCCTTCTCACTTATGGGGTCTCCACAGCCCCTTGCGTACCCCACGGCACTACCTTTACCTCCAGCTGTGCCCTCCTACCTGGACCACCAGGTGCCACGTTTCTCCATGGGCCACACAGCCCGTCTCATCTGAGCATAACCCTCTTCACCTCGCCCTTGGTCCTGCAGGGAGGACCGCCCAGCCTCTCCTAGAGGTCACACCCCAAGCCCCCTCAGGCTGTGCCATGAGGAGGCCTCCCCACGGAGGGTGTCTGTGCGTGCGTGCAGGTGCCTGAATGCAAGCCAGGGGTGTGTGCGCATGCCTGATGGCTTGTATGCTCCAACGCGTGTATTTGGCCTCAGCTTCCTAGAGACTGCAGATTAATCGCCAAGAGAAGTTTCTCGAATCCAGTCACGCCGTGCCTCGGACCAGTCTGCATCACGTCTACAACGGCTGCCAGGAATTGCGCAGTAACCATTGCCTGGCACTACGCTTGGGCTTTACGTGCACTATTTTATTTAATGCTTGTAACAATCCCACATTTTACAGATAAGAAACTGAGCGGCTCTACCCAAGGGAACAGAAAGCAACCGGCCAACTTGGGAACTATACCGGGTTTGTCTGAGTCCACAGCTCATGGTCAAATACCTCTGCTTGGGGCAGGATGGGCCTATGCCTGAAGCGATGAGCAGTGTCCACAGATGGTTTCCTTCCAATTCCTCCCATAAAAAAAAAAAATTTTTTTAACTTTTTATTATGCAAAATTTCAGAAGCTGGTATAATGAACCCCCATGTACCGTCACCCAGCTTCAAACCTTATCAACATTTTGCTAATCTCGTTTCATCTATTCTCCCAGACACCAATTTTTTTCCTGCAGTATTTTAAAGCAAATCTCAGACATCATTCCATTTCACCTGCAAAGACTTCAATCTATATTTCTAACAGATAAGGAGTTCTTTTTCCTTTCTCCTAATTACCATACCATTAACACGCCTAACAAAGTTAGCAATGGTTCCCTAATATTATCTAATACGCAATCTATGTTCAAATTTCCCAGTTGCCTCAAAAACGTTTAACAGTTCTCCTGATTAAAGTCCCTCTGTAGGGGCACCCGGTTGCCTCAGTCGGTTGAGCGTCCAAACGGCTCAGGTGGTGATCCGTGGTTTGTGAGTTCGAGCCCTGCATCGGGCTCCCTGCTGACAGCACAGAGCCTGCTTGGGGATTCTCTCTCTCTCAATCCCTCTCTCTTTGCCCCTCCCCCACCCCCACTCTCTAGGTCTCTCTAAAAATAAATAAACTTAAAGGGGGGAAAAAAAAGGCCCTCTGTAGCTTCCTGTTGCCCTAAAAAAGAAAATCCGTATCCTTTTCTTGGGCCACTGGGACCTGCTCCTGATTCCCTCTCAGGTTCCAACTCCCCACCTCTGCTTCCTCCCGCTCCAGTCTATGGGCCACCTCTCCCCCTCGGACACATTGGCGGCCAGTGCAGACATGGTTCCTTCTCCCTAGAATGCTCCCCCTCAGCTCTGCCACCACGGCCACCAGCCAGCCCCTCCTCATCTTTCCACCCATCTTAATGCCCCTTCCCCAGAGAGACCTGCCCTGGCCGCTGGACCTAAAGTAGACTCCTCCCCAGTGGCCCCCTGCCTGTCTTGTCTTGTGACCACTGCACAGAATCTGCAGTTACTGTTGCTATTTGCTTGTTTCCTTGGCTTTTAACTGCCTCCTCCCTCCTCTGCCACCCAGAATGCAGGCTTTCTGAGGGCGGGACTGTGTCTGAGGCCTGGCACAGGGTAGGTACACAAGTATTTGATGGTTGATGGGACAAACGGAAGGGAGGGAGGGAGAAAGAAGAAATTTCTCTTTCAGAGAACTCACAGTCTGGTTGGAGAGGCGGGAAAACAATGAGACTGCAGGCCCTTTTGATCAATTAATCAATATCTATTAAGCACCGACTAATAACCTCCACGCTTTTCCAGGCATGGAGGGGATATCTCGGGTGCTAACAGCAGTCGGTGTGAGGATACCCAGGGCAACTCTCTCAGTCTGGGTGGAGTATTCACTTAAAGCTTCATGGGGGAGGGAGTCCTGAGCTGATCCTCCATCAGCAAAAGTCCCTCAGCTTTCTGTGGTTCCCTAGGGTTCCAAAGGATGCCTGGGTGGCAGACAGGGCCAATGTTATGATTCTTCCCATTTGAGAGCTAAGGAAGTTGAGACACAATTTGCCCAGTCCCATGGCCCACAGGGGACAGAAGTGGAACACGAGCCCACAGGTGGTGACTCCTCCCCTCCCTACTGGGCAGGTAGGTGTAGTGAGGAGGGCAGAAGGAAGGAAGGGGGAGAGGACCACTTGGGCAAAGGCCAGGTGGACACATGAGCAGAGGCCAGGAAAGGTGAGTTTGAGGCCAGAATTGTGCTCCCAACCTAGAGCTGCAGACCTGGGGGGGGGGGCAGGAAGCGGGGAGAAACCCTCTGTCAGCTCTGCCCCATCAGCTGGGGCATCTCAGTATCTGGCCCAGGATCCAGAGCCTAAGGGAGAAAGCAGGGGAGCTCCCTGTGCCCGGCCGGGTACTGCAGCCTCTGGAAATTCCACATATTGAACCTCGGTCTCCCTACTTTATGGCTTAGTTATTTTTAATTTAGACAAAAGACCTCACTTGGCCCTTTATGGTCCCATCCAGTGGGGCTTTTTGTCTTTTTTACCAGAGCTGTCTGTTTTTGCTGTTTTGATCCCTATTATTTTATTAAGTAATCCTTTCACTTTTCTTCCCCCATCTCATTTATTTCACTTCTTTTTTTTTTCTTTTTTTTTTAAATGCAAACAGAGAGGTAGCAGTATCATCAAGTGAGGCCCCGAGGGAGTCTAATGAGACCTGGGACCCCGGAGCATGAACCCTGGCTCGAGATGTGGTCCCCCAGAAGAGACCAATGTTCCCATTTTAAAATGACCTGTTTCAGCAGCACAGAGATTCACAGGACAAATGCCTCTCACAGGAGAAGATAAGATTAGCCCCTCCAAAGGCCAGAGAACTTACTGGAACACAGGGGTTTTTTAACTTATTTCTGGGAGGGTTAGTGACGCCCTGATGAATGCACTTCGGGGTTTTTTTGTTTTTGTTTTTGTTTTTGTTTTGTTTTGATGAATGCATTTTGACACAAAGACACTTGATGTGGCCTCTAAAGCAGTCATCAAACCTTTAGCTTCCTCTTACTGACAGGTTATCTGCAAAGCAGATTGTTCACCCCATCTCCAAACCTCAGCCCAGAGGCGGGGTAAGTGGCAAGTCTCCACGGCAAACATTTCTGGGTAACAAGTTACAGACCTGCTACCTTTCGGTGCAGGTGCATCAAAAGCATCAAAAGGTGTCCTGTGTCACGCCTGAGGAGTTAAAACGCCCTTCCATTCTAACGTTGGGAGTTTCGTTTTAGACACGCGGGCACCCTTTAAAAACACTGTTGTGGGGCGCCTGGGTGGCTCGGTCGGGTAAGCGTCCGACTTTGGCTCAGGTCACGATCTCACGGTCCGTGAGTTCGAGCCCCGCATCGGGCTCTGTGCTGACAGCTCAGAGCCTAGAGCCTGTTTCAGATTCTGTGTCTCCCTCTCTCTCTGCCCCTCCCCTGTTCGTGCTCTGTCTCCCTCTGTCTCAAAAATAAATAAGCGTTAAAAAAAATTTTTTTAATAAAATTTAAAAAAAACCACACTGTGGTCTGTGCTTGGAAATGTACGTAACCGGTTTCATGATATCAATTCCATTCTGTCTCTTAGGATTCTTCCCTCTGGGTTGCTTGTGAGATCTTCCCAAGTTGTTGAATGGAGATGCAGTTCATTACCTCTGACTTCTGCATGGTATGCCATCATCACACTCGAATGCCACGTTTTCTTCACCCAGCCCCCGGTGAAGGACACCAGGCTGGCTCAGATCCTGACCAGGACCGACGGGCACCTCCTTGCACATGCCTCCCGTCATAGTGTGAGAGACTCTGAGTCGTACACCCAGAGTGTGCGAGTGGCAGGGAAAGGGCACACAGACTCTCAGTACCAAGGTCAGCCAGGTTTTTCTTTCTGCGTGGTTTACACCTTCCACCAACAGGGACTGAAGGCTTAAGGCTTTCTTTTTCCTGCCTCCACACTAGTATTTGATAGGCTTCCAATTTTCGAATTTTTTGCCAATCTGAGGGGGTAACATGATACCTTCTTTTTTTTTTTAATTTTTGTGGGTTTTTGTTTTTTTTTTTTTTTTGAGAAAAAGAGAGCGGGGGAGGGGCAGCTAGAGGGGGACAGAGGAAGCAGGCTCCACACTGACAGCAGCGAACCTGATGCGGGGCTTGAACTCATGAACCGTGAGATCATGAACTCAGTGTTCAACCAACTGAGCCACCCGGGTGCCCCATACCTTCTTATTTTAATTTGTGTTCAAGAAATTAAGTAACTCTTTATATAGCCATTAGCTCTTCAAATGGCCATTTCTATGAATGGCCTTGTTTGTATCCCTCTTCCCTTTTTTCTCTTAGAAAGATTAGCAGTTCTTTGTATATGCTGCATATTAAACCTTTGTCAGTTTTTAGACTTCCAAAAATATCTACTCCCAGTCTGTTACTCCTCTGTTAACTTTGTTTATTCTGGTTTTTTTTTTTTTAAACAAAAGTCTCTAATGTCGGTGTGATCAAATCTATTTATTCTGTGCCTTATGGTTTGCGTCTGGTTATTTTTTAAATCTTTTCAAAGAAACGCTCACTTTGAGGCTCATAGTTATTTTTAATACGTTTTTCTTCCATTTGCGTTTATAATTTTACTTTTCACATTTAGGTCTTTCTTCACTTGGGAATTTTTAAAAATCTAGTGTTGAGTACCAATCCAATTTAATTCGTTTCCAAAACAGGGAACCATCTTCTTTTCGATGACTTTTGCTAAATAATTCATTCTCTCACTATTTGTGATGCTACCTCTCTCAGAAGGTGTTCCCTTGTATTTTGTGGTTTTTTGTTTGTTTGTTTATTTTCATTTAGACTTGTTTTTATTCAGTTTATTTCTGTGTCTACGTCTGTTTCTGGTCTCTTATTCTGTTCCTCTGCCTTATTTGTCTGTTCCTATGCCAAGAACACACTGCTTTTTATTATTACGCTTTTATTGTAATCAGTTTGATTATCAGCAGAACAAATGTTGCTTCTTTGTTGCCTCTTTTTTAATTGGATTAGCTATTTGTGGACCTCAATTCTTCAGTAGAAATTTTATACTCACTTTGTTAAATTCCCCCCAAAATTCTTGCTCACTTTGAATTTAATTGAATGTAGAAATTAATTTGGAGGCTAATAGACATCCTTCCAAAATTAAGTCATCCCAAATGTGGATATAGTATTTCTTTTTATTTAGGTCTTTCATTTAATGGCTTTCCTAAAGTTTAATGCTTTTTTTTTTTTTTTTTTTTTCCACTTTGTGATCCTGGGCCTTTGTTGTTAGTGCCTGAAGCCCTTGTGATTTTTTCACTGCTATTGTCAGATACAGGTCTACTGTCCTCTCCGGGATCCTGGGAGGGTCCTAGACATGTGTCTGTGCATTGCAAAATTGCAAAAGTAGAATATTTTAACCACAAGATTTTAACCACAACTGGTCCAGACTGCATTCTCCTCCACCCCAGCTTCCCTCCACGGCAACACGGGGGTGCAGATATCTTTTCGAGTCAGTGTTTTCATTTTCTTCAGATATATACCCCGTAATGGAATTACTGGATGATAGGGTGGTTTTATTTTTAACTTTTTGAGCAAACTCCATAGTGTTTTCCATGGTGGCTGCACCAGTTTGCATTCCCACCAGCAGTGTAAGAGGAGTCCTTTCCCTCCAAATCCTATTAGTCTGTTCAGGCCTTCTATTTACCTTGTCTCTGTTTCAGCATATTTTCCAGAAATCTGTACATTTCATCCCGGTTCAAATGTATATACTTGCATATACCTGTTTATTGTTCTAACATTATTTTTATATTTAAAAATTTTAGTTCTACCCCATAGTCTTTCTCCCTGCCCCTGGGAGAGACCCTTTGATGCTCCACAGAGTTGGGTTAATTCTGTAGTTTATTTTAAAATCTGCTCTCTTGTTTTCTTGATGTTTATTTTATGGGTCTTTTCAAAGTTGTTTATTTTGTCTTTTCAGGGAAATTTTTGTTTTTAGTACTCATTTATGCTGTTTTTGCTGTTCTTGGCATTCTTCTTTATTTCTATTCTAATCGTTATTATTCTCTTTTTGCTTATTTGGGTTTTCTCTACTGTTGTTGTTTTTTTTTATTTTACTTTATTTACTTTACTTTCCTTTTTATTTTACTACATTTACTTACTATATTTGTTTCCAGCCCTTCTTGTTTTCTAAATTTGTTTTTAAGGTTTATTTTTGAGAGAGAGAGACAGAATGTGAACAAGGGCGGGGCAGAGAGAGAAAGAGGGAGACACAGAATCCGAAGCAGGCTCCAGACCCTCAGCTGTCAGCACAGAGCCCAACGCGGGGCTTGAACTCCTGAACTGCAAGATCATGACCGGAGCCGAAGTCGGCCACTTAACCAACCAAGCCACCCATGCGCCCCAGCCCTTCTTGTTTTCTGATAGATGTATTTAAAGCTATAAGTTTTCCTTGTGGGACTACTTTAGCTGTAGGACATACATTCGGTCATGCAGAGCTGTTTTTTGACCTTTAATTCTAAGTAATTTATAATTTCCCTTAAGATTTTCTCTTTAGTCCAAGGGCTATTTGGTAGTATGTTTTTATTTTTCTCACGTGCAAGACGTTTTGGTGATTTTGGTTTGCTTTGGTTTTGGTCTCTTCCCACCTCTTGTCTCTCCTGACTGCTATCATGTTGACATTATCTGGAATATAGTTCCAGACTGTGACATGTATTCATCATCTATTCAAGCAATAGTCAAATAAGAAGAATAATACATTCTCAGTCTTATTTTTGGTATCTTGTATGTGCTCCCTTTTTTTTTAATCACTAGAATACATTCTGCATACATCTTTATGCCCCTGTTCATCGTTACTTCGCCCCTATTTATAGGTAAATAAATATTTCGCTATATACAAACTTCAGTAGTTTCTGGATATCACTCGGTTGTCCTATCACGACACTCTGGCTCTCCTTATCGGCAGGTGATCTACGTGGAGGTTTTCTCTCTGAGATGCACTTAAATGTCTCCATCATGTATCTGTGAATGAGGTTTTTTTCTTCTTTATCTTGTTCAGCACTCTCTTATCCCTTTCTCTCCGAACGCGTATATGTCCCTTTCATTCTGGGAAAAGTTAAGTCACTGTTTCTCCTAGTAGTTTCTCCTGTGTACTCTTTGTATCTTTTCTCTTCTCCGTGATAGACACCTATTAGTGGCTGTATTCCTGTCTTCCGCGTCTCAATCCCTGGGAGAGATCCTTGAGAGTTACTGATCCTTGTATGCTCCACAGAGTTGGGTTTGGTCGAACGGATTATGTAACTGGGCTTCAGCCCCAGAGCGTCTCCCTCCACCCCTTTGGCTCTGACAAGAGTCATGAAGGAGTGATTCCCACTCATCCTCCTCCCCACGGGCTGGGTGCTGGTGGAGGAGGCGTGAGGAGCTGACACTGTGCCCATCCCCACCCCCTCCTCCTTGTCCAGAGAGGCTCAGGTAGGACAACAACATGACCCTCACTAGGTCTCACGGCTGGAGCGGATTTTATAGTCTACAGAGGGTTTGCCCACCCTCTGTATCTTACCTTGACAGCTCTTCTTTTTCTTTTTCTTTTTTTAGTTTATCTATTTTGAGCGACACAGGGGCAGTGCCAATAGGGGAGGGGCAGAGAGAGAGGGAGAGACAGAATCCCAAGCAGGTTCCGTGCTGCCGGGGCAGAGCCTGACACGGGGCTCGAACTCACGAAACCGCAAGATCATGACCTGAGCTGAAACCAAGAGTCAGATGCTTAACCTACTGAGCCACCCCGGCGCCCCATATGACAGCTCTTTGAAGTGAGCAAGCAAGGGATTGCTCATTCCTGTTATATAGTCAAAGACACTGAGGCCCAGCAAGGTGGAGTCATATACCAAAGGCTGCACTGTGACCTTGAATTGGTGGTCTCAGGAGGACCGTCCTCTACCACCGCATGCCAACGTATCGTGGTTACGTGGGTGTACACACACGCACAGATGTGCGTTCACATGTGAACA
This sequence comes from Herpailurus yagouaroundi, assembly GCF_014898765.1. Lineage (NCBI taxonomy): Eukaryota > Metazoa > Chordata > Mammalia > Carnivora > Felidae > Herpailurus > Herpailurus yagouaroundi. The sequence goes on along the minus strand of NW_024412402.1, from coordinate 11,470,480 downwards.
CGCATGTTTAAATGTCATGGTGGAGGCTTCCTGGGCACAAGAAGTCAGTGTGAATGCCATATGCAGGGGGAGCTGTCTCCCTAAGCTGGGCCCCCGCGGCTCCATACTGTTGCCTGGAAGAACCATCCACCCCCATTATCGGCTGTCCGATCCTTGTACTCTCTCCACCCTCGCCCAGCCTCCCCCTCCAGAAGAGCTGCTCCTCCCGGGCTGAGATCTCCAACAGGCTGTTCTTGCTTCCAGAAGAGCTCCGTGGGCACGGGGCAGCGGTCCAATCCCACAGAAGCCGGCCCACTCCCACTGCTGCGTGCTGGGCTGCGCGCTGCTCGGCCCTCTCTTCCCTTCCTCAGTGCAGACAGCAGGCAGCTCACCTTGGGTCCAACCTGCGTCTCCACTAAAGAAACAGCCCCTCTTCTCCATCTGAATTCAACAGGATGCCACCCCCCACCCCCTCCCCAGAGCTCTCATCTCCTGATGGCCATTTGCTCATCAGGGAGAACAAGGCTCATTCCCTCTATCTACAGGTGGTATCCGGGGGGAAGCCTCGCTCGCCTCTCACCTCTCTCTACTCTAACAGAGCCGTAATCCACAGGCCACAGCAGCGAGGGGGGAACCAGGGCTACCTTCATTGCTGTCAATTTTCCAGCTGGGCTTATCTGCGCCTTCACATGGTGTTCTCTTGTCAGAGGGGCCGGGGGCTATATGTGACAACCAGGTTAAATCAATGCTGCCTCCTCCCCATCCCCCTGCCCCCCAATTCCCTGTCCTTTTGCTGAGGACACCGGAGCGGCTCCCTGGCTTCCGCAGAAGATGCTGGTGTATTGTGACCTGTCCTTCTTTGATTAGTGTCTTACTCAAAATGCCTGGGGCTATTTCTCCACAGAGAGAAGGGGAGATGGAGAGAGAGAGAGAGAGAGCAGAAACAAGTCTCCCCCTTTCCCCTTTGTTGCCTGAGCCTCTGGCTCTGGAAAGGTGCTGCCTGGGGGAGGCAGGACTGCAGGGAGCAGGGTGGGGAGATGGTGTAGTGTGAAGTCAGGGAGACAGGAAAAGGAGAACCACAGAGGCCAGGAGTTTTGAGGACTGTGAGCTTAGGATCGAGGTTCCCAGACGTTGATTCATAAACCTTTCCCAGACATCCCATGATTATCCTCTTCGTGCCACCATGGTGGCCTCTCCAAGCTCCGGTAGTAGGAGTTGGTAAGACAGGCTTTGTATATTCTCTCAGGCAGGAGAAAACGTGTGTCCCGGTGGCCCCAGTTGGTGAATGTTCGGTGCTACGGCACCCGAGGTCCTAGATCCTGGTCCCACAGGGACCCTCTGTGGCTTCCACGAACACAAGCGAAACACACCAGACCCGAGAGCCATCAGACAGATGAGTGCCAAGGAGTCCTGGAAGGGAGTGTGGCCCTGTCCACGTGAGCCCTTCTCCATGGTTGGAAGAACAGCTCAGAATTTGCTGACTCCTCCTTGAAGTCATTGGCACCCTCCAGTTGTCTTATTCAACTTGTCCGGCAGTCCCACGTGACAGTTAGTGTTGTTTTCATTCTCCAGACAAGGAAGCTGAGGCTCAGGAGGCCAGAGGGCTTTCTCAGGGCAACATCCAGCAAGCTGTAGAGCCCAGACTCAAAACTGGATCTCCTGACGCTGGTGCCAATAATCCCGCCATGACTCAGCTAGAACGGACAGTAGCCAAAATGGTGGCCATTCTTGAGGTGTGAGCCGCTCAACTTGCAAGGCATGTCAAGAGCAAAACAATCAGGAAGGAGGAGGTACATCCAGCCCTCCCAGACACGTGTGTTTTGACGCTTTTGTTTTCCTTCCCAGGTAGTCATGAACTAAGCCGGCTCGTGGTAGACACGGTCCCTAGCGAACGACAGGTACAATGCAAATTCTTACGCACACTCACCGCCGACCGACACCTGCAACTTTGTGTTCCAGCATTCCCTCTCTCACCCCCGCCCGCATCCCCTGGGAATCTATTCAAATCTAGTCAACAGAGCAGCAAGGAGGAGAGAAAACCTATATGAACACTGTATTTCTCTTCGTCTCCCTCCTTGTGGAAACAAAAGAGAAACCATGCAAAGCCTCATCCGATATTCACTAGGAATCATCCTGACATGATCCCAAGAACATGAGTCCTTTTCAAACCCGCGGTCCCAGTGTACCCACTCCCTCGACTGAGCGCAGGCGGAGCGGGCCGTGTGCGGGGCTCCGTGGCTGGCAGAGGCACTCGGTGGTAAGGCTTAATTATGATTCATGGAGCTGCGTTGTGAAGATGGTTTAAAGCCACTTAATTAGTGTAGGAATATACCGCCATAATTATCCTGAAATATGACCTAATTAACCTATGGAAAAGCCAGGCCCACTGCTTGGGAATGCCGGAGACATTAATAGCCTATTAATACACTCAGTCTGCTTTCTAGCACAGCTTTGGGGGGGACACAGGGCTGGGGGGGGGGACACAGAGGAGAGTAGGGTTTGCCCTGAAGGGTGGTGATGTTTTTAAACTGTGTGAAGTGGGCAGGGAAAGGAGAAGGGAATGATATTTACTGAGAGCACCTATTATGAGCCAAGCAGTGTTTTTAATCTGTTCCTTAGTTAATCCTCAAAACAACCCTTTGGGATAGATATTCAAGTTCAGAGAAGTTCCTTAACTAACCGAGGTCACACAGCCAGGAAGTAGCTGTAATGGAATCCATTCCCTAGGCTGCTCCAAAGGCCATGCTCTTCCTGTTATTCGTCACTGCCTTTGGCAGACACAAAAGACTCAGGGAAACGGACAAAATAAAGAAAAGAGGCTCTTTCAACACGAAGGAGTTGACATCCCTCCAACGTTTTAGAAAAATGGAGCCATTCAAGCTTCCTGGAGGCAGGTTCAAGGTTACAAGTGTGCGGTGCAGGTTGGACACTGCAAAACCCTAGGAATCCCCATTCACATAGGCTGCAGTGGGAATGATGTCCCACTGTAGAGCGCCTGTATGACCTGGGAGACCGCCCGATGTGCCTCTTTAAGTTCCCTCCCCGCCCAAGTCACCGACCCTGGCTTTGAGTCCAGATATGGGCCCAAAGCCAGAGAAGCCACCTCTGGGATAATCCTTAACAAAGCAAGATTTGAACCCAGTCCTCCCCAGGAAAGACCCCGGCGCCCAGGGTCACTCAGGCACCAGGATGAAAGTCCAGAGCCCTCCAGGGGGAGCCCAAGAGCCAGACTTCCGCTTCAGAGCCTGTCTGGCCAGCAGGTCGAGGAATATTCCAACAACGTCCTCATTCTTCCCTGATCAAAGGAGCTTGGATTGAACCTGCTGTAATCATCCGTCGGGGAGTTTGCTTAAAATTCCCCTAATTACGGGAGAGCAGAAAATTGCTACGCCTCAGACTGAATAGAGAAATCGAAGGCGCCCTGCTCCCAGCTGCCTGGGGAGACAAGCCAGGATGGGAATAGAAAGGCTGGGAGAGGCAGGGGGGCGACGATGGGTGGCAGCGACAGGAGGGAGAGCCAGGAAGGGGGAGAGGAAGGGAAGGAGCCTGCCGCAAGGGGGGTGGGCGCGTGGTGGCTGGCTCAGGCGGGGCGCGCCGCGGCCCCCGCAGAGAGAACGAAGCCAGGATGGGGGTTGGGGGGCAGCCATGTAAGGAAGACTTAGCCAGAATGCCCCCTCCCATGGCATGAGCTAGTTTTCGAAAGAGGCCTGGGGAGCCCATAACTCTTGCTTAGTTTAGAAAGTAGATTCTGGAATGTCTTCCCTGTCGGGAGAGGGAAAGGAAAGAGGAGATGGACAGGTCAGGGAAGGCGGCCTGCCTCCAGGCACCCTCTCTGGTCCCTGTATTGCTCCAGGCACATTGAGGGGTCTAGAGGGAGGAGGAAGCACAGGAACCCTGCCCTTGGGGAGTCTCACTCTGATGGGGGAGACTGAGTCAGCACCCCACCCAAAAGTAAGGCTCAAAGAAACCCTACACACTCATGCCCAACACATGATGGCCCTGAACTACAGGAAGGGGATCACAAGGTCCTGAAGGGGCTGGAGTCAGAGGGGAAGGTTTGCTGGGGAGGCACATGCTGGGCAGGAGAAGAGAGGTGGAGAAGCAAGGATGGGACAAGGGAGGGAAGAGTTTGATGGAGCCCTGCAGAGTACATTACCACTTTTTAGTTGGGGGGGGGGGGGGGGAGGAAGGCCTAGGGAGGGGAAGTCACATATCTAAGTCACACAGCTCATCAGTGGCTGAGATGGGGCTCAAGCTCAGACTTCAGACTCCTAGTCTGTGCATTACACCCCCATGGACAGGAGCAACAGGGTGGGGAGGAGTGGTCAGAAGGTGGAATGCTGGAAGGAAAGCCAAGGCCCTTTCACGGACTACTCCATGTTGACCACAAGGGACGAGCAATATTCTCAAGGTCCCCCTTTGCTAGCACTGCGCTGCCCCATCAGTGAGCTCCCCGGGCTCCCCACCCACAACAGCGTGGAACAGGCTGATGCTCCTGGCTGCCCTCACGCTTTCCCAAGGGACTTCTCAGCGCCTCACTCAAGTCCCTGCGGGGGCCGCAGCTTTGGTTGTCTGACAGCCTGGCTGCCCTACTGTATCTGTCCCAATTTCCGGGGTGGTGGGATGGGCTGAGACTTGGGGGGTTGCAAGCTACGGAAATCTACTCAAACTGGCATTTAGATAAAAGGAAAAGTTTGCTAAAAGGACACAGGAGTGTCTGGTAGGCGGGAACGTGGCCAAGCGTGAGTCAGGACTAATATCAAGGAACCAGGAGTTCCTGCTGCCCATCACACCCTTCTGCTTCTCCTTGTGCATCTGGGCCGACGTCAAAACTCACAATGGTCATCATGGCTCCCAAGCCCACGTGTAATAAACAACGGTGTCACGAGACAGTTTCTAGGCCCTATAATACCCCAAAGATAAATTCTGATTGGCCCAGCTCTGCTCGGGTGCCTGTTCTAATCCAGTTGACCTCGGTCCAGGGGGTTGGGTCACGCTGAACAAATGGCTGCCGTGTGCTCACCACTGCGTGTGAGCAGGACGATTCAGGAGCCACAGTGAGTCAGACAGTAATGCCACAACGGTCAAGGCAGTGGAAATATGCTTGGGTAGTGGGTGTGCGGTGGACAGGCCTGGGGGCGGAGACTCGGGCTTACCTGTCTCAGCAGGTGCTCTCAAGGCAGTCAAGGCCTCCACCTGAAGCCCAGTGGTGAGTAACACACATTCAGTGTTTCAGACACCACAGCTTGGGAGGCCAGCTGCGGCCGAGGCAAATCCTCAGGTGGGAAAGTTAAGAGCAAGGGGATTCGGCCTGGCCCCTGGCCCTCAGTGATAGGCCAGTGTATGAAGGCTGGAGTCCTGGCACGGGGCCTGCCAGGAAGGCGGGCCAGCCTCTTGGGCTCCAGGGTGGTTATCCAAGGCTGGGAAACCTGTACTTTAGAAACTTGACTATTTTCATGCTGTTTGTATTTTCTGTAATTACTTCCCTTTTGTTCTCCCTTAGTATTTATGGAAGTCCTTTGTGAAAATGCCAGCAGATCCCAGCAATGCTAAGACGAACCAGCAAAGGGGTTTGTGTCTCTTCCTGGGCTCAAGGTAAAAGAGACACATCCTGGAGCCTGGGAGTGGAGGTGGCAGGAACCTGGCCAGGAGGACAAGGGAGGGGCAGGGAGGGGGGACAAGAGCTGCAGCTGAGAGGCTCCTCTTCCCTCTTCCCCTGGCCCAGCTCTTTCTCAAAAATGGGGAACCCCTGGACTTCCTCTGAACAGTCTGTTGTCCTGAACTGACAGAAAGTGTCAGTGCTGCCCACTTCCTGTCTGCCCCATCTGGGGGCCAGCCAAGGCCACCCTCGGGCCAGTCTTGAACATGAACTCCTGAGGAGCTATGCCCCTGGATGCTCCTCAGGTGCGGGAGCAGGGACGGGGATCACACAGGTGCCAGCGCAGAGGAGGGGGCCTGCCCCGGGACCCAGGGAATGGGAATCCGAGCACCCAGGACAAGCTCTCCCTTGATCCTGGTCTCCAGCAGCATCCAGGTCTTCCTCCAGGTTCAACTTCCCCAGCCCTGACATTTTGCTGGGTGCTACCTTAAAACTCTGCATGGGCATCGGCAGGGGCAGGGAGGCGGGGGGGGGGGCTCAGTTTATCCCTGGGTTCAGGATTCTTCCCTGCACTGGAGAGATGGACAAAGCTCTGGTGTTAAGAGACCAGAGGTACCCCTGTGGTTTCTAGGGGGCCATAAATAAAGGTCTAAAGTGGTAGAAAGGACCAGTGATAGAGTCACGGAGAACTTTGCCCTCTGATATTAAGTTACTTGTAAGCAAATTATCACCAAAGCATCCGTGGAACATCCTGGCCTGCCCATCCCTCTCCCCACCATGGCCGGTCCTGGCCAGATGGAGCTGCCCTGGGTGGCTGAGCAGCCCCCACAAGCGAGGTGTCCGCAGGCAGAGAAGCAGCAACGACATGGGACATTAGGTGCTGATGGCTCTGCCGAGCAAGAGAATTGCAATTAAGGATGCAATGTGTCCCTCTGGGGGGCTGTCAGACAAGGATCCAGAACAAGGGTCTGGAAGCTGGGGGCTTAGCAAAGCAGCTGGGGTGGGGAGTCAGGCAGAGGGGAGCCAGGACAGGCCTGTGGAGGTCCTGCCTCCACCGTCTCAGCAAGTCCATCGACAACAACAAAACACCACCACCTGCCATTTACTCGGGGCCCAACATGCCCCCGCTAGCCGGTGGGGGAGTGCCGTTATCCCACTTTTCCAGATGAGGTAAGGAAATGGAGGATTGGAGGTTAGGTCACTTGTCTGGAGCATACAGAGAGCGGAGATGAAACTCAGGCCCAGCTCCCCTGGGCGCCAAAGTCAGGGCTCACAACCACCCCAACCTCCCCCGACCGGGCCCACTTGGTGCCCGGGGCCACGACAGCACTGCCCCAGCTCAGGGCTTGAGGTTTCAGGTGGGTGAAGCCCTAAGGGGATCGAGACGCCCTGGCAGCCGCACGGTGGACACCATCTCTCCACCTTTTTGTGGGGGGAGGAAGGGGAGGAACATCTGGCTTGGGTGACACGCGGAGGCCATGACGTGGCAGACCCGGGGAGGTGGGAGGTGAGGAGGGGTGCACACGTCACCTCGAAGCCCGTGTCTGAGCTCCCCACCTACCTCGCTCAGACCTCCCACTTTGGGGAACCCTGCTTCTGGTCCTCCCACCTTGGGCTCTCTGTGGTGACATCACCATGGCTGACAAGCTCTTCCTTATCTATACCAAACACGCCTGAAGGAGGGGCACCTGCGCCGCTCCCCCAGCCCTGCTTATTTGCACCCACCCGCCCCCCCCCCCCCCCCCCCCCCGCCCAAGAGGGACTCTGAAGGTCAGGTGATATGTGGGAAGCAGCCTGGGAAAAACTGAGCCCCTTTTGGGAGCTGATCATACCACACACACTCAAGATGGAGGATGGGAGGGAGCAGGTGGGTGGGGCGAGACGGGGAAAACGAAATGAGAGAAAGATGACAAATGAGATGCTCCAATGCCCCCAAACCAGGCAGGGGTGCCTCATGGCAGCAACGCTGACCTGGGGATCAAGGAGCAGCTGAACGGGGGCTTAGGGCCAGAGAGACAGAGTCATCTAGTCTTGGCTCAGACCTGTCCCCTCGGGCTGGTCTTTGAGCCTGTCCTGGAAACACACGCCGCCCATCTGGGGCCTCGTTCCATCTGGTCAGAGCCCAAGGAGGTGAGGAATAGCTGGGCTCCGAAGCTGCCCGCACTTGGTGTCACTAGTTTGCTGGGAAAACCTGGGTGCCTGGAGCCTGCAGAACTCACTCCTGACAGGAAGAGAGTGGACTGGAACCCCAAGAGAAGGGGGGAGCCTGGGGGTTCAGGAAGGGAGGACAACTCAAGACAATACCCTACTTCACCTACAGCGCCTGCCCCTTGATTCCCACCGGCCCAAACTTTATCCTTCAAAACCCCACAGAAATGCCACATCTTCCATGAAGCCTTCCCTGACCTCCTAATGAAGTCTGCCCTCTCCCTCTTTATCCCCACCGATCTCCTGAACCTCGTCCCTTTCTTCCTTGCCTTGTGCCAACCGGACTCAATGTGCAACTCTACGGGGCAGGCCAGCTCTGGCTTATCACACCATTATAAGAGCTCTGGAACAACTCGGGTAAGTTGTTGATGGAGAGGAGGGGTTCAATACTGAGCTGGACAGGTGGCAGAGTGCTCCGATCAGAAGACACAGGAGGGATTCACGAAACAGCAGCTGAAATGAGACTCAAGAGGGCCACTGCTTGCTCCCTGAAATCCAGACTGCATTTGGGGGTCGAACAGAAAAGAAGCCTGCTTTTCCAGAGTCCTGGGGAACCGAGAAACCAAATGTAGCGCCCTCACAGGAGGGGCAAGCACGGACTGCTGGGAGAATAAGCTGGAGGGGAAAAGTGCCCCCACCCCCCATGTGGTCCTGGTAGTGGCTGTGGCAGAAATAAAATCACTTGTGTGTTTAACAATTGGGTTTCACTTCAGTTCTGCTTGCATCTTTAGAAGTTCCGTGTGCTTTTTGAAACCTTCCATTTTTCTCGTTATTGTGTTCATGTTTTCCTCTTCAGTTCTGAGCCTATGGAGCATATTTGTAATCCCTGCTTTACCATTCTTGTCTGCTAGTTCCACCATCTTTCTTATTTGGTGGGGACTGGGGGGGGGGGGTCCTGTGTCTGTTGCTTGGTCTGTTTTCTGGTTACAGTTCATGTTTTCCTTTTTCTCTGCATGATTTATCATTATTATTATTTTTTTTTAAACTTTTTTTTTTAATTTTTTTTTTCAACGTTTATTTATTTTTGGGACAGAAAGAGACAGAGCATGAACAGGGGAAGGCAGAGAGGGAGACACAGAACCAGAAACAGGCTCCAGGCTCCGAGCCATCAGCCCAGAGCCCGACGCGGGGCTCGAACTCACGGACCGCGAGATCGTGACCTGGCTGAAGTCGGACGCTTAACCGACTGCGCCACCCAGGCGCCCCTCATTATTATTATTATTATTATTATTATTATTATTATCATCATTAGGTGATGGATATTGTGAATTTCACCTCGGGATCTGGACTTTGTCATATGGTTTTAGAGAGAACTGGATTTCGTTCTGGCTCGCAGTTATTTGGAATCACTGTGATCCTATGAAACCTTGCTTTCAAGCTCTACTGGGTGGGTCCAGAGCAGCCTCTGGCCTCTGACTAAGCTCACATCCTTCTGAGGACTGTATCCAATGCACCACGAGCTACAAGCTCTCTCCACCCTCACAGGGACAGATCAGAACCATCCCCAGCTCCTGTGTGAGCTCAGCAATTGTTCAGCCTTCTGCTTTCCGCCAGAACCTCGCGGTGCTCCACCCCAATTATGCCCAGATCAGTGCTCAGCTAAAGTTTCGCGGACCCTTCTGCAGATTTTCAGAACTCTCCGTGGACAGGTGCACCCCGCTCCAGTGTTCTTCTTTACGGATTCTAGCCTCCTCAGTCCCAGTCTCAATCCCCAAACCTGAGTCTTCCCAATTCAGCCCCTGGGCTCTGTCTGGGATCCCTGCTCCTTTGCTTTGGCCTGGGGATAAACTGATGTGAAAGTAGGGCCTCTCTTCTCCCAGGGACCACCTTGTGCCACTTGTGGCCTACTATCTGAAAGTAATGGTTTTAGGTATTTTACCCAATTTTCCATTGTTTTCATCGGATGTACAGTTGCTGGAGCAGTTACTCCTCTACGGGAAGAAGGGGAAGCTTCCTGGTCAATAACTGTTCGTTGGGGAAATCTCCTAGGAGAGCTCAGGTGTGCCCGAACCTGCTCTAGGTGCAGAGGATAAAGCATTGAACTGAATGGACAGAATCTCTGCCCTCAAGGGGCCAACAGTCCCGCGGGGCGGGCCCGCCCCCCCCCCCAGCCAATAAACAACAGAAAAACATAATAGTCATGCATCATGTTAGAAGGTGAAAGTTCTATGAAAAATAGAGCACTATGGGAGAGAGAGAGAACTGGGGAAGGGATCGGTGTTTCAGAGTGCTCAGGAAGGCCTCACTAGGAAGGCAAACTGAGCAAAGTCCTAGAGGAAGGGAAGGCGTGAGCCCCACATTCAGGCCTGGCTCACTCAAGGAATAGCGGGGAGATCAGTGTAGCTCTGGGGGTTCAAGTGACAAAGACACAAGGTGAGAGAGACAAAGGGGAGGGGCCAGACTACGAGGAGCTCCCACAGGCCCCAGAAAGAGAGCAGACGGCTTACCGTCATTATCCAGATAAGAGAAGGCAGGAGCTCGGGCCTGAACGGTGGCCACAGAGCTGGTGGAAGTGAACTCAGAAGATTCCGGGTGTTAACGTTGAAGGACAGGATGAGAAAGAGGTCACGGATGACTCCTCAGTTTTTTGACCTGATCAGCTGGACGGGTAGAGTGGCCATTGGCTGATATAGGGACGGTTGCTGGCTAACAGGTCTGCGTGCTGGGGGCAGTCAGTCTGAGTGTGGATGTGTTAGGTCTGAGATGTGTGCTAGACAGCCATGTGCAGGTATCCATTGGGCGGCTGGACTCTGGTTGAGAATTCAGGTCCAAGGCAGTACGGAGGGAATAAGGCTGGGGAGGGAACCCACCCGGGAGGTCTGGCCTAGTGATACTTGAAGGTCACCAGAGAGCACCCCGAGGACTGTGCTCCACAGAACACCCTTCTGCCTCCACAGAGTGGGGCAGGGGCTGGCAGACCAGGATGGACCAGCTCATCCCTCCTCTAATTCCAAGAAAGTTGGCCCAAACCACTAAGGGCTGCCAGGTGGCATCAGTGCCCAGGGGCCACACTCCAGGACCCCCGGGAGAGGCTGCATCGGCGACTCTGTCCCCCAGGGCCCATCTTTGCTACTTCACAGGCTGCCTGGCTCCCATTCGTGACTCTGGACGACAACACTCGCTGCCCTTGGCCCTAGACTGGCTCACCCTGATACCCTGCTCTTGACACTGAGCTCCCCCCAACTCTGCCCGGTCGCTCCGAGCAGGACACCTGTTGGCTGTGCTTCCCAAGCGGTCCCTGCTACACCTCTTACTCCGGGCTCCCTCCACTCTGCGGGGTGGCGGCAGCTGGGGTATGACTCAGAGGAAGCCCTCTCCCATCCCCAGAGAGGGAAGGTCCAACAGCCCCGGGATCTGAAAGTCCTTCCAGATATCTAGCCTCCAATCTCATCATTTCAAACTTTGCCCTTTCATCTAATGCTCTCCACCTGGAACAGATGGGCCCTCAGCCACCCCTTCATTTCCTTCTCCGTTTCTGCTCCCGCTTGGGCATTCTCCCTCTGTTCTTCAGTGTCTCCCGCACCTTCCTCACCCCGACTGGTGCCCCCGCCCCTGCTCTCTCACCTCAGTCCATCAGTGGATCGTTCTTCTCAGACAGTTAGTTTAGGGGAGTGTAGAGAAAACCCTTGCTGACTCTGGTGAACGTCCTTTTTCCCTCTTCACCCTGGGGAGGCCAGGAATCAACTCGATGCCTCCAGAGTCCTCTCTGCTCCAGATGGATCCCCTCCCTCAGACACCTCCATGACCTCCCTGCATTGTCCTGCGCCGTCCTCGCATCGTCCTGGCTTGGCCGGACAGGCCCACCCCTCAGGAGATGAACATCTTCACCTCCACAGTGACGGCTCCTCCTGTTCCCCCGCCCCCACAAACACACACAGGCACACACACACACACACATGCACGCACACATGCACACACGCACACACACATACACACATGAGCACACACACTGCTCCTTAAGTGATAGCGAGGGCACTGGCCAAGTGATCCATAGCTCCTTTTTCTTCTGCTGCTGCGGTAAAATATGGACAGCGAGAACCGCGGGAGAAATGAGGCATGAAAATTAATCTGCTTTACAATCCTCATGAATATTTAAAAGCTGATGAATATGTAACTACATTTCTTTTCTCCTCCATTAGTGTCTGCTTTTGAGTTACTCTATAGCTCCCTTTGGTTCCTTTGGGGGCTGGTTGGCTAGACTGATTTTTAAATTGGTTTTACAGGTGCCTATAGCTCTCGGGTTCCCCCCATCCCCAATCCGGAGAAGAGCATTTGTCCCTTTAAAATTCCTTAGAAAGGCCTGGCAAAGAGAGACACAGAGAACCCCCTCCCAACCATGTACCATGGAAGTCCAGAGGGGAGGACAATGCTTCAGAGAAGACACTTCACAGTGGGACTCACAGAGCACACAGAGCAAACCACCTCCTTCTACCTGGGCCTCAGTTTCCCCTCACTCTCCACATCGTGGGTCTTTCAAGGCCTTACTGCAGGGTGGCCCCGAGAAACCAAGAAATCAGGCAGCAAACCGGTACTTTTTGCCTACTCAGAAGAATCCAGCATTAAGCTAATTGTTTGGTACTTTGCAACCATCTCCTGGACCCTGGACCCTGGACCCAGTTCCTTCGTCTAGAACCACCCTTGGAGCGTGTGGGTCATCCCCTGGCCTATCCTCCCTGCCACTTCCTCTTTGGCTACTCTGGGAGTCTGTCTCCCACCCACTCCAACCATCTGAACCAGGCGGGGCAAGGGAAGGCTGCTCACCCACCTACCCACAGCCATCAATCACCCCAGAGCAGAGCAGAAGGAGCAGCGGGGCATCTTCCCAGAGCAGCAAGATTTCTCCTGGGGCCTGAGGCAGGATCCAGCGCTGAACCGGTATCCTGTAGAGGGAAGGCTGGGTCCCTGATGGGGGGAGGAAGGCACCGTGGGGTGGGGCAATGAGGTGTGGGGAGCCACCCAACCTGCCAAGTTCCAGAACACAGCCCAACCTGGGTGAGGATGTGCAGAGCGTCCTAAAGTCCTGAGGCCGTCCAGAGAATTCCCGGTTCCATGATTAGCACTTGGAACTCCAAGTCAGAATGGAACACGGCTATCTCCCGGAGGGTTCACCTGCCCATACCTGTCTGGGCTCTCCTTTCAACCTTCATCCTACACAGAGCTTTGCAAAGCATTCCACGCCCTGTTTTGATCTTATTTCCTCCCTTCTAACAATCCTCAGAGCCTCCTCGATTTCTGGCTTATCAATGTCACGTCCGACCTTTTACCTCAATCCCCAGCTATCCTGGCCCCTCACCCACCTCAGTTCTCCACCCCTAGGCCCATCCAAGCTAACATGCTCACCGTCCCAAGCCTTTCACTTTCTGCCCCTGGCCCTCTGTTCTGCCTCTACTGCGCCTGTCATTTCCTTCCTCCCAGACTCCACTCAGAAGTGCCTCCAACAGGAAGGCTTCCTTGGTTTAACGCGGCCCTACGGAACAACCCTGTCATCTTCTCCAGTTCCCGGGTTTTCAGTGTGGAATCTGCAGGGTGTTCATTGGCACCATTTTCACGTGCGTGCTGCAGGGGAAGGGCAGTCTGTCACACCATGTCTTTTAAAGAAGACCTGCTCACGGACCTGCTCACGCAGATGGCAATCAGCGTCACAGCTTCCTCCCAGAATGGCGGCTCAGCTGCAGCACCAAGTCTGTGGAAATACTCAGCGGGCCCGTCTCACTGGCTCATGCCCATGCCTTCAGATCAGCTTCACTCCCCGTCTTGTGCCAGGCCTGTCCTGCTGCAGGCGCTTCCCAACGCGGGGACCCAGGCCTCCTCCCTCTCCCCCTCCCTCAGCTCCCGCCCTGCGACCTCACACACAGCATCCGGAGTGACACCAGGCTAGCGGGTGGCGAGTGACCGGAACAGAAATACTGCCCCACTTGGGAGACAGAGAAGGAGCTCTGAAATCCAAGTCATGAAACCAGGCTGTGGACAGGGCTCTGCCCTGTGATCTGAACCAAGCGACTCAGGTTTTCCTTATTCAAGCAGGGATAAAGATCTGTCCCTACGTGAAAGGTGGATGGAGAAAACCAAATGTGGAAATGCTTTGAAAAGTACAGAACACTATATAAATATTGGCGCCTCTGCTATTATAATAATCGTGAACAATAAACTGCTATCATCGTTACCATAAACGTATGGCATTCCCCAGCGCCCCCTACTTCAAAAGGATCCTCTCGCTGAGCCCCCTCTTGCTCGCCTTCCCCTGGCTGGGGGAGGGACGGGGGTGCCCAGCTGGATGAGTGCCCGTCGGGATCGGCAGCTCATTATCCACGATAGGTTCCCCAAGCGGCAACGTCACCTTCAGCCCCTGGCCTCTCCGCTCCGCTCCCGAGCTGCCTCAGCAGCAGGAACAAGAGCGTGCCTTGTCAGACAAGCCCTGCATCTCCATAGAACATGCTCCAAGCATAATTACCCATCGGAGAAGTGCGCAGGCCCCGCCCTTATCACAGAGCTGCCGCCACCACTGGATTCCTGCTGCTGCGGCAGCTGAAGGCTGAGCTGCCCTGGACCTCCGAAGCCAGAACACTTCTCCAGCTAAGCAGGGCCAGGTAGAGCCAAGCCCTAGGAGGCTCCCCGGGCCCTGGCTGTGAGTAGCTGGGAAGCCTCCGGTGGCCCAAACAGATGTTGAGCCTGGCTTCACCACTCCCCAAGTTAGTCCCCACCCGCCCATCTTGAGGCTCCCTCTGGATGGGGGATATGTCCACCCTAGGCCCCCTATTTCCTGCCTGTGGCCCCTCTGCCCCGGCCCTGACCCCCCTCCTTGGACTTCCCACCCTCCCCTACTCCACTGCTCCCAGAGACTAAGGGGTCACCTACAGTGCTTGAAGATACAGACAGGCAGTTAGAGTGGGTCCCGTTCCCTAGAGCCAGGTGCGGCGTAAGGCAAGAGAGGTGCCACCTCCTTCCTCCTCCCCCCTCCACCTACAAGCCTTCCCCAGGGAAACCACTCCCAGATAATCCTCTGGAAAGATGTGCCATTCCTGCCTCCCCCACATCCCGCCAGGCTGCTACGTGACTGACTTCACACCATGAATATCATTTCTCCCACCGTCTGGGCATTCCATCGCCAAGAGAAATGACCCAAACCCCTGGGTCCAGCAGAGGTCTGCGTTCTCCACCTACCTGTCTCTAGACGGTGACCATGTCTTAAAGAGATGGGGAAATTGAGCCCTGAGTTGGGCACTTGACTCCTTTCATTCATCCCTCTGAGTGGGGCACAGGTTTGAGGGTGAAAGAGAACCGGAGGACATCTGGAGGCCCCTGGGATGCAGCCCTCCCAGCTAGGCTGTCAGAAGGACCAGGGACACCTAAGGTGCTGTTTATCCTTCTAGGAGTTCCACCGTATGGGAGCAGAGGCTCTGAAGGAGGCTGATTCTGCACTTGCTCCTACTCTGTGGAACCCCCTCTCTCCCTCCATGCACCTTCTCACATCCTACCCTCTGCTAGCCTGAGCGCAGGGCAGGGCCTGCAGGGGCCATGCTGTCTTCTCTCAAGCCAGATGTGGGTTTCTCCAAGCAGCCCCAAGCCTATTCTGGGACCCTAGATCCCTGCCCCCCAGGGATACCCTGCCTAGTGCCATCTCAGGACTTCTGGGGGTTTATATCTCAAATCTAACCCCAGACTAAGTCAGACCCTTCCATCCAGGATTGTAAGACACCCATAGCACCCCTCGCTCTGAACCCTGCATCCTGAGTCTCATCCCAGCTCTTCCCCACTTGAACTCCACAACTGCCGTAGTGACAGCTCTATGGGTAGGATGCATTGAGACAAATGGGGCTGTGATTAGCTAGCCATCAATATCTCTTAAAGGCCCATTCTCTCAAGAGCTGGCAGGTCCCTCCAGTCCCCCGCCTCCCTGAGCCAAGCAGAGATTCCCCAGGGCAGCTCTAGCCCCCCCTCTTTCTTTCTCCTTCCCTTCCTGCTCTGGCCATATCAGCCAGATGGATTATGTCTTATTTCTTTTGGATTTGGCTGCAGGAACCAAACAGCATTTAAGGCTATTGATTGTTCAAAAGGCCAAGTGTATAATGTACCAGAAAATTAGTTTGGAGTACCCGGCAGGAGAGCAGTTCCACTCTGGCCTCAGATTTACTCTGTTCTGGTGGGCCAGGAGGGGCATGGGGTGGGGGCCAGTGTACTTTTCAGTGTCTCCAGGAAGTTCTAGGAAGTCAGCCTCTCCTCGTGGCCAAGCTGGGGCCTTCTCACCATCTAGTCTACCCAGGTGAGCTACATTATAGCAATACCCCTCCTTCACTTCAACCCCCATCCATTCATTCCCTCCAAATGGACACACACACACACACACACACACACACACACACACACTGGTTTTTAAATGCCTACACATACGCATGTACATGAGATAGTCCCATGCTCACCGACAGGGCATGTCACACACACTCTCACCTATGCACATATGAGACGTTCTGTGAGTCCCAATAAAAGCCTTTCCCTTTGTCTAAAGAATCTGGTGCTTAGAAGCATGACACAAAATAGGTGGTTACTAATGTTTACTCATCTCAGCTGAATGGAGGCAGAACCATGGACAGTTCCCCAGCCCCTCCATGTGCCTGCCCTGGGATCAGTTAGTTCACCTGACCAAAAACAGCCCCAGCTCACATCCAACTGGAGTCACTATTGGTAATCACGATAATGGCTTTCATTTTTGAGCACCTATTATGTACCAGTCACAAGCCAAACTCTTTGTATGAATCATCTCATTTGGTCCTCACGATTTCCCAGGTTGGAGTTATTATTACTGCACAGATGACAGAACTGAAGCTCACAGAAGTGGAGTAATTCTCCACAGTTTTCATTGATCTTATCTAAAATAACAAAGGCAAGGGCACAACTTCAGGGGGCCCTGTTAAACTGTACAATCTCAGGACGCCTGGGTGGCTCAGTCGTTTAAGCACCCGACTTGATTTCAGCCCAGGTCATGATCTCATTGTTCATGAGATGGAGCCCCATTCAGGGCTCTGGGCTAACAGCACAGAATGAGGTTGGGATTCTCTCTCCCTTTCTCTCTGCCCTTCCCCTACTCATGTTTGTTCTCTCACTCTCTTTCTCTCTCTCTCTCTCTCTCTCTCTCTCTCTCTCTCTCTCTCTCTCAAAATAAACATTTTTAAAAATAAATAAATAAACTGCACAATCTTCATATGACAGTAACTTCACCAGACAGGTTTTCCCTAAAAGGAGAAGAGGAGAGATTGACGTGTGTCAGCCCATAGCAGCAACCCCTCAATGTCAGCCCGTCACGTATTTCCCATCTCCACCACAGCCAGCCCCAGCTGGTTTGATGCAGACAGGAAGTGTATGCTGCGTTGGTGTTCAGCAAAAAAGTGAGCAGGTATTCCTGAAGCCTGAGAATCAAGCCCAGTCAGGGCCAAAGTCACGGAAATCTTGCAAAGAGGACACTTCAGAGGCTCAACGAAGTGTACAGAAGTGAGATGATGTCCAAGGCAATGGTATCTCACAGACTTCCCAGGTTTAAAGAAAGGAAGGTAGGGGCACCTGGGTGGCTGAGTTGGTTAAGCGACCGACTGCGGCTCAGGTCATGATCTCACGGTTCGTGGGTTCAAGCCTCGCGTTGGGCTCTGTGCTGACAGCTCAGAGCCTGGAGCCTGCTTCGGATTCTGTGTCTCCCCCTCTTGCTACCCTTCCCCTGCTCATGCTCTGCGTCTCTCCATCTCTCAATAATAAATAAACGTTAAAAAAAATTTAAAGAAAGGAAGGTAACCAGGACATTGCCAAAGGCAACTGCCCAGCCCCTCTCCTGCCCTCCCTGAAGCCAGTGAAAATACTGAGAAAGGTAAAAGATTTAGTTCTTTTTGAAGAACATTTTCAAGCCATCTTGAGAATGATGGCTGAATTGTCCAGCTAAGGCAAAGAAACAGACTCCTGTAAAAAAACATGATATTGTTTCGTAACAGATTGAGCCACACTCTTGTCATGGACAGAAGAGAAATCATTTCTATTTATTGTGTCTTCTAGATAAAGTCAGACTAAGCAACACCTTTGGCAGGAAAATATTCATCGATTGTCACTGATGCCCCAGCTGACCCAAGATCAGAGAGTCAATGTATCTGCCAGGGGAACTCCAACTCCCCAGGCCCACAAAGTAGCTCAAAATCATGAGAAAAGGTCATGCGCCATCTGGTTGTGAGCATCATTGCCCACCTTTCTCTCATCCCTTCCCCATCAAATAGCCACTCCAGCTTTATTTCACATGTCAAGATTCTGAGGCATTCAAGAAATCTTTTGTACAGCACATAAGCTGGGACCTGTGGAACCGTGAATGTCTACACTACACTTCCCTGAGAAATGTTTCAAAAGGTAGTGAGCCAAAGTGGAATCACCTATTTTGTTGCCTTACCTTGTATTTCAGGGTTGAATCCAAATGACCTTAGGGTATTTCCAAAGATACAGTTCACCCTAAAAAAAAAAAAAGATAAATATTCACCAATAGTCAAGACCAAATGCCACAGGGGGTTTCCAAAGGTGCCGACAATGTGACATGATGGGCATAGGTATCAAACTTTCTAAGCGGGCCACACTGAAGGAACCACACGCACTTGGATGTGGAAACTCTGATGTGTGAGAGAAGAAGTTAGTCTAATTTTTTCTTGTCACATCAGCAGCTATCCACTAGCTGTGGATCCAACACTTTTCTTTTTTAAGTTTATTTCTTTATTTTGAGAAAGAGACAGAGAGCACAGGAGCAGGGAAGGGGCAGAGAGAGGAGAGAGAGAAAATCTCAAACAGGATCTGCACTGTCAGCACAGAGCCTGATGTGGAACTCAAACTCACATACTGCAAGACCATGACCTGGACTAAAATCGAGTTGGAGGCTTAGCCAACTGAGCCACCCAGGTGCCCCATCCCCACCCCAAGCCCTTTCTCATGTTAGCTGGTCATTACACTGAAACCAGAAGGGGCAAGAATACAAGGGTGGCTCGATGAAGCAGGTGGTGAATCCTACCTGGAGTCAGGACACCTGGGTTCAGTTCTGGGTCTACCTTTAATTACCTGTGTGGCCAAAGACCTGAATCGCTTTGAGATTCAGTTTTTTGTTTTTGTTTTTGTTTTTGTTTTTTAATGTTTATTTTTGGGAGAGAGATGGACAGAGTTGAGCAGGAGAGGGGCAGAGAGATGGAGACACAGAATCTGAAGCGGGCTACGCTGACAGCCCAGGGCCTGATGTGGGGCCTGATCACGAACCACAAGATCATGACCTGAGCCAAAGTTGGACACTGAACCGACTGAGCCACCCAGGCGCCCCTCATTTTTTTGTTTTGGTTTGTTTTCATTTCCAAAATGGTACCAGTCATGCCCATCTGTTGGTAGGACTGCAAGTCTGGGTAAATGTGATAGAAGACCTGGCACGGTGCTTGGCACACGGTATGAATAATGTATGTTAGGCGGTGCTTTTGGAGGAAGGGGTCGGGCAGCCACAGGTCCTGATAAAGGCCCGGGAGTCGTCCTGAAGCCTTGAGAGAACAAGGGTGACGATGGGAGCTAAGGAGACAGAAGAACAGCACAAATGGGGGAGAGATGGGCATGACCCTAAGAGACACTTGACCTACAGAGATATGTTATCTAGGAATGGGTTTGACCCCAGGGATACAGAAAGGAGGCAGGTTTCATCAGGTATCAAAATTAATCTAGGACCTGAACTCAGAAGGAGAGAGAAGGCAAGGTGCTCTTAGAAAGAAAGATACTCTTCATTATCCTAGGGAAGGGTTGGAAACTGGCTCACACTACAGTGAAAGAGGCAAGTTAGACAAGAGGAAAAACTCCCACCAAGATCTACAAACCCCTTCAACAGGCTGCTAAGAGAGGCTCTAGAAATCTGACAGGCCATCGTCCAGAGACAGGGGAATGGGTGAGGTAGACTGGGGAAGTCCAAATTCTCCTCCCTCTGAGATTCAGCCAGTTGAGGTCTCTCTCAAGAGCAGCCCTCCAGCATAGAGAGGGGGCCCTGTGAAGCCCCGAGAAAGCACCAGTGTGGAAACTTAGCAGTAAGCAGCAATGCTAATGAGTGCCAAGAATAACAGTGGCTTCTTAATGGAGCCCTTAATGAAGACTCATTTGGGGTTTTATTAACGTGGAAAAAAAAAAAGCACATATTCTCTCCCCAACTCTCAGAGGGCTGGGCAGAATAAAGGGCAGCCCCAAACATGGGGTCGATCCCATTCCCTGGGTCCTGCTTGTGATACCATAACAGGCTCTAGGAAGTGGAGTAGGAAGGCAAGTTCAGAGCCCTGAAACCTTCCTTTGCCCTGTGGACAACCCGCTTGGATCCCTGGATCTCACAGAGCAGATTTTCAGCGGCTCTTAGCTCTGTCACTTACAGACAAGCTGCAAATAAGAACACAAAGGAGGCCCATCCCCAAGGTGGTGGTAATGATTTTAACAGGCAGATACACCGCATTAAATATTTAATTAGAATACAATCCCATCAAAACTCTTCTACGATAAAAGACTAAAGGGGTGCCCGGGGGGCTCAGGTGGTTACATGTTCGACTAGATTTCAGCTCAGGTCATGATCTCATGGTTCTTGAGATCGAGCCCTCCATCGGGCTCTGTGCTGAAAGTATAGAGCCTGCTTAGGATTCTCACTCTCTGCCTCTCTCTCTCTTTCCTTCTCTCTGTCTCTCTCTGTCTGTCTGTCTCTCTCTCCCTCTCAAAATAAATAAATAAACATTTTTAAAAAGAGACTAAAAACCACAGCCTTCTAGGACTCACCCAATGTTGGCCACTTATTACCAAGTATAAGTGTATATACCAAGAATATTGTCTCTGTTGGCTTCCAAATACAGCAAGAGGGATTCAGGTTAGACCTAGAAATTCAGAACTTTAAAATTTGCAGATGACCTTGGAGTTTATCTAATAAAATCCCCACTGGAGCCCAGAGAAATTAGAAATTCATTAAAAAATCAAACAGCCAGTTGTGTCTGAGCCATAATCCGGGACATCCATGACATTGCTTCCCATGACACCAGTCTTTGCCCTTGCTGGCCTCCTTTTCCCAGGGTCATGCAACTTGGCTAAGTAACCATCCTTGGGACTGGGCTGGCATGAGCAAGATGCTATCAGGGGGTACATCTGGGCTGGGGTCTTGAGGTGTCTCTAATGCCCAAGTACTAGCCCAGGATGCACCTAGGGATTGCTCTGCTCAGCCTTTAGATGCCTAAATGCTCTTTGTTGATGAAATAGGAGATCCACATTTTGTAGACCACTGACCCCCTAACCTCAAATGAGGAACCTCATCAGAGGGACGAAAATCATCCCTAAATAGCTCCACCGTTACCCCAGCCACACCTGTAACCACTTCACCAATAGTTAATGCACAATTACCAGGTTCGTAAGAGGAATGTCCTGAGAGACTATCAAGTAAGAGGGGAAGGACTTCTCCCCACCAGAGCCTGAATCCTCCAGGGAGGGGACTTCCTCTGCTTGGCGCTGAGAAAGTCAGGGAGCAGGCAGTCTCTGCCTGGGAGGACTCAACCTGATGGGAGGCAGTCTACTCCCCTCTCCCACCAACATCAGTGCAGTTACTGAGTGACAGCTGTGTGCCCACACCGTACTGGGCACTTAACCCAAGTTATTTCCAACCTAATTTTCACAGCACCTTTGTAAGGTAAGTATTATTTTGTGTCTTTTAACAGAAAAAGGAGAATGAGACACAAGTGGAGTAAGACACAAATGGCTTTAATTCAAGAGCTGCAAACTGAACACCTCAATGTCTAGGGGACCCCGAGCATATTGTGACAGTCATTGCAAGGAACAAACTGTGGAAGGTCTCCCAGAAGAGGTTCCCTGGGACTTTTTGAGAAAGGCAAGGGGTAGCTGAGAGGACGTCATTAATAGGTGGCAGACCTATTGGAAAAGAGGCTGACATTTATTTATTTTAAATGTTTATTTTTGAGAGAGGCGGGGAGAGGCAGAGAGAAGGGGGGACAGAGGATCCAAAGCGGGCTCTGTGCTGACAGCAGACAGCCCGATGAGGGGCTCAAACTCACAACCACGAGATCATGACCTGAGCTGAACTCGGATGCTTAACTGACTGAGCCACTAAGGCGCCCCAAGAAGCTGACACTTATTTTTTTTTTAATTTTTTTTCAACGTTTATTTATTTTTGGGACAGAGAGAGACAGAGCATGAACGGGGGAGGGGCAGAGAGAGAGGGAGACACAGAATCGGAAACAGGCTCCAGGCTCTGAGCCATCAGCCCAGAGCCCGACGCGGGGCTCGAACTCACAGACCGCGAGATCGTGACCTGGCTGAAGTCGGACGCTTAACCGACTGCGCCACCCAGGCGCCCCGAAGCTGACACTTATTAAGCAACTGCTCTGTGTGCTGAGCTCTAAGCCCTGATGCTCACTGTACAATCTCATCTAATTCTCACAACCACCTTCTGACATCAGTGTTATGATGCTAAAGAGACTCAGATTCAGAGAGGTCAAGTGACTTTCCCAAGGTCACACAGCTAGCAAATGATAGAGTCAGGATCTGAACCTACACCTGTCTGGTTCCAGTAGGAGAGGGCAAAACCACTGGCTTGACCGGCAGGGACAGTAGGTGCTGGGGAGAGGCCAGCAGCCACAGGAGGGAGACATCTGTTTCCTTGAATATAGGGGCTTATTTTAAGGGCCTTAGCTCTGAAGGTGTGCCTTGACCCACAGGCATTTTTCACTGCTGGATGTGTCCACGAAGGGTCCACGAAGGGCCCACGAAGGTGGCAAAGGAACGATTCCACTAACGTATGAGGGGACACCACCACCCTTTCATCAGTTTTCCAGAGAGGTTTAGGCTCCTCTGCCCCCACAGCCCGCAGCACAGCACTATTGGCCGGCGACCGCTCGTCAGCATCCTTGTGAGCCACAACATCCTCGTGAGCAATCAACAGCAGGGACTTCAAGACAGACAGAGCAAAGGGCAGATTCTGGTTTGTCCAGCTTGGAGCCCCTATGTCCTCATCTCTTAAGCAGAGCTAATCTCACCTGCCTCCTCGGGTTGTCATGAGCATTTAAGAGCTTGTCACCAGCCTCCTTCCAAGGCCATCCTTCGCTGTCCCCTCTCCAGGCCCAATTACCCCTACTCCACATGGTTCGCCTGCCTTTTCAAGTCTTCAGCTGGGGAGAGGATGGAGTCATTTGGGGCTCTACCCTGTGGCCAGAGGCACCTGGATTGAGAGGAGAGAAGCTGGAAAGAGCTGCATCTCTGGGAGGTGATCCCCGGAGAGTGGGGAAGCAGGGAGACCTGCCAGGAGATTCTGGAGGCAGAGGGGGCCCCAGGGCCCTGAAGACCAAATGGGCCAATGCCAGGAATCAGATCCCTCTGCATCAGGGGGACCGGGAAGAGCCTGCAGCTTCCCTGGGCCCTTGGTGGGGAAATAGAGGCGCTTGGGCAAAAGGAGGGCCCCCCTTCCTCAGAGGCCTGAACAGAGTCAGTGATGGGGGGATCGCAATGCCCAGGCTCCATCCACGAAAGCTCAGCGTGCCGTGGAGGGAAACCGCCATGGTAATACCACCAGGCCCAGGCAGGCGTGCTGCCTCCTGAGCCGACTCGGGCGACTCCTCATTCTCCTCCCCTGAAGTTACTCCAGCCTCCTCAGTCCGAAACTGTGAGCTTTCTCCTCTTGGAGCCTTTTCTCCACACTGGTCCCTTCGCAGCAAGGCCTTCTGTCTTCCCAGGCACCTACCTGAATCCACCCATCCTTCCAGAGCCATCCAGAGAGCCCCTCCTCTGAGCCTGGTGCTCCAATAGGACAGGCCCCTCACCCCACCCGCCTCCCTCGAATCGTGTCCTCTCCCCCACTGCTGGGCTGCATGTGCACAGCCTCCTTTCCACAGCCTTCTTTTCGAGAGTCCTGAAGGGCGGGGCTGGGCTGGTTGGCCCCATGTCCCCAGCACTCAGCACAGATCCTGGCCAATAGCAGGTGCTTGGGAAACACCCCTAACTAACCAATCCCTGAGGAAAGCCTGTCCCTTCCCCCTCTGCCCCCTCTGCCCCTACACCAGACTGGGTCTGCAGAAGCTGTAAACACAGGACAGCTGACCCAGATCGAACCTGAGTGATGTCCTTGGCTGGAGGCAGAGGACTGGTACCAAAGACTTCACTCCTCTGATAAAAGGAAGATCTTTTTTTTTTTTTTTTTTTTTTTTTTTGCCCTTCACCTCTCAGTTGTAAAGCTCTTAAAAAGGACCTCACCTCTTATTAGCTCCCTCCTTCTTCCTGCCAATTCTAAGCAAATATCTGCTTCCTCTGGAGCTCCCTCCTCTCAGGCCTGCCTGCCCCTCCCCACCTCCCCTCCTCCCCTCCCACTCCAGCCCTGTAGCAGGGAATGTAATTAGGCCTTTCCCCAGGATGGCACCCCCTCCACGCAGTTGGACTGCCCGTCCAATGGGGGATAATTTATGGAAATGGGTAAAGGTGTTTTAAATTATTCAATTTAAATGTAAATAGGGGAGATGGTTTCTCTGAATAAATTGTCTTATTTATGTTCCGCCCGACTCCCCTCCCAGGGAAATATGGAGCCATTTGGAGCCCTCTGGAGCACAGGGCCCTCCACTTCTCTTTAAGTAATACGGGACCAGCCCATGTCCCTGGGGGGTAATGATTTGAAGACAAACGCCCCTGACAGCCTCTGTCCTAGCTGGGGTCACAAGACACGCCAAGTGCCCCCCCACCCCACCTTGGCTGTTCTATGTATGCCACCCCACCCTGGGAGAACTGTGGCCAGGCCAGGCCACGGATTTGGGCAGAATGCAACTCCTCAATCTTGGTTTGCTGGGGAGTGACAATGCATCAGGGGGCTCTGGCCCCCTCCCCACCTGCTCAAGGTCTCAAGCAGTGGGCAGCTCCGCACCTCCCTGACAAAGTCATGTTCTGAGCCCTTTGGGCTGAGTTGGACCATGGGCCCATCAACTATTCTTGGAGTCTTTCTACCTTAAACAGGGTCACCTCTAGGAGGAAGGGGGACAGGGTGGTCCCTAGGCAAAGGGCTTTCCTTGAAAGGAAAGGACCTTTCTTCACACATCTCGGGCACCCTCGCATGTGCTAATAGGAAGGCATTTGAGGGTAAGGAGAGGAGCCAGTTTTTAGCCCCCTCGGCGCCACTCAGATGCCAACTTTGCTGTCTCTTGGATTGGGCTGCCATTACACATGAGTAACCAGTGATCAATGTAGCTATTAGAGGGTTTTCAAAGGCAAAGGACAGAACATTGAACAGCTCAAAGTGGCTCAGGTTATAGAAATTTACTAGCTCTGGAAACCTGGAGATAGGGCAGGATTTGGGTGCAGATCTGATGTGATCTGGAAGTCTGGTCCTGTTTCCTTTCCCTACGATTCTTTTTTTGTGTGTGTATCCATCATCATCAGACTAGACCACAAGGTGGTTGGGGCAATAAAGAGCCTTATATCCACCTCATGAGCCAAACAGAAAACAGAAGCTTGGTTACGCAGCCTCCTTTGTAGCTAGGACACAGATTGTGAGCCAGATCCCGCTGATCAGATTCACCCATAGGAGACTTCACTTTAGAGGGAGGAATTTGAGTAAGGAAGAAATGCCCAGAATCTACTGTGCTGGTGAGGGTGGAAATGGAGGTGTCCAGCTTTGGGGTAGAAGTGATAGCAGGACTGAGTTCCTGGACCAGAAGTGCAATCAATGGGGAGTGACAGCAACAGAGGTCCCTTGGTGTCCAGTGGGACAGCAGCAGTGGCTGGGGCTTCCCCATCAGTCTGGCTCTATGGTACAGGGGGCATCTTGCCTAAAAGCTTAGTCTTGAGTCTGGCTCTCCACCAACCCTCCCTGTGATCAGATAAGACACCCAGTATTCTTCTAGTAGATTCTTTTTCTGTTTAATCAGTCAGAGTTGCTTCTATTGCTTATAGCCACGAACCCCAACTGACTTAACCGATCCTTGGTGAAACCAACTCATTCTTAAGATCCAGATTGGGTAGCCCCTTCTCTGAATTCCCCCAAGCCCAGGCACTTTGTTCATACCTCTTACAGCCATCTTAATAAAGGCATGAGCCCCTGTGGGAGTCTCCTCTACATCCCGCAACACACACACACACACACACACACACACACACACACACACACACTAATTTCCACGGGCCCTGGGACCACACCTTTCTCATTCAGGTCTAGTTTAGAACCTGGATCTAGCGCTCCCTAAGTATGTTGCAATGTGATTACTGCCACTGTCTTTATTATTGACAACAAAAACCCATCAATGCCTGATTGTGGTTTGAGCAACATACATAGAGAATGGCCCATATTTTGTTCCTACTTTCTGCAAAACCCGCTACCAGGTTCATAGCTATGGGCTCCAAATACTGCAGTCCCCACCAGAAAGTCCCCTAAAATACCACAGGACTGTCCTCTGACCCCTACCCAGTTCCCCAATTACCCCTGACAGTCTTGCATTTACTCCTTCCAACCAGCTGTTCCCATTTCTGCCTTGGTGCCACTCTACCCTCAACCCTCTCAGCCCTGGGAAGATGTCCATTCTTGGACATGGAGATGACATCCCAAAGGCCCCTGAAAGGATATGACCATATGGGTTATGTTGCCACCCTGAGAGCATCCCTCATCCTGGCCAGCCCCGCACACATAACACCCACTCTACCCCCTCCGCAGGAAGAGCCAGAGGAAACGGACAAGATTTCTGGAATCAATTTCATGCCTTTGGCCATGATAAACAACTAAGCAGAGAACAGCACCCATCAAGGGAGCTAATGGCCTTGGGTATCTGAGTGATGCATCACTCCCTGAAAAAGAAAGCCTGACCTCAGACACTCTCTCCACACCCACTTTTTCTCCATACGTTGCTCTACTTGGTGCAGACTAACATAAGCCCTAGCTGCATCTTCCTGGGCCTCGACAGGACCTGCACTTCCCCTTTCCCCAGGCAGCACCCAGCCTCCCATCAGCCGGGAACCTGGAGAGACCTAAGGCAGAAAGCGCCTGGCCCATTACCTTGGTTAGCCAGGAGCACTATATTACAGATGCAGCCACACCACAAGGGTGCAGACCCCAGACCCCTTCTCACCATCTGTGTGACCTTGGGCAAGCCACCTGAATGGTACAAACCTCACAAGGTTCTTCTGAGGATTAAACGAGATACTGTTTGCAAAGCGTTAGCACGGTGCCTGGCACAAAGTCCTTAATAGTCTTTCTGTTTATATCATGACTCCCTGTAGTCAGCAGGTCCTCGGCTCATCTACCCTCAGTGCCATCCACTGCCTGTGAAGGCCATTCCAGCATGTCCTACTCTGAATGGTCATGGAACCTAGCGATCCCTGGCATGACATGGTAGGAAAAGTAACGGTACTGGAAGCAGAAGAGCTACATTCAAACCCCATCTCGAGTCTGTAGCCATGACCTCTTTCTATCCGGCCGGCATGAAACAGATTCAAAATACATGATGACTCGCTGGGTGGACGGATGAAGGTCACACTGCTTCTCTGAGCCACCCGCCACGGTGGCCTTATTTGTAGAGTGGGAAAGAAGCACCGTCCCCACAAAGTCACAGTGAGGGTGAAAACAACTGCGGTGACACCTAAGAGAGTGCCTGGGATGGCCGGTGACCAGAGATGGTGGTTGAATCTGGATCTGTTCAAACGCTCGGCAGGGGAGACTTAGTTCCCCGTGCCTCCTGCACCTGCTGACCAAGAAGGACCCCATTTCTGTAATACTCACCCCTCCATGTCTAACCCAGCCAAGTTTGCCATGTTTCTCCAGCCCAAGGAGCACATATTTAATGGTGAGAAACCAACATCAGATTTTACCAGAAGTGAGTAAGATCCCTGCAGCTCTTGACAGTAAGGCCAGTGTCCAGGAGAGGGCTAGTGGCTCCAGCCATTGACATACACATCACACTTCACAGTTAATGATACGTTCTAAGTTCGTATCTTACCAAACGTTTTCACAGGTCAGTTTTGCCAAAGGGGAAACTAGCTTAGACCGGGGAACCAACTTCCTCAAGGCAGTAGAGAAGGGTATTGAACTCACCTTGTCATCTCTCTCTCCATACTATTGGGCACTCTGCCCCCTGCCAGCATGTTCTCCCACACCAGCCTGGCAGCCCTTGCAGCCCTTACAGCCTAATATCTGGCACATCTCCTGGCACAGAGCAGGTTCCCAATAACTAATCACCTACTCTAATCATCAAGTACAATCCAACCACTTCGTTTCACCAATGGGGAAACTGAGGCACAGAGCGAAGACGTGAAGAGCCCAAGGTTACACAGCTCGATGGTGATGCAATGGACCCACTAATAGGAGAATAGGAGCTCATCCCAAAATCTCAGAAGAATTCTAGGAGGTCATGCAGCCAAGGCCCTGCCCCATCCTTCCCTGGTAATGAAAGCCAAGTTCTCCCATTCACACTTTGGGGGAGAGGAAACAAGAGGCTTCAGAGGCTGGATACAGCAGGTTGGTTGCCAAATGTCCCCAAATCCTCCTCTACCTATACCCATACCCCTTTACAATGTGACTTTGCAGTTTCTCCCAACAAGAAGCAAAGTCTTTCCCCTCCCATTGAACGTGGGCTTCCCTGTGACTTGCTTTGACCAACAGAGGTCAACAGATGTGATGGCATGCCAATCCCAAGGCTAGACCTTTAAGAGACTTGCGACCTTCCATGCTCTCTTAGAACCCTGCCAGTATCGTGTGAGCAAGCCTGGGATAGCCTGCTAGAGAATGAAATTTGTCAAGAAGAGCCCAGATGTCCCATCTGAGGCCTCCCAAAACCTGCCTAGGGCCAGCTGACGCCCAGACGTGAGAACCCAGAGATCAAGAGAGGTATCTCCTCAACCCAGGGCCAACCACAAGTACGTAAGTGATTCTAGCCAAGACCAGAAGAACCATCCAGAAAATCCACAGACTCATGAGAAATCACAAATCTAATTGTTTTAAAGTCACTGAGTTTTGGGGTGATTTGTTATAAAGCACGAGCTAACAAATAACATTGAGCATTAAGACCACAAGTCCTAGCCATGCAGAAGTTGGGGCCTGTGCTCCAGCAGGGCCTTGAAGGAGCAGGACCCTTTCCTGCAAAGAGCCTGACTGAGCTTCCAGCCACCAGGCTCTGACCCAGCCCCAGGACCAGTGAGGTCAGTTCTAGCTTCCGTACTACCCTGACCACCCATCTTGGCACCTGCAAAACCCATTCCATGGCAGTATCCAGGAGGGGTAAAGACTCCAGTGCTCTGAACAGGGAGGGCTGCGATGAGAGCTAAAGCATCCATAGCCCAGGAGCAGCTCAGCTCAGAGACAAAACCCTGACAAAGCCCCAGGGTGGGATCTCAATGGTGTAGAAGCATGCTTCCCCAACCCCCAACCCAGGGGGAGCAATCAGCCCCGGAGGAACTGAGCAGGCCGCTTGACATTTGATGGGAGTCATTATCAGATACTTATTCCCAATCAGGGCTCAAGTGCCTCTGAGGGCCCCTCTGCTCTCTTCTCATTCCAGGGAGCATTAACGGGAGGTGGGGAAGGGGCATCCAACACACCCAGATCTGGGCGAAGGCCCTCAGAACCCACCCCTCTGATTCCAGCCCCCTCCTCTCCTCCTGAGGTCCCCAGGGGCAAGCTACCACAAGCCAGAGTGTGGACAGTGGGGACTCCAGAGGGGAGAACTTGACTCCTGGGTCCTTAGAAAGACTCGGGCTCAGGGAGGCTCAAAGACTGGTGCAGGAAGGCTAGGTCAGAACTCAGATTCTGACCCCAAGAAGGGCTTTGTCTCCAAAGTTCATGGCCCTGGGGCTCCTGAGTCCCTGTCCCGGGCAGCCAATTCCTCCTTCAGACAGTCCTCCAGGACCAAGGCCAGGCTTCTCCGCTGGCACACACACACAAACTCCCTCTCTGCAGACAGACAGTCACATTGCTATCTTAGAGAGTCATGGCTCAGGAGTGTGAAAGCCTTTTAAGGCTCTCCCAGCTCAGAGAAGGATTTTGGGCAAGCTACATAACCTCTCCCGTTCTGAAAAAAACGACAATGATTCCTGCCCTGCCTTCCTCTACAGGAGGCTATTGTGAGAATCCTATTCTTTAATGTATGGGAAAGCAGCCGATAAACTATAAAATAAGGGCTGGGTACAATTGTCCCCAACTGGATCATCATCACAATATACACAAGCTCAGACGAGCCAGGTGCAGGCACATGATGGTAAGAGCATGCGCGCGTGTATGTGTGTGTGTGTGTGTGTGTGTGTGTGTGTGTGTGTGTGTGTGTGCGCGCGCGCGCATACGGCTGCCTTACTACACGCTATAACACTCCAATACCAATATTTCATGGTTTGGGTTTTCACTGTGGGTTTTCACCATCTATGTCTCTATTCAGGCAGTGAATCAACTGTATTGATGTGTCACAGTCAGAATGCAGAGGCAGAGTTTTCCAGTTAAAAAAGAAAGGGAGTAAAAAGCCTTGTAGTGGGTTTGACAGGGAGAGGGAGATGGAGACGGAGATGGAGAGGGAGAGGGAGAGGGAGAGGAGGGAGAGAGAGAGAGAGAGAGAGAGAGAGAGAGAGAGAGAACATACACACACACACACCCCTATGCCTCAAGGAACTTAAGGACTCAAATAACTGAATATAAAAAAATAGAGAAAGAAGCGGGTGGAGAGTCATAAAATAATGAGTCCTGAGACTGGTCAATCCAGAAGGCTTCCTGGAAGAAGAGATAAAGTCTGAGCCGGATTTTGGTAGAAAGGCTGGACACGCAGGCGGCAGGGAAAATGGCTTTGGGAGGAGGACAGAAACAGATCAGTTTTCTGCATTCTGTTATCGGATAACAATAGCTATACTTCACTCCTGTAGAGCAGTTAAGGATTTACAAGGCTCTTCCACATGTATTTCCTCATCTGAGTCTCATTACAGTCCTCTGAACTAGACAACTCAGTTTTTATTATCCCCATTTTATAGATGAGGAAACTGAGGCTCAGAGAAGTGATTTTCCCAGTGTCTCCAAGCTCACAGGCAGTAGAGCTAGTGAAGTGCCCAGGGCTCCTGACTCCTACCTGGCCCGGCACCTTTCCACAGCCTCTCTCCAATCCTACCCCACTACCTTGTCTGCTTCTGTCTGTAAGCTCCTTGGGGGCAGGTACCGGGCCTGGGGAATAGACTCTGGACTCTGGGCAGTGCTTGGGAAATGAGTCTAGTATAGACAGTGGTGTCTCTAGGGTCAGACAGAAATGAGGTCCTGCCCATTTACCTTGACTCAGCCTGTTAGTTTCCTCTGCACCTTAGTTTCAGTTTCCACATACACGGAACAGATTGTTACAAAGATTAGGAGAGAGAACGCCTTGGGGCGCCTGGGTGGCGCAGTCGGTTAAGCGTCCGACTTCAGCCAGGTCACGATCTCGCGGTCCGTGAGTTCGAGCCCCGCGTCAGGCTCTGGGCTGATGGCTCGGAGCCTGGAGCCTGTTTCCAATTCTGTGTCTCCCTCTCTCTCTGCCCCTCCCCCGTTCATGCTCTGTCTCTCTCTGTCCCAAAAATAAATAAAAAAATTAAAAAAAAAAAAAGTTGAAAAAAAGAAGAGAAAACGCCTTTGAAGCACTTAGCACTGTGCCCGGCACACAGTATTTGCTCACTTAATTGCAGCCACCATCATTAAGCTCTGGGTTATTGGGTTATTATTGCTCATCAGGAAGACTTTCCTCATGGCCGTTTTTCACCAGTTTCTCCCTTCCAGGATAAATGGGTCATTTAACACCCACACTGTGACCATTCATTACTGTCCTGAGAGGGGGTTCTCAGTGAGCACAAGCGATACACCTCTCCCTCCATCCACCTGGCCCATGTGTCCAGCCCAGACCCCACAGCCTGGAGGGGCCCTCAGATCACTCCTGCACCAGTGGGTGTCAGGCCTGACCCCTCAGCCACCTGTTGAAATACATTTCAGTCGCCAGAGCTCTCATTTCTATTAAAACTCCATTTGCCAAGAAAGTGGAAAGGTAATTATGAATCCCAGTCTTAAATCACTCTGCCGCTGAATTATTAAAGGGAAGAATTAAAAATAATCAGGCTTTTTCATTACACTTCATAGCAGGGAAATTAAAGGTGTAAGAATGTATTTTTTTCCACGAATTTAAGTATTCATTTTGGAGATTTATAGGGGAGTTGAAATGATTCCCTGCATGCCCAGCTCTCCCTTTTATGAAAGGGGGAGAGGGGAAAAAAACCTTGTAAAATTAAGAGGGAGATAGAGCGAAGAAGGGATTTAACATAAAGAAGTACAACTGAGTGTTTTGCATTTTAATACATTTTTTTCTGCACAATTACACCATTGAGTGATATGGCAGAGAGAGATTAGGCTGCTGCTAATTTCAGATACTGGTTGCTGAAATGGCATGGGGGTCTCACCAGGTGTCGGGTCAGGAAAAGCATGCTGGGGCATCCAAGCCGGCTCCCCAGATCTCCAAGCACTGGGAGGCAGAGACTGGGTCAGCGCCAAGCTCCTGGCACCCTCTTTTCTCAGGCGGAGAAAAGGATGAGGGACGCCGCCATTCATTTCGTGGAGCAGAAATCCAAGGCACCAAGAAAGGGGAAAGCAGCAGCCAGGAGCCCAGGATCAAAATGGGAGGGACGCGGAAAAGTACTTCCCAGCTAGTTTTCAGGTCTGGAAGAAGGTGGAAGGGAGAGAGATGGGGGTGACCTTCTACCTGTGTCCCTCCCCCTGCTTCCTCCCAAGGTGGAGCGTGAGAAACAGAACTGTCCAGAGTTAGGAGAGAGGCAGGAGGATTCTGGAAGGTCTCGGTCCTCAGAACTGAATCCTGAGAGCCCCTGATGGATGAGGCCAAGGACTGATGAAGTCCCTGCCTTCCCCATTCTCAGTCAGTGGGGCAGGGGGCGAGGGGAGGGAGGATGCAGACCAGACTCCTGGGATCCAGGTGACGAGCAGGTGTAAACTCCTCCTATCTTGAGACCCAGTGGGGAAGGGGGAGCCGATGACAGCAGAGCTGGAGGGGATTCATCCAGGGAGGCTTCCAGGAGGAAGGGACCTGAGAGAGAAGATAGTGGGCAGGCAGAGAGAGGCACCAGAGCACAGAGCATATTCGTCTTCCGGCTCCACAGCAGCTGGAGACCACTGGGCTCTCTCCCTGCTGGGGGCAGTTTGAGGACAGAACAAGAATCAGATGCCATCAACACACAAGCCTCACTGGCAGCAGCTGGGTAGTCCCAAATCAGACCCAGGGGAGGATGCTAAGAGCAGGCCGGTCCCGTCCAGATGTGCTTCAACAGCTGGCCTACCTCTCCCCGGGGACACCAAGCTGGAACACTTCTGTCCTGCGTCCCTTCCACCTACACAGGCAGTGACTGGACCAGGGGAGGGGGGTGGGGCTCCCTTGATAGAGCCACTCAGCTGCCTGCCCCCTCCCCCGAGATGGTAATGAATTGCAGGGAAACGCGCTGAGAGGTGTCAGAACAATTTCTATTAAACATAATTTCCTAATGAAAAGGTTACGAGGGAGCCGGTGGAGCTAATCAGGATTGAATGCTCACTCAAACCCGCTCTAAGGGAGGGGCCTCGAGGCCTGGTCCCTGGTTCCACCTTGCCTGGGCTGGAGGGAAGGGCTGTGGGGCTGGGTAAGACCCTGAACTGTGTTCCATGCATCCACCTCAAGGTCTTGTACACGCCCGTTGTTAAGTGTTTCCACGTATCACGTTCTCGCAACATCCCAGCAAAATTGAAGTTCTGTCCCCCTTTTCAAGATGAGCAAATTCAGACCCTGAAAGGCCACATGGCTTGCTCAAGGTCACATCTCCAGCAATTAGGAAGCAAAGGCAAAATTCGAACCCAGGTCTGTCTGATCACAAGTCGTACTGCAGCGCTGTCATTTCTTCCCAGCTCGCTGGCCCTGTCCTATCCCATGGTTGCAAAGTCCTTTGGAAGGGCAAATGGAGCCCTAGAAATGGGGCAGGGCAGGGCAGGGCAGGGGCAGGGCAGAAGTGCAGCAGACTCAGCTTAAGTCGTTCCCAGGTATCCAGTCTCTCACTGATGCCTTGCATATCTGTGAGTAAAGAAACCAAGGTCATTTTCTACATGGCCCTGTGTCTCCTCAGAGACTGGCAGGCACAGTGCCCTACTGAGCCCAGAGGGGCATGTAGGTCAATGCAGCCAACTCAAGGGCGCTGAGAGGCTTTGAGTCTGTAACTTGAGACCAGGAGGCACCGACCCCGTGCAGGCCCCCACCCCACCTCTGGTCCCAGAAGAGTGTCCCCCAACAAAGCTTGTCTCGGATCAGGGACCCTGCCTCTCCACTCTCCCCTCACCCTGGATCTCAGATGCTACATCATGGCTGTGCCGAGGGTGGGGCCGACGTGGCCGAAACGGAGAAAAAGGAAAAGGGCTTTTGCAGAATGTTCACAGATCCTCCCTAAGCCCTCAATTACAAACTCTTTAGAAATGGCCTTGGCCTTTACTGGTGGGAGGTTGGGAATGGGGGATGGAGCAGGAGGAGTGTGGATCTGAGACCAAATGGTAATAAGTCCTATTCTCTTTGCAATCCAGAGGCTCCCAATACCACCAAAGCCCAGCTGGGAACAGTTTTCAGGAACATTGGGGCTTTGCTCTACCAGAAGCTTCTGCAGCTGTTGAGATACTTTTTTGGAGGGGGGGGGATGTTCCAGATGTGCCCTTGGGGACAGAGGTAAGACTTTAAAGTCCTCCAGGAAGCTCACCGCCACCCCTATACCCTGTGGGAGAAGAGGGGCTGAGCTGGGAGGGGCCCAGATCACAGAATTCCTTCCCCCCTCCCTTCGGTGCCCACCAGGCACGTCCCCTGCTCCTCCCCATCCACTGCCTCTCCCCCCCAGGCGAGGAGCCCCGGGTTTTGCACCCCGCCCCCAGCAGGGCACACGTCCCCATCCCTCATTACGATGAAGCTGTCACCGACTGCCAGAGCCTGCCTTCCTGGGACCTTCAAAGCCAGGAACAGCATGAAATATGCAACCGCCTTCCCAGCTCCCACTCCCCGCTCAGCCCCCTCCCTCTAATTGCTCCGTGCAGATTAAACTTGGATGTCACGGCTCTGGCTGAGGACATCCAACACTTACATTCTCCAAAAGCAGTGGAGGTTGTTTCTGCCTCTAGGCAAGAGGAGCTCAGTTCCCGAGCGTCTGAGGTGCTACCCCGCCACCCCCGACCCAGCATGTGGGGAGCCCCACACCGCTCCCCATGAGGCGATCTCCTTGCTGCCAGTGCACCCCTTAGGCTGAAGGCTCCCTGGAAGGCCAGCAGAGCTTTTGCTGAAAACAGCAGTGGTTCTCCAAGTGCGGTCCCTGGACCAGCAATAGCACCATCACCTGGGAACCTGTTAGAAATACAAATTCTCAGACCCTGCCCCACATGTACGGAATCAGAAACTGGGTGCAGGGCCCAGCAATCTGAGGTCTAGCAAGCCCACCAGACAACTCTGATTCATGGTCACGTTTGAGAACAGCTGAGCTAAAGACCCGCTAAACCAACATCCAGTCAACTGGACAGAGCCTCCTGGGCCCCCGGGGCTATCTATGCTAAAGCTTCAAGAAAGATACCACCTCCTCTGCACCGAGCTGATGGTCCAGGGCTGATAGGAGAGGCGATAATTAAGGCAAGACCAGCCTGAGGATCCTGGAAGGTGCAGAGGAGGATAGCTGATGCTACAGGGAATGAAGGTCCTAAGACAAAGGGAATTCAACTAAATTGGGCGCCCCCCCCCCAAAAAAAATACGTTGAGACCAAATGCAAATCGAAATCACAATGAGATATCACTTCACACCTATCAGGATGGCTACTATTTAAAAACAAAAAAGAAAGAGGGGCACCTGGGTGGCTCAGTCGGTTAGGCGTCCAGACTTCGGCTCAGGCCGTGATCTCATGGTTTGTGAGTTCGAGCCCCGCATCAGGCTCTGTGCTGACGGCTCAGAGCCTGGAGCCTGCTTCGGATTCTGTGTCTCCCTCTCGCTCTGCCTCTCCCCCGTTCACACTCTGTCCCTCTCTCTCTCTCTCTCAAAAATAAACATTAAAAAAAATTTTTTTAAGGGAAGAAAAAATTATTTTCTTTCAAGTGTTGGTAAGGATGTAGAGAACCTGGAACCCTGTGCCCTGCCGGTTTAGAATGTAAAATGGTGCAGACACTATAGAAAACAGTATGAAAGTTCCCCTAAAAACTAAAAATAGAACTACCACGTGAGCCAGCAATCCCACTTGTGGGTATACCCAAAAGAATTGAAAGCAGGGCCCTGAAGAGAGATTTGCCCATCAATGTTCACGTCAGCTCTATTCACAAAAGCAAGGTGTGGAAGCAATCCAAATATCCACTAATAGATAAACAGGTAAACAAAATGGGGTCTATCCTACGGTGGAGTATTATTTGGCCTTAAAGAGGAAGGAAATTCTGACACGCTACAATATAAATGAACCTTGAAGACACTATGCTAAGTGAAATAAGGCAATCACAAAAGGCCAAAAACTGTAAGATTCCACCTACATGAGGTACTTAGATTCATAGAGACAGAAAGTGGAACGGTGTTTGCCAGGGGTGGGGGAGAAGGGAATGGGGAGTTTTTGTTTAATGGGCGAAGAGTTTCAGTTTGGGAAGATGAAAAAGTTCTGGGGAATCTCTTGCACAATAATGTAATTATAATTAATGCTAGTGAACTGTACACATAAAAATGGCTAAGATGGCAATTTTATGTTATGTGTATTTTACCATAATTTAAAATTTTTTAAATAATAATTGGGGCCAAAATGTGGACAGGAAAGGGGACAATAAGCCTAGCAAGCCTCGTGCGTGTGTGCATCCATCTGCCAACACATCCTCTACTTCACTGGGAGAAGAGCAGAGCAGGTGTGACTATCCTATTTTACGGGGAGATGAGCCAGAGAGGAGGGGTGCCCAGCCAAGGTTTCGACACAGTGAGTGGGGAGCTGGGGCTGGGGCTCGGGTCCTGGCCCCAAGCTGGCAAAGAACTCTCACAGTAAAAGCCCTCCAGGCCCTGGAAGCTGCAGGTCTGCACTGTGGCAGATTCTCAAGAAGCTGGGGTGGTAGTGCAGGGGCCCTGGGGTCAGGCAAGAGGGGTAAGACCATGGTGTACATCCTGGGATTGCACCTGCCGCTCCGCACAATCATTAACAGCCCTCCCTTCATTTTCAGCAATGTCCCAGTCTGGAAGACAGATAATGGCCACCCCAACTATAAGTGACTGGAAAGCCAAGGAGCACAGTTGAGTGGAATTTGACTGGAAAGAGGAAGCAACCCAGCTTCTTGGGGAGAAGAGCCTCTTCCAAGGATCTCAGAAGGTTCTTCTGACTGTGAGCAGAAGACCCAACAGAGGGAGGAGGGAGGAGATGGAGGCCGAGGACTGGAGCATGAGAGGAGTGGAGGGTCAGTAGACTGGGACACACAGGCCTTCCTGTGGATCCTGAGGAACATGGCATGCCTTCTCCTGGATGCCATTCTCCCCCATTACCTTCTCCATCTCACCCCTTGGGCTCTCTACCTGGAACACAAGAGCAGGCCCCCCTCAGTAGGAATTGGCCATGGGCTCTTTTCCCTTTCTCAGCTTTTTCCAGTGCCTACCTTTGGGCCAAGACAATGTCCAGACCAACTCACACCAGCCACCCCGTCCCATCAGTCCATCTCAGCCTGGGCTAGCTTCTCTCCTTCAGTGCCCACCTCAATCCCAACTCATCCCTCCAGACACTAGAAAAGCCACATGCTCTCGCCCCTACAGCTGTTCCCCCAAACCCTTCTCTAGGACCCTCCCCTTTCTAACCTCCCCAGCTTCACAGGTGCACAGCCAGAGGCTTATATTTTACTCCAAGCAACTCCACCTGGTATCCTTGCAATCTGAGGTAAGTTATTTCACTTCTCTGAATCTCCACTTTCTAGACTTCAACATGGGACTACATTCCATTCAGAGAGTGCTGTGGGGCTTTAACGGGATCAGCATGTGAGGGGCCTCTGGATGGTAGTATCATGTCTGATAACTTCCTGCATCCTCAGCACTCCTCAGCATTTATGTACAAACCAGCCACCTGCTTTGCCTCTGTGAGAGTTTCCTCCACGAGGAGTACCCCACTCTTCTCTTCCTCCCCCACACGGCATGCGCAATGGGCCAGAGGCTGGAGAAGACCACAGTCAGAGACACACGGCAGATGGAGAGCAGTGGACAGGAGCCACGGCCCACCCTATCCTTCACCTTTGCAAAATAATAACAGTGTCTTCTCCAAAGCCTTCCCCCCTTGAGGAAATGTTCTCAATACTGACTTTGATGTGACTTTGTCGATCCCTGGCAGTGAGGGAGGTTGGAGCACATGGCTAAGTTCCAGTGCCTGCCACAGATGCTCAGCCATGTTTATAAGGAGGGAGAGAAGAGGAGGGAGGGAAGAGCCAGACTGCTCAGGTTCAGTCTGAGACAAGGGTGAGGAGTGAAGTGAAATGCTAGGGTTGATGTTACACCTGGAGATAACGTTTAAGATTCATCATAGGGAAGGGATAGGGTTGGGCCGAACTTCAGATTCACATTGGGTTCCAGTGTGAGTTCTGGTTAGAGTTCTGGTTAAGATGAGCTCTCGGGTACAGGCTGTGATTAGGGACTAGGTTACTGCTAGCACTAAAGCTTCAGCTAAAATTCATCTTAGAGCTAGATATATCTGAGGGTTCTGGGATCTGCAGCAGGGGATCAGTGTTACGGGCTTGGGCAGGGGCTCTGCAGACAACTGGCCAGAGAGTTCCAGATGGGATCTGAGGCCAGTACCGTGGACAGCTCCAAGGAAAGCACCTTGGTAAGCAAAGGAGCCTCTGAGATGTTCCTAGCTGCCCTCCCCCCTCAACCTCCTCCCATGACATCACGACTCTAAGCTATTCACCCAAGACTGACCCCTGAGAAGACCAAGATAGCACCATATCCTCTAGGGAGTTTGGGTCTCCCATCTTAGGGCCTTTGCCTTTCCTCCAAAATCATTAGACCCTATATCTCCTGGGCCTAGATTCTAGAGTCTAATTGAAAATCTCTGGTTTGGGCCTTTACAAAATGATCATTTTCCTAAAAATCAAGGCTTTTCAAATTCCACTCTTGATGGCCACATTCACTCTACTCTGTGTGACATAACTCATTCCTCTGATCCCTCTTCCCCACGGGGAAGACAGAGAGATTCCTCAAGTCTTTTCCTCTCCTGCCTCTCATTTCTCCTTTCATCACCTAAGCCCAGGGGTAGGATGGACACAGGCGAGGTCCTCAGGTAGGTGCACAGCATAGAGCACACAGGGGCAGGCAGGGTGCAAGCGACCAGACTGACAGCTGTTCTTCCCCTATGCAGCCCCAGACACCTCCATCACCAGAAGAGGAGGCATGGGCCAGGGATGTGTTGAAGGACACCAGATGCAGTCCTGGGGATCTATCCAACCCATCCCTTGGAGGTCACTGGGGCTGGGGGCAAAGGTGATCCTCGAGAGCAAGAAGGTACTAGTCTGGGAAGGCTCTGGGGGAGCAGCAAGTGGAGCCTGGCTCCCCTCCTGTCCCTCTGTAGTAATTAACAGGCCTTTGTTCCTGTCCCTGATCTCGTCTGGCAGAGCCTTAATCATCCTCTTCCCGGCAATGAGCAGCCTTCTCATTAGGGCCTTAAGAACCTCTATTATAAACATGTAAATGGAACTCAGCGAGGAGGGAAATATTTGACTGCTCCAATTTCCTTTGTGCCGCTGCCAGCTTCGGGCTGCGCACGCCTGTGATTTCACTGCTCAGCAGCCCAGCACCAGCACGCTGCCCCTACCACCCTGTCACACAGCTCCATCTTCTCCTATTGGAATTTAATTACCTTCTCTGGCGAATGTTTGGAGAACCCCTCTCTATCAATTGATTCTGAAAGTCCGGTTTTTTTCCCAAGATACTCGATGGCACTTGGGCTGATGGCAGCCTGGGACCAGGTGGACCCGGGGCACAGGGGACGCTTTAACAACAGGGTTAGGAAGGATCATCAGAGTTATACCCCTGCCTCTGAGAAGGTCAATACTGCAGCCATCCCAGATGGGTGGGAGTCTCTCTTCTTTAAGGTCTACAGAGAAGCATATTCCTGAGACTCCTGCTGGTCTGGACTAGAAGTTCTTCCTGATGTCTGCCTGATGCTGGATGAGTTTGTTTGTTTGTTTGTTTGTTTGTTTGTTTGTTTGTTTGTTTGTT
>NW_024412402.1:11421343-11430464 GCF_014898765.1 Herpailurus yagouaroundi | reverse complement strand
GTTTGTTTGTTTGTTTGTTTGTTTGTTTGTTTGTTTGTTTGTTTGTTTTTCCCAGCTTAGTCCTTGATGAAAAGGGAAGAGTGCTATTAGGTAGAAATTCCATCCACTGCCTGAGAACGAATCTGATGATATGATCACCATCTCCACCCATGTGGGATCATTATGACTCTTTATTTTCATGGGAAAAATGGAGACTTGCTCCCTGCAGGCCCAGGGCAGTTGCCTGTTAAGGACTCCCCGGCATGCTGAGTCTTCCGTGCAGAAGTCTTCCGTGCAGAAGTCTTCATATGCCTGAATCCTCCTTTATGCTAGAGATACCAGAGATGCTTGTTCCCACTTGTCTTCTTTCTGAAGCCCTTGTCAAGTCTAAATTTCCATTCTCTTCATTCTTCAAAACCCAGATCACTTCCCCTCCACAAAGCTGTCCCATACCATTAGGCCATAGCCATCCCTCCCACCACTAACTTTAGGTGGCCACTGTTTGTCCATTTGATGGGTGTCACCTGTGTGACAGGTTCCTGTTGGCCCATAGCTGGTCATATGTGTAAGTTGCATACATCTCCCCAGTTTGGATGAACTACTCCAAAATGTCTCTCCTGCAAGGTGGAACTCTCCTCACAGTTCTCAGCACACAGCCTGGAGCAGGCTACCACCAGGAAAATTAGATTTGAGTTGGCTGGAAGGTGGGTGGATGGGTTGGCAAACTGGCTAGAAGGTTGCTAGTTGATGGGGTGGTAGGATGGGTTGGTGGACGAGAAGGCTGATTGTGGATGGACTGGTTTATCTGTTAGAGGGTTGCTGGGGTGGTACGGTAGTG
Source organism: Herpailurus yagouaroundi (assembly GCF_014898765.1). Classification (NCBI taxonomy): domain Eukaryota; kingdom Metazoa; phylum Chordata; class Mammalia; order Carnivora; family Felidae; genus Herpailurus; species Herpailurus yagouaroundi. The sequence continues at coordinate 11,429,647 of NW_024412402.1, read as the reverse complement.
GGAAAATGGGTGTGCCAGTTACCATCTGATTGCCTGTGATCATGGCTGGACTCTGTAAAGATTTCTCCTGCACCAGCTGGCTGTGTTAAGCTTTGTCAGAGGGACTGGAACACTGCTGCATGAAGGGACTTCTCTTCCAGACCCCCACAAGGAGGCATCCCTCAGCATACTGCTTCCTCCAGTGCCCCGGAAGGCAGCTTTCCAGGGAGTTCACCAGCATGGCAACTCAGCAAATTCTTCTGCCGCCCAGTGGGTCTCGTTGTACCTTCCTTTAATAGGGTCATGATGTCAGCCCTGAGTGTGTGTATGTAAGGAAGGCTCTTTGGGATTTGTTCCTTCTTATGATGCTCTGCCTCAGCCCCAGAGGTAGTACCCACTCTCCATACCTGCTATTCCTGTGTTTCTTCACAGCAGATAGGCAATCCCCTGTTATAGTTAGTAGGTAAACCTTAGTAAGTCTTCTCTGGTTATAGTTAATAATTCTTTACATTAAACCTCTCCTGTTAATATTACTGTGTGGTTTCTATCTCGTGAATGGACAGTGGGGGTAAGAGTTGATTGGTGAGTTAGCTGACAGGCTCGTTAGTGGGATGGTAGGATGGTGGACAAACAGGTTGGTGGACTGGTTGGCTGGCAGACTGGCTGGTTGGTGGGCAGGTTGGTAGTTGCTTAGAAGGTTGCTGGGTTGGTGATGCGGCATGGTGTAGGGTTGTGTGTTCATGGGTGGTTGGTGGATTAGTTAGTAGGGTAATGGTTTGATTGACAGGTCATTGGACTCAGGTGGCTGATGGCTTCATTGGAGAGTCAGTTGATAGGTTGTGCTTTAGGATATGGGGTTAGCATCCTGTCAGAGGGAAAACCAAGCCCCAGGGAAGCCCCTGTCATGCCAGTGAATCTCAGTCTCCACTTCTGCCCTACCCAAAGGCGCCCAGCTTTCCCCCCAAGCTGGAACCCTCACAGCCATGCCACAGCTACTGGAACACCTCTGCAAAAAGAGGCAGCAGCATGAGGAGGAGGCTTGTGGAGAACAGGGAGAGGGGCCCTAGGGGATAACAGGCATTAAGGCTGGCCTATAGCCCTCTACTGTCCCATGCTGCACCCCAGCTGCTCCTACAGGCTCTGACAAAGCCCCCAAGGTACCATCTGATTGCCTAGCACCCAGAGGGTTTTCCAGAAAGGGTACTGAAACTCTCTATCCTTCAGGATGGATTTTTGTCTCTGCCCCATGAAATCTCCTGAGACTAGAAGATCTCAAAGCATGGACATCCTTCAGGTGATGGGCCATCCTTCTAACCCATCCAGGCTTGGCATTCATCCAGCACATTCCACCATGGCTGCACCTCTCAGGACTCAGGACCCAGACCCCCTTCTTCTGCCTGTTCGATCCCTGCCACCCTCACTCAGCTCTCCCTCTGCCACACCATCCCTCTCACACCTCCCTCTTCTTGACTGAGCGAGGTCTCTGAGGCTGAGCTGAAACCCAGCAAGGGCTTGGTCCCCTTCTCCATGGCCCTCCCTCCTCCTCAACCACCCCCCTAGGTCCCCACCCTAATGCCCTGTAGGTGGCCTGGCTCACACACCAGCCAGAGCCACCAAGACATTTCCAAATTGCATCTTTCAAGTATCAGAAAAACAGATTTCAGAAGGAAATTGCTTTTTCCCCTGCTCAGTCCAGATGGGCTACTTGCTACTTGCCTTTTTCCCTCCCTCACAATCTCATGGAAAAATGAGATCATGTCTATCATGTCTCTGGGTTGGGGCCAGTCTCTATCCCTCCTGAGGCCCATAGGCATCAGAAAAGGCCATGCCCTGGGGGGTGGAGTGGGGCAGGCACCCCAGCTTCCAGGCCTGTGGATGAGCTCTATTCCAGGGTCTCCCAGGGCCATAGACCAGGCCCTGGAAGAGGCAGGGGCAGGGCATACACGGTGAGGGCTCCCAGAGGCAGAGAGCAGGACTGTGTTGGCACAAATCTGTGAAATGGTAGGTTGGCTCTGTTTCCTGATGTGCCCCTGCCCCCACCCCCCTGCAGCATCCATAAACTCACAGGCTACCACCACCCCTGCTGGCCCTTTCCAGGCCTTCCAGATTCACCACCCTGTGGGCCCTCTTCCCACAGGGGCTGCAGGTCAGGGCAAAGCACCTAATTAACCCCATCATGCCCAGAGCACCGGCCACATGTGCCAGGCCTCTGAGGCCTCAAGAGAGCACTGGCCTGAGGCAAGAGGCCCAAGCTCCAGTCCTGTTCAGAAAGCCCCTTCCCCTCTCTCAGCCTCCATTTCCTCACCTGGAAGGGACAGGATGAGCCCCGCACTACCAGCTCAGAGGTGAGGCCATTCCAATGCAATGATGATGAATGGGAGGCAGCTTGTAAGGAAACAGCCTCCTACTTCTTGAACTCTCATGCCATGCCACACACCATGCAGAGTGTCTTAAACACTTGGGCTCATTTTGTCTTCACAAGGACCCTGCAGGTAGGTCTGCTGTCATCTCATCTAAGAAGAACGAGTCAAGGTGCAGAGAGGCTATGGAACTGCCTAAGGTCACACAGCAGACAAGGCATGGAGCCAGGACTCAAGTCCTTGTCCTTGATCTGCACCCTGCATTCTCAGGCACTGTTCTGTGTTTCTTAAAAGAAGCCTTCAGGAAGACTATCACCCAGTGGAATATGTGGAGGAAGAATTTCAGGCCGTGCATATATGGAGGAAATACAAGAGTGGAAAGAAACTTCTAGAACCCTTAAATTACAGTAATAGTGGCTAACACTTGCTGAGCACTGACTATATGCATGCATTCTTCTGAATTCTTTATTGTATCAGTCACTTAATCCTTACAACAATCCTATGAGATAAGTACTATTATCTCCAATATGCAGTTGGGGAAACTGAGGCACGGAGAGGTTATATAACTGGTTTGAAGGCACATGACCGGTTAGCCACTATACCTTACAGCCCAGTGCCGGCACCAGGGATGTTGTTTCCCCTACTTCAGGCTCCTCTTCCCAAACCAGGGGGCTGGGGAGGGGCAGGGGGGGACCATGGAGTGAAGAGGGGCTAAGCGTCAGAGTGAGAACCCCAGACCTAGGGCCTACGGGGAGGGTGATCTGGCTTTCAGATCAAAGTCCCCTTCTCTCTTGGTCATAGCCCTTCCCCCACCCCAACAGTCCGGTCAGTGCTGCTCAAGGCCAAGGTGCCGATGAGGGTTCAAGGTAGAAAGACACAGTCATGCCTGTGACACATGGCTGTGTGGCCAGCACCTCTGCCTGGTTCCTTCCACCCCACACCCCACCCTAGCCCCCCAGTCTCCTCCTTGAGCATCCCCCACCTCTGGCCCTCTGTGCCAATTGTTCCTGCCTCCCCCATATCCATCTGTCCCTTTTCCTGGCACCAAACTTCAGACACTGAAGTCTGAATGGTACGGTTTCATAGCATCCTGAATGGCTGAATACCAGCCACTGTGATAGTAATAGGAGGCCAACAGCCAAAGGGGCAGGGACTTCACCTGGGAATGAGGCTGTGAAGTCCAAGGCTGGCTGGGCGGGGCCAGGGAGGAGGGAGCTTATCAGGGGACTAGGAACAAAAGTTTATCTGTGGTTGAGCAAATCCCACTGACTCTTAAAGAGGGCCTGTCAGGGGGAGGGGCAGCAAAGGACCATGCCCCCACCCAAGAGGTCTGTCACCTTCAGCTTCCTCTCTCTGGGGCATCCTCCATCTCTACTTGGCCCTCCAGTCAGAGCCAGCCCCGCCCCACCCCACCCCCTACCCCTACACACTCTCACTCGTCTGCAGGGCTAAGATGTGCTGCACAAGATCTTGAAACGCTCTGAAAGAACGCATAAGATTCTAAGATCAAACATACAAAGGGACCATTTCCTCAAAGCAAAAGAGTGGCCAGGCCTCCTCTTCAGCCATGGGAGTGGGAAAGCCGGTCCACAAGTGACAGAAGACGGGGGCAGAGACCCGGAGATGGAGGTAAGGCACCGCGGATCGTGTCTGACAGAGACTCCAGAGAGAGACCAAGAGAAAGCCTTGGCCCTCAGCAGCTTCCCAAACTCCTGGGCCAGAAACACTCCCTTTCCTGTTAAAAACAGTCAAGACATGAGGAGAAGAAAAACAGAATAACGAGATGAGATCGGAGGCACAGTTTCAATACTCAGAAAAATTCACAAAATTAGCACTCGGCACGGGCGGGGCAGCCAAAAACAGAGAGGACACAGTAACAGTATCCGTGACAAGACCTTCAGGATCCGTGAGATACACACATAGCGCTAGAAAGCAGGAGACGTTTGCCTATTTTGTTCATCATGGTCTCCACGGCACCTGGGATGGTGCCTGGCACATAGTAAGTGCTCAATAAATATCCTGAATAAATAAATGGATGAACACTGGTTTCTCCACACAGGCTATGCTTTTTCTGGTACTTAGGTCTGAGGAGAAAAAAAGATATCTCATCTGTGGGCCACGGAGTAATGTGGTGCGGAATTCATTCGTTCATTCATTCATTCACCCCACAATGTTTATGGAGCCCCTCCTCGCTCTGCTACGGGTCACTGAACAAAACATAAAAATTCCTACCCTCAGGGAGCTCCCACCAAGCACGGGGTGGGGGGGGGAGGGTTGGTGGGTGGCTTCTCATCCTCCACCTTGGCACAAGCTAGATTCAGAGCAACTCCCCCAGACCCGGTGGTCAGCACGGGAGACGCCCTAAACCACGGGCCACGTTGAGATAAAAGGCAGCTAGACAGCCCAGGCAAGGACACACAGCCTGTCCAAAGGCCACCTGAGTGTCACCACTTCCATCCAGGCTACACACTCTGCCAAATGGACTGTGAGTTCCTCCAGGGCAGGACCGCAACATATTCCTTTGTGACCCAACACCCACCCAGTACAGCCACACTCACACACACGTGCACACACACACACACACACACACACACACAGAGAGAAGCACACATGTGCATTTGTATACCCACGATACACATACTCCCACACTCACACCTTAGAGGTGGCTCCTTAGACAAGTAAACCCATCAACGCTTCCTTGCTCATTAAAAAGAAGAGATTTGTCCTGTCTAGGAGTTAGTCCCCACCAAAACACACACACACACACACACACACACACACACACACACACCCCACTTGATTTTGATTTTGTGTTTCAAGCGTTCGTGGCCATCCAGTAGGCCCTCCATGGACCCCAGGTTGAAAGCCCTGGGCTGGGATCCTGGTCAGGTACCCCCCCAAGTTGGGGAGTTCACCCCCAGGGTCCTGAGCACCTCGTACAAGCCCAGAGAGCCTGCAGCTGATGAAGAGAGAAGGGTGTAAGCTGGCTACGGGTGTGCCGGTGCTCCCGAATGCTGGTTATCACTTCGTTCCTTCCAACAGTCGTTTGTTCAACTGCTTAGGCACGGGACATGGGAAAAAATGAGTCAGACGGTCTGGTCTAAACGAGGAAGAAAAATGAGCACTTCCTGTGTGACCGGATCTAGGCCCGGCCCTGCACAACCTTCATCTCCCATCCCGACAACAACCCCAGCAGATACGGTAGAAGGTCTACAGTACCAGCCGCGGTGCCACACACAAACACCCCCCTACCCCAGGGCTTATCTCCCTCCACCCTTCAGAATCCTGAGCCCAGATGCTCACTCCTGGGTTGGCCCTCTGATTCCTCTACCTCTCCAGCTCATTCGCGCAGAGAAGCCTCTGGGTCAGGCCCCGCCTCTGCCATCAGTGACATCGGCAGGGTGAGCAGGTGAGGGGCCTGAGGAGGCAGAGGGGGATCTGTGGTGACGAGGACGCCCTGGGCTAGGCCAGCCTGCCCAGCCTTCAGGGTCCTAGAGCTGGAGAGAAACGGGAAGGAGGAAGCAGGGAGCTGGCAGGTGAGGCAAGGATGAAATATTGATGCCCGCGTCCTGGTAAAGCGGAGAACGCCGCATGTCCATGAATAAAAGATGGGTCGGAGGAGCAGGCTGGGCAGCAGATTAATTAATCTAAGTGAGCGCTCTGCTTTGTGCTAAGGGAAAGTGGGGCGGTGGAGTAAACAGACTCACCTCCCAGCCGCTGCCCCCGAGGGCCCGATGCCGATCCTCTGTGCCAGGCAGGCAGCTGGGCAAAGCAAGGACGTGGGCAGACCAGCAGTGCCAAGCCCGCCCCGGCAGGGAGAGGGGCAGAGGCAGCCGGGAGGTCCAGGGCCAGTCTGGGCCCCTGGGCCCCAGGCCTGCCAGGGACCACGTGGGATGGCAGCTTCCCTGGCAGATGGGAACCACAGAGACCAGATGCTCCGGGGAGTCAGCTTTGACAGGTGCAGGGTCTCTGAGGTCAGTGAGGGGATATCAGGGCCCCTGGATCCTTTCCTGGAAACCAGGAGTACCTGGATAAGGGAGGGGGAAGGTAGAAAGAAGGTCAATGGCAGCACGTCTAGGACCTGGCATAGAAAGTTGGGCACAGGCTGGATTTTGCCCTGCGGGAAGTTGGCAGGGATGGAGGACTGCAAGCTCTAAAATACAAGGAAGGGTTGGATGGGGCTGTGACTATTTCTGCCCTACAAAACACTAACCCGGGGGTCCTGAAGGCTTTTTGCCATAGGTAGAGCATGGGACACGCGTTGGGGGAAGGGAGTGGCCCACAGAATTCTTAGATGGTGCTCAGAGCCTCTGCTTTTATCCATCACCCACTGTACAGGCCGGCTTTCATAGGCTCTTGATAGTTTGATTTCCTAAAGGTTACACTAGGACTTTGTGGGACAGCGATGTTCCTCATCATGCTTCCCACCCCAGGGTCCTGCAGGAAGGCATCAGCTCCAGCATCTGAAGAGTCCTAACAGACACCCCCCAGGGAAGAGCTCCCCATCCTCAGGGTGGCTCCTTCTCCCACCCCCAACCAGCTTCAGAGGGACCAGGGTGCCCTTTGCTCAGGACATCATCCTGGCGTGCTCTGTATCTGTAGACAGCAGCCCCATCCTTAGAACCCTTCCCTAGGTGAGGGCCAGGTCCAATTCCAGATGACCTCACCTGATGCCAGCCGTGGCCCGGGGCAGACAGCAGGACACTTCCAGCGTGACTCATGGAAACTGGAAGCTAGACCCAGACCCAGCCATGGGGAGAAGACAGTAAAGGTGGGTGCAGCTGACATCATCACAGGCTGGTTCCCTCCACAGCCACAGCCATGGCCACGGCCTCCATCTGTCTCCTCCCCCGAGCCCATCATGGCCTCCCCAGACCACAACAGCCCCAGCTCACAGCACTGCCTATCTGTTCCACCCACTGGGCAATTCATCATGAGGAGCCCGCTGACATCTCTTGTACTCCAACTCAAATTCGTTATTTAACTTTTTCGCACCTAGTCTCGTCTCTTCCACTAATCCTTAGCTCCTTGAATGTTGGACCAAAGTCTTTTTGGTCCCTACAGTGCCCCCAATGACCTACACAGCCAAAGGCATATGGGAGGCATAGTGTGCAGACACTAGCATAAGTGAATGAACAATGAATGGCCCAGCCACCCACCGTCGCTCTTAGTCTGATTTCGGTGCCGTTAGTCCTTGCTCTATCTGCCTTCAAGGTGGAAACTGGTACTTACTGAGAGCACCTGTCTGCATCAGCCCAGAACCAGACAAGGTGCGTGGCAAGCATCTAGCCTTCCCGACAATAAGGCAGACACGTCTCTCCCATCGGACAGACGACAAACTGAGGCTTAGCACCTAGCTGAGGTCACCCAGCTGGCAAGTGGCAGAGCCAGGAACGGGTCCTGGTCTGAGCCCAGGCTCCTTGCTCACACCTCCACGCGCTGACAGTGAGAACCAGCACGAATGCAGGGTTAGAAAGCCTGAGCTTGCCTCACCTCCCAAGGGGGAAAAGAAGGGCTCTCTGACTGTAGACAGTGGTCTGAGCTGAACACAGCCAAGTGTCCAAGGATGCCCCAGGACTGTGGGACAGGTCCCATGGCTGAGAGCAAAGAGGAGGCAGGCGGGAGAAGCCCCTCCCCTCTCCCAGGACTCTGAAACATTCCCCAGGGTCTAGCCAAATCCATTCAGAGGATTTTGGGTGGATTTGGCCACTCAAAATCCAGAGGTGACCAAAGGCTGGCTGCCTGGTCCCATATGCCTCACCATCACCAGGGCCTAGAGCGGAAAACAGGTGGCAAAGTTAGTGACCCTCCTCAGCCCAGAAATAATAACAGGGCTTCTGAAATCCTGCCAGAAACAGGCATCAGACTGGCCCGGAAGCACATACATTGTCACGCATATATTTCAGCAATTTACCCCCAAAGCGGGGGCATCTAGCACGGCGGATTCCTGGGGGGGGGGGGGGGG
>NW_024412402.1:11407010-11421243 GCF_014898765.1 Herpailurus yagouaroundi | reverse complement strand
CCCCCCCCCCCCCCCCCCCCCCCCCCCCCCCCCCCCCAAGTAGCCGAGGAGCCTGCCATTTCTGTGGTCACAGTGCCACCTGTTAGCTATACATGGAATAGCAGGGAGGAGTTGTCCAGCATACAGACCTTCCAGACTACTGGCATCCATTCATTCATTCAACAAATACTTACTCAGCACCTGCTGTGGGACAGGCATTATTTCAGAGGCTGAGTACACAGTAGTGAACAAAACAGACTAAAAGCGCTGCCCCTACGGCACTCGCAATCTAGTGGGGGAAACAAATAATAAAGGCCAACACATACAACATACAGTCTGTTAGAGGGGTAAGCACCGGGAGAAAAATCAGGAGGCAGGTGGGCAACGCCCAGTGATTGTAGATAGGATGGTCAGACACAACCTCACTGAGACACTGGACATTTGAGTCAAGTCTGGGAGGAGATGAGGAGAGAGCCGTGTGGAAATCCGGGGAGGAACATTCTAAACAGAAGAAACAGCAAGTGCCCAGGTCGAGCCATGCCTGTTGTGTCTGAGGAACAGAAAGGGGCCAGGAAGAATTAAATGGGGGGTGTGGGACAGTGGTAGGAGGTGGGACCAGATCCTATGGGACCTCTGAGGCCACTGCAAGGGCTTCTGTCCTGTGAAGTAGGACCTCACTGCAGGGTTCTGAGCAGAAAATACCATAATCCAACTTGCATTTTAAAAGGATCTCTCTGATGGGGCGCCTGGGTGGCTCAGTCGGTTGGGCGTCCAACTTCGGCCCAGGTCATGATCTCACGGTTCGTGGGTTCGAGCCCCGCGTCGGGCTGTGCTGACAGCTCCGAGCCTGGAGCCTGCTTCGGATTCTGTGTCTCCCCCTCTCTCTGCCCCTTCCCTACTCACGTTCTGTCTCTTTCTGTCTCTCAAAAATAAACAAACATTGGGAAAAAAAATTAAAAATAAATAAATAAATAAAAGGATCTCTCTGGGCACTGAGTTGAGAATAAACTGAGGGGAGCACGGGTGGAAACAAGGGCACTGTCAGGAGGCGACTGCAAGCTCCAAGCAGGAGACGGTGGTGGCTTGGCTGGGGGTACCTAAGGGGACAAATGGGGAGAAGTGGCAGGATTTCTTGGGATGCAAGAGAAGGAGGAGTCAAGGCTGATCCTGAGGGTTTGGCCTAAACGACAGAGAGAACAGCATTGCCCTTACTGAGATGTGAGATTGGCACATCTCCCTTGATGGCAGGTAGTGGGAGCTTTGTTTGGTACTTGTCAGGTCAGAGTTGCCTATTAAGGGACAGGGGGATGAATGAATTTGGAGCTAAGGGGAGAGGGCCTGCCTGGAGCTATAATCTGAGAGTCATCAGCACTTGGGTGACATTTAAAGCCATAAGACTGGACGAGATCCAAGTGGGTAGAAAGAAAAGTGAAGGGACCAGGGACGGAGTCAGGGAGCCCTCAACTACTCTGTGTCAGCCAGATGCCACAGAAAAGCGCAAGAGAGAGAGGAGGGGGCTGCAAAGGGAGAGAACCAGGAAGGCTGGTGTCCCAGGACCCAAGCCAAGAAAGAGGAAGGAGTGAGCAACCACGTCAAAAGCTGCTGATCCTCAAGTCAGGGCTGAGAAAGGTCTACTGGCTCCGGGACGCAGAGAAGAACAATTCCGGAGACAGAGTGGGGACCAAAGCTTGCTAGCAGGACGTGCAAGCAAGAATGAAAGGGGACATATGGGGGACAAGTAGAGACAATCCTTTTGTGGGGTATATATATATATATATATATATATATATATATAAAAGGGAGGAGGGAGATTAAAAGGTAGCTGGGGGTGGGGTCAAGAGGCTTGGGAGGGTGGTTTTAAGGTGGGAAAAATTAGAATTTGCTTGAAAGCGATGAGGGTGACTGGGTAGAGAGGGGAAAGCTGTTGAGGGAGAATGTAGGGATGAATCACAAGAACAAGGGCACTGTCCTTGAGCAGGGAAAAAGGGATGAGATCCAGTTGTCCATCCCAATGAGATACCACCTCACACCCCCTGGAATGGCTAGACTCAAAAGACAGGGGCGTCTGGATGGCTCAGGCGGTCAAGCACCCGACCTCGGCTTAGGTCATGATCTCACAGTTTGTGGGTTCGAGCCCCGCGTTGGGCTCCGCGCTGACAGTTCAGAGCCTGGAGCCTGCTTCGGATTCTGTGTGTGTGTGTGTGTGTGTGTGTGTGTGTGTGTGTGTGTGTGTGTGTCTTTCTCTCTGCCCCTCTTCCACTTGTGTTCTCTCTCTCTCTCTCTCAAAAAAAAAAAAAGGACAGTGACAAGTGTTGGCGAGGACATAGAGAAATCGAAACCCTTGTATACCATTAGTGGGAAGATAAAATGGCACAGCCACTTTGGAAAACGATTGAGCAGTTTCCTCAAAAAGCTAAACATGGAGTTCGTATATGCCCAGCAATGGCACTCCCGGGTATACCCACGAGAAATAAAGACCTACGGCCACATGAAAATGTGTACACAAATGTTCACAGAAACGTTGTTCACGATGGCCAAAAAAGGGGCCACCCAAATGTCCATCAGCTAACGAGTGGCTAGACAAAATGTGGTCTGTTCATACTGGAATATTATCCGGTCATAAAAAAAGGAAGGAAGTACTGATATACTGAGACATGCTACAACGTGGATTAACCTTGGCAATATTATGCTAAGTGAAAGAAGCCAGATACCAAAGGCTATTGTATGATTCTGTTTATATGAAATGTCCAGGATAGGTGAATTCACAGACACAGACTTCTCCATGCAGAGGGTAGATTCGTGTTTGCCTGGGGCTGGGGAGAGGGAGAATGGGGCGTGACTGCTAATGGATATGGAGAGATTAAGAATGTTCTGGAATTAGGTAGCCATGATGTTTGCACGACTCCGCGAATATGCTAAAGGCCACTGAAGTGTATGCTTTAAAAGGGTGAATTTTACGCTTTGTAATTTATAGCTCAGTAATAATTTCTTCAAAGATCTGGTTGTGTAGATTAGAGGGGCCGCCCTGGCCCGGGGAAAGAGACAGAAGACTTGGGCACTGACGCAGGTGGGCAGGTGGGTGTGGTGTGGGCGACTGTGGGCATTCTCTCTGGGTGGCTTCTCTTTTCTCAGAGACCCAGGAAGAGAGGCCATCGGCCAAGAGTGAAGAGGGGGGCTCCAGCAAGAGAGAAGGCTCAAAATGACTGCCTAGGAGACAGAGAGAAACTGAACGGACTGGGAACATTTAGTAGGATTGCAGGGCAGCACTGAGGTCCACGTGAGGGAGGCAGAGGAACCCGAAGTGTGCTGGGGTGGGGGTGGGGGTGGGGGTGGGGGTGTCCCACCCCATGTGTTCCCCCAGCATTGACAGTGCGGAGACCTGGGCTACAGGCACTGTGCTCCCCACGCGACATGGCTCTGGTCCCTGAACACGCACGTACATACACGGGGGTTTGCATCAACAAACACTAAAGATGCCCACACGTTCGCCCTCACAATTTTAAATGCACATTCCCCTTCAGTCTGCCACTCCTCTAGGGGCACATGGCCTCAGAAACAGCCGCAGGTAGATGCAAGATGTATGTATGATGATGTTTCAGGCAGCATTATTAGTAATAGCAAAAAATTGGAAACCACCCGCATGTCCATTACTGGGGAAGCAGTGAAATAAATTCTGGTCCGCCGTGTTGCCGCGATAGAGACAACGGAGGAGCCCATACGTGTAACATGGAAGGATTTCTGAGACGCTTGGTTAAGTGGAAAAAGTCAAGTTGCGGAATAATGTGTGTGATATTATGTAACTGTCTTCTCTTTTTTGTGTGTGAACAAAAATGGTATTTATGTGTGCGTATTTACGTTATTACAATACAGAAAAGGTCTAGAAAGGATGCAGTTTAGACTGTTAGTTGTGTTTAGTCCTGAGGAGTAGGTTTTGGGAAAGGAGTTGAGGGGAGTTAAGGGGTTGAAAGGGTTGTAGAGGGGACTTTCACTGTTTATTTTATATGTTCCTATCTTTTTTTTAAATTTGTGACATGAAGCATAGGTGCTTTTTTTTTTTCTTTTTAAATTTTAGAGAGAGAGATCGCAAGCAAGAGAGGGGCAGAGAGAGAGGAAGAGAGAAAATCTCAAGCCCCAACACGGGACTTGATCTCACAACTCTGGGATCATGACCTGAGGCAAAATCAAGAGTCCAACTCAACCGACTGAGCCCCCCAGGCCCCTAAACGCTTTTGCAATGTAAAAAGAATCACTGTGGCTCCCTCCCCCACTCATAGGTCCACTCCTCCCCAGGCCAGCGTCCTGCCAGCCCAGGCAATTCTGTGTCCCTGGAGGCAGTGGCCAGTCCCACCAGAGCATGGCCGGGTCCTGAACAGCTTTCCCTGTGCCCGGCCCTCCCCACCTCGAGGCAGGGGAGAGCAAGCAGGCAGGGGAGAGCAGGAAACACCTCCCCTTCCCACCCTGCCCTCTTCTCCTCCACAGCTGTTCCTCTCCGGCCACTTTCCAGGGAGGAAGGTATCTATCTCATCAATGCACCAAACAAAAGGCACCAAAGGCCAGGGAGGCTGCCACCATAACGGTAATAGCAAGTGCCTATATAGCATTTACTGTATACCAGGCACTATTCTAAACAGTCCACATAGGAACTCAGAACAACCCGATGGATTCCGTACTACGGCGCCCTTCCCTTCATAGCAGTTTTTAAACAAGCAAACAAGAAGGCTGCACAAAAGGCTAAATCCTCGGCCCCAGGTGCCACAGCCCCCAGGTGGAATCACACGCTGACCCTGGGGAACTGCCACCACCCTGGGAATCCACAGTCCAGGCCGGCCTCCTCCTCCTCCTGCTTCACTCCCTCCCCCCAGCCCCCGAAGCTCTGGGTCCTGGGACGTTCTGAGAGGGCCATATGCCCTCCGCCAGGGCAAGGCTGTGGCTTTCTCAACCCAGACGCCAGCATTTACGCACGCGTGGCACATTGCTGGTGCCCATCTCGTGCACAGGGAGTGCTCAACGTGCATTTGCTGAATTAATTGCTCTGTGCTCCCCCACCCCCACCCCACAGCGTCCCCTTGGGCCTTGCCCTCTGAGCCTTGGTTTCCTCATCTATCAAATGAGCAGGTGCACTAGATGGCGTCTGACAACAACTTTGGGACCAGCATTAAGGTGTTGCTAAGAGAAGCCAGCGCTTATCCCAAGAGGACGACTCAAACGGTGGGACGCGAGGATCAGGATGGGAAGGTCGGACATCTTACATGATGCCTTCCCTCCTGGGCGTTCAGGCCAACTGGGAACGTGGGTTTCACCCAACCACAAGTGTAGACAGGCACCTCACCTGACATTCTCCTATCTAACAAGACTCAAGCTCCTCTAGGAGACAACTGCCTCGCACAGGCCCAGGCACTGGTCCACGGGCTCTGCAGGGGACACCCCTGCCCAGCCGGGTGCCAGGGAAACCAGGAAGCTTCTCCTGTCCCCTGAGTTGAAAATCGTGGCACCCAGGTGGCCACCACAGGTGAAGGAGAGCGCACATCAATTCGGGCCACAGGTGGTAGCTCCGTGGGGCACAGCTGGCCAGGTGAGTCTATCTCTGATTCACAGACACAGGGGAGGTTGAGGTCCAAAGCAGGGTCTCCCGAAGTCTCCATGGGCTGCGCCAGCCAGAGGAAACCCTCTTCCAGTCCTTGTTTACCCAGATTGGAAAGTGCCAGGGCAACCTCAGGGAACAAAGAAGGAGGGGAGCTAACCCTATGTGTCAGGCACTTTCACACATCAGTTCACAGGTGCCCCGCATGGTACCGACACCCTTTCTTCACAGATGAGGACACTGAGGCCCAGAGAAGCCAGTGACAGGGCCTACGTCCCCAGCTGGAGCCTAAACTCACATCCTGAAGGCCAAATCCCACGCCTCTCCACACTGTTCCATCAGCTTTCGGTGAGCAAGGGATTCTGGGCTGGGACTCGAATGGAGCCCCAGCCCTGGCCTTCCAGCCTCAGCTCTGGAGCCAACCCTCAGTTCTGAGGAGTGGCCTCGGGTCCGTCCAAGGAGTCCTGGGCCAGATCCCAACGGTGGGCTCACTCAGTTCCAGAGCTTCCACCTCCAAGTCCTGCATGGCCCCCATCATTTATAACCGGTCCACTCATTTCTCAACAGAGCCTCCTAGCAAAGCGAGAATATCACTCAGCATCACACAGTCAGACAACAGCAGGTCTCGGCCTTCAAAGGAGGTCCAGGTGACCCAGCAAAAAATAAGGGGGGTGGGCCTCTTGCCCTCACATGCACCAGAGGTCACCCTTCGAGTATTTCCTTTTCCCTTCCCTGGGGCATATTCTGGAGCTCTGTGTGCGTGCGCTGGGCCCTGATCCCCTCACAAAGTGCCGGGCAGGCCCAAGGTCCCTGGCACAACTCCAGGCTGCCGGCAGACCCATGACCAATGTGTGGACATCAGGAAAGCTGTCCCTCCCGCCTGCTTCATGCCACACAGCCACCTTGAGATACGTCAACTCCCCCATACAGGGCTCGGGCTAGAAGTGCCCCTGGCCCTCACCCTCCCCTACTGCACCCCTCCTCCGCAGTCCTGGGCTGCTTACAGGTAGCCCCATCCCCCTGGGCTGCCAGCTGAGCGGATCCAACAGACAGATGAACAGGCAGCCTTTCCCCAGCTGCCTCCTGGGGCCTGTTTCTGGGCCAGAGGCCAGACAGGAGCTTTTCCTGGAACCTCTAGGGCACAGAGATGCTGAGAAACCAGGGGGAGGGAAGAACTGGACAGGAAGAGGCAGAACAAGTGGAGGTGGGGAGAGGGTGTTACCCGACCCATGTGGGCCATCCATGTCCCCCCTCCTCCCCAGCCTTCCTGGCAAGTTGCTACCTCCCTGTCCATGGACAGGAAAAACGCCCACCACCCCTCCCTGGAAAGCCACCCGAATTCTGAGGCCTGATTCGGTTCTACCCCCTTGGAGCTCTGTGCCTGCTGCAGGCTGGCAGGGGCTCCTAGAATTCCTGTAGCAGCCCTGCAGCCTCAGACTAACTCAGATGTGGGTCAGAGATGAGATCCCCACCCTGTCCTGTCTCCCGGAGGCCAGTTCCAAGCTTGTCAGACAAAATCACAGAGTATCCAGGGAGCACTGCAAGCCATTAAAGGGATTGGTTAGGGAGCTGTATCTGAGTGTGTGTGTGTGTGTGTGTGTGTGTGTGTGTGTGTGTGTGTGTGGTGGGCCTGACCTCCCTCTCTACTGCCCAGGGGTGGGCAAGTCCCTTTCCCCTCAGAGCAGCCCAAACAAAGCAGGGCTCTTGCCAGAGCCTTCTAGGGCACCAAGTGGAGAGGAGGTCACAGGGACAGGACAGAGGCCCTCTGTGAGCTCTTGATCCTGCCAGGTCAGACCCCCGCTCTGACCCCAACTGCCATGACTGTCCAAGCCCAGCTGCTGAGGAGGGATTGGGGCAGAGGGGCCTCGCAGACCTGCCTCAACTCCTTCCTGCCTTGCAGATGCCCCATCCCTCTCCCAGGGCCCTGGCCCCTCTCCTAGGGCAAAAGGGCAGCCTCCGACAGCCTCCCTGGAGGACTGGAACCTTCTGTGGTTCATTCACTGCCAGCCGACCTGGCTACTTTCACCTACCACACAGCTCGGAGCTCTCCCCAAAACATGAGGCCTCAAAGTCTGACCTACAGTCTATCACTCACCTGCAGGAATCTCCAAGCTCTTGCAGCTGCAAGTTTTCAGGCTGAGGGCCCCCAAAGGCCCTCTGTCCACTTGCAGAAACTGGAGCAGAGCCACGTCTCCACAGACCAGCATGCGAGCTCCCCTGGTCAGCTCAGAGGCACCCTGCCACCTTCCTGGGCCCCTGGGAGCCCGAGGCAACTTGCCATCCATCCATCTAACAAACACACATTCCCTGATAGTGCCAGGCCTTAGGGATCCTGAGAGGGACCCATTTTGTCCTTCTTCTTCCTCCCAGGGTAAGAAGGAATCTCAGAAAAGGAGCGGTTTCCAAAGATTATTCTAAGACAGTGCTGACCAATGGAACTTGCTGTCATGATGCTAATGTTCCATATCTGCACTGTTCAGTACATCAGTAGCCCCTAACCACAGTGAACACTGAGCATCTGAAATGTGGCTATGTGGGACAGTTGGTTAAGCGTCTGACTTTGGCTCGGGTCATGATCTCACGGTTCGTGAGTTTAAGCCCCGCGGTGGACTGTGCTCACAGCTCAGAGCCTGGACCCTCTTCGGATTCTGTGTCTCCTTTCCTCTCTCTGCCCCTCCCCCATTCTCTCTCTCCCTCTCTCTCTCTCTCACTCAAAAATAAATAAACATTTAAAAAAATGAAATGTGGCTAACGTGACTGAGGAACTGAATTTCTAATTTTCCTTAAGTTTATTTATTTAAATGTAACTGGGGCGCCTGGGTGGCTCAGTCGGTTGAGCGTCCGACTTTGGCTCAGGTCATGATCTCGCGGTCCATGAGTTCGAGCCCCGCGTCAGGCTCTGTGCTGACCACTCAGAGCCTGGAGCCTGTTTCAGATTCTGTGTCTCCCTCTCTCTGACCCTCCCCCGTTCATGCTCTGTCTCTCTCTGTCTCAAAAATAAATAAACGTTAAAAAAAAATTTAAATGTAACCAACTAACAGCTACTATATTGGATTGGACAGCACAGTCCTAGGAGCTATGGGAGCATAGAGGGGTAAGGGGAGGCTTCAGGGAGGAGACAACATTTGGTGGGGCCAGGTGGAACTCCAGAATGTTCTTTCAACAAGTATTTACTGACAGCCAAAAAGGGCCAAACATTGATGATACAGCAATAGACACACAAGTTGGGAAGTGAAACTAAAACCAGGTAATAATGGGAACCAAGTGTAGGGTACTGCATAAAGGAGGACCCCATCTCAGACAGTATAAATCAGGGAAGACTTCCTAGAGAAAGTAGTTTCTAAGCTGAGGCCTAGGGGAAGACTATTCCAAAAAGGAAAAAATCACTTGTGCAAAGGCCCTGAGGCAACAGAAAGCCTGGTGAGGATTATGGAGAATAGGAAAGCTCTCACACAGGCAGCAGCCAGAATGGCCCCACAGCACAGCTCCACACTGGTGGCCAACCAACTCACTCATCATTCTTCTCAGATGTCCACTGGAATGCACCCAGCCCCAGCCAGCCCCTTGAGCATATTTTGGAAAATCCTGCCACAGTCTCCAGCCTGACCAAAGGCTCCTCTGACCTCCTGCATCCTCTCTGAGGTCACTACTGGGTGGGGCCTGAGCCCTGATCCCTCCAGGAATTCCTGACTCATCACGGAAAAAACTGAAAAGCCCAGATTTTCTCAAGAATCAGTCCAACATTAAAGGGGGAGGGCAGCTGTGACCCCAGCTCCCGGACACAGGGACAGAGCGGGGGAGGGCAAGGAGCAAATCAGAGACAGAAGAAGATGCAGAAACAGAGACCTGGGCAGAAAGTGAGCCGGAGACTGATAGTAAGTCTACAGAGACAGGAGGTGGTGCTCACAGACACAGGGACAGGCAGCCCAAGCCAGCAGGACAGATAGACAGAGATACACCCACCAGTGACGGCTAACACAAGCCAAAAACAAAGGGCCACTCTTAGGTACACACAGCTGGAGACAGACTGACAGGCTTCCACAGACAGCCAAGGACTAGAGGCAGCCTGTGGACCTGGACGACGGTGGGGCCGGCGCCCCTGGGCACAACCACTGGCTGCACTCTCAGAGCAAGCCATGAGGGGGCGGTGTTGCCCCAGGCACCGCCCACGAGCCAGGAGTCCAGCTTCTCCAAAATGGTCCATGTCAGACTCCCTCCGTCAGAGGCAGCAGACAGGGCATCGGGCTTACTGAAAAGGTGTAAGAGACTTGGATGGGGGACCCAGCGCATGCACACCCTAGCCTGGAGACCCTCCCCTCCTCAACCCAGCATATCCTCAAACCTGCCCCTTCCCTCCCATTCCCCATCTCCAGCCACATCCTCCCTTTCGAGACACCTGCAGAGGAAGCCCAGAGCACCGAAGGGCGGGGCCGGGGGCGCCTGCCGATTTGATTTCCCTGCTCTTGGGGGCACAAACAGATGCTAGGTCTGAGGACCACCCTCAGTTCCTGCCGCAGGGCCTGGTCCCCTCCTCTCCATCTTTCCCAGGAGGCTCTTGGTTTCAAAGCCTCCCTCACATAGATCCAGAGATCTTGGCTGAGCCCGTGCCTGTGAGCAGCCAGCAGGGCTAAAAATACAAGGGGATCCTTCAGCTGCAGTAGCAGAAACTAACATCTGGTACGGTGCTGCAGTCAGCGACAAAGCAGTCCAAGCCTCTGCTCACACCTTTGGAAGGGCCGTTCATAAATCAACGTGACCGAGGAGGAAGGCCACTGCGGAACCACGCCACGTACGAGAACTCTCGATGAGCACCAACACTGTGTCAAACACTGTAGATACTTCGTCTTACCCAATCCTTACAGCAACTCAAATCGTTATGCCCATTTTACAGACAAGAAAGCTCAGAGAAGCTCCCCCTCTGATGATCATTCTGTAGGTGTGGGTATTTCTCAAAGCTCCGTTTCAGGCTTCTCCTCCTCTCCCTGGATGCACATTTCCTGAGCAGCAACATCCATTCCCATGACTCAGCCTGAATTCTCAAACTAAGCCTTTTGCCTCAATCTTTCTCCTCGGTTCCAGACCAGCCTATCCACTTCCTTCTACTCATCTCCTGGATGTCTTCAGGGACCTAACATTGTACATGCCCAACGATGACCCCTGATCTCCATGCCGTGAGTGAACATGGCACACACCCAGCGGCCCTCAGTCAGCCTCCACCACTCCCACCCCAGCCAAGCTCCACGGGGCCTGTTGACTCTGCCCCTGCACCCAAGGGCCAGCGCCACTCTCCA
Organism: Herpailurus yagouaroundi; assembly: GCF_014898765.1. Lineage (NCBI taxonomy): Eukaryota > Metazoa > Chordata > Mammalia > Carnivora > Felidae > Herpailurus > Herpailurus yagouaroundi. The sequence goes on along the minus strand of NW_024412402.1, from coordinate 11,410,392 downwards.
GCCCGGGCCCACCGCCCTCCTTCCCGTCCGCCCATCTCGCATTCCCAGCTGCTCTCTGTTGTTGCTCCTGTCCACACCACAGCCAGACCGGCCTTTTCAAAACCTAAGTGGAGGGGCGCCTGCGTGGCTCACTCGGCTAGGGATCTCGGCTCAGGTCATGATCTCATGGTTCCTGACATTGAGCCCTGCGTCGGGCTTTGAGCCGAACGTGGAGTCTGCTTGGGATTTTCTCTCCCTCTGCCCCTCCCCTGCTCGCTCTTGCTCTCTCTGTCTCTCTAAATAAATAAATAAATAAATGAATGAATGAATGAATGGATGGATGGATTCGCATCACTCCCCCACCCAAACCCCTCCAGTGGCTTTATACCACCCTCAGGGCAAAGTTCAAGGCCTTTGCTGTGGTCTCAGCAGCTGTAATGACCAGCCTCCTGGGAACTCCAGTGTCTGCCTAAACCACGGATAGTACTGAACCCTATACAGGCTGTTTTCCTATACATACACACCTATGATAAAGTTTCGTTTATTAGGTACAGTAAGAGATGAACAACCACAATAAACTAGAACTTCAACACGTTGTCATAAAAAGTATGTGAATGTGGTCTCTTTCTCTCCAAATACCTTATTGCAGCATACACACCCTTCTTGCGTTTTTGTTTTTTTTTTATAAAATGCATTTATTTATTTTCAGAGAGAGAAAGAGAGAAAGCATGAGTCAGGGAGGGGCAGAGAGAGAGGGAGAGAGACAGAATCCCGAGCAGGCTCCATGCTGTCAGCACAGAGCCTGATGCGGGGCTCGAACCGACGAACCATGATGAGATCATGACCTGAGCTGAAATCAAGGGTCAGGCGCTTAACCAGCTGAGCCACCCAGGCGCCCCACACACCCTTGTGATGATGATGGGAGAGGATAAAATGCTCACGTGATGAGGTTGACAGGTGAATGACGTGAGCACTGTGAGGTAACCTTAGGCTATTGACCTTCTGACAACACATCATCTGCTTCCTGATCACAGCTGACATCAGCAACTGAGACCTCGGATAAGGAGTGACTACTGAACAGTTCTCTCCCTGCCCCCAGGAAGGCGTCCCTCTCCCCTCCTCCCCCAGATCCACTTGCTCTAGCACCCAGCCCTGGCATCCTGGTCTGAGGAGCCTTAGGCCGGAAGTCCTGTCTTTGACTTGTTTTATGGCCTTGCACTTCCCCTCTCAGGGCCTCATCTCCCCTTCAGTGAAAAGAAGTGGGTCAACCGTGACCTGAGGTCTCTTCTGAGACTCTGAGGTCTCTTCCAGCTGTTAGATCCTGTATTTGTTTGCCGGGGCTGCTCTAATCAGTACCAGGGACTGGGGCTGCTTCAAGAGAAATTTAGTTCCTCACAGGTCTTCTCGTTTTACCTTGACCACATCTATAAAGGCCCTATCTCCAAACACAATCACATTCCCTGGTACAGGGGTGAGGAGCTCATCATAGGAAATTTTAGGCGGACACAATTCAAACCATAACAGATCCCAAAGAGGCGATGTCGTTACCCTCACTGAGTCTCAGGGCAATGGTGAGGGACTACTAAGATCCAATGTCTAACGCTGAGCACATGACTGGTATGCAATAACAGTAGCTGTCATAATCGGTCGCTGATGGTGATTGCCAATGACGATGGCAATGACATTGGGCCAGGTCTCTGGATTGGCCTAACCACAGTAATGGTGCCCTTACTTGTGTGCCTCTGGGGAAAGCTTTGTGTGAAGGTTTATGTGTGCATCCTGGGTCTCCTATGTTTACCATCCCTCCGGTCAGGTGAGGAGCTCGCAGAGGGCAGCCCCCAGGCTCTGGCCTCACGCTTCCGACCACGTGTGCCCAGCATCCCCCATACAGGGGTGATCACTGACCCACTCCCAGGCACAGTGGTGGTGGCAGTCAAGCAGGGCAGGTGATGTGTTCCAGGAAGAGGGATGAGTTCAGAGGACTGCAAGAAACCAAAAGGTCTGGGTACGGAGCATCCAGGGAAGGGAGGGCCCTGGAGGTCGTAGGAGGGGTTTGCATTTTTTCCTGACAGCAACGGGGCCCCATTGATGGGTTTTCAGCAGGGAGAGGTGTGATCCGAGAAGCAGATGGGAGAGGTCGGGATGGGGTGGGGCAGGACCAGAGGAGACAGCACCCGCCCTGGGAGCTCCAGGGAGGAGTGTCCAGGAGAGAAGTGAGGGGGTGTGGAGACGCAGGCACAGCAGGGAGAAGAGGGGCCGCTGGATCTGTGAGACGCTGAGGAGGAAAAGGTTCGGGCTCGGTGACGGATGGAAAGAGGACGGGGGAGGAAGGGAAGTACCATGGGCGATTCCAGGTCAGACAGGAATTGAGTGTTGAGATGAGGGAAGGCTGGCAGTGGGACAGGTAGGGGAAGAAAATCAGGAATTGAGTTTTGGACACACCTCGTATGAGATCCCTGTGAGATATCCAAGGGGAAGTGTCGGGCAGGCGGGCGGCTGCATGGGACGTCTGGAATGCTCAAGTGATTTCTAGGCGGGACTTCACACCCAGGTAAAGACCATGAAATGTCAGTGAAGGAGACTGGCCCACTGCCCAAGGGTATGCTTTCTCCAGCAGTGCTCAGGGGCCAGCACGGGCCAGAGGGCAGCTGAGTCCACAGGGCTGCCCACCCCACCCCCAGCCCCTTCTGTTCGGTCTGCCTTCCTTAGGGGTGAGCGATCAAGGGACGGAGTGGCTTTCCTGTGTCCCGCTCCACACAGGGCAGACCGTGGCCTCAGTGGGCCAAGTAGAAGGGTGTCCACAGGTGGGAGTCAATGCCTTGGGGGGAAGGGTCTCCATGGGTACTACTGGGGACCACTCACTTCGGTCCCTTCCCTCCTCCCCCCACCCCACCCCCCACACACACACCCAGGACTGTGGTCCACTCTCAGAGTGCCATTGTCCCTGGGAAGTAGAAAACAGCCCAGAGAGGGAGGGAGGGAAGGGGGTTTTGGAGCACAAGCGTGAGAAGGGAGAGAAAAGCAAGCCTGAGGAACAGCGAGCTGGTTGGAAAGGATTCCTGCCCCAAGGCAATCTAGGCCTGGGGGTTGGCTCAGCAGGAGCAGCAAAAGGGCAAAGTGGTAAAAGGCAGTTTAGAGTTCAGCAAGAGGATGGTAGAAATGATGTAACCCCAGCAGATTAGAAAGGAAAATGAACACAGGAGGGGATTAAAAAGAAAACAGAAGTCCTAACGACATTTTTTAACAAACTCTTGGGGGCGCCCGGGTGGCTCAGTCGGCTAAGTGTCCAACTCTTGGTTTTGACCCAGGTCATGGTCTCCTGGTTCATGGGTTTGAGCCGAGTCAGGACGGGGAGGGGCCTCGGAGCTGACAGGGCAGGGCATGTTTGGGATTCTCTCTCTCT